>NC_073698.1:10475000-11100000 GCF_023634085.1 Falco cherrug | reverse complement strand
GTTTCCCTTGGGCTGTCTAACATTGGAAAAAACCCAGGAATTCTGACATTCAGCTTGCTAGAAGTGGAATTACAGATGGCTGCTGAACTCCTTTCAGTGAGTATGAAAATTGAGGGCAGGGAGTAAGAAGGAGAATGGCACAGCAGCTCCATATTTCCTGCTGATAAAGTAGAAGTCAGATCTAAATGCTATTTAACATAGAAACCTCCTAGGATGTAGAATGGAGAAGTCCTTCCCTTTCACCCAAAAGATATTAAGGTAAAACAATATTGGAGGTAAAGAGAGGGGGGAAAGGTTATGTTTTTCTGTTACAAAAAAATGGGGCAATCTTTGGTAAGCAGGGACAGCTGGAATGTGCTGTACCGTATTTAAATAATCCAATCAGTCTTTCTTCTGGGGAAAAAAAATACCAATTTATTTGAGCAACTGCCAAGTTCTGGGAGAATAAATTGAAGTATCCAAAAATACCATTTCTAATTGTTTATAAAACTGTTGCTGTAGTTTCCCTTCCTGGGGTACCAACAGAACTATGTAAACTGTTGTTTCTCATTGCAAGTTGGACTGTACAGGTTTATTCTTGAGGGATTAATTTTATTTCCTTCAGTTTTCACAAATCTTCCAGCTAAGTCCCTGACCTCCAACTGCTAATGCATGCCTTTGTAAGGGAAAAAAAAAAAAAAAAGAAAAAAAGACGACGTGCTCTATAATAGCTTGTTATAAAATGTTTATGCCATTTTGAGAAGCTTGGGGAAATTGTACCAGGTAAAATGTCCACTTCAAGATGTCCCCTGAAAGATGGTAAGTTCTGACAGTAGTTGGATAGTCTTGGCAGCTGTATTAGCCCTGCTGCATCTTGGGCAATAGGCACTGATTTCTGTTAGATTAAAATCAGAGGGCAGAATCTGTTTCTGATAATGTTACTGGGTTTCGTGGGGCTGAAAATATGGCGTCACTTTGCAACGTGCAGAGTTGGTTGGCCCTGATCCAGCACAGCACGTGAAAACCATGTTTCTATAAATATGTGTTTAATCCTATTTTCAATGGAGATGATAGGCCCTCGTTCTTTCTCGGCACTGAAACTTAAGGGGACAATCCTACCACTGTTGAGGACAGTAGCAAAGTGCTACAGATTTTATGGTGAGAATGTGGTCTACGGTCTAACCTTACTATGTACAAAGTGGCCCCAAATGTCACCCGTGTAATGGAATGAAACTAGCAATTCAGATCTTTGTAGTACTTAGTTCTATCCAGGATTTATCTGGAAGCGGTTTATACTTTCCCATTTAAGCTGGAGATGCTGTGAATGTGTATATCGTGAGGACTCTTAGATGAGGATGTAGATTGCAATTGATTTGGTACATTTTTTCTCCCCAGTGGGCACTTTTTTCAGCTGCCCTGAACAAATCCTCCTAGTATCTGGGGCACTGGGGCAAGCTAATGCTGTTAGAGTATTCCCAGATGTGAGCTGCCAACCTTTGTCTTGCACTGTCAAGTCTGTCTAAGATCATTAGTTTAAAGTTCGATAATAATAATAATAAAAAAGTTGATCCTTCTTTGAATCAAATGCTTTTTTTAATCCAAGGGTAAATGTGAATTTTGTGCATGGGCTGTGTAATTGAAATCTTTTGACTGAAGAACTTGTATCGTAGGCAGAAACGATCATTTTGTGGTGAAATGAATGGGTAAATACTCGGGAGACTCACCGTCTATTTCTGCTTCAGCAACAGATGTCAAGAATGGTTTGAGATGTGTTACTTAATATCTCTCACCAGCCTGTAATATCCTAAACCCAGGGTAGTGGTGAAAGTGTTTGAAGAGGAGTACTTATTTAACTTGCTTGTGGCAAGTGCTGTAACAGTGCAAAGCGTTATTGCTGTTACTGAGTTTATTTTGATATGTTGCCCCAAAGTAAGCTTGTGAAGAAGGAAATGATGTCATGAACTGGAAAGAGGATAAGGGCATTTCCTTTTCTTAGTCACTCAATATCTGCAGTGTTGAGTTCAAGTTACAAATTTTCAATTTAAATGCTATTTCTATCTTAACATATGGGTGAAAGCTGGACATTCATCAAAGTTGCAACCATATGCGTAAGTGCCATTGAAGGCTGTAGAAAAATATTAGGTACTAAATGGATTTATAAAAATGTTGAAATTCATCAAAGAGTTCATTAACCTCCTTATCTTTAAAGTTATCCACCAAATATCTGGGACATGTTAAAAACGAACCCAGAGTCTTGGTTGTGGGAGACATGCTGTTGCACAGCTGAGAACCAGAGGGGAAACGCTGCAGAACTTCCTTTGATTTCTTCCAGAGAGGAGTAGAACAACAGGGGTGACTTGCAAGCTGTGTCTCAGAAGTGACCAGCAGGAAAGAGTCTTTCTGTCCTGTGCAGACTCCTGGTGAGACATGACCTGCACATGAGGAACCTCTATCTCCTTCCTTCTCCCTGCGGTCCCCTCTGTCACCCTGGGTCCCCTCTCTAAGTCTTTTCTCCATGCCAGATGCCAGGATCCTCTTTCAATTCCTGCCACTCTCGCAGGCCTGGAGTCTCTTTTCCAGGTTGTTATCAAAAACATGTAGCGGGGTTTGGATGTTTTTATTGCTACAAATTCCTCCCTTTTTACAGTTGTATAAGCAATACCTTGTCAGGCAGAAGGATCCCAGTTCCAGCTCTGTGGGAATTTGTCCTTTGGAAACATTGGTAGCGTTGTGATGAATTTATTGAACCCAACTGGAGCCATGCTTTGACTTCAGTAAAAACGTTTTTTCAGCCATATATAAGAAAACATTTTTGCAGTTAAAACATAATTTAGTATATCGCACACATTTGTGAAATCTGGTATGAAAAGGAACTGGTGTAATAATCTGTTCTGGCATCCCTACAAGGCAAACCACAGACCTTCTCTGACGTAATACAGGCTCAAACTGGAGATCTTTCAAAGACCAGAAAATCCACTTTTAGTTTAAAAACCCACCGGTGTCAGAGAGGTTGCTATAGCCACGGCTAAGTTGTACGAACAAACTGTTGTCCTTGCTAGTAAGAACATTGCCCCTGTGTTTGAATTCGTCTACCTTAACATTCCAGCCAGCAGTGTTCGTTGTACGCCGTCTGTGGGACCGAGCGTTACCAGTGTTTTGTGCAGATACATATAAGCTATGAACAACTCACTCCCTGATCTTCTGATCACACTGCTGTCATTCCAGACAGTTCGGGTTTCCTTTAATTGGAGTCACCTTCTAATAGTGTATATATAATATATATGATAGTATATATAATAGAATAACCATTTTCAGAACTAACAGAATTATCAGCCTGATCACTTAATAAATCATAATAACTTATTTTATGATTCAGTCAGGTTTATGAGCTGATTTTTAGATAATATTTAGAAGTATTTCTTAACTGTAAGATACTGAGTCTAAACACTCAGAAGCATTTCATGATTCAGTAAGTGAAAAGCTTTTTGTTTCTTTGTTTTAAATAAAATCAACATTTTTGATGCAGTTTGCAAAGGATTGTGTCTGGAACTGATTGAGAATTTGCAGCTGGGAAAATCTTTGCAGGAAATCAAGTTTTAACAAAGCAGATATTTTTATGAATGTTATCTTCTTTCCATAAAAATTGTGCATGCGTTATGGAAAGAACACCGAACCATTGAAAATAATTCGATCCACAGCGTTTCAGAACTTGCTTTTGCAGTTCAGGCATCACCTGTTCTCCTCTGTGTGCCATGCTCCTGTGCTGGACTTCATTCCCTGATACCCAAGAGGATCATTTAACTCTTAGTGAGATGATCTTTCTTACCTTTAAAAAAATGTAATTGTAGCTGAGGTGAGAGAGAGGGGTTTTGGTGCGGCTTAGCTGCTAAAGGAGTACGGGAAGTTGAGGGAGGTGGACAACGCCATGCAAAGTGGGTCCTGGGTTTGATCTCCAGAGCCCTGCTGGACACCCACGTGCAAAATACAGTCAGGGGGGTGAGACCAGCTCTCCCCATGTTTTCAGTGGCACCCAGTGGCTGATGGTATTCCTACCCAGTCTGACAGGGTGATTTGGTGCCCTTACACAACATCTCGATCCCTTTAATTGGGAGGTCCACTGCCAACTGTTATTGTGCCTAATTGCTGAACCATGTGACATTGTGGGATGCCTCTGTGGGAGCATGGGTGTGACAAGTGAACTAGGAAGGAGTGCGGCAGACACCTCAGAGGTGAAGGGAAACATCCTAAAATGATTGGGAGTGGGGAAATACAATTTTGCTTATGCTCATTGGGGTAACCTGTTCACATAACAAAGCCCTGTTGCCTTCTTCGAGGTAGTCCTTGGCTGAGCTGGTGTTAATGTTTCAGAACAAACAAAAACATATCTAGTCTTGATTTTAAAATGACTAGTGGGAGAAACTCACTTCAGCCCTTGTGAACCGTCTCAACTACCCTCATCAACGACATGAGGTATCTCACTTCCAGCCTGAATTAATCTATGTTCAGCTTCCAGTGGTGACCAGCATCCTGTTGTCTGTGGGACCGTGCGCCTGTTACCCAGGTTTTATTCCATCAGGGTTGATTTAGTAACAATTTCTCCTCTTACAGTTTTGAGCACATCTCTGGGGACACAGTCACTCAAAGCAGGAGCATCACAAGTGACGTGGAAGAAAGTTTTCAGCCACAGCGTGGGCAGCGACTGAGGCCAAGAGCCGCCCCAACGAGGTGTTGCATGAGTGAGCTGCAGCAGTGGGGAGTCCAGCAGGAGGCAACCCAGGCAATGGGGCGCCTCAGTCACTCACTGTTACTCATGTCGGCTGGCGAAAGTGCAGGAGGTTCTTTGGAAAGCTGAAGATGCACCCAAGACTTCACTAAGGAGAATAAAAATTTGAGGGGAGTAGGAAAGATAAATATTACAAAGCTATTAGCTTGTGTTCAAACCTGACAGCAGCAGGAGAACATCAGGACGTGCGTTTACATTATCAACAGACACTGAAGGCTTTTAAATGGAATTCCTTGCCTGGGGCATAGTTATGTGGGGAATGTACTTCCGTGCAGCAGTGGAGGCTACCTGGATAACTAGCAAGGGGAAAGCACTGGAGGGTGGCATGACAGGGATGGCTGAGGTCTTTGATCCATCCTGGCACTTAAGCACCTATATAACTGTGACCACTTGAAGACAAGGAGACTACTCGTGCATTTGGATACAGTGCTCAGCTGAAGGTTCAGCCCAAAGCCAATCGAGAAACGGTGGTGGTATATTGCATATATTACATATAAGTTTTTCTAGAAATTACATATACATTTTCTGTTTCACATTTCAACATGAACTTCCCTTTATCCCATCATTGTTCATGTCTCCTGCAAGTCCCACGTCTGGTTTGTGGTAGAATGTAGCATTTCTTTTTTTTCAGCACCTTTCCCCCTCTAGCAAAGCTCTGTGTTTGTGTGGCTTCGGACTGAACAATGTGTCATCTGTTACTCTGATGATTCCCCTTGGTTCATTAATTCCCTTGTCATATTTTGCATTCTGCAGTCCCAGTTTTTGTCATCCCTTCTGTCACTTTCCACACACCTAGAAAACAGAACTTCAGTTTTTTTCTCTCTCGCGTTTAAAACAGGGTATGATAAATATATACATAAATTAAAGTGCTTGGGAATCAAACTTGGCCTCTGTAATGTTTTCCCACTTAACCTTTTTATCCAGTATTAAGAGGAAAGGACCACTTGTGGCTCCTTTCTGTGTGTTTAGTGCTTTGTGCAGCCAGTTTTTGATAGAGCCAGAACCAGCAAGTTCTGCAATATTCATTAGACATTAACCTCACAAGGAGAACCTTCCTGAGTACATACTTGAAGCTGAAAGGCTCCAATGGCTGTTGCAACCCTTTTGTTTGTTTTTAACTGGGGCAGTGACATAGTTAAGAAGTTTCGGCATTTAGCTGGGGTGGGAAACATATTCTCCTGTTTACTTTGGAGGAATAACAGGTTTCTTTCCTAATGCTGTGTCTTGCTGTGTCTCTGCTGCATTTGCAGAGTTGAGGAGGTTTCTTGGATTGCTTTTCAGGACGGTAGCACCTATATCCATCCCAATAAGAACAAATCGCTGCAAATGAAGCCCCAGTATACGACCATAATTGACTTGAGATGCAGCTTATGTTTTTTGCCCTTTACAAAAGGAAGTTAGAGTATATGCACACCCACATTTCTTAAATGTTTCTTTGAGCTGGAGGCTTTTTTCCCCCTGTATGAACAGCCTTATCTTGTTCAATCAATGCTGTTTGCATGTAGTTATTATACCTTGCTGCTGAAGGAGGTTAGAGATAAAAGGTACCACATTTATTTTAGTGTTAGAAATTCACAGGTTTTGTGTTGTTTGGGGGTGGGTTTGTTGTTTGTGGTTGGTTTTTTTCCTTCTTTTTTTGGCTTTGTTTTTTGCATTCCCCCCCCCCCCCCCCCCCCCCCCCAAGGAACAGGAACAAAAGAAGTCATATTACAAATAACACAAGGTTTCCATTTTTGGGCTGAGAGACAAAATGCACATTTTATGAATAACAGAGTTGAAGAAGAAATTATTAACTATTAGACATGCAATAAATGAAAAGACTTTCTTATGGTATTCAGTATTCTTCATCTCGAATGACCAGTGACCTCAGCATGCTAAGAGGGAAATTTAAATTGCACGTGGTCTCTTCTTCCATCATTGAAATGCATCTGTCTCTGAGGGGAAGCTTCTTAAATATTTGATAGCAGTGTTTAAAACCATCAGAGAAGGATATTTTAAATATGGAATACAATTGGTTAAGAAGGAATATGATCCAACATCAAGATGGAAGATATGTTCATACATAACGTATACAGAGAACTTCAGTGACTATTGCCAGAAATATAACTTTATTTCATATATAAAGAATGGATGTTTCGTATCTTGCTTTCTCCTCTCCTGGTGTTTTGAAGTTTACTTTAGAGATTCAAAGAAAACCAAATCACACAAAACTTCACAAGTGATGAAGCAAAGGCACGTAGCTTGTCCTGCTCTACCTCCCGTTTATCTCACAGCATATACACACAGCTTACACCTGTGTAAGACAAGTGCACCTAACCCGGCTGTTCTGATTTAAAGCCCTTTTGCATGGGGCCACTTAGCTGTAGCACAGACAAGGCCCGAGGTGGCGGAGAATACAGATTTTCTTTCCCATTATCACCCAGATCTCTGGAGAAGACAATTTAGATAACTCAGTTCTCAGGCCTAAGAGACCAGGTTCAAAAGCATCCTTCCTTTCTTCTGGGAGATCCCAGTGCCTAAAAGCCCACGCAGTCTTATCTGAGGACCAGGCAAGTGGCAATTTCAGCTGATGTAACCTGGCAGCTAGTATAAATAAATAAGAAAGAACAAACTTTTCTCGCAGTTTGAAAGTCCCCTTCAAAGTCCCAGATAAGCTCAGGGGATACGTAGCGTAAGTGCAAATGAGAGACTTAATGTGATTTCCCAGTCCTCTCTGCATATCTGTAAGTGTAAAGGAGAAACTCAAGCTATTGAAAAATTTGCCGAGTCCCTGAGCATTTAAACATTTCTCTTTCAGGGGGAGGGAAAGAAGCTGTGAGCCTTCAAAGCTGCAGTGAGAAATAATGGTTCGGTCCTTGTCTGCTCATATGTGAAAGGCAACCGTACAGAAAATCAGCAGAGAAAAGCTGGAGCTGGGAGAAGGTGTTACTTTCTATTTGTCATAGGTAATGAGGAGACAGATGGGAATGAAGAAGTATTTGCTGTGGATTGATGAAAACTTATTTTTGGAGAGGAAAAGAGATTTCCTTCTTCCTTTTCCCCATTCCCCCCAATATCCGTAGGTGTAATTCACAGAGGTGTGGTTGATTTAAGGATGCAGTGTCATGGCTGATCTCTCCCTCAAGAGCAGCTCAAACCCATCTCTCAGATCAGAGAAGCTGCTGTGCTGTGTGCACGTATGTGTATGCATATGTGCAGTGTGAAATCCAAATTTAAATCCAAGTTCACTTCATCCCATCTGTGGTTTTAACTTATTTGGATGCTGTTCAAACCCTACAAGAATCAAAGTCTCCAACTCAGTTTCAAGTAGCGGAGGGGCTGGCCCTGCCCCAGTCTGCAGGGCAGCCCCTTCTGTGCAAATGGTCCCCGGAGTTTCAGCCCCACAGGTCACCAGCATCCCCGAGACAGGGGACTGTGATATTGCCAGCACCTTCAGCTAACTGGTCTGGCTTTTGCAGTTCGCTAAAGCCTATGCAGAGGAGGAGTATGTGCGCACCATGCTGTTTCAAAGCTTGTTACATCCTCTGCCAGGGTGCCCGCCGCTCAGTGCTCCCCAAGGGATGTCTCTCACACTTCCCGCCCCAAACATGTGCAGGGCTCTACTGGTGAGAAATGCAAAGCAGCAAGTATTTACGTGTGGAGCTTTTTTATTTCAACAAAAGGGAGCAGTTTTTTGCCTCCTTCGTAGATGGCTGCAAGCAGGAATGTCATTCAAAGGGGTACCAAGACACGCATAGTGTGCAAACATGCATGTGGATGTCCAGATTGCATGATCTTTCTTGTGAAGAGCTTCACCTGAGTCAAGTGATTTGGCTGTATAACTGTGGAGGTAATGGGGTGCCAAGCAGAGTCTCTTCTGGAAGAGCTCCTTTGTAGGTGGAGACCTCCCCTGGGAGGCTTTTACTCCCAGCTTCTGGGCAGCGTAGTCATTAGGAGCAGGAGTTAGTGACCATTGTCCCATTTTGAGATCCCTCACTGTGTAGGGGCAAACTGATGCCGAGAGCCACAGAGCGGGAAAGAGGCCCCACAGCCGTATCTCTGCTCTGTGGGGAGGAATAAAGTGGGTGAGTAAAGGGCAGGAATACAAGGAAGAATGAGGAGGAGCGTGGCGGTTCCTCAGCCCAGCTTTGGCAGGGCTTCACGTGTATGTGCTGCGTGGCTGTGGCTGTGTGCGCCTGCAAGGATTCGCTGTTTGGCAGGCATGATTTAGCTCCCTTCCTCTGAAAATCTGACTCCAATTTTCCAGCAAAAAATAGAATATTTTCATTCCTTTGGGTGTTGCATTTTATATGATGTTGCTACCAATGCCAAATGACAACATTCCCCCCCTGCCACTGTGGAATGAAATGAAGCAGAAAATGTGGAGACAAAAGGCAAAATTGTTTTGGTCTGGAAACATTTGTTAATGATTCCCTGTTTGATTCCAGGCTGGGCTGGTTTTCTTCCTTCACTGCTTTGCATGTATCCAGGTACGGACAGACTGCATCAGGCAGCCGGATTGCCTGGGTTGCCATAATTTGCCAAGAAAACATTGCAGAGATACCATTAGCATTCGTGATTATCAAAGAGATGGTGGAAAAGAAATTGTTTACTCTTGTGGTATGAATAGATCTATTTCATAACTTCTTTGAAGGCAGATAGGAGGCAATCACTTGCAAGGCTGGATTTTTAAGTTTCGCTGCCACTCTGCCCTATTTTTATCTGTCGCTTGAGACATCTCATCCCCAGAAAAATCAAAAGAATTGTAAGATGAAAAAAATTTTATCCATCACTGCTGAAATGGCCTCATATCTAAGTGTCAGTGGGGATGTTGCATCACTGATAAATTCAGCATTTAACATATTCAGGGTTGCTTGCCCTGGGGAGGTGGGGAAGAGAACAGGTTATTTCACCTGATACCATCAAGTGATGATTTATGCCTACTGTCTTTTCTCTGACATTTATCTAGAGTTTTCATTGTTCATAACCTTACAAAATGCCTATCAGATTTCTCTTGCTCGTCTGCGGGTGCAGTGGAATTTTAAATAAGAGCACAATTAAATAGAAAGCTGAACTGTAGCCAGCAGGATATTCACAATAATTCTCTACACTGGGGTGCTGTGCAGTATTGATCTTTTGGTGTTTCAGTGGGAGATGACTTAAAGCCAAGCTTTTTTATAAAGGTGTAGGTTTTTCATTGAAACCTCCCTTCTATTACAATGGCAAGTGATGCCAGGTTCTAAGTTGAAATAATTACTTCTGACGCAAAACAGAAGTTTGAGATTAACAAAAAATTCTGACTTGATTGTTACTTAACTTTGTTAACTACTGAGCTCTGTTGGCTGTGACAATTTCCACTTGTTCATCACCATTTTAGAAAAGAAATAAACAAAAAGCACAGGCCTCTTCAAGTTAAAAACAATTACTATCTGCAGACAGAAAATGAGTGAGGAATTAATCCATGCAAAGACATGTAACAGCAGACAGTTTCACAAGCAACTTACTTTCTACCTCAAAACTGAGAAACTGCCAAGAAATAAATTGGTTGATGCAAACTGAGTTCACTTGTCTATATAAAGGCACTAAACTCACATACACAGATATTAGAATTTGCACATTTTCTAGATTTATTCCTAAAATGTTGGCACACTCAATAAAGGAAGGAAAATACTGGCATCGTTCAGTGTAAATCACACCTAGGGCACAAACTGCTTGTTTTTTCATTATAATAAACCAAACAAAAGGTAGTGCACCATCTTTTATTTTGTAGCCTTTGAGGTGCAGGTCAGGAGATCAATGTGCATAAAAAGAGAGCCCCTTGTCCACAGAGATGCAGCACATAAATTGATTTGTATCATATGTTTGAGAGGGAGAGTAAGGTGGGGAAAAATTCCTCTGATCAGATTTAGACCTCTCCAATGGAGATGTCTGTGTGAGAAAACAGTCTTGACTCCCTGCCTAATAAAAGGGGATAAGCAGGAACCTCCAGGGTGTGATTCATCTCTTTCTCAAGTAGATGTCTAAAATAGATGAGATCAAACACGCCTTGGCAGAGGCAATTTCTCTCCCATTTCCAAAGGGCTCTTGATCTGTAACCACAGATTCATCCATCCATCCACCCATCCATTCATCCATCCCATGCATCCTTCAGCACAGGACTGTATGATTTCAACATAGGGTGAGTGTCTGTTAAGTCAGATGTCAGAAGTGTTTGTGAATGTAGAGTCACGAGACCAACAGCTATGACAGGGATCTACCAGGTCTAGTTCAGAGGTGGAAATCTGAACAGCAGAGTAAGAGGGAAATTAATTGCATCTATGTGCTCATGGACAAAAGTCTCGGTTTCAAATGAAGCAGCTATCTTCAATCTTCTTTCTGGTAAGTGCAGATCCAGTGAATCATGATGGAGACAGAGGCATATTTGGCTTCCTTTTAGAAAAGAATTTTATGAGTTTTCCTCGAATTAGTTTTAAAATAGATAAATAAATATATAAATAAATATGAATTGATGACAGTACCTGACCTTGTTCTGTTCCCTGGTGCTGCTGGAATAGAAAATCATTTATGTTCTCTCCATGCTGAGAGTTTGGAATTAGGAGAATATCCATCTAAAGATGCCAAAAAGCAGGAGGGCAATAAGATCCTAAATCTTTTCTTTTCAACGGCAACCAAAGAAGAAAAAAGAGAGCGAGTTAAAAAAACGGGCCATAGCCACATCATTGAGTCCCTTACAATTTTGTCTGAGTATAAAAGTACTGAATAAGGTGCTTGCAATGACAAGATCAGAAACAGGGTTAGTGCATCTCATTATATGGGATCTAATCAGTCAAATGTCCAAACTTATGGTATTGTGATTAATCACCTCACCTGCTGCTGAGTACTCCTGCCTCTGCCTAGTGCTGATACAGATCATCAGCCCCTGATGTCCAGCCACAACTCCCAAGGTTCCTTTAGGGTCCTGAAACGTCCAGCCATTTTGAGCAAGAAAAGCAGCATGAACATCTGCTGGGTTTCCTTCAGGAAAAAAACATTGTCCTATAAACTTGGATGGACCATAGTATGAGGAATGCAGAGCGTAGAAATCTCTTTCTTGGTTTCCAGGCCTTTTGTAGATGTCAAACATGGCTGTGTACCTCTCTGGCAACCTCTGTTTCTCCTGACCAAGTCCATGAATGGTCTTATCTGTTGAAGCATCCTCTGCAAGATAAAATTACCTTAACCTTGTGGTACCAAACTCTCTGACAGGAGGGTGCCATATATAAACTCCATTAGTACCACCTAAGCTCAATATACAATGGGGCTGCTCCCGTGATGTGCCTGGAGTTCAAGGCAGGTGTTTCTTACCCTGAGAATGTGCAGCAAACTTACAAAAAGATTGCATATGTCAATATTGACCATCTTGACCAAATCTTTACATATGCCATTAAAAAGTGTCTAGATGCATGTCCAGCACATAACCAAAACTCTGGTTTCTGCTGTCACAAGATAAAAATGAGCCAGCCCAATGTCCACAAGCACTTCTGCCATGTGCCTGGATGGATGGATGTACACTCACCACGTGTTGAGCTCCTAGCAACTTATGCCAACAGATTCTTTGGAGGAATGGTTGAATCTACACTCATGCAGTCCAGGAGTCTCTGAAGAGCCCTCAGGAAACAGAATGATGATGACCAGGATGAAGGCCGCCTAAATAATTACTCTGGCTTGCAGATCAATCCCAGGTAAATACGAGAAGTTGTTTAGGAAGAAGGCAGCTGGTTTGGGCTCTAGGCAGATGGTTTGGCCCTCTGGCAGCTTTGTGGTGGTACTAATGGATGATGAAATGCTGCTTGAGAGTGAAAATTCAAAAGAAAGTTGAAGCCTTGGAATGACATAGAGAGGTATTTTTGAAATTACTCTGGTGATTGAGTCAGATATTGATTGATCCTTCAGATACTCTGGGAAGATCTGCATCAGTAGTTGGGGGCAAGACATAAATCCAAGAACCAGATACCCTACAGACCTGAAAACATGTCCTGAGTCTTTTTTTTCCTTCCTTTCCCCTATTTTAACCTAGAACGATGGATGATCATATTAGAAATCTTGTTACAGCCTTGGCTTTACTCATGTTCCTGAGACTTGACAAATTGCTTTACACAGGCTATGGCAACTGCAATACCTCACTCCCCAAACAGGCTGCAAAATTTCCTGGAGTTAAGGCCAGAACTGGCCAGTTCATCATCTAACCTGACCTCTGCTGCATCCACCCCAAGCTAATGCACTTCATCCAGTTTCTATCGCACAGCCCAGTAACTTGGCTTAGATTAAAGCAGTTATTTTTGGTCTGGAGGTGAATGACTGCTGAGTGAAGGTGCGTACAATCAAGATTTTTTGTTTTCTGAGCAACTATGTGATGCTGATATATTTTGCTTCATTCCAAAATGGAATGAAAGCAATGTGCTTATTAAAATAATACCCATAAGATCCCTTGTTTTTTAAAAACAATCCCAAGCTTTAAGCAAAGCATTTAATATACAGAAAACCAAAAGGATTTGTTTTGATAACAAAATGTAAAGAATTCTATTTTTTGAAACTTTATTCACTTGCCTGATGTATAATAAAAAAGTTAAATGTAGAAACAAAATGTCATTGGAGGTCAGAATGTTCTGTTCCATTTTTAAAGTGTAGTCTCACTGAAATCAAGATGAAACTTTTAGATGTAGGCAAAGACAACACTGAAATCTTTTAACTCCAAGTGCCTAAGATAATTAGCTGGCCTCTTGCTGAACTTTCTGTAGTTCGTGGGATAGAAAAGGTGAGTCAGGATCAGGGGAACCCACTTTTCTATGCAATATAGATAAAGCTGCAGTGGAAATTACATAGATGAGTTGGCCCAAACCTGAGTGCTGTGATTACTACCCTTAATGGTATTTTTGGATAGTAACCCAATCACTGGAAAATTCCTCATGAGTCCGTCTGCTGAGCTCTCACATGAGTAGTTCTCAGAAGTACAGGAGCCTGTGGTCATTTGGCATAAAAACGACGTATGTGGCAAATCTCCACAGGGTTTTATTGTGCAATGCCTTCTCTTGCTCTTCCCAATTAATGTAATTTTTTTCATAGGTCAAAAAGAATGGATCACTTAGTGGTTAACAAGGGTGGTGATCCAGATACATCCAACATGTTGCCATACGGTCTGTGACTTTGTCCCTGTTCCCTCTCTCAGCATATTGACTCAGCAAAACCAGTGAGAGCCTGCCTTATTGCAGGAGAGCACAAGAGTTGGGGTCTATGTTCCAGACAAGTCCCAGCGATGCACTCCCATACCTTCCTTGCTGAACTGCAGATAATTACCAGTAAGTGTCATACAATGAGACCGCATTACCCAAACCATACTAATGAAAATGCAGCATGTTATGCAGCTTTGGAGGACTGCAAGTGCTTCCAGGAAGGATGTGCCTTTTAGGTATTTACATGTACCTAGAAAAATGGGACCATATCTCAGTACTTACCTTTTACAAGGTAAATCACAAGGATATTAGCAGCCAGACAAGAAGAGCCATTGGAGTCAGGGCTTTCTTTGTAGGTGGTTGTTTTGTTTTTTTTTTAACTTTTTATTTTTTTTAACTCAGGGTTGCTCTGAGTTATTCTTTAAAGGGGTATGTCTCACACCAGGAAATCACTCTGGAAGAGCACCCAGGGATGTTCTGCTGCTTGATTTCGTCTTGGAGTATTGGCATTTATGCAAACTGAACACTATTTCCCATATATCTGCATTTAATATTCCAGCTGCCTCTTAATTCAGTTCTGAATGCAAAGCAAGTCAGTCCTGAGTGCTGTCTGATGATGCCTGATGTAGAACATGTTTCATATGAAACCATTGTAGGCACTTCAATGACTTCAGAGAATTAAATAAAATAATCTCACTGGCGGTGAGTGTCAGTCCAGAAAGTCACTGTTTCACAGAAAGCCACCAGAAATGAACAGTGAAAGGGCATTTTCATGAAATGGGTCTGTACTGTATTCCAGAGAACATCTCTGCACTATGTTTAAATTGAAATAGTTCTTTTAATCTGTGAACAAAATCAACAAATGCTCTTGGAGAATGCCCCCTTCATACAGCTGTCTGGTGCTGTTGCTGCTGCAGCTGTTTGGCTTGGAGTCTTATCCAGAGCTCAGCTGTAGATTGCAAATCAGAAACAAAGCTCCAAAAACACTGATCTGGGCAAATCTGGGTAGAGTTATGACCAACTCCCTGGTGTTCTTGATGTGTGTTTTTGATCAGTGATTAACCAGGCACACAGTGTTTCCCTCTGTGTGGTGATGCAGCTCTGTGGCCAAGGTAATGATGGGTGACACTAGACCCGCTGTCCTGCCAGCCCTGCTCTCCTTGCCAGGGGGAAACCCAAGCACGAAATAGCATTTTGAGGTTGGTGTTCAAGATGAGCGGGTGAAGCACCATTTAAGAGGTGCCTGCCTCTCTGCCAGGGCTATATGAGGAGTATAGGCTACATGGTTAAAGGTTAAATTTGTAAATGGGCTGGTAAGATGGGGTTCTTGAGTTCTAAGTACATTCCTGACAGCACTATTCTCTGGGGCTCTTCACTTACACCCCTATCTTCTAAATATCTTGGTCCAGGAACCACCAAAGGAAGAGCTGCATGAATGCCGCTGTGCTATTTGCTGATGCAGTTTGCTTTCTTAATTGAATTCTGTTTGATGAAACCTAATTCCTTTTATTGTGATATAGTATCATTTTGCTGGACACATCTATACAGATGATTTTCAGCTTGTTAATATAACCCGGGAGTTCCTGGCTGAAGTAAGTGTAAATTAAATTGTTCTAAGAGAAGGAAATTCATCCCTCTACAGGGCTTCAGCACAGGACCTATTCATTTCTTACTTTCCATTTATGGTAGCTGGTGTGTTTTTTTTTTTTTAAATCTTGTCATATATAGGTCACAGAATAATTTATGAGAGTGAGAATATAATTTTTCCCATGCAGAAATGTAAAGCACTAGTACAGGGCTTTAACATCTTAGTAATACTGAGTTAAGAGCTCACGTTTCTGAATTTTAATATGAGGACCCTGCCCACTATGTGAAGCAAGGTCTCAGGTGGTGCATGGTGATATATGAACCATTTATTGATCTTCTGTAACGGGATGAATTTTGCGTATCAGAATTAGTGAACAGCAGTCCAAGTTTTAACTCGTGCCTCATCTGTACACCTAATTATAATTTCATTATTACAAGCAGTTTAGAGTCTGACTTGTTTTGATATTAACAACAACTATTTGTACAGTAGTCTTCCTAATTAAACTGAAATGTCAACTTTATGCCTGTATGCAATTTTATTTTCTAATTTAAAGTTCTGTTCTGCAGGAAATGCTTTAATTTAAATAACTCTCTTTGGGGAAATTTATTTCTTTTGTGACTTTCAAGTAAATTATTGTATTTGAAATAAACAATCCATGCAGTAGAATTGGATTGTCTCAAATGTAGGAAATGGAAGTTGGTCTGTGGCAGAGCTGCAGGCAAGGGGTGTCTTGAGTCCTGACCAAAGGGCAGCCCACCCGATGGGCTGCTGCAGACCCCATAGCTCCATAGCCTGTGAGGCCAGGGATTTTAGGACTTCCTTGCTTTGCTGTTGAGGGACTGCAGAGGTTAGATAGGGAGTCCATAGATTCTTCTTCTGCAGACAGCTTTTAAATATTGGAACTTTTTCTGGATCTGGATGGAGTTTCAAGATCTTTGCATGTCCCAAATAAATATGATGACCTTTCAACACAAAGCTCTGGGAAGTACACGTTTAACTACTTTTCTGAATCAGGACCACACAGCGAGAGGCTGAGGGAGCTGGGACTGCTCAACGTGGAGAAGAGAAGGTATGGAGAAATTTTATCAATGTCCATAAGTATTTGATGGAGGACATTAAATGATGGAGCTGGACTTTTCTCAGTAGTGCCCAGTGACAGGACAAGAGGTGATGGTCACCAACTGAAATGCAGGAAATTCTATTTAATGTGAGAAAAAAACTTTTTCACTGTGAGGGTGGTCAAACACAGGTGCAGGTTGCCCAGAGGGATTATCTACATCATTTGAGATATTAACACACCAGCTGGACACAGCCTTGAGCAGCCTGCTTTCCCTGACTCTGCTTTGAGCAGAGGAATGGACTAGATGATCTTCCAGGGATGCCTTCCCACTTTCCCTGTTCTGTGATGCTGTAAAACTGGAGGGAGCTTAGTCCCTCCTCACCCATCCCCAGCTGAGGATGCTGCAGGGAGGGGACTTTTTGATCTGGGAGCTGACGTTCAGCCTTCACAGCTATTTTGGCATGATGCTAAGGATGCAATCCTGTTGCTTGCATGAGGTTTTTGAAGTAGGGATCTCTGCCTTAAACACATTTATTTATTTATTTTTTCACCAGGGGATGTGCTGAAGTTCCCAATGGTCCTGCATTAAAACAGAACGAATAGTTGAAATACTGGCCCCAGACAGGTCAATGGCAAAATTCCCAGCAACTTTAATGGAGCCAAGAATTCACCAAAGACAAGATATTTGTAACAGCAATGCATTTATGTTATGTCTGAAGCTTGTTTACAACCTTCTGGGGTACTTATCTTTGACAAACAATCTTTACAGAGCATCTGAACATCTAACTGCCTTGAAGCAAAGCCATTTGCAAGTGGTTATTGAGGACTGTATTTAAAAACAAAACAATGTCATTCACAGTGGGACTATATTTACAGCGATAAGAAATGCAGCAGACATTAAAAAAATTACAAACTTCTCCACCTTTGCACAAGAGAAATACATAACCAGCTTGGGAAATCTGGAAGGCAACCCCAATATGATTCCAACAGCTGGATGTTAATATTACATCATAAGAAAGTAGTGGGGGCAGGGGGGATATATTTAAAATATTGGTCTTGAAAAGTTTGTTCTTTGTTTTCTCTAATTTCATAGCCACTGCTATTATAGCAGGTTCCGCACTAAGTGTTTCTGAGAAAAATTCTATGCAATGTAGTAATACATTTTTACTGATGAGATTAGCTGGGTTTTCGGACAGAAGACGCAGGATTTGCACAAGTGATAGGACAGGAGGAAACAGCCTCCAGTTGCACGAGGGGAGGTTTAGACTGGAGATTAGGAAAAATGTCTTCACTGAAAGGGTGGTCAAGCATTGGAACAGGCTGCCCAGGGAGGTGGTTGAGTCACCATCCCTGGAAGTATTTGAAAGATGTGTAGATGCAGTGCTTAGGGACATGGTTTAGTGGTGGGCTGGGAAGTGCTGCGTTAAGAGTTGGACTCAGTGATCTTAAAGGTCTTTTCCAACATAAATGATTCTATGACTGCATGTGCAGTGACAATACACATGTGCATTCAACACAAAAAGTTCAATGCAGGCTAACAGCCTGTCTTAATTGGGAGCATACTTTGGATGTCAGGATCTTCAGGTCCCAAAAGTGAGGTGCTCAGTGCATGTCGAGAGCTGAAAATCTATCATCTTCAAGTCCTCCTGGAAGCATGTAACCGAAACATAACCCAAGCGTACTCGACACAGAAAATTCAGTGTCAAATTTACTAGATAATGCTGCAGAGAGGATCCTTATCTGAACAGGAAAAAAATTATCTTTGTTTTCAACTCTTTCCATTTTGTGACAGTTTATTACCATTTTTTTTTTAGGAAATAATTAGAATAAATAAATAAATGTAAAACCTCCATAATACCTTGAACTGTGTGAAAGGTGAGGCTCAGAAACAGTGGAAGTTTTGTCAGGATATTTGTTTCTTGCTTCAGCCCAGTGAGCTGAGCTGCAGAGCAGCTGTGAAACACCGCGTCTGTAACCCTGGCAGTCTGCTCCCTTGCCCCGGCAGCTCCTCTCACCTGGGCAGAGCAGGCAAACCATCTCATCTCCCTTGTTGTCTTCTGTGTCATTACAGGAATAGAAAGAGGCTGAACCACATGCAAAACCAGGCCCTTTTTGTTCTACTTTCAGACATGTAATATTTAGAAGGTTTTAAATTAACTTAGTTGTTTGCACCATGTTCAGAAAATGAATTCTGCATTAGAAAGTTTTTAGTATTTCCCTTTTTGCCTGCCACATCTCTTTGACATGTGTTCATAACACTGTCTTTGTGGTTGGGAATGGTGAGGAGATATAATCTATTTGATAGATACTTTCTTGAGCAAGATATTGAAAATCCATAACAATTTTTCAGTTATTTGATTTAGCCATTTCCAAAGGCCAAAGCAGTGGATTAAGTTCCTAGTTGTTTTTTTCTTCTCTTTAATAGTGTCTATGATATTTTTCCATTCCAAGTTTAAAAAAACCCGACACAACCCACCCATGTTCTCTAAGTAATATGTGTAATGTTGTTCGTTACAAGAATGACAATGCCAGCAGTTGTTCCTTGGCTGTGTTCCCAGCAAGTATAATTTAACAGGTGAGAAATAAAGTATATGAGTGAGATAACAGTGTGATACTCTAAATTTAGATGATATTGAGGGATTTTTTTGTAAATTGTAATTATTCTTTCTGTTTTTTCTCAGAAGGCATGGAGAGTCTTGGTGTTGTCTTTATTAAAAATAAAGAAGATTCTGGGGTTTTACTGAAAAAAAAAAGCTCTAGTTTTTTACATGTTATAAATCAAAGAACAAATTTATTTTTGTTTGTTTCACAGCCTTTTTAAGAAAGATAACTCTTTTGGAGCTAGTGTTAAAAAAGCTAGCCAGGAGCCAGGGTGTTACTGTAAATGATGATTATAGATTGCATTTAATGAAATTCCCATTTTAGCTGGCTGAAGAGTTTGTTTCTGCTCTGCAAGAAGTTTGGTGGAGGGTAGTGGAGCCACTCAAGCTTTTTGCCTTGACTCTTGCCTTGGACAGATCCAAGAACATTAGGTCTGCCCAGTAAGTTCTGGAAAATGTTGCTACCTAAATGCCTTTTCTTTCTTTTTTCCTTTCTGTGTTTTGATGAAGCGACTGACTGTGTGCTGGGGTTCTGTGTTATCTTGATTTTCTCAAGCCCTGGTAATGGTATATTGGAAAAAAGGAACATCAGGTGGGATTTAGGTCTGTGAAAAAGCAGAAGGCCTGTCCTGGTGTTCTGATGAAGGGGCAGAAGAAATCTGCCCAGTAGGTTTCTACAGTAGAGCGTGCTGGGGTTACAGTAGGAAAACTTGTGTGGGTGGCTCTTACACAAAGTGCCCCTAGAAACTAGATCATTTTCCATGAAGATGAAAGGTTCCTTTTGCTTGAAAAGGCACATTTTGTGGCACAGCAGAAGACTCTGGTGTAGCTAACCAATATGGCTAAAGGTAGATTTGGACTTTAGGAATTTAGGATTCTGATCCTGCATTCCTAAAAAGGCAACAAGACACATTATCAGTGCAAAACTTGATGTTAAGACACAGGGACTTACGGTCCTACGTCTTGTAAATACTTTTGGAAGTCTTATCCACTGTCTCTATGACCAAGAGTAATTATGTAGCAACTGTGATGATCAGATTTTTCCATAATATTAATACAGTCTATTCATAAAAAGATAACGATCACTGTTTTTCAAGACTGCAAGAGCCTATCTGATCTTACATAAAATGCTATCTGATCTTATATGTAAGATGCTAATTGCCATGGCTTTAGAGAGGATGTCAAATCTCCAGTATTCTGCATCAGTATGCCAGTTTTATTACAGTGAAAGATAGGATGTAGCTGTTTGTGAAGTCTATCTGTTTATTTCCAAAGGCCTTTGGTTGCAGAACTAAGAAATAAAGAGACTCTAAAGGATGTCGTCCTAAACTTGTTTTAATGTGTTGGCGTTTTGTTAATTTATTTGGAAGTGAGTTTTTAAAGCCAAATGTTATTACATTATAATGTGCAATATTGAGCTTCTTTGATTAAAGATATGTTATTGCTTTGAGCCTATTAAAAGAAAAAATAATCCTTGGAATCTGAATTGAAATATGTAATGATCCATGTATTCTCTGCTCTGAGCAGCCTGCCAATTGATATGGATTTCAATATTCTTATATTGTAATAACTCCCTTTTTTACCTTTTGTTAGCATTTGTCATTTTGATGGTCTCCACAGATATCTTAAAACCTAAGCACCTTCTACAAATGTTGTATTAAGAGTATAATAATCAAACTCCAACAACAGGAAGTCATAAAAACAATATTCATGTTTTCTTTCCATTTTAACGAGCCAAAGTTTGATATTCTTCTTTCACCACTGTCTCTTTACTTCAGGAGTGATCCCATTGGTTTCCGTCAGAATGCCTGGAGAACAGAATACTGTTCAGGGTCAATAAAATGAATGACAGAACATACCTTCACAATGCAGTTATTTTCCAGTATTAAGTATTCCTACTGCAAGTCTCTTTAAAAACAGTGTGAGAGAAAAAGGTATAGGGAAATAAACTTCACTTCATATTCATAGAGAAGCTAAGGGATAAAATAGAAGTGGATCACTAAGACCATGTTTCAGTACTAGCCACCTTTTATGTTAAAAAGAAAGAAAAAGCTGTTTCAGTTTCAGCCTCTGAACTCTTCGTTCGATGACAGCTGCCCATTCAGTTTAGAATGTCAATTACTATTTAGTTACACAATTCATCACAGTTACTGAAATTAAATATAAGTAGAACTATATGACAGCATTTCTGAATCCTTCATCTGAGTTTATAGTTCAGTATAATTCTTTATGCACAATGACTGGTTATATGTCAGGCTGAGAGGGAGGCTGGATCAGAGCTAAATTAATCTGTGGATATCTTGGCAATACTCCTCTATTGCCTTCAACTCCAAAACAATCGGTTTTGGAGATTCTACAATTTCATGAAAGCAACTGAGTAGAGAAAGGCAAAGGACCTGAAGCTTTGAAAATACATGGATAGACACCACTCTGGATTTTGACCGCCATGAGGAATGTCGGGGGCAATGAGTTGTACTCATGTCACACAGTTTATTTTTGTCCATGGCTTAGGGAACTGTGCTGTAAGCAGCATGATCAGTCTTTGCTCTGACTGCTGCAGTTTTCCGTAGGTGGTTACACTTTATTAACTGGCAGGAGAATGGTGTGTTTCCTTGGGAAGGAACAGAGAAAATTAATCTGCCTGTTGATGCTCCACAGTGTCATCTGGAAGGAAAGCAGAGTATAACCACCTCTCCTCTGCCATGCTAGTGATAAAGGGTTGAGATTTGTACTCTCTGGGAACTGGTTGTGAGAATATAGTGAGCTGGAATATTGACCTTCCTGCTTACCTTGCTGAATGATCATATTTTATTATAAAATTCTAAGTATCTACATACTTACATCATTGTGTAGCTAAGGTTGCATTCGATCATACAAGCAAGTACAACGTAACCAAGGCATGCATTAAATGCCTCTTCTATAACCTGTGGTTGGTCTCTGACCCACCAAGAAGGTTCACCTGGCTTGTGGCTTGCTAGTGACTGCCTTGTGAAGGCCTCCCAAAAATAGTCAGGTCTGCGGTCTGATGCATACCTGTCCAAAGCTTTTGGGGAAGAAAATGAGTTATTTTCTATATATAAAAAAGATATATTTTTATATATATTAAAATGTATTTTATATATATATTTCTATACATACTGAGATCAGCTGCAGACTCTACGCGTGTGCCATCAGATGACTCATCATGGCAGGAAATTAGGCTAAAGTTAACGCCATGGCAAGGAGTTTGAACACTGCTGGCCTCACACGAGGTAGCTGAGGTCTCCTGGTTCCACCACAGTGCAAACATTTAATGTCACAGCTCACTGCAGATATGAGCTGCAAAAATAAATACTCATAGAGCTTGCCATAGAGGAAAGCCAGACTGTCAGAGGAAAGGTTAAACAGAACTTTACTTGAAATGGCAAACATCAGTATAAATAGCTCCAAAATAATGCAATATAAGACATGAGATGGTCTACCCATGAAAGAAAGGCAATCTGCTGACAGCAAGTAAGAGTGAGAAAAAAATACTCGGAGGATTCAACATTCCTCTTTAGAAATCACTGGTAAGTTGTCTGGCCTATTAGGAGAAAAAGTAATGCTTCTCAGGTCTGAGTTTCAGAAAAGGTCCTGAGGGATGTGTAGATGGGAATTTCTGCACAAACATGCTCATTTAAAAGCAGAACGCGAAATAAAGCTGTTAACTGCAGCTGGTTATTTGTGCACAGGCTTGTTTTCCTAGTCTTGATATTGGAAGATGTCAGCTTCTCTCTCACTCTTCATATCTCTGTTCTGATGTTTTCCTGTCATTTTATGACATGACAAATGTGAGTGGCCATGGGGACTCAGGCTCCAGCTATCTGTCTTCTGCAGCTCCACAAAATGGCTGAGCCTGCACTGATGCCTGTCCAGGCGATGGGCGTAGTGCCCCTGCTCCTCAGCAGTGCTGCCAAAGGCGTAGCTGCCAGGCTTGCTACCCCACTGGAAAGGAAAAGTGGAGCTGACAGGAGCTTGTAGGCTTGAAAAGCACATAGATTTCACATTTCTAAGCTTGCTGTGAAGGAAGAGGAGGGAATTTGTGGGAATATTTTTCAACAGTCAGCTTTAAGTTATAAAGAAATGTTAAAAATAATTAGTTTTATTGAAGCTCTCTCGTCTGACTTTCAGGCATGTGATTTGAGGATGGTGACCTTGTTGGGATGTCTAAGACAACACAAATGCTGAGGTATAAAACCCACTAATATCACTGCTATAACCAACAAGGAGTTGTTAAGGGGCAGAGGAGATAAAGTGGCTGCAGCCCACCTCTGTTAGGAGGTGGATGTTCTCCTGGTCATGGGGTGGAGAAGCAGCTGAAGGGCTGAACCTGGTCCCATTGTGGGTGATGTTGATGGCATGTGTCCTGCTGAAAGAGTGGTGGAGCCTGTCTGTATTTATCAAGAGTCTGTGAAAGCTTCGATTGTGCCATTTCTATCAGCTTTGTATTTTTCCTCTGTAAGACTATACAAACCAAATGTTGCTGTGTATGAAGACGGACCTTCTGCACTTAGGAAGGCCTTCTGCACTGATAGTTACAATTACAAGCAGTTTCTTTGTATCAGGAGGAATGTCTGGATAGTGGATTTGCCATCTGCTAGGTAAATTTATAGCTGTTTGTTTTATCATTATAGATATAAAAGACATACTGAGTAAGCTGATACTAAATAGAGTTATAAAAAAGACACAAACCTCATCCAAAGGTCTGGCAGCAATAACTCAAACCCAAACCTATCAGGGACCTCAAGGGACAAGCAAGTAGGCAGCAAATTTCAAGGACAACTCAACCATCCATCTCCTCTGAGTGCTTGCCTGGGGGATATCAGCTGCTCACCATCCACATGCACCAACATCCTCTGTCCGGCCCCCTTCCCACCCATATCTCTTTCCCCCACCATGGGGAGACAGGCTTCTGCATGAGGGAGCCTGTGTTTTCTCCCTGCTTCATTCAGCCCCACGGTTACCAACCTGTGCCTGGTGCCCACAGCCCTTTCCTTAAACTGCTGGTGGGTTTTTAGGTGCTGAAGTATGTGATGCACAGAACAGGGCACCAAGCTCAGGCTGGGAAGATCAGGCTCTCTTCTTCACACTGCAATTGATCTCTCCACCCAGTGCTCCTATTTCCCTCATGAATCACAGAACCATGGAATCATTCAGTTTGGAAAAGACCTTTAAGATCATCAAGTCCAACCATTAACCCAGGACTGCCAAGGCCACCACTATACCGCACCTATGCGTTTTTTAAACACTTCCAGGGATGGTGATTCCACCACCTCCCTGGGCAGCCTGTTCCAATGCTTGACCAGCCTTTCAGTGAAGACATTTTTTCCTAATCTCCAATCTAAATCTCCCCTGGCACAGCCTGAGACTGTTTTCTCTTGTCCTGTCACTCGTTGTCTGTGAGAAGAGACCGACCCTCACCTGTCTACACGTTTCATGTTTTCGTTTCTTGCTTTAGATTGATAACTCAGTGACTAAAAACTGCTTCTAAACACATAGTGTACGCCCATCCTAAAGTGGCTTTGGAGCTGGCTGGGGCCTTCAGGAGCTATGGAAAGACCAGAAATAACTCTTTTTTCAGCTGCAACTGAAAAAAAAAGCGCAAGTGACAAATACTTTTGTTAAGGTGACTGGTCTTCATGCTTGAGAAAGAGCTGACTGGTGAGCCAGTGCTCTCTCTCTGGGAGAGCTGTTATTTACTGGCACTAAGCAACAACCCCTGTCAGCTATCTATAAAAAAAAAAAAATAAAAAAAAATTGCAAGCTTTGCACAGCGCAGCCTTGCACCATTCTGGGGAAAAGAGGGAAGTTATAAATGGGATGCTGTGGTCAAGCATGTGATTGGGACCCAGCAGGAGATTGCCTTTTGGTAAAGCAGGTTTTGGGGCATGAGCTGCTGGTACCTGGGAGCCACGCTGCACTGGGTACGCTGCATTCTACGCTGGAAAGCATACACAAAGCTGGTGACTGGCTCCTATTTTCCATAGGCCACGGGAACAGAGCATAAAACTGGAAAATGGGGAATGTCACTGCGTAGCTCAGTTTCTTTTACTGGAATTAACCATCAGCTGATGTACTCCTCCGGTTCAGTTTGGCTACTGTCCACAGACTTTGAAGGTGCTTATCAGGTTGCAGTCTTCATGCTTTCATGTCTTTATCTGACCCCTTCCAATACTGCAGCTGGTTCACCTCAAAGTAATAGATAGGACAGCAAGATTTAAGTGTTCTTTTAAAATGTTTTTTAAATACTCCCTTCCCAATTAAAAATGATATCCCATGGCAGATTTATTATTAATTTGTGAGAAAAATGCTTAAGAACTACACATACTTTAGACACTCATGCAAAAAGCTTATAGCTGATTTCATCCAGGCACCTTACAGACATCATTCTTATCTCTTGTCCACCCCCTTTAGTTTTCATTACCTTCATGCGATGATTAAGCCAGGTTTGGAAAGCTATTACAGTGAATTCAAGTAGAAGATGTGAAGAGCTGTGAAGACTTATGTTGGTGCATCAATCAGAATCGCTAGAAAGCTAATTTTTTTTTTTTTTTCAAAGATTTGGTCCATCATGACTTGTCTGAGGATTATTTGCAGCGTCTTTTATTTTATGTGTCTAGTTTTGGTATTTTTTTTCATAGTGACTATGGGTAAGTGGAATGCAGTTAAGCATTGTAGAAACACTTCATTGATACCGTAGTCAGAAACAGTGATGTATCTGAATACCTTGCAGGTTGTTCTTCTGTTCCAGTGTCTGTCTACAGACATAGTTCATTTAACATTGCTATAAAGCTGCAAATGGTTTAAAGATGGTTAACTAGCACACTTTGCAGAGCAAAGGGAGATGAGATAAAAATGTATTCGCTTCATCAGAATGAGGAAGGAAAACCTAGGAATCCAGAGAGTTGGTTTTGGTTTGAATGTCATGAATATACAAATGGTAAGACTTGGAAATAGAGGGAAGAAAGAAAGGAAGGGATCCTCATGGCTCCAACTCTAAGGGAGAAATCTTCCCTTAAATTTGCTATTCTTTCTTAGCTTCCAGGTCAGTGTAAGAAGCTGGTAACAAGCAATGAAATGGATCGGTGGTAATAACTATGAAAAACTATGATAGTTGCAATAAAGTCTAATTGTCCTTGGTATGCGTTTAATGGACTGTCATTGTACAAATACAATGGAAAGAAATACGCCTTGTACAGGAAGCATCAAACCCATAAATGTAGTGGCAGCTCTCAAGCTCAGCTCTGAGGTACAGGTTGGTGTGGGAGAAAGAGCTTAAAACCCCTTAGGGTATTGAGTCTTTTTTCCCTTCAGTATTTCAACTGGGAAATTCACACTTGAGTCAGAAGGGAAAGTTACACAGTGTGGGTTAAAAAACAAACTCTCAGAATTTACAAGGCTGAGTTACGCCACAAACACCACTTCCCCACATGATTAATTAAATACTACTCTAAGTCCTAATGGTCAGTGGCAGTTTTACAGGAACTACTCTGAAGCTAGATGAAAACGTCCTGTTTCCATTTCATCACTCAAAACATTTGTGTTGTGTTTCTCTTGCAGCTAAAACCTGTTTGCTTTCTCAAGATACATTGTTGTACTTCCCAGAACATGCTCCCTGTTTAGTGGGAGCGAACGGTCCAGGGGAACTAGTGCTCAATGTGATGGGCAACATATGGGATTGAGTGAGACATCCAATGAATGTGGATGCAGTAAAAGCTGTTCTTTTTCTCAGAGTGAATGTTAATGATGTTTCCACAGTTCATGAATAAACTCACTCAGAACATGAAGTTCCCAGGGGAAAAAAACCCAACCTCTCCTATTAAAGAAATATGCCCATGTTGCTATTGAATCAGAAGCCAGCAGTAGCAGCCACAATTGCTGACAGTATATAACAAAATAATAATCTTGTGCATTATTTTTCATGCAGTCACTTTGAAGTCCTATAAATATCAATGCAGAAATATCCTAGCTCTGTATGCTGCCACTATGTGCTCCAGGTCCACAGGATCAGAGCATCAGCCATCTCATATGTCTGGCTGTTTCAAGACTTATTGACTTCCCTGGATCCAGATCAGGATTTTCCTGGCCACACTGTGTGCTCAGATTTCCTTTCTATGGATAGCAGGGAAATGAGACATGCTCCACAGCAGTGCGTCAATATGCAGCCCAACAGCAAAGCTGGAACACACCTAAATCCCGCATCTAACCTCTGCTTTCTCTCCTGTCTGACCACTGCAACATTTTGTCTATGAAGGTCTCCCATAAAAGCACTCTTGACCTACTCAGTCCTTCCCTCTTTTTTGACTGTGGAATTAATGAATGAACTGACTCCCTGGTCATCAGCAAGGGGGTCTCTCACAAAGTTGCATCTGTGCATTTACACCTTGGAGAAAAATAGACTTTTTGGAACTTGGGATTTTGGTGTGAAACAGCCACTATCTGGAGCTGGTGAAGCTTTTGGTATCATGAAGCTTTGGTCAAAGGTTGGACAGGTCAGATATTACTCTAACAGAAACAGGTACCTAGAGACCACAGTCATAGTTCTAACAGTATTGTTAATATTAGTATTAGTACCAGTAAGAAGTACCTTCATCAAATAAATAAACAAACAAACAAATAAATAAATAAATAAATAAATAAATAAATAAATGTCCTTTAAAGCAACAAAATAGGGGAAGTCTTTCCATACATTTTGATATTGCTGCAATTGCCACCAAAACAGTGATTGCTGCCTTCACTGTGAACACCATGGTGCAAGGGCAGCTCTGGGGAAGCCACGAGAGTGCAAGCCCACACCAAGTCAGTTGTTCTGGACTGAGGTGAAAGAGTTGAAGATCTTATGAGCTCTCAGGAAGGTGAGCTTTAAGGATGCTGCTTCATTTTTATGCCTACAGTGGTCAAGGTTTCTGAACCTTGAAATTCTGAAAATTCAATGCATAATTCTGATAGGAATGAGAGATTTGGGGTGTTTTGTATCCCTACCTGGTCATGCTGGTGGCCTCACAACCCCATGGGCCCTGCTGTGCTTTGGTTCCCATCTCACAGCTGCACCCATGAGGCTCTGCAGGCAGCGTGCCTCATGCAGATGTGTTTTCCTATCAAACACCAGATGAAATTAAGTATGCTAAAATTGTTACACCTTGCTGTGATCTCTTCAAAGGATGATCATCTGTAAATACCAGATTTGGGGTTAAATCTGTTGCCCACTTGTTTTTCAGGTGTGTTATTGGTCATTTCTGACCATATTGTCCAAAGCCTGCCTTTAGAGAGCACACTGAAGTCTTGTAGTCTAAATCTTTAAAGTGCATAATATTAACCCTAAGTCAAATCCCTGATTTAAATTCATGTCCACTGTGATAAAAATATATTTGTATAAACTCTACTGCATATAAATTCATTGTGATGGACACAGGCCTTGTTTTCTTCCTCTAAAAAGAAACAGTTGAAGTAAGGAAGTATTGAGTAAGAATGAGCTTTCACAGCTATAATTTACAAGAAAAGCCTGCTTCATGATGAACAGGAGATAAAAGCTGCCTTAAACAGCTTACAGACTAAATAGATAATATACCCAGAGACAGGCTCAATCATTCAATAAAGGGCCAAAAAAAGCTTTTTATTGAGTGTGGATTTGATTTTACTCAGTGTATCTTCGTGTTACCAAGCCATTCACATCTGGTGGTTTTTTGTCTCCTTATCTGGATTACTGAGTAAGGCAAATTTTCCTAAACGGACTGCATCAATCCAGGCATACCAGCTAAAATGCTCGGTGCAAAATCCTGCAAACTACTGCAAATAATTCATTATTGGAAACATCCTTTACTATTTGTGAAGCAAAGCATCAGATAGGAACAGGAATGCTGCATAGCATTTTAGTGATGTTTTTATTAGATGAAAAGAAAATATATGACTAATTCTTAGTTGAAGGAATTGCTTGCAGTTATGTAGTTAACTTCTAATTTATTGCCAAAATTTATTTGCTGTTAGGTGACATTAACTCCGGTGACCAATGCCTCAGATTATTTTTTAAGGAACGATTTTATAGCTGAAAAGACCACATATTACGGAGCCATTTATAAAGTTTAAATGTCTTAAGCTAACAATATGTGATTGCACAGCCAAAAGTGAAAACATTATGGCTTGCTAGGAGAACTCATAACTCTAATACATGGTTATGAAATTGGGCTTACGACAATGAAAACACAGCTTATGTCAGCACACTTCCTCTAATGAGGCTGCAATTGTAATGGAAATCTCTGTGCTTCATCTTACCTAGGCACTTAGCTTATGCGTGTTCCCTGATTGTTCTGATTTCATGCAGTCACACTATGAAGCTTTTGTATGAATATTTAATACTGCGATTTGCATTATATTGGTGCCTCATTGTGCAAGGGACTGTACAAACCACACAGTGAGAGCCAGTCTTGCTGCAAAGAGTTTAATTTTAAACTGACAAGAGCACAGAGAGAGTAGGAGAGGAAAGAAAAGTACAGAGAAGGAAAGAGGCACACCTACGGTCCCCCTGCAAATATGCGGCAGAGAGAGAGAATTTCTGAGCCCTGTGTCCTATTCATTCCCTCTCTAGGAAGCTTATTCATGTTTTTGGGTTGTGATAACAACGTTAAGCACCCTTGATAATTTATGTCTTTACTCATTAACTAGATATTGGCTCCTTCAAAGTGATTGCATCCGTTTGTGTTGTAAGGGACATCTCGTCACCAGCAGAAGCAATACAAATATTTCATTCACAAAAGGAAGCCCACAAAAAGCCTGTTTTAAAGCCACAGAACTGTCATCTCTTCTCACGCTTTGTGGGCTTTTGTTCTTGGTGTAACCTACTTTGTCTCCATTTTTGCCTTATCTTGTGCTCAACTATCAGTACACAGTGACACCTGCAATTTCACAGCAAGGCTACGAAGCCACTGAAAAATTTAACACTTTTTATATAGATCAGACCGATAATGATGCCAGTGGTTTCTATGTTGAGGTGATAATCTTTTCCTCACTCCTTTTTAATCAGCATCATTCATCTATGTCATCATGAGTGCTAAAACTACCTTCAAGAACAAATTTATTTTGGGAACTAGGTACAGAAATTTGTAATTTGCTATTCCCAGCCCATATTTTATTAATGGTTTTGATGTTGCCAGTTATTACTTCAATAACCTTCCATTCAAGCAGTTAAAATGCAGATGATATATTTGTCTCATGATGGTTCTTCATCAATTAATTGGCAAGGCTGGAGATGCTTCAAGCCACATGGTAGCCAAATGCTCTGATGAGCTGCGATAGTGGAACACAAATGCAAGTGAGAAGTACTTGCTTGTGACATGATATATATGAAAGAAAGTCAGTTGAAAGCCATATTTTTGAAATGATGAAAAAACACATCAGGATTAAACTTTACAGTGATGTAGACATGGTAGGACAGTTTATATATCATTTAATTTTGTTCAATTCATCCTGGTGTTTGTACTGTGTATTCAGATTGAGGGCAAACTCAGGAGCTTCACTGGCTATCTAAAAATCAGAATAGAATAGAACAGAACAGAATAGAATAGAATAGAATAGAATAGAACAGAACAGAACAGAACAGAATAGAATAGAATAGAATAGAATAGAATAGAATAGAATAGAATAGAATAGAATAGAATAGAATAGAATAGAATAGAATAGAATAGAATAGAATAGAATAGAATAGAATAGAATAGAATAGAATAGAATAGAATAGAATAGAATAGAATAGAATAGAATAGAATAGAATAGAATAGAACAGTAGTTCAGTTGGAAGGGACCTGCAATAATAATCTAGTCCAAGTGCCTGACCAATTCAGGGATGACCAGAAGGTAAAGCATATTATTATGCTTTAAAATAATTTTATTATACTATGGAACAGGCTTCCTAGAGAGGTGATTGATGCTCCAAGACCTGTCAGTGTTAAAGTGGCATTTGGACAATGCCCTTAACATATTTTAGAGGTACACATTCTTGAAGAACAGTGTGTATGTTTTTGTGAGTATGCGTGGATGAATGTAGCTGTCTACCAACCTATACCTCTGTCCACTTGAGGATTTTAAGGCTGTCGGTTTACTAAAGGATGTGACCACTCAAAACTTCCCACCGGCAGTAAAGGAAAAGCTTAGTCTATATTGAACAGTATGTGTGTGGGTAGACCTAATTCTTCCTAGTAGAAGGTAGTGATACAAATGCTTAACGTTACTATTTTTTGTATTACTATAATATGTATATATTTACATCTATACATGTGTTTGTATATATAAAAGGAAGTGCACCCGGAAGGCTTTCCAAAGGCCAATCTAGAGCTGGAGGCTGTCTTTCATTAGGAGAGCAAAGAGTTTTGTTTATCTTTTATGCAACTGAAATGAAGAAGTTTAAGGATCCAACCATGGGGTTCATTTACCTTAGCCATGTAGCTTCTAGAAGGATGCTACTTACATTCTTTGGCCTGAATTTTCTCATTTCTTACCTATTTTCATAGCTTTAAAATGTGTAGGAAACAAAGTTGTGCTTCTTTATAATAAAATCTTACCCTATATTCCATTCTAAAACGTTACCCACACATGCACACAAAAGATCTATGTTTAAGCTGAAAGAGCAATCATATATGTTGAGGTGAAAGAAGAACTACAGGAATTTTCATTTTAAAGAATGTGTAAAACTGTGATATAAAAAATGTAAGTTGTGTTCTCTTCTAGGAGAAGGTGCCTAAATTGTTGATCTATTCTTGCCTTTTATATATATTGTCATAACCACTTCTGCATAGCAAGTGAGTAATATTATCATCTCCAGGAGGAAAAAAAAATAAAGAAAAAAAGAAAGCCCAATGACAACAGACACTTCCTAATCATCTTGCTTGAAAAGAGATGCTAGCTGTGAGCCATTAGTGTGTGTGGAGAGAGATAATTAGAAGAAAAGCAGAGATTAAACAAGAAAATTTAATTTATGTGTGAAAAGGGAAATGCACGAAGATAAATGTTTAATCCAGAATATTTAACTATTTCATTGTTCAGCCTCAGTCTGCTAGTTGAAATGAAACTGAATGAAAAGAAACAGAAGCTCATGGTCTCTTCATGCTCTCCTAACTGGATCCACTTCTTGTCTCTTGTTTTATTTTGCGATGACAAACTCTTGAAGGTAAGGCTCTTTTCCCCACCTTTTTAAATACCTACACCAGCCAAGGTCTCTCAAAAGCCAATATGCAAATGTATACGCCTATTTATAGTTGCAGAGTAGCTACCCTTTGTGATAGTTCAACATATTGTCAACACACTGGACAGCAAGTAATTTTTTCCAGGAGAGTCAGATCCTGAAGTGGAAAACCCACCAGAGAAGAGTCCTGGAGAGTGTTGTATCAAGTGCCTTTGGAGAGACTGATGGTCCTAGTGGACCCCACGCCCAGTATGACCTTGTGCTCCTTGGTTACTGAACTCAATGTCTCAATGTCTACTGTTGATCCCACGGGTATTTTTTATCTTGTGTTCCTGCAGTTTCTGCGCTGTGAAAATGATGGTGTTTTCTGGAAAACTCATAGGCTGTGAATTACGGAATGTTCAGCTGTGCTGCCACCATGCCTGTTGCTGTTCAAAGACCATCCAAGGAGTGGGATGCTTCCCTTGCAGACATTTGCCAGACAGATGGACAATAGACAGGTAGGTCCTGACTGCAGGAGGTGTTATTGAGAGAGAGCGAGCTTTGGATTTGTAGTTACCTAAATGACTTTCCTAAATCAACTCCATTGCCAAAGAGTGAGTATTAAAAATAAAGGTGAAAAGTGTCAAATTAATCCTTAGATATATCCCTACAGTACAGTAATAACACAAAGTCTTGGCATCTCTGTATCTCACCATTTGTGTTACCTGACTAGAGGCTGATTCTTCACCTGCTATACCAAGGCTGCTTTACACTCCTGTAAAAATTCAGGGTTATTCAGTAGTCAAAAAGTGTACACATATGACTCAAAGGCACGGAGAGCATAAAAATACTTGCAAAAAATGGTGAGATTTAGGAAGTTTAGGGCATATGAGGCCTTGCAATTTTTGGACATGAAGTTCATACAGCTCCTATATTGGTTCCAGTATTTTTCTTGACTACATGGCTTCTGTGTGATGTTATTGACTGCGCTGTGATTTACAGCAGTGTAATCAAATTGAGAAGCCAGTCCCTAGCAAGCTCAAAACACAAAGGGCTCTGATTAGCTCTGAATCTCAACACTTCTAGTACTTTATTGTTAGAGGTTTTTTTGAATATTTATTGGGAAAGGGAACATATTAATTAAAAACATAATTTTGGATCATAATAGGTGTGAATTTGAAGTCTGCCTGGAACAGAAATATCACAGTTCTCCTGTCTGGTCTTGTTAACCTATTAATAAAGAGTATTGAATGCAAAGTTTTTGTGTTTTGTCTGTTTTCTGATTGCATTGAAAAAATCTTTCCCTAAGGCCTATGTAAATATATGCCACACAGAAATACTCAAAACTGCCGGGGAAAACAATATGATGTGGGTGCACAGAAGTGCACTCTTTTTATCCCCTGCCAAGCAGAGGGTGACTGGTTCAGCTGTAGATGCTGCAAGTAGAGATCTGCTCTCAGTCACAGGAATCTCACCAAGATGTCAGTGAGATCTGAGGGCAGTTGCTTCTGGGCATGGTAAAAGCTTTAGGGATTTCCTGGAGTCAGTGAAGTAAAAATGAAAAAAGTGCATCCAGGACTCAGCAGGGCTGTGAGATGCAGTGATGGGAGAGTGACAGGAGCATATTGCTACACATGTTAACAATTAGCATCACTCGTAATTTCAAGTACAAGAAAAGGCGAACAAGCAAGGACTGTTAAAAATCAATAGTGATTCCAGCTTCAGAGAGGGATTTTTCTAAAACCTGACATTAAATTTACTATTATAAATGAAATCAGCTGCCAATATATGGATAAAGTATGAATGCAGTTAAAGAAAGGAATGTGGGCAGGCCGTAGAAAAATCTTGCAAAATGCAGGACATGTGGGTTTGTCACACCTGATTTTTGATGCCCTCAGTACAACTTAGATGGCAATAGACTGGAGTGTAGGGAGCAATCCTCATCAGCACCTCATTACACAGTAGACGGCTATTTTTGATCCAGATTATCTCCATAAACTCTCCACACCGTATTGACTCCATTAACTCTGTATAGATCTCATTTAATAATGGAAGCAATGTCACCATATTAGCTATCTATAGGGATAGGACCTATATTTCAGTTAATAATGTAACCTTTCTGTAGCTAATAGCACTCCATCTGCCTTCTGACTGGAAGCAAATCTATGACACAGGTTTTGTCTTTTTCCCTCTGCAAATCAGATATTTAAACCAAACATTGCTAATACACTGGCACTGTGCCATGGAAGAGCTGTCCATTAGGACATGTGCCTGCTTTTAAGTAGCCCAGTGAGGATGTGTGTATATATGTGTGGCTAAAGCAAAACTCAGTTTAGTTTATGCAGGTGCATTATGCACGTGTCCTGAACACTGCAGAGCATCACCATCTGCAGGCGGTGCTTTATGTGACATCTGTTAGAAGCAGCTGATAATCTCCTGTCTCAGCCTCAGGGCAGAATTGCATGATGACTGGCTTGTTGCATTTTGCTTTTTTAAACGTATTTTTTGGAGTGTGGTGTTTGTTCTTTGTTTTTTGTTTTGTTTTTTTTTGGTTTGTTTGTTTTTTTTTTAATAATATGGGTTTATGATTAAGGAATGCCCAGGTAGCACAGGTTGGCATCTTGAGCATCACATCACCAATACCTAGTGCCCTATATCATGTGAGACACAAGGGGCTGCAGTGGACCATATGGTAATGAAGAGGCCCAGAACCAAGTTTCATCAGGAAAATGTGCTTTTTTAAGGTAAGGGGAATATGGCCCCTGCTGCTTTGCAGCACCATGGCTTCTTTCCTGCTCTGGTACTTTATGCATCCAATACAACAGGCTCTAAACAGGCTGTGAAATGTGTGAGTTACCAACTTTGCTGCAGGGGGCAACAGGGGAAACGTGTAGAAGCAAATATTGGACTCTGGACTGATACAAGATTGATCAGGCCTGAGGGCATGTCTGTCTTGGAGGGCTGCGGACAGTTGTGTTTGCATCTTCTCCAGCTGCACTCCAAGCCAGCTGAACTACAGCCAGCTCCGCTATGGAAGCTGTGCAATCGGAGCTGATAAGTCAGTGCCTGGACCAGAGCCGGCTTGTGTCCAGCTAACGCTGAGCCATGAACGACTGTCGGCACCTTCTCAGACATGCCGAGTGCTCTTCTCCTTGACTCTTCTTGCAGAGTGCACGCTTTGGAGTGGCCTGTTTGTTTCTTTTGGCAGATTTGTTCCAGAGATTCAGATCACCTTTCTTAAAGCTTTGTCACCTTCAGAGCTAAAGATTAACTTGGGGTTCAGCCCCCTGCATCTAAAGGGCTTTCTCCTTAAAGGTCTGGATGTACAAGTTTGAGTGAATAGAAATTTTGTGGGATTTATGAGTTTGGATGAGCTGACCTCTTTCCAGAAAAACCTGGAGAAAGGCCAGGACAGTGAGCTGCCTTCTTCAAACCCAAATAGCAGCCTGGTTCAGCAGCTGTGGTATACCAATGCCGCCTTTAAACTCTGCAACAATTTCTAAGCCTGAGGATGCATATTGCCTGCTGTCCATTAGCCCTATGGATTACTTTTGTCCTTAAGCCTTCAACATGGTATTTGGAAGAGGAGAAGAGCACTTTTTATACTCTTCTGTGTGCCCATGCAAGGGCCAAGGACATGCTGAGCTGTTCCTTCAGTGCAAAAGGAAGGCATCTGCTCAGGCACCTTTCTTGAGGATCTTCAGGGATAAATCCTTGAAGTGACCCTCCCCTTTAGCTGTTTGCCATTTGATAACATCAAGTCAATGCCTTAAATATGTCCTGTTAGTATTATTCTTTGTTAAGCACTGCCAATGGATTTGGCAGCCTATAAGGAACAGCAGAAGATGTCATTATCCAGTACCGACAACATGGACAGTGTGGGCATGGGGCAATTGGCTAGTTGTGGCCTTGGGCTCAGTTCTGCATGTTTATCACAGCAGTAAATGTGACAACAGGAACAATGTATTTCTGACGCACTGAATCGTGGAACACTGTAAAATGTTACCCATGAAGGAGTCAGTCCTTCAGCTGAGACTTTAGGGTGGTGGACTTGAGCATCTGCCCGAAGCCTCTGAGATTTGCTTTTGCAAAAGGACTGACAGATCCAGTTGGAGGACCTAACTCCTAATTATTATTCGTGGAAAGAACAGTCCATCTGTCATCAAGATTTATTTGGGGATAAATATTAAAATTCACTTCTGATCTGAAAGAATAGTATCTGTCTGGAGTATATTCCCTAAGGATGGCAGTCTGACTAGATGTCATTGTGGTCAAAAGTTGGCCTGTTTCCGAAAGGGAGCAAAAGGAGTGGGGTATATTGTTTTATACATATATATATGTATATATATATATGCTCATACATATATATGCCCATATATATGTGTGTATTCGTGTATGTGTAACATACATATAAATGTGTATCTATACATACTGCAAGCAAAGTCATTGTTGTCAGTCCTATATGCTTTGAATGCATGGAGTGTGAAAACATTCGAAATCCTTCTTCCCTGGCCAGTTTGTTGTGTTTTTTTTTTAAACTCCTCTACCTTCCACAAAACTATTCAAGTGACAGAACCATCCATCTTATTTCATGAAAATAAATATTTCTTCTAAAGAAACAATAAGATACACCTTGGGCTTGGGTATGGGCCCTGAGCTGGTATAAAATATCCTAATTAATAGAGCTTCAGTTGCTACAAAAATTCACAGCTAAGCTACTGCCTTTTATTTTTATGTTATTTGATTTTATTTTGAGCAGCAGTAGATTTTAAATCCATCTCTCCCCACCCTTTTCATATTCTTGCCATTGGTGAAAGACATATTTTTTAAAGACTTTACAGGATTAAGCTGTTTAAGCATCACAAAATGAATCTACCAGCTTCATCATACTGAAATATGACCTTTTCCTGCTAAAAAAATCTTAAAATAATTAGGTCAAAGTTTTCATTGTTGATATTTGTGCTACAGTAATTCATGGCTGATCATTTAATTGAATTTTCGTATGTATGAAGCAGACGTTATAGGTTCTCTGCTACATCACTATGGTAGTGTTAGTCATGCAGATTTATAATAAAGCAATCCTTTATTGTTCCTTCCCACATTTATCTACATTTTGTGCTGCAGCTGATTTTGCAATTGTCTCATTTAATTATGAACATTTACATCATTTACAGGATTTATGCATCTAATTAAGTGGTTTCTAATAGAGAAGTTTCAGAAATAAAGCCAAGAGACTAATACATGTTTGCTAGCGGTTACATTGGTTTCTATTGTTTCTCTTAAGCAAGAGGAATGAGAAAAAAATGTCTTTGCTTCTTGATATCAGAAGGAGTCTTAAAATATTTTAAGTCTTCTCAGTCACATTATATATGAAGGAATATTTTAAAATGTTAAATTTATTGTTAATAGTAAACACTGTGTAAAAGTAACAGAGCAGAATGCAAAAGCAGAAGCAGTAGTGTGAGCTGGGAAGCCATGGTTATAGGCAGTCTGTTGACCATGGAGATTTTACAACTGGTCAACCATTTATTAAAGTGTATATTTATTCATTGAATAAACCTCTAAAAACTATATATGTGTGACATTAATACGGAGTGTGAACCTTTTCATTTCCAGGCAGAGATAAAATGAAAGACATTTCTTGATTAACGATCCTCCAAACTGGTGGAATGGCCCAGAAAGGTCAGGAATTAGAAAAAATCCGGTTCATTAGACAGCAGGTTTTTCTCCTCATGGTTTTATTGCTCAAGCTTGCTTATTTATTGGTCAAGACAAGGCAAATGAGCAGGAAAAAGGCCAGCTAGGGTTATGGACCAGCTCTGTAACAGGCAGATATGGCTTCCTGCCCTTCAGGAGTTTCCATTTCTGCTCATCCCCCAGCCACCAAGTATTAGTGTGGTGATGATTTGCTCAAACCCCCAAGTAATATTAATTTAGTCTGACCTCCATCACAGACAGGACAATAACTGTTTTAGTTAATTTCCATAAATCTGTTTAAACTTGATGGTCCTTCCTGTTTTAAAACCTTCAGGTGAAGGGAGAGTCTACTATGTCCATAATTGCTTTGTCTGGTCATTTATTCAGGACCAGGCTCATCGCCATGAACCCCTTCTCATCGAAGATGAGAGTGAAGTAACTGGGGTGCCACTGGTGGAGGTGAAGATGTTCAGACCAACTCATGTGTGATAGGCGTTTCTTATCTCATGGTAATACTTCATATCCTAATAAGCCTTAGAGAGGTAGTGGACATTCAAAAAGGTTTGAAGCCAGAGTAACCCACAGCTGATGGAAAATGATGCTTGGTGAATCATGAAACAGCAGAATTCAGAGGGACATCAGTCATATAGCCCATCCATCTGCCTCAACTGTGATCCCTTTTTACCTATACTAACCTTTCTCTTCTCCCTCCTCAGTCAGGAAATGCAGCAGCCTCTCTAGGCAATCTGCATGAGTAATAGTTGGGAAATTCTGTGAGTTTAAAATAATTCTGTCTTGTATTGATTTAATCCTATAATTTTTGTGTCCATTCCCAGAAAACATGAAAAACAATTTATTGCTTTCTTTTACATATTTGAAGGTTCATATGTCTCCTTTCAATCTTCCATAAGTTGAACAGGATTCATTTTTTCTAGTAGGGAATGGAGAGAGGTATTCAATACCCATGAATTGAATACCTATGTGCAGTATTTTTTAATTATGTAGCTGTCATCTGTCTCCCCCAATTTCTCAGTGTAATTGTAATGAACAGTATTTCTTTCCATTCTGATATTTTCATCAAAATCTTGGTTGTTTTGTTGTTGTTGTTGTTGTTGTTGTTGTTGTTGTTGTTGTTTTGTTTTCATTTGTCACAGCTCCGGGGTCATGGGCTTATTTGAAACTTGAAGTTTTAAGAGAGAAGTACAGCGCAGAGGGGGAAAAAAGTTTGTTCTGGTTCAACATACACATTCTTCTTCTCCCTCCTCATCCGTATAAAAGACCAGATAGGCAAAAGCTCTTATATTATTAATTTCGCAATTCACATGAATGAACATTTATTAATATTGTGTTGGCTAGCAGACCACACAACAGATGTGAAAGCTTCCCAGCACCTATGGTCCAGAAGGAAATGGCTACTGTACTAGTTAAGAAACTGAAGTGTTCTTGAGAAACTCATTACCTCCAGGAGAACTGTGGCATCCTTCTCAGAGTGGAGGAAAACCTGATGGCTAAAGTATGGTATTTTTCATCTGTGTGCTTTCAATTTGTATAAAAAACAGACGCAGAGGTACTAGCTTTCGTTCCTCATAATATTGTCATTTTTAGCAGCAAGCTAAACTGATAATATGTTGAAAAACTGCAGCTGGGTGGCCACTACATGTAATCCTCCAGCATTTATTTTTGCCTTGGTGTTTCTTACCCTTATGAAGTCTGCCTCGCAAATACCCCATGGCTTATCCACTGTCACGGAGCACGTATTTCTGTTGGAATTCTTCTGTAATCCCATGGAAAGCAGATCAGGCTAGCTGTAAAGTAAAAAATGGATCAGGTTGTGTGAGACCCACAAGGTGACTTTACAACAAAAGCGCTATCAAAAAAAGGAGAGGTGTGACTTGAATTAAGCAGAAGACAGCTGTGGCAACAGGACACCAAATGATGGGATGGAGTCATCTGTCTGAAAATATCTTAATGTCTGCCACTTAAGCATACACCAGTGCTTGAAGAGGTAATTTATTAGAAAGCTAGAGTATTTCTCTGCTTGTGTTCCTCTGCACGTTAGAGGAAAAGGCATGTTTTATCTTAATATGCTGAATGTGTTTTTCTTCTGTCCACAATTCACAGTTAAGTGTTTTAATTTTCTTTCTGGCTTCTGTTTCTTCCACAGAGCCAGAAATGTAACATCTGTAATGATCTGATGCAAAATCCCTTAGAATTCAGTGGAAAATCTTCTATGATCATTAATGGCTTTAAATCAAAGTTTTAAGTGAAGAATTGAGTTTGTAGCCTCTGTATTTCTACAGATCAGCTTAATGATAACATTGGTCTATATTTTTAAGAACTGAAGATTTGCTTTATCATGTAAATCAGCTCATTGCTTTTCTATGTGTGATGTCTGAAAATGAGCATACTCTTTTCTGAAACACAGTGGACATTTTTTTCTCTTTTATTAATGTGGCTCTGTTGTGTTGAACCTAAAGCAAAATTAAGTCATTCTATTGTTATAAGCTATTTATACTGTTATAATCTGTGTATCTGTCAACGTGGGATATTCCTGAAGGGGATAGTAAGAGTGGGGTATGAACTCATCTGAACTCAGCAGGAAATTAAGGAGATACTTGCAAAATAAAATGGGCTACAAGTAGAAGTGCTTGCAAAGAGGGTGGCAAGTATTAATGGGGGAAGCATCTGGAAGCACATAAGAAAGATTTTATTGGTCCTAAGCTAAGGGGCCATGCCCAAAGTAAGGGTGAGAGAGGGTAGGTGGGATGTGGGGACTTTGTTCTTTGCTTTCTCATGGGATCTAACAAAAACTGATTGTGAGGGATGCATGAGACCGGCTTCCTGCATGCTTTAGTGTGCTCTGGGCTTGGGAGTGAGTGAATTGCCAGCAACTGTCAATCTAACAGAGGTTTTTGCATTCCCTTTTCTGTCTTTGGCAAATGCCTATGAATCTGAGGACTTCTGTTCTTTTGTAGGTTTTGTCTTGTCTCTCTGTAAAAGGAATAGAGGGGAAAAGAGGTACTTTAAAGACGGTGCTCGGATAGAGGAGCTGAGAACAGGTACCTCTGACACACATCACAGACTCTCATATGCTAGGGCTGCTGTAGAGGAGTGATAGCAAGAAAGCAGTTCACAGCTTTTCAAACTTCCTTCCCCTTCCCAGTATTCATACCCATGGATATCCTCCTTCTGCCAAGAGAACTGTATTTAGAGAGATGATTTTCAAACCTGTAATTACCACTTATTGTTCCCAGCTTGGGCTAGAAGTGCTAATGTGTGAGGACATAGACTACATTTGTGATTTTTTTTTTCAGGGGTCTAATGAACCCTTTGAAAACATTTCCAAGCATATGCATACCCTCTGCACCACGCTTACCATGTATACAACAGACAAAGGAACATTTCAGAATAAAGTTGTTTATTTTTATCCAAACATGGTAGCAGCTCTGTGCACTGTAAAAAACTACTTTGCTCAATTGCTTTCTTGTCTGAGGAACAGGTTTTCTTCGTCAAACAGACCCCAATACCCTGCTACCCTTCCAGCCTTCCTCCATCAAAAGCAGGCAGACAAGGTAGAAACCAAACTGCCAAAGGAAGCAAACCAGCCCCTTGGACACAGAGTGGCAGAACTTGTTAATTAAACACGAGGATCCCCACAGTTCCCTGTGTCCTTCTGCAGTGTTGAGTTTGTTCATCTCGAATCTCTGAAAGCAAATGCAGGTGAGGAACGCATTCATAATTCTGTCATCTCTAAGTGATATACTGTGCCTTTACTACACATGCGTGCTCCCTGTCTGAAATGAATAGAGCAGGAAACGCCTGCCATAAAATACTTTCCATGCTCTGAAAGAGCAACACATTGGCTAATATTTAGGGTTCTTCCATTTCCTTTTGTAATCCCCTCACCGTTCATGCACAATGCCATCTAACACCCCTCTTTCATTTTCCCAGGATAAACCCCACAGATTTCACTCATCTCATGTTTAACGGATTATAATCCCCAGGACAAAAAGAGAAATTATGCTAAGTTTTTGTCACAATCTCTTCAGCATACTGCTGAAATGAGGCACCACAGCCTTTAATGAGGTGCATTTGCAGCTCTTCCTTTCTCCACATACACAGAGGATGCCTGAAGCGCTTCACATCTTGATCACAGCTCTCCTCATTGCTCTATATTATCTTAAGCCCTTCAGGACACTAATAAACTGGGTACAACTAAACTACTAGCAGATGCTTCCTCCTTTCTATCATTTCAGTCAGGGTCAGCAGAATTAAAGTTGTTTGGGTAAATAGTGTATGTGTATGGCTTATATTTATTATTTGCTGGTTTTTGGAAGTCTGAGATTTAGGAGCTCAGCTGCAGAAAATACTGTTGGTAGCTGCAAATAGCTTAGGGCTTTTGGGAAGTGTTGTATGTCCTGATGACTCAGAGAGTTTTCACGAGGAAAAGAAACTCCTCGCTAAGTATACAGCCTGAATTAATATGCTGGACATATTTTGGACTCTAACAGCAAGAAGTGAAGGTATTTTCCTTCCCTGTCTGAGCTGCAGCTGAAGTCTGCATGAGGAACAACATGATCCTTGTGTAAAGTTCTTGTCTTGCAGATACTGTATGGAAGGAGGGAAATTCTCTTCAAGCTCTTGCCCTTCAAACACCAGTCCCAGGCACCACGGTCTCACATTGCAGACTCTGAAAGTCACTTCTAGAAAATGCTGTAAGTTTCTTTCAACAGCTGATCATGCCCTGGGTTCCCTTTCACTTAAAGTGGGCATTAGGGAGCCTCCGCAACTTCCAGAAGTGCCTGCAGCAGTGCTGAGTGCTGCTGGGATTGCTGCATCAGGGAGGAGCATCTCTTTTCATGATGCTACACAGCACTCCAGCACAAAGCTGCCCCGTGTCAGTGCCCATGGCCTCAGCACACAGCCTCCTCCTCCACCGTTAGGAAAGCACAGAGGGAGAAGTTTGTTGGAAGGGTTATAGTTACAACTATCCCTTTAAGGAAGTGGGATGTAATTGGTCCTTAATTAGTTTAACAGGTAACTTATTTTATCTTGTTTTCACATGAGTTAGCTCAGTATTTCAGGCCTCTCATCTGAAACCACATGGAAATCCCATAAACCTTGGATAAAGTTAAGCTACCATTCTTGCAAACTTTCTCTTTTTGTGAAGAGATGTTTTTCATTAAGAGATATTTTTAATCTGTGATCAGAGAGACCCTAATAGAGCTGTACCTAACAGCATCCAGGAGCTGAATATCTTTTCTATATTCTCTTCAAAGCTAAAGTATATCTGTACTGGCTCTGCTGTGTCCAAGACTGATCCCCCCTTTCACCCAAGGCATTCTTAATCCAGGAAGATGGGCCACCTCATAATTTCTATATGTACCTCTATATTTTCTATAGAAACGTATTCTATCCTACTTAACATAAACTGACCTTCCTCTGTGTCTTCTGAAGTAAGGCACATTTCCCAGCCCTGCCTCTGGAAATGGAGGTGTAGCTCCTCAGACAAAATGAAGGATATCAAACTTCCTGATTTCCTGGGAGGCTCACGCCGCTGCACTCCTATGTATCACTGATGTGATGGCTGTGTGAAGCCATATGCAATGACCTAATACTTTATTTAATAGAAATTGTTCTTTGGATTTAGCCAGTGCAGGAATTTTTTGTGGGGAAATGAATTATGCCAATATAAGCAGAGACCTGTCAGTAATGTTCATGTAGTCCATATGAAGCAAAACCAACAAGGCCTCGATTGCTAACAGTAGCCACAAAGACTGGCTTTTGCTATAGCTCTGCTGGATCATTTTTCCAGTCCTTTTGACTGATCTTTCATATTCATGTTCTGTGTGCTTGCAAAACGCTGTTGCAGTTAATTTTGTGCGAGTGATAATTCCCAGGATTCCCATCTCACCCCTACACTTCTGCAATTACTCTTGTTCCCTCACTACAGAGAATTAGCCCCACATTTTTATATTATTTTTGAAACATTTCACACACACAACTCTGCTTATGTCTGCAGATTTAAGACCTGTTCCAGCATGCTGTACTTGTCCTGCCCTTGATTTACTATTTCAAATAATAAATGTGGAGCATTTATGTAACACTTTGCCTATGGAGGCTCTGCGGTGCAGAACAAAGGAGGCAGGTAACACTATCCCTGTTTTACAAGTGGTAAAACATGACGTGACAGCGGTTTCAGCTGTTTCAGGCAGTCCTAAAATTGGGGATGTGTGTGCGTGTGGTGTGTGGAATTCAGCGGAGTTATACCGGTATTAGACCTGAGCAAAGCAGTATTGAATTGAGTATTTATAAAACACCAGCCCTGTGATATCTCCTTTCACTGACACAGGGCTGAAGAACAGCAGTATTGAGACGGAGGGAGACAAAGTGCCAAAACAAGCATCTACTGCCGGGCACAAGTATAGACTGGGAGAGGAGCGGCTGGAGAGCAGCCCTGCAGAAAGCGCTCTGGGGGTACTGGGCGACAGCCGGCCCCGTACGAGCCAGCAGCGTGCCCTGGTAGCCCAGAGGGCAAATCGTGTCCTGGGGCGCATCGCACACAGTGCAACCAGCCGGTCAAAAGGGGTGATTGTCCCACTGCATTCAGACAGGTGTCTCACATACCTTTACCCTGCCCTTTGACACCCCTGGTATGTATATGTAGGTCTTAAGCCAGCCTAAAGCAGCGTAGCTCTGTAAAAGCCAACAGAATGAGACCACTTAGAGCCGGCTGACAGCCTCAGTCATAAACATCCCTCCTGTGAAGAGAGACACAGAGTCAAGCTTGCTTTTTAAGATGCAGATGGGATATCGATTAAAGGAGAGATGAAGACCACCAAGATAGTTTTGTTTCCGGTATAAGCATCAGTCTTTATTATAGATTAAAAGCACTATGTCCATGCAATGGCTCCATTTCTCTCATCATTGTTTTAATAGCTGCTGACTCATTGTTTTGCCTCCAGTCACTTTGCTGTGACAACAAAGATTAATAAGGATAATTCAGAAAGATATCCTTATGGACATAGTAGGATTTATTATCCAGGTAACAAACATATACTTTACCTTTTAAAATGAAAGGCTTTAAATTAAATTAAAATGTAGAAAGTATTGTCAATTCTGTAAGCAATGCTGTGGTTTTATGTGACAAGCACACTATAACGCAATCATGCTAATGAATCACAACATAGTTCACAGTGAATACTTAGAGACAAATGGGATACCGTATTAAAAATGTGCATGGGTTTCATTTTGGTTAATCACAGGCTATTTTCAAGCCTGAAGAATATCAGTAGCAAATGGCCATTCTGCAATTCCATGTGCAGTTCCTGTAGAAACCATATTCAACTTGGAAATGATGCATAAACAGAGGATTTTCAAAGGAATTAATAACAGCCATGGACTGGAATCCAAAAATCCTTTTCATGTTATAGATATCACCTGATGTGACAAAAAATAGCTACAACCTGCTTCTTATTTCCAGAAACAGATGCAAACCATGAACTGCAAAGGCCTTGCTCTATTTTGTTTCAGAATTTATTATCTCATTGACAAAGACTTTACAGGAACTAACTTTTGCATCTATTATTAAAATAATATGCTTCCTATGCCACACAAGGCTAAATTTTCAGCCACGTTCAACTTCTGCTAGCTGTTTTGTTTGCAAATGGATGTTTGCATTTTCCATAGGGATTATGGGAATAATCCATCCAATATTAAAGACTGTCACACATAGCTTGGTCAAAATTCCCTACTCTAACCTCAGACTACTAAAACCTACGCAAATAAAATGAGATTAATTTTCAGGAACACTAGAAACCTGTCGCTGCAGTGAACCTTAGCGTGAGTTTGGGGTACTCCACAACTTGGAGTTTGAAGCCACTTTTATTTAGCTGCCTAGATATTAATTTAGGACCTTAATTTAGATGTTTGATCTATTGCTATGCCACCAAGTTAAATGTGCTGGGGAAAGCTGTAGGTGTGGAGATTAATTGCTCTGGGGTAGCTAACAAGTACACTAGTTAGCTGCTCTAGCCACCAAGAGAGGGTGACAAAATGCCAACTATATATTGGAAATGGTCTCTGGGCCATTTAACATCCAGGACATACCTGGGTTTTCAGTAAATGAGATCATGTGAAAAGCCCGTATGTGTACTGGGGAACAGTCTAATGGTTTATTAGCAAAGATGAGCTTTGTCCAGGGTGCAGGGACACTGCTGGGTACACTTGGATTCATTACCACAGGTGCAGTGTTTCCTTTCAAAATTTTGCTTGGAGATTTTAGGAGAGTCATGTTTAAGCTAATGCAGTGTGGTAATCCTGTGGTTTTTACTCTGTTGAGAACCTTAGCTTGCCAAGAAGATAATTATTAGAAACTTAAGTCCATCTGGGTATGGTCCTGTTGGTCTAAATGCCTACTATCTCTGTGAAGGACCTTGCTTCATGCCATGTGATAGGCAGTAGGAAATACTTCTTTAGGAATAAGTGATAAAAATGGTGAGCAAGCTGCAGTTAAGCACAGGAGCTGTATACAACAAAAAACATTAGGATTTATGTTAAATGTGCTATTAGCGATACTTCTTATCCTATCTGAGCAGCTATCATGCATCTCAGTTCCTTGTCTCCTCCTTCTCAAACACAAATATTGGCTCCTGATGTGTTGTGTGGGGCCCTCGGGTTTTGCTTTACTGAGTGCCTTGTGGCCATTTGCAGGCTGGCAGTGAAAGCAGAGCCTCTGCAGGGAGAGCTGCCGGCTCTGGCTCAGCTGAGCTGCCGAGGTGGTGTTGCAAGGGTGGCTTCTTGCCTCCGCTACGGCTGAGCAAGAGTGCAATGCAGCTGCAAGGGAGTGGCTTTAAAAGACTCTTCCTTTTTTTTTATTTCTTTTTAGATTTTCCCTCAAGGGTCAAACTGAGGAATCATTGCAAATTTTTAGCAAAGGGAGTGAGCTAATGTTCAGGAGCATTTATTTGAAAAGAGCGTGGTTTTTATTCTCTCTGTTAAGGCTGAAGTCAAACCTCGTAACATAAATGTCTACTCATCTTGTACAAGGTGAAGGAGGTGCAAGTTAAGATCGTACTCCTTCCCCACCCCTTCCCTCCTGCATCAAAGTTCAGGAGCTGGAGTGGGAAAATCATCCCCTCTGTAGGTCGTTTCTTCTCAGTCCACAGAGCAGCAACGTGACGCAAACAAAAAAGTTTGTGTAAGAGCAGTAGGTAGTGCTTGGTGCTATTATTGTACATGTGAGCTGAGACTCATTCTACCTCAGATTCTAATTCCTCAAATTTAATTTCTCCCCTCCTTTTCTCCTTTCTTTAAAGACATATGAATTTTCCTCAGTTTATTATCAAGTCAGAAACATGGCCATAATGCTGGAGAGCTGTTGTTCAGCACCTGTTCATCCAATGGCCAGACAAGATACTAGCTGCCCTATCTGAGAAGGGCACAGATCCCAGAGTGCTCCAAAGAGGGCATAAGCACTTATCTAAAGTGGATCAAGAGAACACATGCATCTATACCACATGTTCTCTTAAATTAACAAACACTTTACCAGCACAATAACTTGTATTCACAAGATGTGACTGAATGGAAATCTGACTTTAGAGTTACTGAAAACCCCTCTAATGAGAAATTAGAACTACAGAATGATTTTATCGGAAAGGATTCTGAACACTTTCCTGGACTGAGAAGCAAAATCCCTGAATGCCCTTTTGTGCTCAAAGTTACTGAATGTTACTGGCTTCTTTAAGGCATGTCTTTAGCTGGCTATTAAATGAGATCGGAACCAATCAGGCAATCTCTCACCGATGATTTCTGGCATAAAGCATGAAAAGAACTAGAGAATTTGATCCCACATTTCCTTTTCTGGTTCTTTCGTTCTGTTTAGCTCTGCTCCCTTTTTCTTGTGACTGATTAAACAGCATTCAAATGCCAATGAAGCGAAGGAAGGTGGGATGTGTTTTAAAGGCCTTGGCCAAAAAGAAAATTCATTCAGTTTCTTTGCAAAAACAGCTAAAGACCTGAGGGAGAAATATCTTTGTATGTTTTTTGAAATGCTGGTCCTTGGAAAAAAAGGAAAGCTATGTTTCCTTGGGCATGGCCAGCTAAGGAATAGAGAGAGGATTATCAGAGGAGCACTTAGGAGCATAGTTTCCATGGACTCCAGTATGTTTGTTCAGTTTTCTAAAAATCTTCCTTTGCCAGAAAATGAAAAAAAAAAAAAAAGTCAGTCTTTCCAAATATGAATCAAATAAGAAAACTGTGAAGAACATGCAGCATTATTCTCTTCCTCTCAGAGAGGGATTTCTAAATTGGCAATGTGTGAGTGCATCAGAAGCACCATGAAATGTGCCTCACCAAGGGTTAATAGACCAGGCTTGCAAGAACACATTGTGCAGAAGAAGCCAGCATTTGGATCTGTGAGACTTGCCACAAGCTCCATCAGGACTGAAATTCAGCTGGTCTCTAAAATGTTCAGGAGTGTTAGTGAAAAGCCTATGAATTCTGAGCTGCAGATTTTTCCTGGCTTTGTAACACTCAGGAGGTATTTCTTCAGGCTAAACAGATGACTTACAGACCTCTTAGAAGTACCATAAAAACGAATATTAAGAAATCATACACTCCACACTATGTGGGCTTTGTGTAACACATTGCATAATATTTCTATGCAAGGTACACTTTCTTTGTTGTGTGAAATATTCACAAGCTTTTCCAGAGAGATATAATTTTTGTGCTGTGGCATCAGCTGTGTAATCAATGTTTTATTGGCCAACAAGATTGAAATGCAGCTTGTTCAATATTATTATGTGGTTGAGGTTAGAAATCCCTCCCCCACCCCCAAAATAAAGTATTAGATAACCTTTATTTAACATTCTAGTGGTAATTCATGTCAACTGGATACTTATAACTGATACTTACACACAGGATATTTTTATAGCTGTGGAGGTTGGGATGGTGGCATTGCACATATGTTTAGTTCCTTGTCACCATACTGATCAGCAATGTTTGTTTGCTAAATGCAGGTGCGACAAAGCTTGAAATGGTAGAGATCTGGCAGCAGTGAAAAATTAGAGCTTCCATTTCCCTTCTTCAACTAGATCCTGGGAAAAAGCTGGAAAAAGATTGGATCACTTCATACAAGTTTTGGATGCCTGCTCTGAATAAATCTGTGTCTGAACTAGTCATCATCAGCTCCTTTTAGACAGTGGAAGGAATTAGGCATTTAAGGGCACAAATTAGATGTCTCATTCTAGGTATTCCATTTTAGATGTGTAGTCTAGGGTAAAATAACTTGTTTCAAAATAACCTATTTCAATGTCTGTTTCTCCCCCAAAACTGTAAGGGGGAGCTAGGTATATTGAATATATATTGAATATACCTGGTATATTGAAGTCTACGCTAAAGACATTTAGTCACGTGAACTCCAGCTTAATGAAAAGGCCAAAATGAATACCAAAAAAGCTCTTTACAACTGCATATAATATTGACAAGGAATCCACAAAACATCTTAGAACAAAGACCAAGAAGTACAACGCTGGCTTTCCAGTGGAAATGACTACTACACAATTCTGTTTGTACTTCCTGCTTTACTGAGAGATTTTATCACAAAACAGTAAGACAAAAAGAAAGAAATGAAAAATATATAGTGGAAATAATTTCTATAATGTTGTGCTCAATGCAATCTTAGACTGATTTTTTTTTTCTCCTAAAGAGTACAGAAATAAAAAACTTTGCAAGTTGCTACACACAAAAATAATCAGACTGAGCAAACACTCATGGTAAATTATTTTGATGTAAGTTAATTCACAAACAGAAACACCTTAAGGTTGTAAAACATCATGTCATGCATCTTGAAAAATATTGCTGTGACAAGTTACAAGATGAAGCAATTGGACAGGTATACATTAGGACAAGTATTATATCATGTGTAAATACTGGGGGTTTTTTGTTTGGTTTTTTTTTTCTAATTGTAAATATGGTAAAAACTGCACTGTTTTCAACAGGATTTAGGTTTCTAATATTCCAAAATGCTTTTGAAAAGCTCACACAAGCCTCTTTAGGCAGCATAGGCACAAATGACTGTGTTATTCCTGAGAATGAATCTAAAGTTACACATGATGAAATGCAATCAAGCCATGGAAACTCGGAAAGTTACCACTCATCATCTGGGCTCCTAGCACTGATTATATGTACCTTTCTGGCATACAATCAAAAATGACTGAATCATTGTGGCATAAGAAATCATTGCCCAGCAGCTGGGTGGTAATAACCTACTCTTCATGGTTTTCCCCACCATTGGGGAAACACATTTTGCTTCATCTAATGTATTCTGTTTCATTATTGGAATAAGCCAGGAGGCACAACTGACCAGCTGTGCGAGCTCAGCTGCATGGTGGCAATTTGTTCACCTGTCATAACTCAAGCTTGTTAGATCGTGTGTCCACACCTGCTGTGGCATAGGTCCTAGATCTGGTTCTTTTAAAGTGATTCTTTGGGTTTCAAAATGTAGAAAAAATTTGAAAAAGTTTCCCTTGTGCATAAGTCAAACAGAATTTTCAATTACAGTCTAGACAACATGGACATTTCAATGACAACAGACAGACATAAATAAATCCTTCCATCAGTTCAATCTTCTGTCCAGTTCGCCGGATTTGATTTGGATACTGTAATCTTCTCGTGGTAGAAAGTTTCACAAGAATTAAGTTAGAAGAAAAGTTTTTAAAACTAGTTATGTTAAATAGTGATGAAGCCCATATATAATCTTTCTTCAGAAGCATCAGTACAGATGAAAGAAGGATCAGAAAGCTCTTTTTTCTTGCAATTACCCCCAGGAGAAGATATTGATATGGAAAATCAGGCTGTCCCTATATTTTTACTTAAAATCATGCTCTGAAATAACCTCAAACCATGGATGTTGTCTTCAATCTTTCTTTTGTATCTTCTGTTTCAGTAAGCATCATCAGCAGATTCTTTCTGAAAGTCTCAGGGACACTAGAGGTCAAGCCATTCCTTAAGACTGTCCTTTGGGAGACATCACTGAGAAAACAGAGAACAGTACACTCTGTAGGAAATGTTTTCTATAAAATACATAGTAGAGTAGCACTGCAGGATAGGACTCCATGAATAATTGATTTCTTGGTTTGGTTGCTAAATAGAAGGGGAAGTTTAATTTCAATCTGCAACCTTTTTTTTTTTTTTTTTTCTTTTTTTAACTTGTCTAATAAAAAAAGTGAATTCAATGAAACATTTGAAACATTTCATTTGACCTGAAATGAAGAGGCTTATTTTAATTTTAGACATCTTTAGAAAAAAATAATACCAATGGCTCTGGAGGACTTTGTTCAAAGTGCTTTCCCAAAATAAAGGCAGAAAGGGAAATGTGTCCCTTCCAATCAGTAGCGCGATATCAAGGGAGGTTTTTTCAGGACTGAGAGACTTGAGCTCCGTTCCTACTTTGTCTAGGGGAAGGAGGACCCACATCTCTTATGGATGGTTCCCCAATTAACTTGCTGCTGGGTTTTTTGGGGAGGGTTGTTCTCAAACTGTAGTTTTATAATTGATAGAGTCAGGTGGAAGATCACCTTGCTGATGAAAGCTACAGGATTGCTCTCCCTCCACCTTGTGCTTGGATAGCTGTTCCTTTTCCCTCCTTAGTGCTGCTGCTAACACTTGTGTGGCCAGGAGTATGGCCGGGCTGCAAACTAAATCCATGTAGAACTAAAAAAAATAATTGCTTCTGTCTGGATTCAATCCTGTCTCCAGGCTTGCTGCTCAGCTGCCCAAGGGGTAGTGCTGCTGTGAAGGAAAGAGCGTGACTGCACTGCTGGAGATAGCAATGGAGCATGCAGCCCAGGGTTTTAGCTGTCTGTGACCCAAGGCCTGGGTTTGTGGTGCTGAGCTCTCTGATCTCAGCTCAGCTTTATGAAAAAAAGTTGGTGTTGAGCTCTAAGGGAACAGAAGCCAAAGGCATGCAAGTAAGAAAAACACGGGCAGAAGCAAAATTATTGAGCCATAAATTAAGTACTCAGGAGAAAACTACTGACATGTGACAATGTAAGATTCCAAGAAATAAAATAAGAGCAACTCAGCAAGGTCAAAGTTCAGCCATTTCCAACAAGGAGGTTGACGCTTCCCTATCTGACTGACAGCTGCCAGGACAGCAGATACTCACTCACCGGGTGCCTCTATCATGGGCAGCGAGCACGCCTGTGCTAAACCTAGTAGCCTGGTAGCCCTGACTGCCTGCTGTGTGTATTAACTGACAAATAATTGTCGTGAGCTCATAAAATGTTTATAGTTCTGCTTGCAGTGTCCCTGCATCAGGCAGGCTACAAGGCTGTCCACAGCCCCGCTGCTTCTGACTCTGTAAATGTGACATCACAAGGTGTACACTGGAGCAGCATCCACAAGAGAAGCTGACAGCTATTCACCACGTTGTCCTGTGTAAGGGGACAATTAATGCAATCAGGAAGATGTTTCGATCCTCTCCAGCGGAGCTGGGAACCAAGCCTGGGTCAAAGACCCAGCCACTGTGATCCTGGGTAAAATGGGGTGACCATCAAACCATGCAAACTGTTAATTCAACACGTTCTGCTGGAACCCGGCAAGAGCCGTCTAGTGTGATGTGTCCTCTCCTGTTGCAAATTAGCACATGGCCCACCATTATCAGAGACAGACATCATATTGCTTGTAATCGACATACGTGGAGCTGTGCCAATTGACACCAGCTGAGAATCTGGCTTTTGTACAACTTGCATTGAATTTATTGGCAGCTCAGTTTGTGCACATAGGCTTTGTCTTCAGCGCAGAGAGGGGTGTTTCTGCAGAATTTACAGCTATCTTGCTGTAAAATACTAATACAGACTGGATGCTGGTAGATTTTGCTGCAAATAAGTAGCCAAAATCGATTGCAGGTGAGGATTGTAAGGCTGAGTTCATTTAGTTTTACTGAGGCTACAGTCTGTGCCTTGTCATTAGAATTTTGCAGCAAGAGTGATCTCTGCATAGAAACAACCATCACTGGAGTGAAGACAAGCCATAGCTGACACCAAAATTTGTATAACACATCATGTTTCCCCCACAGAAAGAGCACATGCTGGGATGAAGATGAAAAATTCACTGGTACATACTGTTTGGTTTAGTAAGAAGACACATTACATCTCTTTTGCACATTATAACAATAAGCTAAATCGATCCTAAAAATGTACTGGTCCATACAAATGGGAAAGCTGCTGTATTAATATGTACATAATAGGCTCATCCCTGCTGGGGAGCTAGCAATAGTTTATGGGTAGTTGAGAACTGACATGCCTAATTGCTTCACCTTGGTAATTGGTGACAAAATGTGGGGCAAGGAGCATGGGGAAAAGTAGCAGAGGTGGGTCTCAGGCAGGCTAATGCATAATTCAGCTATTTCTTCTCATGAAGCTTCGTTTCCAAACTAGTGATCCTCACTGTAACTCCCATCCTCTTTTTCATTTGTCTCATTAGACCCACTGGACTCATTTACACCTGTTCAGATGAGTTAACTTTCAAAGGCAATAAATGAAGGGGGAAATGAAAAAATTGCCTACTCCCCAGGGGTATTTTTGTACTAACCCATTCATTACTGCTTGACTAACATCCTGAAGCATGAGATTTTATACCCTTTACGCATTTTTATTCTGTTTTATGTAACTAGATGGTAGTATCCCTATGTCTAATTAAGATTCCCAATCCTTAATTCTGAAATAGAAGAGAATTTCTGCTGTATTTCCTCACATAAAACTATTTTATGAGCTGGCAAAATGATCTTTGTTCACAACCTGTAAAACCGTGCTTCTTGGGAATGAAAAATATTTGTGAACTTTTCTGGAATATGAGTGTGGAAAGGGATATATTGGCATATACAGGCTTTTCTGTTATTTGTAAATGCAAATGAAGGGATGGAAATCAGTCAATTGTTTAGTAGATACAGGGTAGATAAATGAGTCGACTAGCTGCTTCCCCCCTCGCAAGGGGAGGTTTTCAAATCAAGAAATAATCAGTAAAATAGCCAATCAACAAATGAGCCAAGTAGCATGGCCATTGAGTTAAACTCCTGAAGACACATTGCTCCAAGGCTGAAAGCTTACTTTATGGCTCCTTTTAAAAAAAGTATTCCATCTTCTTTCATGAGTCCTTTTAAGTTAACACTATTTTCAACTACTCCTGTGATTTGAAAACGCAAAGAAAACCTGCATGAAAACATTTGTGACCCTTTCAAAATTAGCTTTATTTTTGCTCACATGTTGTGAGAGAAGCCTGTGTTTACTCACACAATGTCTCCTAAAGGCTTTACAGAAATGTATCCTATTTCAAAGTTTCCTGTTACAAATTTTTGCACTCCTAGCAATTTTTCATGGACAAAGTTTTTTTGCTTGTCTACATTTGAAACTTCTTAATTTAAATATCGTAATAAATGGAGAATTTTGCTATTATGAAGAACCAGATGGAAAGCAGCATAAACTTTGAGGAAGAAAACTGTTAATTTTTATTGCTATAATTTTAGGATTCCAGTGCCAGTCTTCTGTCCCAGCTCTTCTGGCACTGTTGTAGTGTACAGCTCATTAGTGTGTCCCAATGCATTTTCCTTTATAAGTGTGTTTAGTCTACAGAAATGCAGATGCTCAGAGTCCTGCCCTTTCATTTAATTCTTATTCTTCACTTGTGCAGGCTTATAATCATACTGTCCCAGAATATATCTTTGATCTATGTAGGCTCTGACTAACGCTAAAATGGTAGATATTAAGCATCTTCTTTGTGTGTCAGGGTTCTCTGGAATCTCCTTTAGCAATTTTTTGATAGCAGTGCCTGTATAATTTCAAAAGCATACAGGATATGCTAATGAGATGCTGAAAGGATTAACAGCATTTGCGAAATTAAGAATTGGAAATAAGTCTCAAAATGAGACCTTTGAATTTAACTTAAATTTGCAAGCGCAAATGTACATATTTTCTGTTAGTGTCTTTACAAAAAGCACGTTCTTTGGTGTTTATAATACGACGAGATTTTATTTAGCTGATAAGAGTTTATCAAAAAAGCGGGGTTTGTTTTTTGCAACATTTTGTCTTGGAATACGTTTTCATGAGAGGACAGGGAAAGTTTGAAGACATATTTCCATCACTCCATCTTCTTTTTGCAGAACAGAAAAGGATTTCAAGTGTTTTCTAAGAGTAAGACTGATGGATAACCTTCATCTTTAGTCTCCAAAACCTAACAAAAAACTTCTCCCACAAAAAAGGAAACAATAAGAGATGTATTTAATGAGCTCCTGACACTGACCAGGGCAGGGCACTTTCTGCTCCCTTCTCCCCTATGCTGGCCATCACCAGCCAGGGAGATCCTTGGTCCTGGGGTGAGCATCTGAGCAGCGCCTTGTGCGCAGCACCGGCCCCAGTGCAGGCAGGAAAGGGAGCTGGGAGCGTGGCTGGGGTGGCTCAGCCCCTGTCCAGGAGAAGCCAGAGGATGTTAGCTGCTTTATTTTCCCTCTATCTGGCACTAGCAGTATCAACATCAGTATTTCAGTATGTGAACACACCACGTGCATGTCACTATGTTGTGTAAGAGGAGTTTTTATATAGCTGTGCTAATGTCTAACGAAATCTATTCTAGCAACAGCTTTTTCACACTAGGGCAGCCCTTCTGAAGAGATACGAAATTGCAGAGCATGGCTTTATCCATGTACTTTGTGTCTGCATCCATACTGTGCCTGATACTGATCGTAATTTGCAAAAAGCTGGAGGCTTTTCTGGTTTTCAGTGTTTTTTCTTGATCTTTTTCAAATGACCATCTATCTTCTATATCACAGTTTTCTATAGCATCCATCACTGTTCAATCTACACACTTCCCTGCTAAATCAATTCTACGCTGTGAAGTCCCCGCAGGACTCTGCGGCTGTTTCTGCTCAAGTCCACAGTCTGCTTGGGGAATACTTTGTTTTAAATCATCATCATTCTCAAAATCTTTTAAACTGTGCCAAAGTACGACTTTCTTTCTAGTATGGACAGAAAAGGGCTTAGGAGTGTGTGTTTGGAGGGATATGAGATAATTTAAGAGATGTGGTTTTGGTCAAAATGCCAAGATCTTTTTTTGAAATCAATTTATAGGGAAAAAATTCTCTTTAAGCAATGTATATTGAACCTTCATTGCCTTCTGTGGAATTCTTCCCTGTTTTAACAGGGGCTTTACTAAAGGAAATAAGAGAAATGAAAGAAGAAAAGAGAGATGCTTTGGCTGAGGGATCTGTTTAGCCTCGTCCTAAGGTTCTGGCAAAACAAATTCTGAAATACAGATGTTTGCTGATTTGTATCCAATGGATCAAATTCTGCTGTCAGTTGAAACTCCATTGAGTTGCAAGGGAATAAATATGTGAGCACAAATGACAAAAAGATACTGCTTCTGATGCACCTGCTTCACCTCACTGCTAGTGCTCTAGTAGATATTCAGGGATCCTCCGTGTTGAGGGTGTTATTGGGAAAGAATAAAAGATCTGGTGCCTGGTTTTGACCTTGCTACTGACTGGCTGTGTGGGGTAAGGGGTAGCACTTACCCACTCCACCGGCATAAACCACCTGCTCAGAACTTAGCTTCTGTGCACATCTAATCTACAAGACCACCTATTCTTATTGTTGTGATTTCAGTTTTCCTTCCCTTCCGCTCTGATTTCTGTTTACCCATTGACCTCCGCTCAAGTTGGCTCTGATTTTTGCAGTCGTGGGGGAGAAAACTGCTGTCTCCGCACAGAGCCACTCCTGTAATCGATAGAGAGCCTGCACAGGGAGCAGCACTTTGCCAGTCAGAAGGATTTAGCTTGTACTTAAAAGCTTTTGGAGTCAAGGTTGTCATCCCACTGTTTGCTTGTTCCAAAAAGTTGTAAAACAAATGGAGCTCTGATCCTGGACAGGGCTTTGGGCAATGTGGCTTTGCAGACACTAAGGAGAACCCCAGGAATCAATGAGAAGCAACCTTGGACTCAAAGAAAGAAACACAGATCCAGCTTTAGTGAGTGCTTTGAGATCTCTTGCTCAGGTGAAAACAGTGCTTGTATCAACATGTCATTGATGTAAAGTAGGTTTAAATGGACTTTTCATGGACTTTAAATGGACAAACAACATTACTGGAAGCAACAGGGTACAACCCTGTGACTTTATTCAGGGCTGCCCAAGAGCTCGTGACATCAAGAGACTCTATCAGGTACCAGATTACACGACAAATGCCTGGAGGCTGAAGAGGATAGTGCCAGATAATGTACTATGACCCAACAAATGAAACAAGATTGTTCTTCCCATTAATTTCCGTTCCTATCTCATCTTCCCAGCTGCTGCCTCATTTCCCTGCTGAATCTGGCCACCCGCCTGCCCAGTACAGTTTCTGTATGGGAAGGGGCTTCCCATTGCTGCCACCCTGCCTAGTGTGCAGCCTGATGGGACTGTGCTTTTTGTCTCTCATCTGTTCATTTCTCCAGCAGTAGTAATGAGGAGTGGTAATCCAGGAGAGAGATCAAAGGCAAAGCCTGGGCTGTGGGGTGTGAATTTGCTGCATATGGAGTGGTCTGCGGTAATTGTCCACAATGATCCGTTCTTTCACCAAGACAAACGTTTCTGACACAAGAAATGAGAGACCTTTCTCCTCTTACACTGGTGGTTCAAGTAACTGGTATATAATGTCAGATAAAAACATATCCGTAAGTACCTCACAGACCAATTTATAATCTACCTAAGAAGTTCACGGCCAAGATTATCCAAAGGAATCTGGCCATATATCCCTGCTCTATAAATATATTGCTTTGCAGCTGTCTTAATTTCCAGTTCTTTTGGGCATTCCCAGTAAAGTATTTTTCTCCCGCTGAGAGTCAGTATTGCATTCTCATTACTGACTGAGTAATATGTTTGAATTGTAGAGAAACAAATATTTATAGCTCATAGGGGTAGATAACAGAAAGCATTAAGGAGTAAGACTCCACTATTGAGGCTTGCTATAATTATGTGTTCCAGATTCATATAGGGTTGCCATATTACAGTGTTCATGGTGAATGAGTCCCTGTATTTAGAATGGAAAACACCATGGAACCAATAATACTGTTTTGTGTATTTTTTATATAAAAAAAAATAAATTAAATTACTTTGTATGGTGTACAGTTACCCAGAGGGTATGAAACATCTGGTTTTCTGTGGTAAGTAAGGAATAACTCCAGCTGAGCATCCAATCGCAAAATTAATCTGCAATTTATGTTCTGTATAAGAGAGACCAACAACTTATACTATTTTAGATCATATAAGGCTATGTTTTAAAGAATTTTTAAAAAACAGTATTAAGCAATTAAAGCAAAGCTTAAATAAAACATTGGAATACTTGGAACTAAATAGTTTAACTATTTAGTCCAAACTCAAGTTTAGTTTTGTTATTTTTTTTGCTGGTAGAAATTTCACTTTAAATTGAAATGAGAAATAATTTTGGCGATGTCAATTAAAAAAATTTAAAATCTTTCTGCAAACTGAAAGGATGGGAAAGCCAAAAAAGCTCAGTCATTCATTTCAGGTACCAGTTAATCTAAAAAGATATCTGTGACGAAACCAGGGGACTATGTTCCAATAGCAAAGAACACATAAAAAATGAAACTGGCTTCAGACAGAACCTAAATAACAAAACCTGCATTTAATGAAGAAAAAAAACCCACATTTTTTTTTTTTTAAAGGCAAACAGGCAAGAAAAAAAAAAGTGGAAGTGAACTCAGTATGGATTTTTTTTATCTGGAGAATGTTCTTTTATATGGGTTATTTTATTTCTATACTTACTATTTTCTTCCAATTATTCTCACTACATTTCACTTCTCAGTCTAGAAGAGTGGTTCCAAAGCAAGTTTTCATTTCTTTTTCCTTTTTTTTTTTTTTTTTTTTTCTTTTGGTAAGTGAATATTGATTATTTTACTCTGCTTGCAGTGGAGCTTGAAATGAATATTTTTGATAGTTTCCTTGCTTGTGCACTAGTATTATCAATAATCCTGGCAGAACATTAGTAAGAGAAGGTGAAACTGGGCCCAAGTACCTTGATTTGCTTGGTACAACTGGAATGACATCAGCAGGCTTGCTGCTGACTTACACTAATGTGACTAGTCCTGTAAAAGCGGAGCGTAAACGTCACATTTGACTAGTCTGGCTTTAAGGTTCAAGGACTATTCTTTCTGATGCCCATAGCAAGGTCCTTGGTAATACCAATATACACTGGTCTAGACATGTTTTTTGTAGTATCATCCCTAGATTTAGTGAGATACATCTTTATACTCGACTAATGGAAGTCCTGTATCTCCATGATCTTCAGCTGATTAGAACATAGCTGTTCCTGCACGTAGATGCTTTAGATAGGGAGGTCTACATTTAGTTGTTGAAAGTTAGGCTATTTGCCTACACATCCACTGCAGGTGAAAGAACAATGTCGCTCCAAGAAAGTGATCGAGGCCAAGACATGCATTTGCAGAAGTGACTCCCCAGTTCCTCTTACCCCACACATTTCTCTCCTTTGAACAGAGCAATGCAGCCTCTTTCAGACCAGCTCAAAAGCTGCAGACATAGTCCCTCCTCCCCTTTCTTCTTAGACACACAGTCTTCATTTTGGGGTGCATGTAGCATACTACATGATGGAGAAGGTTATTTCTACTCTCTGTATCTGTCACAAACCTTTCACATGTGCTCTCCCGGCCATCCCACCCTCCAGGAAGCCAGAGGAACATTTTCTTCTGCTGCTATTTGCTTTTCTTGCCAGGGTTCCCCTCGAGCCACGCTGAGCTGTACGTGCAGAGGGGAGCGATAGCCATGTTGTTCAGACAGGCGATAGCTGTCAGTCTGAGGCATGCTATAACATGTTCGGTTACAACTTCTCAATTTCAGTAATTCCAGAAGTTTCAATTTTGCAGGGTTAAAACAGCTTATGAAAAATAATTACATTTTGATTTGAGTTGAAGAAGTGTTACAACAGATATGAGATTCTGCATTTCAGGCCGGTGACAAGAGGAATGAGGAAGATGGTTGTGTGCATATAAGAGAAGCAAAATAATTATTTTCCTCTAGCTAGCACTGCTGGGATTATAATTGGAATACACCAGTCTATTACAAGCACCATGTTTCAAAGACAACACAGAAAAATTAGGGAGAGTTCAGAAGACAAGTAACAAATAGAGACTAAGTTTTGTGAAAGAAAACTTCTAGGTTTTCCAGAGAACTTCAAGAGACAGAGGCCCCTTGCATACAAGGAAAGAAGGCTGAAGGGAGACAGACTAACTAGCTATAAACACAAAAAGATGATAATACAAGCTGTAGTACTTTGCCCTCACATAGCACCTTGGTATTGTTGTTTCTCATTACGGTTGCTCGGCTGGGGCCAGCCTTGCGCGGGAGGTCAGCCAGCACGGTCCTGATGAGTCCTTCAGCTGCTGCAACCCACATACTGTGCTGTGATCTGCACAAATACATAAGAAAGCCTGGCAGCAGCCAAAGTGCTCACAATTTTCTTCCCCAGGATCTGTGTGTTTACAAACACATAACTGCAGAAATATTGAATAAACAGCCAAGTATCTTGAGCTGCTGTAGGTGTTATTAATTAGAGATGAAAACAAGATTTCAATGAAACCTCTTCTATTAATATTTTGACTCACCTTCAATTCCTTACAAAGTATCCAATCTTTCCCTGTTGAAACCCTTAAACACAATTAAACACATAATTAAACATCATTACTTGTGATTTGTTTTGTTTACGGTGGCTCAAAACATACATGCTTTTCACTCTGGCTCACAGTGATGGACAAAACCAAAACAAAACACTATGGCAAGACAATTTTTTCCAACTGTGACAAAATGAACTACACTACAATTAAGAAAAAGCAATTTTATCCCTTTAAATACTCATCTTTCTTTGCACTTCTCCATCAACCGTTTTTCTAAAGCCTTTCTGAGCCCTGCTGTTACCAGTTGGAAAAAAACTGACACAAAACAATTAATTCTTATATTTTTTGGGGTTGGCATTAAGCTATGTTAAATGAATCCTCTTATAAACAGCTGTCTCGAGCACTGCAGTTATATTGAGTAAACGTCCAAGTATCTTGAGCTGCTATAGGTGTTATTAATTAGAGATGAAAACGAGACTTCAATGAAACCTATTAATATTTTCACTTGCCTTCAATTCCTTCCAAAGTATCCAGTCTTTCCCTGTTGAAACTCTTAAAAAACAATTTTAACTGGTGTCTGAGTTTATGTTGCAAAAGGCACCTGATCAGTGGTCAGAAATTATGCAAGTAGCAGGTTTGATCTGCTGGGCAGAGAGCTCCCTGTGCAAACGTCCCAGCCCGCACAGAGCTGTGTGCATACCCAGCAAGGGGAGATCGCTCCGAATGGCCCCATCACCCAACCAGCAAATCTGGCAATTCAAACACACACCACACTCAGTGCCTTGCTAACTTCATAAGCAGAAGTTGAACCAGCATATGCTGCTTTATTCTGCTTCGCAAATGCTTTCTGATGCTCCTAAGTTATGCTCCAGGCTGAGAGGAGAGATTTTGCTTAACATCTGCCAGTCCATGGCTGCCTTGTTGCCCCTGTCTGGGTGCATGGTACAGCCCTCCCCATGCAGGCATGGACTCATCAGCTGCAGGAAAATGTAGGGTACCTCTTACTGCCGTCCTGAGCTGTTTCTGCCAGTGAGTGGGGCCGTCCCCATTCCCATTTTAGACACATGCATCCCCATTTTGCTTTCTTTCTCTGAAGCTGTGCCAAGAAACCACACAGTTTACTCATTTCAGAGGCTGGGACATCCAGACGACTGATAAGAGTCTTTCTTACCTAGCGATGTATGTGGGATTCTGTGAGTTCATTCTTTCTCTCCCTCCCCCTGCCATACTGCCTAAGAAGCTGGGGTTTCACATTGCATCACCCACTATCATTTCATTCTACGTGTGGTTTGCACTTGAGATGACCAAAGAGACAACAATTATTTCTGGCGTTAGGGCATCCCTCCCCCTCTCCCCGCCCCTCATTGCACCGGACAGAAGCATAACCACTTTGATACCAGCTGCTCTTTCTGCAGAGAGCAGCCCATGCCTGATGGTCCCTTAGAGGAATATGCCTGCTGGTATGCGGATACACATCACTGATGCTTTCCTTGCTCAGAAAGTAACAGCACAAAACCCACACTGTCTCCCTGAATATCATAATTTCTTGCTTTATAAGTTAGGAAATTAAAACACTTCTGTCTCAAAGATGACCTGTCAGTGGAGAGAGCACTTCAGGCAAGGGAAAAAAAAAAAAAAAAAAAAGAGTCTTATTTTTCTGACTGTGGATTATCTCAACCTGAAAGAGAAGAAAGCTTCTTTGTTTTTCTTCCTAATTATATTTCATAGATGTCCCCGAACAAGCCATTTCTGCAAAGCCCCTTGAAAGTGCATGGGGTGATGTGAAATATGGTGTGCTTTCCCAGAAGAGCTATTGGAGTGCCCTTTCTTTGTCAATACAAAGTACACACTTGAGCACTCAAGGGGCAAGTGCTTCCCTTCAAATGCTTCCCAGTTGAAAAGGAGGCACTGAAAGAAAAATTGCTTTCCGTGAGCTTTGACATGCTGTGTAAGGCAAAGAATGATCCCACAGAGACTTACCGGACTCAGGGTATATCTGCACTGCCCTCAGCACAGCTCACGACACTACATCCTGGAAGCTTTCAGCTAAGTATCTTGGGTGCAACGCACAGCTTAACCCCTGCTGAAGAGAGCTCAGTGCTGCCTGCAGCCTAGCAGTTACTGTCTGGGTGGCTTCAAGTGAGTTTCTCTAGATACATTCTCTGCACACATCTTGCCTTTGTTTGTTGGAGGTAAGTTCAGCTCCCTATAGCATTAAAAGCAGAGTTTGTGACCTTGGGACCATCACAATGGGAGGAAGACCTCTCTCTGGACAGTCACTGATGGAAAGTGAGGCATCTAACCCAACCTCAGTGGCATCTGTGTGGTGCTCAGAGGCAGATGCCTCTACCAGCCAACCCACCTAAGCATATAAAAACATTAGATGGAGATGCCCAGTTTGTGACCAGCTAAGGTGAGAGGAAATTAATCTGAAATGGATCTTATCCTCAGCATCTCTCTATTGCAGGGGAAACTGCACTTGCAGCCTTCTTCCCTCTGTTTTATCTGCCTCTAGTAACAGTATTTGGGCCAAAATAGCTCCTTTTCTGTGCTCTGGAAGTCTAATCTTAATAGTCTTTCAAGCCTTTCCAGTGGGACCAAATCTATTTTCTGTATTTGTACAGGAAGGTCATGGTCCTTTACTCTGTCTTCTGAACACTGCTGCAACCAGGCAGGCTTAGAAGGACAATACTGTAGAAATAGAATAGACCTTTTAATAAAACTTTTACTGTCTTCAGTTTAATATATGCAATTTCACCTTATATCTCTTGTTATAAGAAAATAGTATTTACTTATAATAAATAGATTCTTAAAAAGATAAAGCTGATCCTATTTCTCACCTGCACACTCTTGGGATGACCAGAAGCATCTCACTTTGTGCATCATCTGGAGTTAAATCTGTGGCAACTCTGAACTTGAGAAAACAAGTCAGACTGTCAAGCTTAGATGTTCAAAACTGGACTACCTACAGATGAAGGTAGACATCTTTATAAGCAGGAACTAATTTTCAGATTTCCTGGGCCCTGCTTTAATTTTTGAAGGTAGGTACCAAGGCCTCCTGAAATTTGACCTGGTTTTGTTTAAGTCCTTGGTTTTGGCCTTAAATATTTCACTTCAGGCACGGAACTAAATAGGAAACACACCTCTTCATGGCCACTCCAGCTTTCTTTTTATGAAGCAAGGTCCAGTTCCCATACCTCTAAAGTCAAAGGCAGGACTTACCCTGATTTCCAAATGCACAGGCTGATGGCCATAAGGCCTTCTCCAAATGATCAAAAGAAAGGTTCATTTGCTTGGATGTCATGCTTAATTTGCCACCACCATTAGGTAGCTGCACTAGCTATTAAGAATTGCACAATTGTGCATTTGGCCCCCTAATCGCTACTTCATTTTCATTTTTAACACTCATTTTGTGAGATTGTAAGTGAAATTAAACAGTAATTAGGGGACCAAATGCACAACTGAGCAATTCTTTGGTCCTATGTCATATAGGCCAGTGGCTACAGGTCTTGCATAAAAATGCCAAAGGAAGCATGAGTGCTTCACCATTTTTGTGATACTGTTTCAGGCCTTGGGAAATGTGTTCAAAGATAACTGTTTTGCTAATCTTCTTCTTCATCTATAAATGTTAACAACAATCGACATTAAAAGGGTGGCAGTTTTCAGTTTTGCATTTTTTGTGTGGAAACTGAGTCCTTTGAGAAATGGCAGATATCTGAATTTGCTTGCTAACAGATAGGGAACTTCTAGTGTAACACAGCATATTCATTTTTCTGGACAGAGAACACTTATAATGTGAAAAGTTGTGAGACTTATAAGGTGTGATGGTTTTCAATACTGGCTTTTGAAAATAAATATCCTTTAGGCTTAAAATATGTTTGATCCATAAAAGCTTTCATCCCAACTGGTCTAAAATGTACACAATAAATCACACTGTGCTTGAAGATAACCAAGATTTTGTTGATAACATATAATAGAATATTCACTTGGCAACAGAAAGAAATGAGCAGAAAAGCCTCTCTGATGAACAAGAGAATGACTCAATTTTTTTCCACCCCCAGCCCCAGGTTAAATCCATCACAAAGAGGGCTCCCAGAAAACAAAGCGATAGGTAAACCCCATTAATAGAAGATTTAAATGACTTCAGACTGCCCTTGTTCAAGGAGGAAACATATGGGGAATCCCAAGTGGAAGAAGAAAGCACTTGATATTCCATGGAAGGCAGCTGGAAATGCTTCCTTTTGACTTCATGTCCATGCATTCAAATAGATGTGACCTTGGATATTTTTGTCCCTTACAGTGCCCAATTAACATTGTCCAGAATGATTACTTACTAGTAATTTTTAATTGTGCAGAAATTGTGATGTTTATAGTGAAAATGGTATGTCATTTAATTACCATAACATTCATAGTAATTAAATGCTTTATACCTTTTAGCAATTAAGGTTCTGTAGTAAACCTGTTGCCATTTCCTACATTTATTTCAATATTTAAACAGACATCCTCTCCAGGCACAGATTTGAGCTCTCCTTTGATTACTGGAGAGGGAGGGAAGGAGGAAGTAGGTGGGTGGGTAAGAAATAGTGATAACAAAGGTTTTATTTCATCCTGCAGGTGACATTGAAGACATATTGCCATCTGGCATGATAAACATTATAATATATCAGTGCTTGTTTGCCAGATGTTGCTAGACACAAATAGACAGTGGTTGGGATGCATAGGGATGATTTAGCAAAATGAATCTTGCTAAATTGGAGTATCTGAGTTGTCACGTTGCATCTTGCTTCTACTGGCTAGGTATATAAAGCAGGAGGGAAATTGGAGTTATGGAGAATTAAGCAAATTTTACAGTAAAGCCAATCTTCTACTGCATACCAACAGAAATAAGGCCAGTCTGTCTAACCACTAGTTCAAATTGATATTGCCCTTCACATAGGCTAACATGTGACACTGTGCAGTGCCAAGACTTCATACATTCATACAAGCACTTTTCAAACATAGATTGCAAGAGGAATAAATGTTTCTACCCACACTTCTCAGTTTTTCAAACCAGAACTTTTTCATTTCTGTTTTGATTAGTGTGTGCATGTCTCTATGTGCATGTTGAGGTCCCTACTGTCTGGGACTTTTTTCCTCCTCCCTAGCTGAGACCAGGAATGTCATAAACATCAGTATGCCTTTCACACAGAAAATCAGACATTTCCTGTCCTGAGGTACTTAAACACTGAATAAAGCCAGAGTGGTAGGGGACTGTGGACCCTGTGAAATTTGAAGGTGAGCATTGGTAGGCACTGCAGATACTGGAAGGAAATTTGAGTGGCAAAAATTCTGCATTACCCTGAAGGTACCCTGCTATTTTCATCCATATTATAGCTATGCCAGCGATCAAGACAAACTGGAGGAAACAAACAAACCAACAAACCCTGGAAAATTTCCTTCTTTTTCTATCTTTCAGTCTTTTTGTATCAGAAGCATGGGCAGCCTATGGAAAACACAGAGCCTCTGGAATGAAATGTAGGAATGACACAGGAATAAAAAGTCTCTTCATACTTGTATCTTCTTTGTTTTTTCATTTCTCCCAGAAACAGCCTGTTTGTTCAGGGTAATAGATGGGGGATGAAAACTGGGAGAGTTAGGAAATGGCAGAGAATCTTCCACCCTGATAAAGCATCTGTCTAGGTCTAGACTGCTGCTTTGATGTCTTGGTGATACTGGTGCTGTAGACCAGACTGATGGATGGTATCAGGAGAAAGAATAAAAGAATAAATAAAGCTTTGCTATAGAGATGTCCTCAAGGCAAGGCTTATGTCAAATTATTTCATCTCTTAAAAAAAATTAAATGCCCTGCTGGGTTAGACCATGTAGAACAGGCTTCTGACTCTGACAGTGGCAGAAAATGAGACTGCAAGGAGAAAACACGAGCCCGTCTGCCACCTGCAGCATCCTTTTCTTTCCCCTGTACACCCCCAGTGTGCACTGCTGCAGTCAGCAGCGTGTTAATATCTGTTTGTGGAATTGTTACCTACGTCTAATCTGTTTTTGAACCTGTTGATCCTGTCTGCTTCCAAAACTTCCCATGGGGACAACTTTGCTACCAGCTACATGAGGTATTTCTTCCCTTCAACTGTTTTAGACTAACCTCCTACCAGCTTCGTTGAGTGTCCCTAGTTCTAAAATTGTGGGATTTGCTGAACAATAGTTCTGCATCCCGATAATCAACTGACTTAGTGATTTTTTGAATTTCGATCAGATCTCTGCTGGGTCTTCTTTCCAAAATTGAAGAGCAGAGATATTTTTAATCTTTCCAGACAAGACAGCTCCATCCTTATCATAATTTTCTTCTCTGTATCTTCTTTATCTCTGCAGTGTCTTTCTGGAGGTGTAGCGATAAGAACCATGCACAGTAATCAAGATGTGGACGTGTCAAAGTTTTATAGAGTGGCAACATAAAGCTTTGTGTTTCGTTCTCAGAGCCCTTTCTGATAATGCCTATTGCTTTTTGGTCCCAGATCTGATCCTTGGAGGACCTTTTTCCTGTTTTTTCTCCACTCTGTGCAATTTCCACTGAGCCCTACCTTCTGGTTCCCATTGTTTAAACAGCTTGCTGTCCATAAAAGGGTTTTTCCTCCCAACTCCTATCACTACTTCTTTGACAATCTGGTGAGGCACCTTCCAAAAGACTTTCTGGGGAACTCAATCTATGATGTGCATTGGATCCCTTGTATCAGCCTACAGACACCTTCATTGAACTGAGGCAGGAATTCCATCTACAGGTGCCATGCTGACCCTTTCCCAGTAGGCTGTCTTAATTCACTTGCTTTGTGACCTTCCTCTGTGTTACAGACTCTACTGTCACACTAAGGCTGGAAGTCAGACTTGGCAGTCTGTGCTTCCTAGAAACTCTGCTTGACCCTTTTCTGCAGACAAGTCACCCTGACACCCCACTGTCCCTGTAGCACAGGGGATCCTAGCTGTGGTGTATTTTACACATATCAGCTGCAGCCCTGTGATTTCACAGTTTCTTCACTTCTCCCAGGTAAATGCCATCCAGTCCTGGTGATGTGTTAATTGTCTGCAGGGTTTAAAGCATCCTGTGTATTTACGTGTATCCTGTCAAGCCTCTCTGAGTTGGCTGTGGGCATTTTCCCTGTGTAGTAAGGACTGATGCAGAGTTCATTGAGCTTTTCCACTGTGAACTATCCATCCCTGAGTCTCTTTCTCATACTTTCATCATCAAGCAATCCCATTGATTATCTCATCTGCTTCCTGCTTTTGATGTATTTAATGAACTCATGACTATTGGTAAAAAACACACATCCCGTGCAAGGCATGCTTTGCAGTCCTAACCCTTCAAATGACCTGCTTTACTGTTGACTGTACTCCTTATTTGAACAAGCTTTCAATTTTTTTAACTGCTGACCTTTTACCTGTGACAGCCTCCTTAACTTTCCAGTTGAGCCATGCAGGGGGATTATTAGATTTCTTCGTTTTCTTTTTGAATTTGGGCTCATATTTTATCTGGGCTCCAAATATAATATTTTTCAAAAGCCTTCAGGATGCTTATAGACCTCTTGGTTTTGGACTACTCTTTTTAGGTTATGTTTTTATTTGGTTTTCCAGATCAATTGCCTCATTTTTCTGTAGTGTCTTTTCTTTTGTGTTCTATTTATGAGAAACTGATTAAACTGAAAAGTTAATAGAGGGTAGCAGTTCATTGCTGGAGGTCTGAGTGGATGGATAAGAACCAGGGCTCTGAATCACTCAGAACAGCAGAGCAGATATTGTTACTATCGGTCTCCTTTACATTGTTTTTGGATCAGCCCAAACCTATTTTTTAATATTCTCCTTTCCTCCAGTGTCAAGTTATGTCCGCTGTTCATTCAGACATTCCCCAAACAGATTTTACTTTTTATATATATTTTACTTTTTTTAAAGAATGGTAATCCTTCTTGGCATGTTTATTCCCCTAGAATTCTTGGAAAACTAAGACTCAATTTTTAAATGAAAAAGCTTTTGTGAAGAATATTTGAATTATATTATTACTGAAATGATGCATTTTGATGTTTTTTATTGTTGATTTTTCCAGTTTTCTGAATTTTTACAGTGGTCTTTAATGCAATGATATGAAGCATGTCTAGCCTGCTATTCTGTCCTTGGTTTTCTGCTCCTCACGCATTCTTTCTTTCTCTAAATATCCCCCAGTTCAAATTCCTTATCTCTTTTCTTTGATCTGTGAAAGTTTCTGAACATCAACAGGAGAAAAAACTGAGTAAAAAAGAGGATGGACCTTCATGTACCCTGAGCAGGATAGACAATATTTATTGTGTTTGCTAAGTGATGGAGGGAGATGGGTGTGATGAGGCTTTTCCAGTGCAACAATATTTCAGCAATAAATTTCAATTTCTCAGGCAGTTCTGGGGTGATTTGTTTTTTTCTTTCATTTAGTGTTTTAATTACGTCTCCAAAGCTGGCCCTTTTCTTGTTTTATTTTTCTGCAATACAGCATTGCTAAATGCCATCTTATAGACAATGTGTACTGTGCTGGATTTCACTGTTGGTATATCCAAAAATAGGAAATACCTGACTGTCCAACATAGAAAAGTAAATATCATCTGTCAGAAATGGCTAATTCAGCCTGTTTAATTTTCTGACTATATTTACTTTTTTTTTTTTGTATAGTTAAAACAGCCACTTCCTATAGTACTACATGTCAGACTGTATTTCATCCATATCATGAAACAAAGGTGTGACTCATTAACTTTTCACTTAGGGACAGTGCTAGAGTCTGCGTATAAATTAGAAGATATGTTTTGGATGGCACTGTTCATTTGGGGAAATGTCATTTAACTTTACACAGTACAAAGAAGATTTCAAAGAAATTGAAATGAAGGAAGAACTGGTGAAGTTAGTGAAAGATGAAAAAAATCAAGGAATTCCATATGAAAAAAGACTTAGAAAACTTAGCATAGGCTGGTGGCTTCTGCTTGGGTCTTCTTCAGAGAGTAAGGTCTTCTGTATGTGTTCCTGTACTGTTGCCTGGAAGCCCTTTGGTTTTTCTTTGCTATTGTAGGTTTCTCGTTTCTCTGTAGTTACAAATAAAAAGGTGAGATGCAATGAGAAAGTGAGAGAGAAAAGAAAATAATGACTATATACTAAACAGCACAGGACCGTCCATCTTTAATGAAAACCTGGAGAAAGGCAGACGTAAGAGCTGGTGCAGTCTCCCATCTCCACTATAACTAATAGGCTCATGCTGAACTGACCTTGGTGGCTTAATTTTTTCACAGTGGTGAACTGCTCATCACTGATTTCTTTGAGGTGCATGAGGTTTTGGTTTAGAAACAGCTACCTATAAAATATATATAAATATATATAAAAATAGCCTCAGGCCTGGACTCTTCTGCATGTGTGTCTCTGCAGGAGATTCATGAACAGTTATAATGCACCACACTCACAAATGAGAAATATGGTCAAGGATGCTCTATTTAGTTTAAAACCCATGTGGTCACAGAAAGAGCCATCTTTGTTGCTGACAGGAGAAATTCCACCCACAGGAGCTATGAAATGTAACTTGCTTTTTTTTGCTGGGTACAATCAGTTACTTTGGCTGTTGCTTTTGTGTTTTGCATTCTGGAAAGGACCATGTGGCTTCAGGGAGGATAATCTAATGAGAATAATAAACGGCTGCTGGAAGACTAGTAACTTTCTATGACATTAGTAGGTTCTTTAGACATCCTTTAGCCAGAGGATCTGAGAGACATTAAGGTTCCCTAAGGTTGTGTGCCCCATGGTAATACTTAACACTTGTAATAAATGAACTGATTTTCACTAGCACTTTGCAACTCAAAAAAATCAAGGAAAGCATGGCATGTATGGCACATGCAGAAATATGTTATCTTTTGCTTTGACCCAGATTTAGTGCATATGGATTGTAGCAAGTCATCCTAAACCTTCAGTAGAGGCAGAATGCATGTAGGATTTGTCAGTTCCTATGGAGTGACCTCTGCTCACATACCCTGAAGAAACAAGCTCCTTTTCAAGTGATGTAGGAGAGAAGCTATTGGCAGGATCACCTTCTTGTTATGCTGTATAACAGGCAGGAGTCAGCCACGAAGAACACTTCTGATCCATCTGTTTGTCTTATTCCTCAAACTCTTGTCCAGAGTAAGGTCCAAGTGACCTGATGATTCACTTTTTATTCAGTACATGTGTTACTGTTTAAAAGAGCATTTTGTGTTGTTGGATCCAGTTACCTTACTTTTTTTTTTCAGCTTGGCAGGTCTGATTATTTTTCCTAGCCATTCAACTGATCTTTTATGCTTGCTTGCAGGCTTTTGGGGCCAATACTTTTGAGAAACTGAGTTGTGCAAAAGAAGATTAGAGGATCTTGGTGGTTTGTTGTGGTTTTTGTTTTGTTTTGTTTTGTTTTGTTTTGTTTTTTAATTTTTTTGGTTTGGGTGTTTTTTTTTCCCCTAGAAGGGGGAAAACTAGCAACGCCTAACAGTGCATGTTCACAGAGAATACTACTGTGTTGAGATAAAGAAGCACAAGCTCTCTGTCACTAATGCAGCTGATTAGTCATAATTCTTGCTATAGATCAGAGGCAATGAGTTTGGATGATATATGTGATCTGAGAAAGGAAGCCAACATGTATTGTACCTCTGCAGATTGGCTGAGCAGTGAAAATGCCATTTTAGTGGATTAGAAGCAGCTTCTTCACTGCTTTGTAACCTCGAAGAACAAGTAGCTGTTAACAGCTCCTCTCTGTAGAGGCACTGCAATATTGCTGTAAGAATATGCTTTCTCTATATCCGTGTAAACACCTGGGTTGTTTACAGGTAAGAAAAGGGAGAAAGAAAGGTGAAAAAAGAGAATGATCAAATTAAAAACATGCCAAAGCTTGTAAATCCTGCAGCAACCAGTTTTTGGTTGAAAACTCTTATTCCTAATAATGGGTCCTGTACTCTTAGCTCAAAGTTAGAACAGACTGAACAGCTGCTGTTCAACGTAAGTGCTGGAGAAAAGAATGATCCTCAGACAAAGACTGGGCTTGAAGAAAAGGTTTAATAATTAATTGTTGCTCAATTTGGAATCAAAGTTATATGTTGGGCTTCAGCTCAGGAGAACACATGGAGGGCATGTGAATGAGAGGGTTGAGATCCTTCTGCCAGGCACTGATTCCCAGAAGCCTGGTCAGTGTAAATGTGGGCAGGATAAGGGACACAACACTGTATTGTGGAGCATCAGCAATTTTGGAGGGAGATTTTCAAGGGATGCTTGTGCTAGCCTGGAGTGCCAGGACAACCTGGCCCCTTGTTAGAAGAGCTTGAAATTGTGGCTAATGCAAGTAATAAGGTCCCCTTAGATCCCCCAGTGAATCAACATCTGTTCTAGGTAGCTTTAAAGGGTCCCTATACAAGGTCCTGAGAGAATACACTAGAAGAATGTATCTTCATAAATCTAAATTAAAGTGTGTGTTTAAGACTATTGGTATATATTCAAACGTGTTGCTGGACTCAAACTTCTTTGGACTCACTGTTGTGAGCACTTCATATCTTATATCATATTGTTCCTCCCACAATGTCAAGAGGATTTTACTAAACAGCCAAAAAGCAATCGAGCATATGAGAGAAGTTTTGTTACAAACCATTGTAGTCTATTGACTACAAGTTAAGAAATATTAACTTGGGTTGAATGAATTCTTAAGAGTTAGAAAATAATTAATAATTTCCCTGGAACAGAAATTAATGTGTCTAGGAAACACATTTTTCCATTTTATTTGTTTTTTTTTTTTAATAACACTTACACAGATCATCTGAATTCTACAAAATGTTGAGAATATGGGTAAAGTCAGAAGAATTTTTAGCATTTGTTACGACATTTGGTTGGGATTTTGGACTGGAGCCAAAACTGTTTTTTGATTGTTTGCAGCTGAGGATGTTCGAATGAACTGCTTGACCAGGATTGTTCTAGAACAAATGCATTCTGGTGGAAATAAGGAGATAATGACAACTAATATCAAGTCCTTCATAGAATGAATACAGTCTTTTTTGATGTTCATGAATTGTTAATGAGCAGTCTGTGATTTTATTTGAACTTCTAAATTAATTAAATTCTTTTTCTCAATATTTTTGATAAACACTCTTTTTTTTTTTTGATTGTTTATAAACAATTAATTGCTAGTACTCCTCAATCAAAGTTTCATTGATGTTCATTAAATTATATCACAGCCAATGTTCTGTGTGTTATACTTACAGCTAAGCAATAAATATTTTTTTGTTGTTGTTTTTTAATTTTGGTGTTTTTGGGGGGGCACTTGGGGGTTTTTTTGGTTTTTTTGTTGTTGTTAAGATTTTAAAATAAACTCTTTCCTGGTGAAACTAAACATTTGGAAATGTCTCAAAAAAGAATAACTAGGCTGTCATGGTACCTAAATGGTATAAATAGTTCCTATATATATATGTACAATAATATATAATTCCTACATGGATCAAATCTTTGCTTTTGATATTTTGAAATACAATCATTTGGGATATTGCTTCTTTGGGGTTTCTCTGTCTTGTATTTTGACCTAGAATATTGGACCAAAAAATCTTTCTTGATGAATATTTTATTGTCCCCAGGAAACTTAAAGAAAAATGGTTTGATTTAAGTAAACAGTATTTCCAGCAGAAAGTGATTTTCATGAAAAACTCTCTATTAGCTCTAAGTAATACACATTTAAAGATATGAATGATATAAATGTCTCAAAATTGGTATGAAAACCACCATCACATGCCATTTCTTCAGTTCAGCCTTCAGAGAATAAACCACCCTAACTATCTGGCACTGGAGAAACCAAACCAAACCAAACCAAACTTCTCTGGTAAATAGGTTTCTATTTGCCTACAGCAACAATTTTTGTACCCGTGAGTAAGGTAGATGAGGTGGGATTCATCTGGCCAGATGGAGCTGTCTAAACCCAAGTTAGTCAACTGCAGTGTATTTTAAAGGACATTATTTGTCTTATCTTAAGGTAGGTGTCTAGAATAGGAAGTCTGTAGGTGGCACGGCAGTATTTTGAACCAAACCCCGCTAATATTATCTGAAATGGTCATTTATATGTCTTTTGCATTAGTGGATAATCTCTTAAGAGTCTTTTTCCCAGAATAAATGTTCTCATTTGCAAGTCCCTTAATCTCATGCTCTGTGAATTCTTTTAATATCCATTTAGAATGAAGCATTTCTTTGAATGCCCCTTCCAGCCAATTTCTTCTCTAAATGGCTCATGGAAAGGAGGAGATGCGGTGTGTTTGATGTTGGGATGAATCGTGGGCTGGCTAAAGCCTTTGAGATGGAATAACTTCTAACTTTTAAGACGTGTCTGCCAAGAAGTACCAAATATTTCTAATCTCTAAAGCTTTTATGTTATTAGAACACAAAATAGCAAGCTACCATGACATACCTCTTTACGTAGAGGATGCTTGGAATGAGGCAGATGAAATTAAAGGCTTAATAGGAATCTGTCTTCTTTCCCTACCCATTTTGTCCTTGCAGGGTAGTTCTTTTTCGTTCTCATAATCCTTTGTGGATGCGAGCAAACTCCACAGTACCCCCAGGACCCCTAGGATAGCCTTCTTTCCATCACTTTTCTAATTTGACTTCTCAGATATATTCTCAGCTGCCAGCAACCCTCCAGCTATGTTCAGGAGTTTCCTGTTCAGCATTTGGACTCACCGTATATTGCTAAAGCCCTTTTTGTCGTATTGCATTCCAGAAGCATCACCCAGCTGTGATTATCCATTACTCTCCAGGATGATGCTATTTCTCCTCTATTCAGAACGCACCACAGCATGTAATTAGCAGAGACCAGACAATAATGAAATGGCCGTACCATCTATTGGAGATGCTAAAGCAAGTTGTGATTTACTGTTATATCTCCCTCTGTCCTTTAAGATTTTCCCATAATCTCTGTCACAGATGTACTTGTGCAAGGGAAGTAGTAGTTTGTTTTATTCTTCAGCTTGCAGGGTCTGTGGTTTTGCACAGCTGCTGACAAACTTACAACTGCAGTACAGGCTCTTGCAAACACACAGCTTCATTACTCCGGTAACCTCTTTGCAGGGCTCCTCAGTTTCAGAGCTTGTTCGGGATGCTGTGGCACAGTTGTTCTTTGATTTGAGTTGGTAAATAAAAATACATACATAGGCAAATATACACACGCATGGACAAACACATACGCGTAAATGCCTGCCTTGCATTTTTTCATCAGCAGACTGTATAAGACTTGAAATTATCCAAGACTGCTGAGGTAGGTCAACAGAAAATACAGTAGGGACCCTGATACTTTTCAGTTCTTCATCGCTACCCAGGTGGTCTTACTGCAGTTTGAAGACGACTTATTACAATTTGGTTGACACACCATGCTTTACTAAAGAAAACAGAAAATACTTGAAAAGCACACTTTCCATGCTGGACAAAAATGTCAGAAAGAGATTGACAAGAAATTTCCAAGGAATTTCTAAGAAGATCTATAGCTGAGAAGACAACTGGATGCCAACAAAGTTACAAATGGATATTTCTATAGGTTTATGTCTTGGTTTTGGCTGGTATAGAGTTAATTTTCTTCCTAGTAGCTAGTACAGTGTTGTATTCTGGATTCACTATGAGAATAATGTTGACAACACACTGATGTTTTAGTTGTTGCTAAGTAATGCTTACTCTAAGTCAAGGACTTTACAGTTTCGCATGCTCTGCTAGTGAGCAGGTGCACAATAAACTGGGAGGGGACACAGCCAGACAGCTGACCTGAACTAGCCAAGGGGATATTCCATACCATTGAATGTCATGCTCACTATATAAATGGGGTAGGAGTGGGGGGTTGGCTGGGAGGTGACCATCAGCACTCGGGGACTGGCTGGGCTTTGGTCAGCGGGTGGTGAGCAGTTGTATTGTGCATCACTTGTTTCTTTTGGGTTTTATTTTTCTCTCTCTTTTGCCTGTTCATCATTATTATTATTATTACTATTATTATTATTATTATCATTACTTTTATTGTTGTTATTGTTATAATTATCGTTATTATTATTATTATTATTGTTGTTGGTTGTTATTTTTGTTGCTGTTATTATTGTTTTTTTGTTGTTATTTTAATTGTTATTATTGTTTTTGTTGTTAATATTATATTTCAATTATGAAATTGTTCTTATCTAAATCCATGGGTTTTACTTTTTTCCAGTTCTCCTTCCCATCCCATCAGGAGAATGTGGGGGAGTTAAGTGAGCAGTTGCATGGTACTTAGTTGCTGGCTGGGGTTAAACCACAGCACTTTAATTCTTAGCCCATCAGCCTTAGGGAGAGGGTTTATCTGAAACCTCAAAATTCAGTATATTATGTCAATGTGTAGTTTCCTCTGATTTTCCTGGAAAGTAAACAGAAAGCATGTAAGCATCCAAAAGCACATGCACAGTAAGAAAGAACCTTAGGAAGTGTCCATTCCTGGTGAAAGAGTCAAGAGGAGGAAGAACATGAAAAGACACTAAATTTGTCTGTCCTACTGACTTGGGTCCCTGGGATGATGAGAGGTAAATAGTGAGGTTAATAGTAGTTTGGAAGAATATAGATGTATGCAAACATGTGGACGGTGTGACACAAAGGAACTGAAAAAAGCATATTAGCAGACAGCAAAGATCTTTGTCCTTTCAGGAAAAAAAAAAAAAAAAAAGAAAAAAAAAAGACTAGACGAGAGTTTGCAGTGTTCGTCTTTCTCAAGGCAGAAATATACATGAGGAAGTAGGTGTTTGTTTTCTTGTGTTTAGCTGAAAGCTAAAGAAGCCCAAACCAGATTGTTCTTTCTATAATGGCAGAAAAGCACACAGAAGACGTGCAGTAGCTGACTGTTTTGCTACTTCAGTGTGACACTACCAATGTTTTATTAACTGAATTGTAATATCCTCTCACCTTGAGAGCCCAACTTCATATGGTGATGTAATGGGATGTTCTTCCTTTTATGTTCTTTCTGAATCTTTTTCCCCTTTTATTCATTTAAATGGTTGGACAGGTGGTTTGAGTAAGTCAGGAGTACTACCTTTTTATGTACTTTCTATCTTGCATCCCATGTTAAACTGTTTCTATTGAGTAACAGGAGAAGGGCTCATCTTTTACATGAATAGATTTATGCATAATAATACTACTCAGTGGCACAAGGATGGGTTAGTTAGTAGAGAGCTGTTCCAGTTATTTTTCTATAGTTGCAGAATAGTGATTTTTAAATGATTTGCTGTTTCAGACATCCCTGATACCTGCATTGTGGATGCACAATAGTGTCATTTGTTTGGGAATCTCATTTGTCTTTATTTGTAAATGTATTTTTTAAGGGAAAAGGGATATTTCTTACCAGACCAGCTGAAAGAGTTGGGGAAAAATGAATGCTATTTTATGCTAAAAATTCTTCTTTGAGCCTCTGACTAACCAGGACTCTGAGTGTAAAGCCTGACCACTTGTTTTTTTGGTTTTGGAGGTTCTTTGTTTTGTTTGGTTTGGTTTTAAATTGTTTAATTTAGTAAGAGATAGTACATATCTCTAACCCTTCTGCCTTAAGCCATGGTGGCTAACACATCTTTATTATATTTTTGGTATTTTGTTTTCTGGCTTCTTTGTACATGGTGATTTGTCTGTGTGGGAATCCCTTCCCATTTTTTTGCCCATTCGCTCCCTTCATTGCAATTATCATCAGCTTATATACAAGACCTTCTTTAAAAACGTCTTGCCTTTATTACTTAGAATATAGAATTATAGAAAATGTTGGGTTGTAACAGGACCTTTAAAGGTCTTCGAATCCAACCCTGCCTTGCAATCAGCAGGAACATGTTCAACTAGATCAGGCTGCTCAGAGCCTCATCCAGCCTGACCTTGAATATTCCCAGGGATGGGGCATCTACCCCCTCTCTGGGAAACCTGTGCCAGTGTCTCACCACACTCATTGTAAAAAAAATTAGTTTAAACCATCACTACTTGTCCTGTTGCCACAGGCCCTCCTAAAACGTTGGACTTTCTTAGCAGCCCCCTGGCAGTACTGAAAGACCACAATAAGGTCACCCTGGAGCCTTTTCTTCTCCAGGCTGAACACCCCCATCTCTCGCAGCCTGGCTTCATAGGAGAGGTGCTCCAGCCTCTGATCATCTTGGTGGCCTCCTCTGGACTTGCTTCAACAGGAGGTCCATGTCCCTCCCACGCTGAGGGCTCCAGAGCTGGATGCAGCACTGGGGTCTCACCAGAGTGGAGCAGAGGGGCAGAACCACCTCCCTCGACCTGCTGGCCACGCTTCTTTTGCTGCAGCTCAGGAGGTGCTTGGCTTTCTGGGCTGCGAGGACACATTGCTGGCTCATGTCCAGCCTTTCATCTGCCGGTACCCCCAAACCTTTCTCTGCAGGGCTGCTCTCAAATGCTTCACCCCCCAGCCTGTATTGATACCAGGGGTTTCCGCGACCCAGGTGCAGGACCTTGCACTTGGCCTTGTTGAACATCATGAGGTTCACATGGGCCCACTTCTCAAGCTTGTCCAGGTCCCCCTGAATGGCAGATACTTTCGCTAGAAATAATGTTTCATATCTCTGTACTGCTTTCATTATGATTGCTGTTCTCTTTGTAGGAAAGGTATCTAGTCACCCAGTTTTCATGGTAACAGTTTTCATATATTGCTGAAAAGATTTAAATAGTTCATCTTATTCTCCATACAAATCACTGAGTCATCCAGCTACCGAGCTACCACCATTCTTACGCCAGCTTTTGAGTATATCCAGAATTGGGATCTCCGAAAAATTTTATAGCGTGCTCCTTTATAATGAAAAGTCTATTGAAAACTACTTGGCAAGGAAGGGGTTCTGTAAGATTTCCAAATACATAAAGGACCATCATCTGATCCTTATTAAACTAATCTGTCAGCCTAACATATGTCTGCTGAAGGCATAACAAAAACTCCTTTTACTATCAAGAATATGGTTCAAAACCTATTGCTTAAACTAAGGACTTGATCTTACTGTAAAAAAGCATGTAAATAAAACTGCTGTGCCTGTGTGAACTCCCACCAGCGCTGATGGGGGTGTTTATGTCCAGGCCAATTCAGTTATACATTGCAATTTGGTGAGGAGAATAAGCTGTTTGACATTAAATCAACACAGAACCTAATCAGCCTGCAGGAAATAAACAAACTCCCTATCCCTCTGTGAAGCTCTGCAGGGCAAAGCTTAAGCAGCACTGGGAAATCCCAGGCTTCAGATCAAGATGAATGCTGGTTGTAGGGCTTTGGAATCAGCTGAGCTAACTCAACTGTGACACAAGAGATCACTAGCATGAAGAGCACATACTCTGGAAAACAGCTCAGCTGTGGGTGTGAGTGGCAGCTTGCAAATAAGTGAGAGAGGTCTGAGAGCATGAACAACTGATGTTAATAGTGGTTGGAGTTAAAGGGGTGTAGACAAAGTATTGGACACGGTCAGAATTGCATGAGGGGAGATCATAACTGAGAGGAAAGTGTTGGGCTGTAGCCTGCATCCCTTATGCTTGGGCTGCTGAGCGGCTTGACTCTCCTATGCTGTTTGATTATCACTGTAATATGTTTCCTACCTACCATACTGCCAAAACAGGGGTGTGTAGGGTGCCTGGTGCAGCTTCTGGATCAGTCCACATCCATAACAGCTAACTGGTGAAAAATGGATACACATAGAGGCAAAAGGGATCAGGACTGAGTCCATGCTGCCATTCATGGCCCATCTAGTACTCTATTTAAAATCAGTTTTGAATAAATTGCTGTTTGTTTTGTGATCCTTGATGGAGATCAGGGCATCCTTTTGGCAGATGCAGAACACACTGAACACAGTATATATGTATATTAAGAAGTAGCTTCAGCTGGGGAACCTATCTCCATTTTAACCCTTTATTCCCAGGATACTCTGAGCAGTGCTTGATTCTGATGGAGGCAGGACATATACAGAGAAGGATCATTCTTATCTTTCCCTGTCTTTCCCTGTAAATACTAACTAATGCCTCAGAAAGTGACAAGAGACGTGTTAGCTAGGCCTTTGGTCTAACTGCAGGTGACACAACTGTATTTTATGATTTTTCTTAAGGCATGCTTAGGAAGGGTGCAATTTTTGAAAGCCCAGACTGACACGGAAGGCAAAATTTTATTTCCAAATCTAGTTACATCAGTTCAAGTCAATAGCATGTCTGTGCTCCCTGACCCATCTCACCCCACCCCATCCCGTCCAATTTCATCCCATCCAATTTCATCCCATCCCATCCCATCCCATCCCTAGGGCTATTTTTCTGACTGTCTGAGGATGCTTTTTTTTGGCTGTACTTGGCAGCATGCTATATTGACAGGAACTTCTGGGCTCACAAGATCCCACATGCTTCTTTGGCCATGAAAGGATTCCAAAGTTTCTGTCTGAATGGGGAACCAAGCTGATATAATTCCTATCTGAATTAGCTGCCCTAAAAATGAATATATTGGATAACATTTTCCAAAGTGTCTTAAATATTTGAAGATCGAGGACAAACACTTAAGAGTCCCTGAATGCCAAATCTCCCAGCCATTGGCTGGCCTTTTGACAGCAAGTAAAATTTGGTCACGTAAGCAAAACTGTGGGCAATAAACAAGGCCCAAGAAAACTACTCAGAGAGATACAGACATGTATATGCCTACAGATAGATTTTGTGGTACCCACAGGGTGACGGTCAATGCACAACTCCAATCAAGTGAGACTGTGTAGACCTCGCAAGGGGTTTGGACAATCTTAAAATGTTGCCTTCCTTTGTTCTTGCCTCTTGTGCTTTTTATATGAGACTATGCACTGAATACTGGCTCCACATTCTGGGGACTTCTTTGCCTAGGAAAAGCGCTTGCCTTGCTCCCCTCATCCCCAACCCCTTGTACAGCCAAAGTATGGTTGGTGGGGTTTGCAGCTGTAAGAGCTCTACATTTCTTTCAATTTAAAAGTCTGGGGAACAAAAAGTGTCTGGCGCTGATGAAAATGAGATATCCTTCATGATCCTGTACAGAGGCATCATAACTGATAAAAAATGATGTTTTAAACTCAGCTTATAGGCAAAGGTCCTTCAATTCCATTGAAGGAATTGCCTTTCTATCAAGATATATGAAGAACAGCAGGACAAACCTTAAATGTTCAGGATTTCTGGTGACATGGCAGTGTATCCAATGCACAAGGAATGCTGCCAGACAGAGACTTATGTCACAATATTATAACATATTTAATATATACATATAGTAGTAATATTATACTATATATAATATTACATTAATTATATCCTATTATAGTGCATTAATTATATCATATTATATCATATTATATTACATTATACCTAGGAAAAAGACAGGCATGACCTATTTACCTGCTATGGGCATGCTCACATTCATCTAGCATATAATGGTCTTGGTTATAAGCTAGTGTGGTTTGTAATGGTAAATGGTTTTTAGTTCAGTAGTTGCAAACTTTGATCCCAACATCAGACAAAATCTCAAATGCACGTAAAAAAGCTGCCACTATTTTTAGACTGAAGCAATTCTTTTATAAGGAGACAATTCTTGTACAGTGTATATTAACTCCTCAGAAAGCCTTTCCACGTGGTAAAATAGATCTGGAGAACAAAAGCGCTGAACATTGCAACTTGAATAAGAAGACGGTCTTTTATTGTTAGCTTTTGAAGCACTGAACAATGTCTGCGACTTGTTCTGCAAAAGAGAAAGAGAGAAATAGAGACTTTCACCTCCATTTACATTCTAATGTTCTCTCAAAATAGAATTCCTCTCTGGCTCTCGAATAAATACCATGCGGTAGCTTGGGGATATTGCTTTAATTTATGTGGCTGGTGACAACAGAATTGGACACAAACAGTTCCCTTTCTCCGATGTTTATTGCCACTGCTTGGGTGGGGCTTGAGCGAGAATAAGCAGTGAGGTGAAACCTTCCACAGTAACAGGGGCTATGATGGCCTGACAAATCACTTTGATTCTGATTATTAAAATGATAATCTGGCCTGGCTGGCTCTAACAGTAGCCTTTCTACAGGTAATAAATCCCATGCTGAACGGGTGATGCTTCCCATCAGACAGTCTCATCAGACGCAGGAGCTGGTAGTGGTGGCAACGGCAGGGGGAGCGTGGGGAGGGGGCTTGTTGCATGAGAAGACACAGCAAATAATAAAATACAACTTGGGCGTAGGGTGTTGTCCTGCTATTTAGTTTCCTGACAGTTCATTTGGTTCTAATCGTTTGCTGGATTAGCAAACAGAAAACCCAGCAGAAGAGAGAGAAGGAACTCCAAGAGGAAATCCATTTGCTGACAGAGGCATGTAGTTTTGATTTTGTTACAGCTGAATCCTTCCTACTCCCAGCACACATTTGCATACTCTGTCTTCTGCAGAATATCTGCTTTGTATCTACCTGCAGCTACTTAGCCCTGTGTGTATGTATCTGAACTGCTGTCATGTTGCATCTAGCCAGCAGCACCGGGACAAAGCAAAATCTGAAAAACTGTCTGCCCTTTTCTTACTGTGACAATCTATGAACTGTTTGGCTATTATTAAAGCTGTCAGCATGGTGCAAACAGCTCACTGATGTTTTACCCGGGTTATGATTGTTCTCACTTGGCATTACTGTCAGCACAGGCACATCAGGGAAAAGAAGAGAAAGTTGCATACTGGTTTAGGACTGCTGTTTTTAAGCCAATTTTAATTTAATATGCATGAAAAAAAAATCTTTACCCTGCATTCTCAATAGAAGTCCAGTAGGAAGTCTGCTGAATGCAGAGAAAGAGTAATCAGTTAATCTCACCACATAATATAGGCTAGATGCAGGCAGAATGTAGCGCTTATTTTTACTCTGTGGTTAGTACATTAACAGAGGTAATCCTGGATGTTTTCAAAGCTCAGCTCACAGTTTTCTACTGCATGTTGCATGAAAAACTACTGCAGACCAATCACCGGGCAAATTGGATGCTGTCCAGAAAAGTTGTTTTCATAATGAAATCTGTGGGACTTTTGAAAACAATTTTTTTTGGCAAATGCTATGTCCCCCATTCAACTAATTCTGGTCATATTCAGAAAGCCATGCTAAATTAACAATTCCCATTCTGTAGAACTGACTTGGCAGGCTGGACTACCTGAAACTTTAAGATTCACGTGGTCATTTGACTCATTAGCCTTTTACATGTGTGAGTGTGTTTGTGTGAAAAAAAGAGAGAGTCTGTTTGGAGCTGTGCAGAGTTTATTGTCTTGATTGTTCTGTATGTTACCACCTCTTGTCCTTGCAATTTGTTTTTGCATGCTTTTCATTGGAGCTAGTGAAATGGTGGCATGTATTGATGAAGAATTAAAAACAGACTTTGGAAAAGTAGAGGGTGGAAAGTAATTCTGAAAAAAAAAAAGGAAACTGCAAAACCACTGAGGTTTTCAGAACTCATTTGGCATTGACTAAAAAATTATCTTCACTTGGGGAACCAGTCAACAGAAAACCCAAGGCAGACGCAGCAGTGCTTTTGGTGCCCACTTCTTTCTGTCTGCCCCTTGATGATTTACATTTACAGCAATACTGTTACCACTTCTCTGTGTCTTGCTTGGGTCCCTTTAATATGTGGCATCTGGCAAGGCCAGCATGATGAATGGTGGGTCAAGTTCAAAAAAGATTTAGCTCAGATTGTATAACCATTGCAAAACTATGATAGTCTTCAGAGGACTGCAGGCTCCAGTTCAAGCTCAACTGGGTCTTCATAGAGAGCAGTAAGACCTCTTACTGGTTCATATATCTATTGCTGTGAAGCAGCGTATGGGGCTGGGAGTGAACATACCTACTGCTGGTCTACTGCTCAGCTGCATCTGCATGCTAATTTATGAGAAGGAAAAAAATGTGACAGTCAAATAAATTTCTCATCATATGCTCTTGCTTGGCCTATGACTGCTGATTTTCTGCTGTGCTAGCTAATGCCTACTACCACCTCCAAGATCATCTGTCCTTTTTTAGTCTCTCACACTCAGCGTCTATGCTTGCATGATTGCGTTTCAAAGGTGCAGTACAGGAAGTCCTGATTTGCATGTGTGGGATTTGAGCTGTGAATGTCATGGCAATCAGAATTAATTGTGTTAATACTTGATAGCCACAGCATCAGTTCTAAGGTAAATAAAAAAATCCTTCTATCTTCCTTCTCCTCTAGTGATTACTGAACCATCAGGTTTTAAAATGTGCATTTGAAACATTGTTGAAAACTTTCCTTAGCAGTCTCCTGTCAAATACATTCAGGCTAGTAAACACTTCGAAAAAAGATAATTCATGAACTTCTTGGTTGCAGTACTCTCTTTGTTCATAGCTAAACTCAAGGGAAAAAAAGGAAGGGGAAATTGAGGCAGATTGTAATTATACTTGTGCAATTCTTTGAAATGGCAGTACTATACTTACTGATTTCTGTGGAAACAAGTTCGTTTGTCAAAGAAAGGGCCATGCCATGGAGAAAGAAACTGCCCCAGTATCATCTGTTTATACTGAAAAGTTTCTGCTTGGGGGCTGGGATGCACTTGAGCTTTTTTCCTGGTCCAGAGGGAAAGGTACCGGACTCAACTGCTCAGCTGTGTCATGGGAGGAAGAGTCTGGCCTGGCTCCAGAGACAGTGGTGCTAGCGTTGAAATGCGAGCACCACAGATAGTCAGCACGGAATGTGGGTGAGATGCATCTATGGCATGTGTGAAGTGGGAGTCATGGCAGGTCTGACTGAGAAAGCTGCTCAGGGAGATTTGTTGTTGTTAGGAAGGAGACTTTTGCCTTGTTCTTCACATAGGTGAGTCATAAAACGCGTAGAAGGAAACAGCAGTAAAAAGCTTAGAGGGCAGAAGAGAATGAAGTAAATAAATGGAGTATAGAGAGGTAAATCTGCTCACCTTTGCCATAAAGGCAGTGGGTAAAACTATGAGAACAGCTGTGGTCACTTGCAGAGAAAGAAAGGCATTGCCAGCAAGATGAGGGAGGTGACCCTTCCCCTCTGCTCAGCTGGTGAGACTCATCTGGAGTGTTGTGTCCAGTGCTGGGCTGCCCGCTGCAAGGCAGACATGGACACACATGTCCAGCAGAGGGCCACTAAAGTAATTAAGGAATCACAGAATCACAGAACGGTCAGGGTTGGAAGGGACCTCTGGAGATCTTCTAGGCCAACCCTCTGCTAAAGCAGGCTCTTCTACAGCAGGTTGCACAGTTGCATCCAGGTGGGTTCTGAATGTCTCCAAGAGAAGGAGACTCCCCAGCCTCTCTGGGCAGCCTGTGCCAGGGCTCTGTCACCCTCACGGTAAATAAATTTTCCATCATACTTAGAAGGAACTTCCTATGTTTCGGTTTGTGCCCATTGCCCCTTGTCCTGTCGCTGGGCATCACTGAAAAGAGCCTGGCCCTGTCCTCCTGACACTCACCCTTAAGATATTTGTAGACATTGATGAGATCCCCCCTCAGCCATCTCTTCTCCAGGCTGAACAGCCCCAGCTCTCCCAGCCTTCCCTCACCAGGGAGATGCTCCAGTCCCCTCATCATCTCTGTAGCCTCCGCTGGCGCCTCCCCAGTAGCTCCCAGTCTCTGTGGAGCTGGGGAGCCCAGCACTGGACCCAGCACTCCAGGTGCGGCCCCACCAGGGCAGAGCAGAGGGGGAGGACCCCCTCCCGCGACCTGCTGGCCACCACGCTCCTCCTGGTGCCCCCCAGGGTCCCACTGGCCCCTTGGCCACAGGGCACACCGCTGGCCCACGGGCACCTTGCTGCCCACCAGCACTCCCGGGCCCTTCCCCGCAGAGCTGCCCCCCAGCAGGTCACCCCCAGCCCCTGCTGGTGCCTGGGGCTGTCCCTCCCCAGGGGCAGGACCCTGCTCTGGCCTTTGCTGAAGGTCACTCGGTCCCTCTCCGCCAGCTCTCCGGCCTGCCCAGGCCTCGCTGGATGGCAGCGCAGCCCCTGGGGCACCAGCCGCCCCTCCCGGTGGGGTGTCACCAGCACACGTGCCGAGGGGACACTGTCCCCTCATCCAGGTCACTGATGAATAAGTGGAACAAGGACTGGACCCAGCGCTGACCCCTGGGCACACGGCGAGCTCCTGGCCCCCAGCTCGACCCCGCAGCACCGACCCCAGCCCCCGAGCTCTGCCGTCCGGGCAGCTCTCAGCCCCCCACTGCTCCCCTGACCCCCGGCCCGAGCCTGCCTGGGGTGCTGTGGGAAACGGTGCCAAAAGCTGGGCTGATGGACATGGAGCATCTGCCGTACAAGAAGTGTCTGAGCGAGCTGGTAATATTTAGCCTGGAGAAAAGAAAACTCAGGGGGATCTTGTAAATGTCTATAAATACCTGAAGTGAGGGTGCAAAGAAGACAGAGCCAGGCTCTGTTCAGTGGTGCCCAGTGAGAAGACAAGAGGCAATGGGCACAAACTGAAATACAGAACTTCCATTCGAATGTAACAAAAAAGCTTTTCCACTGTAAGGGTAAGTGAGCACTGAAACAGTTTGCCCAAAGAGATTGAGTAGTGTCCATACTTGGAGGTATTCAATACTCAACTGGACACGGCCCCAGGCAACTTAATCCTGCTGGGCCTGCTTTGGGCAGGGGCTTGGACTAGTTCTCCAGAAATCCCCCTTCTGTGGTAAGGGGAATTTCTTATGAAAATGTAGATTTTGTTCACCAACTACAAGTGCTATCCCTTCTGTGTGTCATGCTATTATCAATAGTGCTTGAATCTCAATCGTGCTTTGTAGACTTCATCAGCTTAGGATGAAGAGCCTTAGATAAGTTTTAGAGAGGGCCTACAGACTCTCACTTTCCTTTCATTTCACTATCTAAGACCTTAAATCATATAGCTTGCCTCTGAGAGCTTCATTGATGTAAACTGAAGATTAAAAATATAACAGAGAGGGTTTACTTCCCTGAAAATAATACAGAGCATCGTAATGGATTTTTATTACATATCATCATACAAATTCATACTGCATCTTCCTTAATCCCCAAATATTTTAATAATTTAGAAATAATTAAGGATTTTCAATATTCCTTTAGAAGTAGTCCTATACAATAAAAGAGATGACTATTTCTGACTTATTCCATAATATTTGATTGGTATCAATCTCTCCCAAAAATGTTATAGGGTGTGAATGTGGCTTTATATTAAGATTCTATTAATAAAACATATGTAAGGGGTTAATAAATGATTGATAGTGACTGTGAATGCTTTATAGATTTGGGCCGTGTCTTAGTTATAGGCATATCAATAGATGACAATATTGAATGTTATAAGAGCTAAGCAATCTATCCGTTGGACTGCATAAATGTACATCCATTCTTTACCCATTTTTTAAAGCTCCACTCATCACTTATTAACCCTTTATAAACAACTTCAAAGTGGAATTTTAATTAGAAGTATAGTATGATGTACATAGGGACACTTCTGACATTTTAAAGACTCTGAGTTTATTTTCTTTAAGGCTTTTTTGATGCTGGTCCAGGTGCTACCCATGGTACGTGCAGCTGCAGAGGACTGGATATAATCATTTAGAAGTTTCCTTCCAGACCTGACTACTGAACTTACACTTCTAAACTTCAACGGGCCAGACATAAACTGAAGATGTTCCAGTAAATTAGTGGGGCATCATCAGGTTCTGACATATGAATAAGTGCCCTCTTTGCTTCCTTCTAAAGAGAGTGGCAATTATCTGAAAGACTTCTTCTTCAGCTGATTAAACCATTTATATGTATTGTATACTTGTTTCTTGTTACACAACAGAATTTTTTAACCGAGGACTGCAAACTTTCCCCCGCCCCCATATTATTAAACACACTCTATAAGATAATGATAATAAGTACTCTCCAGACAAGGTAGCAGATGTAAAACACAAAGACAATGCACTGAAATAAATCAAGCAAACAAATTCCTAACTTAGCCTGAAAACAGTCAGGCACATCTTTAAGAAAGAATTTATGAAATTTCAGTAATAGTGTGCAAGACTGGTCTACAGTTGTGAAGGAAGCAGTGACCTGCCTAGAAGTCAGCATAATATGTTTGAGTAAATATTTGGATATCAGTACAGCACTTCATGTGTTTCTTGAATTGTTGTCCCCTGAAAAGCAGATGTTGGCAGAGGGTAAAGATTAGTTTCTTATTCATGGTCATGTCATGTCTGGCCTACGACAGAGGCTTTTAAAAATCCTGCAATTGCCAAGTACTGAGAACATAGGGCCAGATCAACAAGCAGATTCTGTATGCTTGGCTTTATTCACCGAGTAGTCTAGCTACTGGTTAGCAACCCAGGAACAGCTCTCCTGGAGTCACGGAAAGAAGCTGAAATACTGGTGAGGGGGAAGAAATCAGGAGAAGCTGCCATTTGCTCTGATGTAGTTTTGCACCAGGCTTTGCTCCATTCACCAACATCAACTGGAGAAAAGTGTCTGGCTCACATGAAGTCCATTAAAAAAATGAGTTACATATATTAAAGAAGATCCAGCAGCCAATTTGAATCAAACCTCAAGTAAGGATAAGAAGCTGAAAACACAGATCGTGTAAAACCTATTTACAGCAATAGAAAATCTGGCCCACTGAGGTGTATGGAAGCAATATGCCAGTGTCGATAACTTCCTCTTTTTGTTGTGTTCACCATAAAGCATCATTTCATTGGTCAGGGTCCTGTGAACATGGAGTAAATTTCAGATATTTGATAGATTTGATAAGTGATTTTTTTCTTTTTGCTCTATATAAAACAATTTCCATTTGAATTCATTTGAATAAATGTTATGATTAACTGTTGGGGCTTGTGACTCTTAAATGGGTTTTCACCTTATACACAGAGGGCTTTGTAGATTCTATTAACCAAAACATGAACCTGCTGCGATGACACCTGTTTATTGGGACTAGAGCATTTTCAAACTTCAATAGCTTTGATTGGTTTACAAGTGAAGCATTTTCCTGGAAAAAATAAATGTTTTGCCTGGACAACTCTCCCACATCTGTGTTTTTCTAGTAAAATCCCTAAAATAAATATCTAATAGAGACCTGAGCTCCTGGAAAGGCACCATATGCTGCATTTGGAAAGATCAGAATTGAAAAATAAATGTTTTGAAAAAAGCATACAAAAATCCTAATGTGACCCCAGTGCAAATGGAGAACAAGAGCTGCCACATGGCTATAATGTGGTAATAGATGGATTTGCACAACCGTATTCTTTAATAGCTGCAGGACTATGTAGGGGATTGCAGTCATCAGTCTCCCTCTTTAATTCACATCCAGAAAAACAAAGACTTGGGTCTCCTACTGTTATCTTCATGTCTAGACTGCCTTGTTCTGCCTTGTACTACTTCTTTGCCTTTTAAACTCAGATTGGAGAAAAGGTTTTTGACTTGGAGTGCTGCTCTTGGTTCCACCGAGTCTTCCCTGGTGACACTAGCCGAGTCATGGTGCAAGGGACTCTTCAATGAGGGCTTTGAGCCAGGCGTGCAGCCTCTGTGTGCCTGTGGATTTTGTACAGATGGGTGCTGCTCTTTCTTTTCTTGTGTGTTTCACTCCACAGTCCCTAAAGTCTTCTCTTTGTGTTTTGTTCAACGCCTGGCTTAGCAGGACTTTAATCTTACCTTGGGCTGCAAAGCACAGCACCTGTGTAACCAGGACTTTATCCCACTCTCCACTGAGGAGTGTTTAATAACAAGTACAAACAAAATAAGCGTTGTTCATTTGAGCTTAAGTATCTCATGGCCATGAAAATTGGTATCATAAGGAATTTTATTAAAAGACAGTGTTTGACTGACTCCGTGTGTGGGTTTAAGCAGAAACGATTAGGAAATTCAAGCCAATTACAGAAGTAGCATTTTTGGAACAGACAATTCTCTCTTTTTTTTGTCTTCCCTTCTCCAGGACTTTAACCCTATGTGGGTATTACACATTTGCATTCCCTAATTGACTGAAATACAACATCCAAAATACATTGAACTTGGTGGTGCAGAGATCTGCTAGTGAAAGAGCATAGGGTTTAGCGTATTAAATAAGGACTGAATATACCTGAGCTAGTTTGATTCATTTTGGTTTTTAATTTTTCCTTGCTGTTTATAGTCAATTAAAGTTTTGAGCCAGATTCTCAGCTGGCATGAATCATTCAACTAAAATGAAATCAATGAAGCTACGTTGATTCATACCCACAGAGGAGCTAGTCGGTTCATTGATGTCAATTGAAAAGGCGTATTTGGCATAGCAGGTTTTGCAATATAGATCAGAAGCATTCACCATAAAAGCATTTTCATATTATCTCTCTGACCTACAAGAATATTTAGGCATTGGAAGTTTTATAGATGTGTCTGGCTTCCTGGTATATGAACAAATAAGTAAAGGTAAGTACAGGGCTGCAGATGAGAGCTCAAGTACTCTCCAGCATGACATTTAGCAGTTCTACAATGTCTCTGAGTATGCCTGCAACAAGAAACTTAGAAGAACCATGTAGCAGACAGATACATAAGTCTGCCTTCCTGATTTATAAATGTTACATTTCATAGAATCATAAAATCAAGAGAAATTTTCTCTTTGCTCTGCAATACAATAATGAAAAGATTTCCAAAGTTCCAGTTCATATTAATGATTATAATTGAATAGGTTTATTGTTTGATATTAGTATGGATAAAATATCAACTGCTTTTTAGGTTTTCTTAATTCATAGTCACAAGAGCTTCTTGTAGCAATGAGCTACTCACAAAGCACATATTAGATGTGTATTGCTATGCATGGGCTTTGAATTCCGAACAGTTAATTTGCATGGCCTTTTCTTCTCCTTCTGTTCTTTTCAGACTTTTCATTATTTTCATTGTGTTATCTCCCATTCACACAGGTAAAAGAAAATTTTTGTGAATCTCTCCTAAACTCAGTCTTTGGAATTGTACTTATTCTGCTCTGAAACTCTTCTAGTTCTACCATAACACTTCTGAGCTATGTGGCCTGTAACACACATGGTCATCCAGAAGTGCTTCTGCTATGGATTCTTTTAAGAACACTACAATGTTTTTCATGTTGCCTCCTATCAATAATCCTTCTGGGTCAACATTTCCCGAGTCTGAATTTCTTCTTGTGCCTGTGTTCATTCACTGCATTCTTTGGTTATGAAACAGCACAAAATAAAGCTCAGTTTTATGACCATGGAATATACATGCTTATGGATGGAATTAAAACCTTTCGCCTCTTGAGAAATCTTAATTATCATCTTGGTGGTTTTGTTTGTTTATCTCAGTTTGGGGAGTTATTTATTTTAAAGCATCTAGTGAGGTTATCACATTACTGAAATAATTTTTAAGTTTTATTTTGCTTTTTATCAGTGAAATGAATTCTCAGATCCAATGTTTTCTCATCAGAATAATAACAGTTGCATAATGTGTAAGAGTGATGACTCATGTTTTCAGCTTCATTATTATTCACAGACTCGTCCATTAAGCTGTGGGGCAAAATTACGAGCTACAGTATGTTATAAGATTGGCACTTCCAGTGGCATCAGGCTGTGCATCAACAAAAAACAGAAATGCAGTGAAACATTTTGGTTTCCAGTAATGTCCTCTTCAAGGTAGTTTCCCTCAAACCCTACCTTTGATATCCTTTTGGATGTCACCATCATAAACCATTCATTCTAGGTGGCAAACTGAGCCAGGAAAGTTAAGGTTCTTCCATGTCCCATAGCTGCTAGAAGCAGGAAGATATTTGATAACAGACTTACATTTTTCTAAAAGAGATAGAATATAAACAGGTAGAAAGGGAATGGGTTAGGTCTGCTCTCCAAAAATGTAAGTGCTGTGGGATTCTAAACCATCATCCAACTTTCAGCATATTGCTGATCAATTCAGTTGCCAAATGTCCCTCTGTTTTTTACTCAGAGAGTTTGGTAAGGTTCCTTCTCAGAACTTGTAAGCGCCTATGCTTCGTTGTGTATTGTACCTCTTGCTATTCCTGTTTTCCATGACATTTTTTAGCTGATCATGGATTATGCTGTGACCTTCTCTGTCAAAGAGAGCCACTGGAGACAGGATGCAGAAGAGAAATGGTCCTTCTTTATGGTTTAAGTGCTAGTTCAAGCATATTTTCATTCATTGCTCTCCCCTGCATACATGGACTACTCCCTTCAGGTGCTTTTAGAGTGGTACCTTACAAAGGCGACCAAAAAAAGCAGTGAGAAGGGTCACTAAGGCAGCTGTGTTCTTTGTCACTAACATCACAGACTAATTCCAAAGTGATTTTTATTTATTTATTATAACATCTGAGCTTTGCCTCAGATTTTAGGACTACTGTGATCGTGACAGAAGAGGCTAATGGGCCTGTCTAGTATGACATCGTACCTGGTGAAACAGGCTCAACATTAAGTCTAGAATTCAGTAAGAACTAACAATTAACATTTGGCTAATAGAAAAATATAATGTTCAAGCTTTTAGCAGGGATTATTCTTTCTGAGTTAACAGCATTGGAACTATATGAACCATTTTGCTGATAACTTCTGTAGTTGAAGCAAAAAAACATGCTACAGATCACTTACCTACTGTGATAAGTGTGTAATAACAGGCAACAGAAACTTGCCATGGACAACTGTTACATGTAATAGTCTACCAGCAATTGCAAAGGGCATTCAAGAAAGTTTCTCACTGAAGACTCATAAGTACAGTAAGATGTGAAAGGATAAAGGAATAGAATAAATAACTAAAAGACAGGAAACAAAATACAAATGAATATTAATTTCTCACAGGGAAGGAAAATTACCAAAATAATCCCACAGGGACCTGTGCTGGGGCCTGTGATGTCCCACATTTGTAAATGGTCTGGTAAAACAGCTGAGCAATGATGTGACAGTTTGCTGACAGTACTGAATTATTCAGAGTCAAGAGTTGACTGAAATACTGAAGAAAGACCTTGCCTTTCAGAATGACCAGGTGAAAAAATAACAAATGAAATTCAATTTAGATACATACATGGGGGAGAGATGGATCCCAGCTTTGTAAATACAGTGATAGTCTGAGTGGAGTCAAGAAAGAAATTTTGGTGACTGGAATGGTTAAGTGGATGGAAACCCCAGCCCACAGTTCAGCAGTAGTAAAAAAATACACAGAAAATGGGAAGGTATGAACTGCTAAGAAAAGAAAGCAAAACAAAACAGAAAAAAGCTGTTGTGATGATTGCAAAAATCCTGGATTTTCCCTCATCTTCAGCATGGTATGGGATCTAGGCCCCTCAATCCAACTAAAAAAAGATACAGTAAAACTGGAAAAAGATGCTAAGCCGGGGGGGGGTGGGGGGGTGGGGGGTGGTGTGTGCGGGGAGGGAATCAGTCACAGATAAAGAATGCTTTTGTACAAGTAAGTGGGTGAAACAGATCAAAAATCTTCAGCCCAGAAAAGAGATTGTAAAGGTCCATACGATCATCAGTGAATATGGAGAAATGTAGTTAGAAAGTTTTGCAGCACATCGTAAGTTACAAGTGCACTTTAGAGAATCACTTCGAGGTAATGTTGTGGAGGTATTGTTGTATACCTCAGAAACCACTTGCGAAATAAACTGGAAATCAAGGAATGGATGAGAAGTCGACCTTGTTGAAGTTACTTTAAAGTAGCCATGTTGCTTGCCTTGGCCTAAAGTAATATGAAGTGGATTGAGTAATTTCTGAAGGCCGTAAAAAGGAGGTGGCTAATTGAGGATGGTCTGCCCATGATGGACATGCTACAGCCTCAAATTGTATAGAAATCTGTTCTGCATAGCACGTAGGAGTTGGGGGTGGGGGTGGGGGTGGGGGGCGCAGTGCAGGGAGGGGAAGAGAGAAGCAGAAAGAAATTCCCATCTGAGTAACATCAGGATTGGAAAAAACCCTCAGGAATCTGGACTCCTACACAAGGATGTATAAAATCTGATGCAATCTTGCTTATGAGTAGCTCTGATAATTTGTAGTAACAGAGTTGATTTTATATATCATATAACATTTTATGTGTTGACAATAGTTACACCTTAGGTGACAGTATGTCACTCCATTTGTACTTTGAAGTGCTAGGATAAGAAAGAAAAGGTATTTACCCCCAGATTTCCTGGCCCATCTGCTTTAAGAACCAGCCAGTGAGTGGGCTGAAAGTATTCCTTCCCTTGGCTGGCTTGTCTGTGAGTGGCAGTGGTCTTAGAAGTGGTCCTTCTGCCTTTTTCCAACTCAGGAATTAAGATTATCAAATGATACTTGCATTTAACATCTTGAAAACAAATAAAAGGAGGTGGTTATTGTCACACAACATGAAGTTAAGGTGTATAATGCATTGCTAAAGGCTGTTGCAGATGCTAAACTTTTACATAAACGCTAAATGTTTCATTGGGTTGCATGGACTAATTCATGGAAGAAAAACATATTAAAAACTATTATAAAGACACTAGTTTTGTCTTAGGGGCTTCCTGTGTAACAGATTGTGGATCACTAGCAGAATATTCTGGGAAGCTGTGATGATGATTTCTCTGACTTTTAACCATTTCACAGGCATCTGCTGTGTCACTGCTTGAGACAGGGTGTAGGGCTAGTTGGGGCTTCAGTGAGACCCAACACATCTGTTGTTTTACCAACTCACATCATGTCAATGGCTTTGAGTGTTCATACCTGGGGCTACAGAGGGATGTGCAGGGGGCCATGAAGGAACTCCTGGCTGCACTCTGCCCAAGAGCAGGAGGGAGGGGTGGGTACAGGGAAGGGGGCTGACATTTTTGAAAAGGGAAAAAAGGAAGACCCATGTCAGTCCTACCTCAGTGCCTGGCAAGATCATAGAGCAGATCCTCCTGGAAACTGTGCTAAGGCTCAGAGAAAATAAGGAGGTCATTGGTGCCAGTCAACATGGATTCTCTAAAGGAAAATCATGCCTGACAAATCTGGTGGCCTTCTATGACAAGGTTACAGAGTTGGTGAATAACAGAAGAGCAACAGATGTCATCTACCTAGACTTGTGCAAAGCATTTGACACTGTCCCACATGGCATCTTTGTCCCTAAATTTGAAGGATGGACCACTCAGTGGGTAAGGAATTGGCTTGATGGTCGCACTCAAAGAGTTGCAGTCAATGGCTCAATGTCCAGTTGAAGACCACTGATGAGTGGTGTTCCTCAGGGGTCAGTACTAGGGCTGGCGCTGTTTAACATCTTTGTCAGTGACATGGACACTGGGATTAAGTGCAGCCTTACAAAGTTTGTCAACAACACCAGGCTGTGTGGTGCAGTTAACACACTGGAGGGAAGGGATGCCATCCAGAGGGACCTTGACAGGCTTGAGACATGGCCCTGAGTCAACCTCATGAAGTTCAACAAGGCCCAGTGCAAAGTCCTGCACACAAGTCAGGGTAGTATGAAGCACAAATACAGGCCTGGCATAGAATGTATTGAAAGCAGCCCTGGGGAGAAAGACCTGGGGGGTTGGTGGACCAGAAGCTCAACATGACTTGGCAACATGTGCTTGCAGCCCAGAAAGCCAACTGTGTCCTAGGCTGCATCAAAAGAAGACTGGCCAGCAGGTCCAGGGAGCTGATTCTGCCCCTCTGCTCTCACCAGACTCCACCTAGAGTACTATGTTCAGCTCTGGACTCCCCAGCATAAGAGGGACATGGACCTGTTTGAGCAAGTCCCGAGGAGGGCCACGAAGGGCTAGAGCACCTCTCCTATGGAGACAGGCTGAGAGAGTTTGGGTTGTTCAACCTGAAGAGGAGAAGGCTCTGGGGAGACCTTATAGCAGCTGCCAGTACCTCAAAGCAATGTACAGGAAAGCTGGAGAGACTTTGTACAAGGGCAGGTAGTGACAGAACAAGGGGGATGGCTTTAAATTGAAAGAGGGTAGATTTGGATTAGGTATTGGGAAAAAAGCCTTCACTGTGAGGGTGGTGAGGCACTGGCCCAGGCTGCCCAGAGCAGCTGTGGGTGCCCCATCCCTGGCAGGGCTCAAGGCCAGGCTGGATGGGGCTGGGAGCAACCTGGGCTGGTAGAAGGTCCCTGCCCATGGCAGGAGGGTTGGAACTAGACGATCTTTAGGGTCCTTTCCAAGCCAAACCATTCTGTGATCCTGCGATTCTATGCTGACAACAGCAAAACCTCTTGAGCTTTGTAGTAAATGACATGCCTAGTGCCCTTTTTGACCTCTGCTACTGTGCTGTGGTAGATACCACAAGTAACTGCCATTATTCAGGCTTCTTATATTCTGCCTAAAACAACAGGATTGCATTTCCAAGTTGTTTTACTGTGTTTAAGACCCTATATTGATGGAGATTTATGTTTATTGTCCTGGTACAGAAAGGCATGCAGCATTTCATTCACAACTTACTTTGCTGCCTGATAAATTGTACTTCTATCCATTTTTTCTTACTGTAGACATATTGTTACCATTAAGAACACTATAAAAAAAAAACAATTAAAAAACTTGGATTTCTAACAGAAGGTAGAGAACTTTTTAAAAAATAAGTTTAGTTTTGAAAAATCTTACAAATGCAGCCATGTGAGCACATACTTAAAAGGCTGTTTATATTATTTTGTAGAAGTAAGGACACAAACAGGAAAAAGAAGTGACTGACAGCCATGGAGGTCAAACTCCTATAGAGCAGAGATAGCAAAGGTAAAAGTGCAACATGCTATCCACAGTAAATTATTCACTGGATTCACTAAATAAGAACTGGAAATGCCACTGAGGTCTTCCTGGAGTTCCTTTTTTAAATAAAAAAAGATGAGTCTGGAAGCTATTCCAATCTAGTCCTTGGCTTACTCTCTCCTCTTGAACCACTTTTGCATCATGTATAATAACATTGTGCAGCTCTGGCCTGTCTTGGAATGTGTCCTGTCTTAGATCAGCATTATGGGAGAGGAGAGCAATGACTGAGATGACTGTTAGAGATGTCTAGATAATTTAACTTTTATGTATGGTGTAGCAATATGATAAAGCAAAACAAATGCTTACAAAACCACCAGGAAGCAATGAAGTATTTGAAAAAGGGGCCAGCACAAAAAACAATAACAGAAAGCTGTGCTTTTCACAGTGAATGCAAATCCTTAGGAGAATAATTATTCTTGGTTCAATTGTAGGTATTCTTAGGCTACTTAACCTGATGGGAATGTGACCAGTTTGTTCTGGGTGGGTGAACCTGGCACTTCATGATGGCTTTATAGAAAAAAACTCACAAGAGAATGTGCCTGGAGAAGGATTATATGTTTAATTGAACCCTGGCGTAGCACAAGAGCCCACTTGGTACAGTCATCTGCAGTGACCTGATTTCTTTACTGTGCTGCTTCCATTGCGCAGGTCTCTTAGTAGAGCAGAGAGCCTTTCCTACCTTGCCTCTCTTAATGTCTTGGTGGTGAAGGCAAGACAGAGATATTCCGTTTCTTTTCTGTCTGAAGTGACACCAATGATCAATGAACAGCTTGTTCAGAGGAACAAAACTGATTGTCCTTGTGAAACTGTGCTGGGAACAGCTTCGTGTTTATGAACTGCTTTGAATAATCCTATGCAGCGCCCTGCTTATGGACATGTGAAGCTGTACTTTCATGGAACACAAGTTGTCTTCTGTTGCAGGTATTGTTAAAACTAGCCATATTTATTCTTATAACTTGAATATGGCTAATGTGTCTGTCCTGTTATGCATAGGAATCACATGCTGTTTATGCCCAAAGCAACCAGTAGCAGCTGGAAGCAAAAAAGTTAAATTCAAGAACAAAAGGTTCCCTTAAAATCATCTGATTTCCTACAAGAAATAGACTGCAACTTTTGCTTGACATGCTATTGTATGAAGTCCATAATTTCTGGTTAACAAGCCAGGAGACTTGTAGTTAGAAACACCTAGTTAGATCTCATTCTTCAAGTGGAATCTGTTTAGGGCAAGTTATTTCTGATTAAGGAGAACCTTCCATCTTGGTAAGACTGGAACATTTCTGCTGTGGTTCCACATTTAGTGTTACATTAAGGACACTCCAGATGCTTTCTGTATCACATAGTCAAAGCTCTACCTTTGTATTATACACTCAAAATAAATTGGCAAAAGCTCAAGGACAGTGAACCTTCCATTCCTCTCAGTATGGGTGAGAGCACATCTGGAGTGCTGTGTCTGGATTTGGGCTCCTCAGCGCAAGGAAGACACAGACATACTTGCACAAGTCCAGTAGAAGATCACTAAGAAAGTCATGGGGCTGAGCTATGGAATGTAAAAGGAGATGCTGAGAAAACTGTGGGGTTTCAGCCTTAAGACACAACAAGGGGAGATCTTGTTGATGTCTGCAGCTATCTAATGGGAGGCTGTCTAGAAGATGGAGTCAAACTTCTCTCAGAGGTGAAATACGCTGGAAAACGTTGCCCAGAGGGGTTGTCAAATCTCCATTCCTGGAGATCCTCAGAGCTCTGCTGGATGAGTTTCTGAGAGAACTGATCAAACTGGATCCATCTCCAAGCAAGGGGCTGGACTACGCAACCTAAACTTTTCTAATCTAAACGACTCTATGATTCTATGATCATTCTGCTATACATGCCATGACCTCATGGGCATGACATTTTTTTAAGTGCTAAGCTTCCTGCCAGAGATATGCCTGAGAATTAGAAGTTCGGTTTGCTGTTCCTGCAGAGACAGTCAGAAAGTTATATAAATACTCATACTGAATGGTCACCCAACATCTCATTGCCCCAGAAATTTAGACATATATATGAAAGAAAGTTGCCACTGGAATACCAGTTCCTACTTGCACATATTTTCAAGGTGACAAAATTCACTCTGGATTTTCCAATCACCAGGTGTTATCTTGGTTTGTGTTGGCTTCTATCCAATTTAATCTAGCTGAAGCTCTTGGGAGACTGCAGAGGGCAAATGAGAAATATTTATACAGTCTGTGTCTACGGGCAAGAGATACCGCAAAGATAAAAATATTCAGAAGTTGCCCAGTTTGGTAAGAGCTATTCTGAGTGCTACAGTAACACACTATGATAAAAAAAAACAACAACAAACAACAAAAAAACCCCAGGACTAGAGTGAGTGACTTACTAGATTGTGTGTTAAGACAATACCCTAAGTGGTGGAAGCTGGTTAAAGATCTTGCCTGAATTATACGAATAACAGACCTATAGTTTTTTAGGATGTACATTCTGTTGAAAATCAATACCTACCTCAATTAATATCTGAGTACGTTTTTTGAAGTCAGTTAATATTAGCTGGAGATATTGAAAGGAATCTCTCAGCGGTATTCATAAGCCCAATATTTATGAATCTCTTTTGTAACCTGGGAGAAGTGTTCAAACCTTCTTTAAAAAGAAATTAATTTGGACATCTGTGCTTGGAACGAATATCATGTGCATTTGGGGTAAAAGCATCTCTATCCCAGTTGTTTTTCTCCTTTGTTGTTGCTGTCATTCTGGTTTTCCCCACTCAAACTTATTTGGTATTTTTGACCAGAAGTTCTTGATGGTTATAGTATGAAGGGACTGCGCTGCTTGCCCAAGAGCACATTTACTAAAAAATATCCCTGTCTTTTTGTGTTTGGAATTGTATTGATGTGGGTTTAAGGCACTGGAGGCTTTGCCTTCAGAGAGAGGCTATGGTTCTGGGAAGTATAATTGCAAAGGCTGAATATCGTAGTCAGAAGGCCTGGGCAAAGTAGGAAGACGCTCTTAATGTATATGCAGTTAATTGGCCACATATTAAAGTGCAAGTACATAAGTACTATAAACCCTGAGACATTTTGAACACTGAGATGCAAAAGGCTGTGTGTGGTGGCAAACTTAGATACCATAGCCACAGGAGCCATTGGGGAGAATACAAAACCAGGTTTTTTAGATTACTGAGCAGAATCAGCAACATGATGATGACATAACTTCCATGGGTAGATTTTCTGGCATGGTCAGAATTCTGTCTGGGTGGATAGCTTTCAAAGGGGGTGGATAGCTTTCAAAGGGGATGCAGAAAAGTAATAAAAAACCCCCAAGTATTTGTTTCTGCAGACAGGAGAAGAAGAATGTACAGCATCCTGATCAGCTACTCACTTTGGCTAATCCTGCTGGACTAGGCCTCTGCAACGAAGATGGAAAGTGTGCTCAGATTTGATTTCTCTTTATATTTTTAATTCTCTTTGAGACCACAGAGTGACACCAGTGTGAAAGGAGGTGGAACTGAAGAGTGATCCCCTTTATTTTTAAAGTAACTGTGCTTCAAAAAAATGAGATGTTGAGAGAATGCCTACATTCAGGAATCAGTACCATTATGGATGCTCTGGGATATCCAAAATGTCTGTATAAATCTGATGGATATGATATCCTAGGGTGTCTCATTTGGCACTTAGACATGCTTTTTTAGACACTCAGAGTGCTCTTTAGAAGTCTAATTTAAGTCTGCCATCAAGGTTTTTTCTGTAGACAGCGAAGGGGGATGAGACAAGGTGATTCATTCTGCAGAGGTCCCATTCTCTTTTCTCTGATCACAGAGGAGAGGAAATAGCCTAAAACTGATCCTATTTCCATCTGGTTGCAGTTAAGTGAGATGAATCCTGGCGTATTTATGTGAAATGTGGTGGACCTGGATAGGAGGTCACTGCAGCCGAATGGGGAACTTCCCGCTCCATCCAGCTACCATCTTTCCACTTTGCTTCTGGCTGTGTGTCCCCACCACTTGCATTGTGCCAACTGTAGTGTAAAACAGATATATTGATTTAATTCATTAATATAGAGCCAAAAGAGCTAGACTGCTTTTGTGAGTTGATTTAATGATATCCCTTGAGCACCAAAGCTGGTGCAAGACATGGAAGGGAGGAGGACAGAGCAGCAGCAAGTGAGGAAGGGGATAAGGAGGACTTGTGGAGGGTGGTTGTGGTGGGCAGATCCCTCCCCTTTCCATGGAAGAGGTTAATTAAATTAGCATGACTCCCATGGACCACAATCTAAGTGACTAAGACCAAAAAAATATACTTTAGGCTGAAGGTAAGTTGGGCACCTTTACCAGTGTCAGTGTCAAGAGGAGCCATATGATACGTGCTGTGACTTAGATTTTGAAAAATGGACCAAGCGCTTTAAGCTTTTCCTGGATATCTCAGTCTGTATTGGATATCTCTGTCTGAGCACAAGCTTAGACTGACCTTAAGGGACCTAATGAGGTTTCACCACTTGATGCTATAGCTACAGTCACATGTAGCAATAAATTACAGGAAATAAGTATAATTTATCAGTGATGGGATCTATTCCGGGCAAACCATTCATCGAATACACTTTTTTTTTTTTTCTTTACAAGTCAGTGAACATATCCAAACACATTGCAGTGCCACATTTAATTAAGAATAAAAGAGGTCTGACAGAAAGGAAATTGCTGTACAGGTCACTCTTGACATTATTCTCAGAAACAATCAAAATGCTGAAAATAAGGCCCTGAAGGCCCACTTCAGGGGCCAGGCAGCCAAGGAACACAAAGAGGGCATGTTATATAAATATGTGTTGAACAGTAGATTTCCATTCTATTTTGCATATCACAGAATCATCTGATCAATAAACTAAATAAGTGTCAAAGAGAGTCTGAAGAGGGAGAAAGAGACAGAGAAACTGTGCATGACTGAAGCTTTTCAAATATCACTTCAATTATATCCATGCTTTGATGTAGCCTTCTCTCCATAGCTGTACAGAACATAATTTTTTGCGTTTTTCCCTCTTCTTCACGTGCCACTAATGTAAAGACTGAAGAATGATATATTAATTATTTATGCTACTGTCAATATGCATGTCTCTGTCAATGGGAGAAGTGTGGGAATGGTAAGTCGTTTAAAAATGCTGATACATAAAAACTGTTACTGACCAGAAGAGGGTAACTGCTACTGTACTTAGCATTGTTGTAATCCTCTCCATCTTTGAAATACATTTTAAATGTTAATTAGCTACTCTAACTCACCAAAGACTATCTGTCAAAATATTTTTTGACATCCAGTTGGGTTATTTTCTCCTGGAACCGGATAGTTTTAACAAAAATGGATTAAAGTGACAGAAGAAAAGTCAAACAAGAAAAGGTGTACAGACAAAAATGGAAATATTTTGTTAAAAAGTCTTGGTTGGTGTCTTGCAGTAAATTGCAGCCAATGTCCTCATATGCATACTCTTCCTCTATGAGGAAGAAGAGACTAGCTTAGCCATGACTACATGGTCTGTGACATACTCCAAAGAAATCACATAATCTGTCATGAGAACAAACTGAAGTCCATGTCCAGAAACAACGCCTGCTATGGAGCCTGCACCTAGATAAGAAACACGTACAAACCATGCCAGTACCACTGCTGTTAGGAAGTCAGACAAGCCTACAGGCAGAAAAGTGGAAAAAATCCCTGATTGTGAGATGCACATGAGATAGAGCAAAGCATTTTGGAGATGGGTGAGAACAATGTGCAATGAGTGTGGTGGTGAAAAGAGCCTCAAAATAGCTTGGGCCAACCTTGAAATGTGTGGTGGACTTACTGACTGCCTTCGCTTCTCTTTCCTGAGCAGACATACTGCCACACATGTTCAGGGTGACACATGCACTGTGTGATGGTGACAGAAGCTGCTGACTGTAAGTGTGCCACTGCAACACAGACCTCAGAGTACCCGCAGGCATGTGTGGTGCCTTCAGGGGGTGTTGGGCTCAGAGCATCACATCACGGCCCTCCCCTGCCTGGGCCTGCGCTGGGCGTCTGCCCTGGCTTGCCCAGCGCGTTGGAGAGGTGTTGAAAAGGCCCCAAGTCCCCAGAGCCGAGATACCCGAGCTGTGTGGTGGGATGGCCCCGGCTGTGGGCCAGGTGCGGCCACCGCGGCTCTGACACTGCCCTCCTCAGCCGGGCCGGCGAGAGGGGAACTATCGGCCGGGCCGTAGGGCGAGACAAGGGCAGGGAGCAATTGCTCAGCAATTCCAGTCATGGGCAGAACAGACTTCATTTGCGAAAATCAGTTTATTACCGGTCAAAATCAGGATAATGAGAAATAACCCCCAAATCTTAAAACACCTTCCCCCCACTCCTCCCTCCTCCCACGGCTTTGATTCACTTCAGCTTTTCTGCCCCCTGAGTGGAGCGGCGCCGGGCCGGGGGCTGCGGTGGGCGCACCCCGGGCTGTCCCGGCCGCTGCTGCCCCGCCGGGGGAGGGTCCTCACCCCCTGCCCGGCCCCAGCGCGGGGCCCCCCGCGGGGCGCAGCCCCTCAGGCCCAGCCGGCTCCAGCCCCCCCGGGGGCACCGGCCCTGCCCGCAGCCCGGCCCCGGCCCGGGCTCCTCCCCGCGGGGCCACGGGCCCTGCCCGGAGCCGGCTCCAGCGCGGCCCCCGCGGGTCACAGCCCCCCGCGGGCACCCCCTGCCCCGGGCTGCGGGGGGGAGCTGCTCCCCCGCGGGCTCCGTGGGCTGAGGGGCACAGCCTGCCCCGCCGGGGGCTGCCCTGCCCTGCCCTGCCCTGCCCTTCCCCGCGGGCTGCCGGGGAGCCTCTGCTGCGGCGCCCGGAGCCCCCCCGGCCTCCTCCGGCCCGGCCCGGCCCGGCCCTGCCCCGGGGGGCTGCGGGGCTGCTGCTCGCCCCTCCCGGCCCCCCTCGCTCCCGCCGCTGTTGCCATTGCACAGTTTTGTTCTGTTTTCCCTTCTCTAAATGAGTTACCCCAGCGGCGCTGCCCCCGTGGCTGCTGAACTTGGCTTTCACCAGTGGCGGGTCCCAGCTGGCCGCGGCTCTGTTGGACATGGGGGAAGCTGCCAGCAGCTTCTCACAGAAGCCGCCCTTGAAGCCCTCCACTACCAAAACTTTGCCACACAAACCTACTACAGGTTGTAGTAGCATCAGACAAAAAAATTTTCTCTCCCTTTTCCTTCCTCTTTTAGAATCACAGAATTATAGAAAATGTTGGGTTGTAACAGGACCTTTAAAGGTCTTCTAATCCAACCCTGCCTTGCAATCAGCAGGAACATGTTCAACTAGATCAGGTTGCTCAGAGCCTCATCCAGCCTGACCTTGAATATTCCCAGGGATGGGGCATCTACCCCCTCTCTGGGAAACCTGTGCCAGTGTCTCACCACACTCATTGTAAAAAAAATTAGTTTAAACCATCACTACTTGTCCTGTTGCCACAGGCCCTCCTAAAACGTTGGACTTTCTTAGCAGCCCCCTGGCAGTACTGAAAGACCACAATAAGGTCACCCTGGAGCCTTTTCTTCTCCAGGCTGAACACCCCCATCTCTCACAGCCTGGCTTCATAGGAGAGGTGCTCCAGCCTCTGATCATCTTGGTGGCCTCCTCTGGACTTGCTTCAACAGGAGGTCCATGTCCCTCCCACGCTGAGGGCTCCAGAGCTGGATGCAGCACTGGGGTCTCACCAGAGTGGAGCAGAGGGGCAGAACCACCTCCCTCGACCTGCTGGCCACGCTTCTTTTGCTGCAGCTCAGGAGGTGCTTGGCTTTCTGGGCTGCGAGGACACATTGCTGGCTCATGTCCAGCCTTTCATCTGCCGGTACCCCCAAACTTTTCTCTGCAGGGCTGCTCTCAAATGCTTCACCCCCCAGCCTGTATTGATACCAGGGGTTTCCGCGACCCAGGTGCAGGACCTTGCACTTGGCCTTGTTGAACATCATGAGGTTCACATGGGCCCACTTCTCAAGCTTGTCCAGGTCCCCCTGATGGGAATCCTGACCTTAAGGCATGTTCAATTGCATCACTTATCTTGGTGTCATCTAAAGACTTGCTTAAGGATGCACTTGATCCCACTGTCTGTTTCACTGGTGAAGATATTAAACAGTGCTGGTCCAATATGGACATCCAAGGGATACCACTTGTGACTGATCTCCATCTGGTCACTGAGCCGCTGACCACTACCCTCTGGATGCAACCATCCAATCAACTCCTAATCCACCAAACAGTCTACTTATCAAATCCGTAGGTCTACAAGTTAAAGAAAAGGATGTTGTGGGGAACTGTTTCAAAGGCCTTACAGAAGTTCAGATAGATGACATCTGTAGCTCTTCCCTTCTCCACTAGTGTAGTCACTCTATCACAGAAGGCCACTAGGTTGTTCAGGCAGGACTTGCCCTTGGTGAAGCCATGCTGGCTGTCTGAAACTGACTCCCTGTCCTCCATGTGCCTTATCACAGCTTCTAGGAGGATCTGTTCTGTGCTCTTGCCAGAGAGAATGATCTTCCTAGAGGTATTCCATGATCTTCCCAGGCACAGAGGTGAGTCTGACAGGTTGGTAGTTCCCAGGGCCCTCCTTTCCACCCTTTCTAAAAATGGGTGCAGTGTTCCCTTTGTCCAGTCTCCAGGGACTCCACCTGACTGCCGTGGCTTTTCAAACATCGTGGAGAGGGGCTTGGCAACGGCATCAGCCATTTCCCTCAGGACTCTGGGATGCATCTTGTTAAGGTCCCATAGGCTTATGTTCAGGTTCCTCAGGTGGTCACGAACTGTGGGAGGGCCTTTGCTGCCCCGGTCTCTGTCTTGTGGTCCATCCACTCATGAGATGTGTGGAAGAAAGGCTTCCAGTCAAGGCTGAGGTAAAAATTTTGTTGAGTACCTCAGCCTTCTTCTCATCCCTTGTTACTAGTTTGCCAGTCTTACTCCCTGACGAGGTACACTTTCTCTGACCTTCCTTTTCTGGCTGACATACATGTAGAAGCCATTCTTCTTATTCTTTCTGTCCCTTGCCAAGTTAATCTCTGGCCACACGTTGGCCTTCCTGACCCCATCCCTACACAACTGGGCAGTGTCCCTGTACTCTTCCCAGGATACCTGTGTCTGCTTCCATTGCCTGTGCATTTCCTTCTTGCCCTTTAGATTGACCAGCAAGTTTTGACTCAGCCACGCTGGTCTCTTGCCTTCCTTTCCTTATTTCTTACACTTGGGGGTCAAGAGCTTTTATGCTCTAAATAAAGTGTCCTTAAAGATCTGCCAGCTCTGTTCTTTTCCCTTGTCCCTGAGGGCAGTTTCCCAGGGGGTCCTATCAACTAGCTCCTTGAGGAGCTGGAAGTTTGCTTTCCTAGAACTCAGGGTCCTGACTTTACTCTTCACCTGACCCATGTCCCTGAGGAATGTGAACTCCACCTACTGTACTACTTTTCCAGCATATGCTGAGGTGGTTGAAGTACCCCGGCAGGATGATAGCTTGTGAGCAATGCCTTCTGTAGCTGGAGTGAGGAGGCTTTATCAATAGGCTCCCCTTGATCAGGTGGCCTTTAGTAGACACCAACCACAAGGTTCCCGTTGTTGCCTCTGTTTCTAATTCTTACCCATAAACTTTCGACCTGCTTGTGGCTATTCTTCAGAGATAGCTCTTCACACTCTATCCATTTTTTGATGTAAAAGGCAATGCCTCTGCCCCTCCTTTCTTGACCGTCCCTTCTGAACAGCCTGAGGACACTGATAGCCACACTCCAGTCATGGAATGTGTCCCACCAAGTTTCAGTAATGGGAACTAGGTCATAGCTTTCTAGTAGCACGGTGGCTTCCAGCTCCTCCTGTTTGTTGCTCATGCTGCGTGCATTGATGTAGAGGCAATCCAGTGGGCAGTAGGCTATGTCACCTTCTTAGAAGAAAACCCCTTAAATCCTTTAAGGTATTTCACTGGTGTTTTCCTGCTGGCTCCTGTTACCTCGGAAGCCCTTGGCTCTCTTCCGTAAGACTTCAAGTATGCTGCAGTGTAGCTGGCACGTCTCAGAGCAGTAGGCAAACACAGCAGAACAGAATGGATGTGTGAATCTCTGCTGCTTCAGTGCGAACTCCAGCAGCTAAAATTAACTGCAGGTGAAAGTGTGCTTAGTATCAGCCTTGGACACTTTGTACTGAAAAACGTGGATACGCTCCTGCTTCAGTAACTCTGTATTAAAGGCTAGGCTAGGGTGTGACAGCAGTCAGTTATTAAATTGTTAAACTGCCTGAATTAAGTACATTGTTGATCATCTTGGACTTTGTTATCTGCAACTTGTATATCAAAATAGGACAGAGGATCAGTTTTAAAAGTATGCTGCTTTAGTGCCAGCCATGGACCCTTTGTGGTGGGCTTCGCCTGCATGTTTACGTTGCAGGAGCCATTCTTTGCCTGGAAGATGAACACAGGCTGACAGATAAATCAGGCGGTGGGTGATAAATAGAAAAAGGGTGAATTAACTTCTCCATGGTGATACAACAGATCTAGAGCAGGTCTACAGCAGTCCACGTTGCCTCAGAAATTCTTATATTCCTGTGCTTTGCACTGTTTCTGTGTTACCCTTTGTCTTAAACTTCAACGCCATGTGAAGTAGTAGAAAATAAAGTAATTCTGTTACTGAGGGCTTATTACATTCCTAGGATTTTGCAGAAAGCCTATTTAGGGAAGGCGACGTACTTACTGATGGATTTAGGATTGCTGTTTACTAGTTAGACACTGTAAAAAGAGTAGTGATCATGTCGTTTGCGGAATAGTGTTTACTGTGATTGGGTTGAAATGCAGCTGCATACTTGCCTCTGAAGAAATAAACTGGAGATGACAGTTTGAGCTAAATCTCTCAAAATTTTTTCTATCGTAATCCTTGGGTAGGCATGCTGGAAAGAGATACATCTTTGACACTGCTTCTGTGCTAAAAAAAGAAGAGAAAGATCTGCACATTCCAGCAGAGTAAATGCTAATATTGTAAAAAGGCAGTATACACAAAACAATCTTGCCTTTCAGTGCAGGGAACTGCAGACTCTGCAGAAAGGGGCAGCATCACCAAAACTTCCCTGTGGTTCCTGAAGGAAGATGCTTGGCTATCATCCCAGGTCTGCTGGAGCACTCAGACTGTAACAATCTCTGCTACGGTGTTTGGCCTATGCTTTTTTATGAAGACATGAAAATGTCCTTTTCTGTCCCTTGTGTGATAACTGTTTTTAAAATGGGGAATTCTCCTTTCTTTGTGGGAATCCTAAGGGACTGGTTAAGTCCCCTGACTTTTTTTCCCCTCAGCAAGAAAAAATTACCCCTTGGTGCCCTTCTGCTACCAAATGATCGCTCTGACATGTGTTCAGTCTGATGCAGTGCATTCAAAAATATTAAAAGGTTGCCAAATGCCGTTAGTTATAGAATTACTGGTGACCTGAATGATGGAGCTTTGGTTTCAAATCCATCAATTTTCAGCTAATAATGATCATTAGTAAGTAAAGATAAACGAGGGATGTTTCATGGTACATCTGCACTTCATCTGCTATAAACAAGTAGTACGTCTACTACAGATATGAAACCATCCAGATGAAGGGGATGATGGAACATGAAACTTATTTAGTCTCCATGAGACAATTTCCAGCTAGAAGAAAGTACTTGTTGACAATAACTGGTCATAGAAAGAATTTATGATTTACTGAAGAGTAAATGACACAAAATCTCAGCAGCAAAACCGATCAGGCAGAATTTACAGGTGTGATCTCTTTTCATGATTTTGGCAGCTAATGATCCTTTGGCACACTAAAGTGACCTTGGAAATTAACAGCCTACTTCTTGCTACAACAAATGAAATTAAATTCTTCTTATTTTGATGAATCATTTTCAGGATTGTTAATTAGAAGACCTGGCCCTAACAGAGATACAGAGTACAGGAGACTGCTTTCTGCTTCCTGATGACTTTTGGGGACCGATTCTAATCCTGTTGCAGGCAATGGGTAGACTCAATAGGGCTTTGAATTAGGTCATTGAAATTAGTATCTATAAGCAAGTCACTTTATCTCCCTGAGCCTCTTTGTTTATGTGTTCACATGGGGACAGCTAATAATTACTTACACCAGGATGTTTAGAGCATTTTGTGATGTGTCTGTGGACAATTTTATAGAAGGACAAATTAGTCATTTAAATGTGCATAATCTGTTATTTATTCTAAACTATATGCCATAAATATCATACTTTATGGTGGAATTTATATCAGATTCTATAGTAATTGGCAGTTAGCTGTAAAGGGATCACAAAGAAATGAAAATAAAACAAATTAACATATATGAAGTAAATGATTTGTGAGAATATCTAAAGTCACATAAAAACTTAATGAAACATAAAATATAATTATGATACAAGCAGAAATGGCATTAAACTATGATAAACCTGTGGTGTTAGTAATTCTCAGACTTGTAGTTAAGTGGTGATAAGTACAAAATACACAGAAAATCTTATTGTGCAATATAATGAACACCAAGGCTTAAGAAAGAGGATCAGATATAATGGCAATTAATGCTGAGTGGATTCTATGTTGGATTAATTCATCCAGCTTCACTGAGGGTTCCAGGAAGGAATCTGATCTGCTTATTCTGCTATTATTTACTTTATTATATGTGGCAGATTTTTAATAATATTTTATTTTATTATTTTGGGTTAGTAAATTACTACACACACACACACATACATACCCCCCAATCCATTCGCTTTTTACATGCCAGTGAAAACTTGATATCCATATTTGTAGAAAGGCCTTTAGTTTCGGCGGTATTAATCTTAAAATAGAACAGAAATGTTAGACAGTTCATGCCCTTGATCTCTCTGGATACCACCATGGGCTGAGATTCAGGCTAGTGGCACTTCTCCTCTTCCTCATCCCAGATTTTGCACAGGAAGGGAACATCAGCCTGGTGGCACACACCAGGAGTTTTCTAATCTGATCATGGAGAAACCTCGATCCCAGCATATGGGGCAAAGACACAGTAGCCTACTTGTAAGAAACAACCATGGTGCAAGCAAGTAAGAAAACCTTAGTCCTACTGAAACCTATAGTAAAACTTATCTTGGCTTTTCTAGGGGTGACACCTTGAACAGACTTGCAGTGTGTTTGTTACAAAAGCCAAGGAAGCTCCAGATTTTCCGTTTTTGTAGAAGACTTCTCCCTCAGCCCCACAGAGCAGCTGCACAAAGCATGACGGGGTACCTGCAGAGGAGGCTGCAGTACCCTGTACAAAAGAGATTTCTCTTCCCTGGCACATTGACCTGTAGGTTTAAGGTAATTTGGTTGCCTAAGGAGATGAAAACATGGTTCATGTTTTTTTAGAGCAAATCCTTTGCAGAATGACTTTGGGGACTGAAAAAAAACAGAAAAAGAGTATTTTCCCTCACCAGGAACCACCCTATGGTTACTCTATGGCGGGGCAACCATATTTCTTTATTATTTCTCATGAGAAAGCTAATTGTGATTTTTATTGATGAAACACAAATGCTAGTAAGTAGCATCATTTAGTATAAAAAGTCTGGGTGAGTGTGTCTTTTCAGTTCCTCCTCTTGGTACCAAATCTTTATTTTTATAGACACAGAACAGCAATCCTTAAATTGCCACTTAGAACCTTAAAAACATATGAGGAGATAAACATAAAAAAATACTTGAAAATGGGAGGCAAAACAAGATAATCCATCTTTTAATGTCATCAGCTCATGCGACCACCATTCTAGCTGGAAAAAACAACTGGACCACTGATTATGTGTAGTCTGTGCTTGTATGTGGATAGGTTTGTGTGGGCCAAGCTGCGTGGGCCTGAAAATTACTTGAAAAATTATGAGGTTTTACTGCTGTTAATAAGGTCAAAATGTTGTTTCTTTTATTTAGGAAAAAAATGGAAAAAACCACTCAACACCTAAACAACGCTATAAAAGTGAAGTGCAGCAAATCCAGAAGTTAATATAAAATCCACATGTCAATCTGTCTGTGGGAAGTATTTTGAAAGCCAAAGGCAACTCAATAAAAAAGGCAGCAGAAGCAGCAACATTTCAATTAGGTGAGAAGAGAGTAGGCCCTGACAGTTCATTACTGAACTGGCTCCTCCAAATACTGCCTTTTATTTTTTCTTTGTCCCAGTTAGTTCATTAATGCTGGTCTCCAATTAGGAGCAATATTTCTAATGAGATATCTAGTTAGTAACCTTTTTTTTTTTTCTTTCTGCCCATTTCATAAGTACAGTCGTAGAATTGTAGTGTAACTTTTGAAATCTGAGGGCTGAATCGCCATTAGTGATGGTACATTAAATCACTGAGCCCCAGAGGACAAAGATGTTAAGTGGTGAAGTAGCAAGAACAGGAAGAAAGAGATGGAAAGAGAGAAAATCACAGCAGAACTGACCAGTCCTTGGTCTTGTCAAACGCACCTGCCTCTCTTGCAGCTCTTTTGCCTTTAGGCATCACATAAACTCTGGGAAGAAGTGATATCAATCTCAGCCTTTGACGAGGACCGTGGCAGCAGGGATCTTTGCTTACTATTTCTGCCTCTGCAGCAGTAACTTCAAGCATGTTTGCTGCACAGGCTGGAGAGATGTCACTGCCACCTCCAAACCAGACAGCTTGGATGCAGGAAGGAGTAACTAGTATGTTAGTCATCAAAGTATTTATTCAGCACATCTAGTTCCCTATAACTGCTCCAAGTCCTTTCAGTGGATCTGTTTTACCCTTCTTTAGTTTCCCACTTCTTAGCTGTTTAGATGAGAGAGCAGAGCTGGGATGGGAGTCAGATAAGTAAGAGACAGTTTTCCACTCCCCAGATACCTGCTGAGTGGTGAAGTGCTTTCTGTTTTAAAGTTGCTGCTTTCTGATTTCTTTTAAATCTTAAATTGTGAAGCCCAAAAGGTGAAAAACAGTTTTGAAAAGATCCAAAGAAATTGCACTGACTGAAAATAAAAAAAAAAAGTGCAGCACCTAATTCCATGTTAATGAATCCCTCTCTTCATAACTTCATTCAAAAATCTGCCAGCATACTTGCAAAATAAAAAGCTTGTAAATAACACATCTGAAAGCTTCCAGCTCCTGAAGGATATATGTATTTTGTCAAAGCAAGAAGAAAGTATTCAGCGTAATGCAAGAAACCTATCTGCTCCCTAGCCATGACAGTTTATTCCACTTTAACAGGCACATCTACATCAAGACGCATAAGAAATAGGAACAAAAATTGAGCTGTTATAAACTTGGGAACTTAGTATTTCATAGGTATATTATGCTAAATGGCTTACCCCTTATTGATTCACACAGTTATTAATCAGAAAAGCCCGAGTGTATAATCCCACCTGATCTTTAGGTCCTTGGAAATGACAGCTAAAGCTGGCAGCTGGCTTAGTGGAAGAATGGTGGGATGAAAAAAGCAAATGAATATCATGTTGCATTATTCATATAATTCCACTAACAGAGACACAGGACTTCCATTAACTGTTGTTGCTCAAGAGCAGGACTCAGGGTGAAACCAGTGCTCTAAATACTAGTATGAGGCTGTGCAAGCCCCTTGCCATATTTTTCTGGTTGGTTTTTTTTTTTTTTTTTTCGTTTGTGGGTTGTTTTTTATTTTGTTATTTTTTTTTAATAAAACAAAATATTGAGGTTTTAATGTCTAGTTTCTGTCTGAGATGTGCAGCTCTTTCTGACATTCCTCATGAGTTGCACAGCCATATTTAGATATTGCATTTGATCATAAAAAGCTGCACCATAATAAAGAAACAGAAACAGTGTGGCAAGTGCAAGTGTTGCAAATCACCACCATAAATAAAACACTGCATATGCAAACAGCTAAAGCAGCACAGCATTCTTGATGTCCAGCCTTATCCAGACATTACTGTTATTATAACAGTGTCTGGACAACTCAGATGGGAGCAAGTGACCCTGTTGTATTAGCTGATTATGTTTTAGATAGATGAAGGAGGGAAGGAGGAAAAGAAACATGAATGTATGAAATTACTTGCCTACCTTCACTGAGAAAACCAGCAAAGCAACTGGACTGGACCTTACCTAACCTTTTATTTCAGAGTCTTATGCCTTTGGGAGGAATTCAACTCATTTAGCTTCAGTCTATACAAATTTAGCATTTAATGAGAGCTAGACATCTAAATCCAGCCATAATCTCTGCAGAGGCATATTCAAAGAGACGCTGCTTTCCTGGGACAGCATATAGTATATGAGGGAGGTGAATTGTTCTCTGGCAATGTCTCTCTTTCCCCCTTGACTATAGAAGGAAACTAAAGGATTAATTTCATCTAGATGCCTAACTTCTAATGAAGTTAGTTCAGATGAATCCCAACTTCATTGCCTCACAGTACAAAATCCAATATCCTAGATCTATAGCATCTTCAGATAGATATTAGTCAAAAATCCAGGACACACTCAAGTACTTGTGTGCATAAGGACAACTTAATTTAAACTTTTCTACGTACATGTGAATGCCTAAATAGATCTGATCTAACATGTAACTTGATTCTGTTGTTTGAAAGCTTTGCCCTCACCTACTATTTTATTTTTCTCAGGTTTTATTTTCACAAAGGACTCCACTTTTTCACACTGCCATTTTCAAGTACAAAATTACACCAACAAAAGTTTTATGGTATACCACTGCCATCTCTTTCACTTCTGTAATTACAGAACATGAATACAAAATTAAGCAAATTGAACTATGGTGGATGAACATGAAGTCTTTACTGAAAACAAATCCCCGTTCATTCCAGCAGCTGGCATGTGAAACACGGGTCCTGACAGGTGGGGAATGCTGGTTAAGTCAGGGCTCTACCCAAATGACATACTGTTGCATGTTTTTCGGGCTGCCTTATTTTACTGTGCCAAAGAAAATAGCTTTCTCTTGTACTGGTAATGTGTATTTTATGTTCTATGAATAATGTATGTTCCCTGTGTAACTCTTCACTTCAGCTTTTGAAGGCAGAGGGTGTTTCAATTTCCTGTTTTGTACCATGATGAGGACCAGCAATGATTACAGAGTTCCTAAAGTTGCTCATTTGTTCAAGGAAATAACTTAAATTCATACAAACACCTTTGCAGACTTCTAAGGAGTGATTTTTGAGGATTAACACAGAGTCCGAGCCACAGAAAATGCATACAAATGAATGTCACATGCTGTCAAGCTTTCTGCTTCTCAAATTCATTAATTTTTTTGCAGAAACCTTAGATATGATTCATAGTTTCACTCACACATTTCTCTACTCATAGCAGATATAAGTCAATTTATGTTAATGAATTAATGATTAGTCAATAGGCAGTGGGATGTCAGAAGAATATTAAGAGGATATGGCACCATCACAAAATTTGGAGATGTTTCTTTTTGGTCCAGGGAGCAGATAGTTTAAAGCTATGTGGAAAGGCATGTGCTGGTAACATTCCTGATGTATTTGTATAATTACCAGTGCCTCTGGTCATTTCTGCAAGCAGATTAGCAGAGCTGGGTACGGGGACTGGATGCACAGTTTGTCACTGCATTTTCAGGAAGCCCACCTGGGGCTTTTGGAAGGTTTGTTAGAGGTGTTTACCTTTTGTTTGGTTTTTTACCACAACCATAATTTTGAATACAAAGAATTAAGAAGGGAATAATTCTCTGCTTCCTGAATCTTCTGCTTTGTGCCACTTCTGTAATACAATGACATCCAATTATGGCTGATGCTGCTATAGAGAACTGCAGCAACAGGAAGAGGACTTGTGTCTAAGCTTCCCAGCAGCTCCTTGCCCCATGCAGAGCCTGTCCAGAAACAGCAATTACTAAGGTGACAAACTTTGTCTGTCTTCCTCTTTACTCTGTGCCATCATTTCTGGTCAAAAAGTGTATTTTTCCATTTTTTTTCCCCCCACTTGATATGTTTTTTCCTATTTATATAGAGTTTCCCAAGGCTAGAAAATAACATCAAATACAGGAAGCAACCCGTGTAGCACTTAGAAAATGCCTTCCATGTAGAACACAATTTCTTTTTACTTCAGATCCCTGGTATGTGCTATGTGAAAATATTTTACAGAAATTGGTAGACAGAGATGAGAAATGAGTGGGTAACAAAGGCACTTGCGCTGCTAGACATGGAAAATAATGTACAAAAACAGACATAGAGGTGAAGGAAGAAAAAGCTGGAATTTAAAAGCAGCAAAGGTGCCAGAAAAGCATTCTCACAATCTAGCTGGAAATGATGGGGAACTACAAAGAGCAGAAATGGTGTTTAACATTAATCAGAAGCTAAAGTGAACAGGAAAACTTTAAGGTGACAGTTTTAAGAGGACTCGGTGGTATGGAGGGGGTCAGAGAGAGAAAAGGGTTCCCGGAGGGTGCAGCAGCATAGCTGGGAAACAAACCCCAATGCATGGAGCCTTGCAGAGCAAGTGGAGGGAGTGAAGGGGAACAGCACGAGCAAGAGGGGTGGGATACAAGGCCAAGTGGCGTGGGTGCTGTCACATATCACTAGATTGAGCCACACAGGTCAGGGTAAAGGCTAAGTTACACAAATAAAGTATAGCAGTAAAGCCACTCATATGCACTTTTAAATCAACATTTATCCCAGGCTTACTACAACACTAATGGCAATTTTGGCTGGTCCTGTCTGTCTGAGACTCTTTAGTTGAACTTGAGGAACAGAAAATGGATCCCCATTTCAGAAGACAGGCTCAGGGATGAGCTAAAACTTGGGCAGTCCCAAGGTGGAGAAATCTCAAACTGGTAACCTGTGATAAACGAACCAGGTGGTTCCTTAGTTTTAGTTGTGTTGTTCTCACAGCATGGACATACATTTGCTGTTTTAATTGCTTGGACTGTGAATGATCATATTCAAACTTTCTACATCTCATGCAATAAAGAACATTTTCAGCCATAACATGGAGCTGTACATTTAGCCTGGGTTATACCTGAGGTTAGTACATCTTGGCTAGACCCTTCGAGCTTTGATAAAGCTACAACTTTGATCTGAAAAGAAAAATGAAGAATGGAAGTTTCTGAAAAGCTGCTGTGAGCAGAGGAGAAACTGGCTTTGGTATAACATGTAAGAAAATATCATGAACAGGGGGAAAGTATATAAGAAACACTTTTTATGTTGGGTTAAAGAGTAAACCCCTTAATTTTTTGAAGAACCCATGGTGGTTATTTCTGCATAGAAAGGTTATCCCCAGTTCTGGTCTCAATATTCGTTTAGGTCTCAATCTAACAAAGCCCTTAGGCCAGTAAAGCATGTGAAAAAAAGTCCTGCCAGAAGTTGTGACTAGGAACTCATGAGGATGAAGCAATTTCTTAGAAACTTTGCTGGATTTTTGCAGAAAATTGATTTAGTTGCTAAGGTGATGTTCGTACCAGTAAATAAAATGGGTGAGGGATTATTTTCTTGGCTTGCAGACAAATAGCATGACACAGCTTGCAGCTCATATATCTGTGGCAACACTTGTTTCTCCCCCAAAACTAGTGGCTGGCCACCAAGTGGGGGCAGCCCCAGTGCTGCTGTCCTCCAAATTGCAGCCCGTTGGGTGGGAGCAATGGGCCAGAGCTGTGCCAGGGCTATGCTGATGACTACTGTGAGCCTGGGCCCCAGGCTGCACCCATGTGCTGTTTAGATTAGTGCTATCATTATTGCCTTTTAGATTCTTCACTTACCACTTACTGCAAAACCCTGAAATGGTATGGGTTTTTATTGTACTTTTAGTCTTTGCTAGCTTAGGATTCCCTCATTGTGGATGAGGACTGGACGTCTGAGACATGACTGCCCTGCAAATACATCATATTGCAGATGCTATGCTGATAGATGTACAGGCAGGCGTATCTAAGATACATAGGTAACACAATTGGATCTATGGAGTCACAAGAGGTGATGCAACTCTATACAACATGGGGGCAATTTCACCTAGAATTGATCTCCGTCAATGCAAGCAAAGAAGATAAAAACCTGGAACAGTCTTTAAAAACCTCAAATAAACAAATCCTTCAAGTTCTGGGGAAGATGTCTCAATAATAAACCTACAGGCAGGTAAAATGCTGTCATATAAAGAAGAGTTAAATGGGAAAGGAGCAGTGCCTGGCTCAATAGGAAATATATGCAGCCTGAACTTGCCTTACAATAAAGAGAAAATATGCTGGCTGTAAGCAGGAGCACTGTGTAATAACACGGCCCCACTACATTTCAAAGCTGTTTTTACTGAACTCTGGCCATTTATCTAATTCATTTTCTTCAGCAGGCTTGCTCAGAGTTATTTTATGATTGTTTAAGAGAAAAAAAACAAAAACAAACAACTAACCAAAAAACCCAAACCAAAAAGAAAGCATCTGCCTGTCTCCAGTATTATGAGTTTAATTCTTTTACTCACTTTCCTTCGTGTAAGCAAGCTGCAGTACATTTCTGAGGAAATAACAGACAGATGTCGGTAGTGGGTTGAATATAAAAATATAAGAGAACATTAAAAGAGGTAGTTTTATATTGGAAAAGACAGATAGTGCTTTCCAGATAGTACTGATGAATTTGGTTCAATGATACAATGATTAAATGTAATTTAAACTAAAATTAAACTGGACCTTACAAGTGACATATATGGTATGTGAAAGTATTTTAAAATTTAAATTCTAGCAAAGCCTGATGGAGGAACACTACCTTATATTTTGTATAGCAGGTGCTATTCTGGATTTATCTGTTGCTTTTTTTTTTCATCAGAGATGGAATATGAAAGAAGAAATATTAATTAAAAAACCCAATAAAAACACATGTTGACTCCAACAGGAGACGGACTGAACCAATATTCTCTGTCCTGGTACAGTTACTCAGTTTGGGGTTCATCTCGTGTATTTTATGGGTTTTATGGGTTTTAGCTACTTAAACACAGGCTGCTAGACCTATTTTGGATGTCCAATGGTTACCAAGACATCCACATGGGGCTGTCAGATATGGCAACGTACCTTAGGTGAGGTGTACAGCTTTCTGGAATGGGAGGCACCAGGTGAGACACCCTGACACGTACCACACTTGCCAGGTGCCTACTTTTAGGCAACTAGATTCCCTGAGAGGTGTCTGCAACGTAGGGTTGGCTCCAGCTCCAGATTCAGACACCTACATGTAGGTGGGTACAGGTACGTTAGGAGCTGACACTAGTAGCTTTGACTGCTACTAGTAGTAGCAGTACTTGCAGGGTTAGCTGGAGCTACTGTCCCGGCTGCCAGAACTATCTTGTCCTTTTGTACTACGGCTCAAGTTTTCGTAGCAGAAATTGTACTTGGGACTGCAGTTCAGAAATGACCAAGAATGTGCATTTTGCCGGTGACCAGTGGTGGAAGTTATACTTTGTGATTGTCACAGCTTCACTAATTATTTTTAGGACCTTCCTCATCCAGTAAGAATCAAGGAACTCAGCTGTCTCAATACAAAAATGCGATAACTTGTTTTGATGGCAGGATTCATCAGTGCATTGGCAGATGAGCTAGATGGAGAGAAGACATTCATGTTAACATAGATGGTGAGATTCTGTCGCCTGAACATGAGCGTGTAATAATATCTTAGGTGCTGTGATCCCATCCAGCACCTGGGATAGCCTCTAAAGGCCACAGTGAAGCTTGGACCGAACCTTGTGTTGCCAGGCTTTTGTATACCTGTAAATGCTGTCATCACACATTTGGACTGGGGAGTAAAGAGACCTGTCAGTTCACCTTCAGTCTAAAGTGTAAGCTGCCTTTGAAGACATACAGCTGTGTGTGATTGTCAACAATTTTTTATCATTAAGAAAAAAAATAGCAGCTAGTGCCCTAGATACATTTCCAGATGGTTATTTACATTTCAGCTATCTATGGCAAGATATATGTGTGAATATAATACAAAAATGCACTCATAAGTCTGAGAAAATTCCAATGGAAACTTACTTAACTAAGCCAGTTACACTTTTTGAGCCTGAGGATCTGTTGTAAGACTCACACATTTTATTCTGATGCCTGCTAAAAGAAGGCTGACATTTATAAAGGTGATTGCATGCCGAATTCCTACTGTTTTCAGTGAGAATTAGCCATCTGATCCCTTCAAAGCCTGGCTCCCAGTCCCAGGGTTTCAAGAGCAACCCCTGCGTGTTCCTGCTTCCATGCTCATGTCTTCAGTTTTGTGCCAACGCGGCTGCAAAGCAAGAGCCAAGCCCTGCCATCCAGTTCTGAAGGACACCAGTGCAGAACGTGAAGCAGATGTTTAACCTCTTGGTGGTGCATATAGATATTCCCCGCATGTTCAGGAGCAAATGGGCACCAGGGACATTGAGATGGTTGTGCCTCCAGGGCAGGCAGGCTTGGGGTCCAGTCAGCCAGGTAGGCAGAATTGTTTCTGCTGATCGGTGGGGCGGACAACCAGCATGGAGCCTCTTCTCTCCATCAGGTGCAGCCACCATGACTAGCAGAAACAGACTTTTCCCTTGGGAGAACTAGGAAGGCACTGCATAGCTTCAGGTGGCACCTTCCCTTGGCCAGATATACAGAGGGATTTTAATGCCTAAGGATATCTGCAGATCTGGAGTTTAAAAAAGAATTGTTGATTTAGGCAAATTCCTTGCTAGGAATGTGTTTTAATCTGGTATATGTTTCCCTGCACCTGTATGTGCCTAAATTACAAATCTGCTTGCAAAAGGGAACTTTGCACTATGAGATGTTAACACTTAAGATCGTGCTTGCTTTTTTGCTCTGAAGTAAAATCAAAATATTAAATATAGACTCTCTCATGGAATAAAGTTCCAAGTGTATTTAAGTTCAATTAGTTGCAAGTGTTTAATTTTTTTCAGCATTCTAACATAAGAAGGTAAACATGTCATACAATATTAATTATAATATAAATATATGCAAGAATGAGATTAATTTCAATACAGTGTGAAAGTTGAAGCAAGATCCAAAATATTTTCATTATGACAAACCGAACTTTTAAGGACATTAGAAACATTTGCTTGTTTTTCTCCACAACAACATAATAAAACTCTGTGTTTTCACAGAATATATCAATACGGAGGTAATCACGTTTGCTAGTGGAAAATTTGTTCTGTTGGAATAACCTGATCAGCTCCACAGAGGACATTCAGTCTGGCCCCATAAACACTTACTTTCCCTCTCCTAACAGCCCTCTCATGCCTGTATTGAGGGCACAGTATATTCTTTGTACTTTTGAAATATTTTTTAGTCTTCTTTTCTCCTCCCACTTGGTAAATTACCTAAAGGATATATCTTTCTGTGCTTGCGGTTTACAAAAAGCTGAATTAAAATTAGCTGGGCTAGAAGAAAAGGGAAGAAACTTTGCCACATTTGACAGTATTTTCCTTCTTCTTTTTTTTGTCTTAGAAGCTGTTGGAAAATGGATCCCCTATTTATTTTTTAATTGTGCACACCCACAACTGTGTAAAAGAGGTGATTGCTCACCACTGTTTCTAGCTAATGTCACAGTCCACCGCTCCTACTGTTTAGCGATGGGAAGAGCTTTCTAACGAACCTGACATCACCAGGAACCATGCTGGTTTTAGCTAGTCCAGAAGCACTGTTTAATAATTAATTAATGGGATTAGCTGTCTTCAAAATATATTGTTTTATTTTCTGGACTTTCCTTCTTCAAAGGCTGTGGCGTGATAAATGTCATCGTTAAGACTATGTGACATATGCGTGGTGAGCTTTCAAACCAGGAATCTCTTCTTTGTGAATTGTGCAGCAGTTATTATTTTTTCCACTGGCATGTATTCCTCCAGCAGATAGGAAATAGCTATTCACCCCTTCTGCCTTTTTCTTGATTTTTTTCTTATTCTTGTTGTTTCTATTGTTTATTCTCATTTTTAGGGGGACGGTTAGCACACAGCAATTCCAGAAGAGGAGGGGCCTGAGAGGGCTATGACAAATGTGACGGTCCCTTGTCTGGGGCAAATCCTCCTCTGTGCCAGCATCAGTTTCCGCCTCCTGCTACAGCCTTCATGCCTTGCTGGAAGTGAAAGGAGGCTGCAAGATGGGTCATGATTAGAAATGTTAAAATCCTTTTAAAATCCCTTACTCACTTCCATTTCCTTTTGCGCTATAGAGATCGTCTCTGGGGATGTAACAGAGCCCGTGCGCTCAGAGGTGCAGCTTTATTGATGCTACTGCTGGGCTGCTGGGCTGTAACTGGTTCATAGCAGGGCACGGCTCAAGCACAGCCAATGCAGGGACTGCATCCCTGCTGTCAGCAGAACCCCAAGATGTTTTGAAACCCAGATCTGTCTCATTCAACACTCCTTCCAGGCATGGGTAGAGTATGACAATGTTTTTGTGGTCAATAATAATTGTTCCCCAAACTAGCCATCAAGATGTGATAATTCAGCAATTAAATTAAGCAAATAAGTTGACTTCTGAAAATGGAAACAATTAAATGGATTTTTAAAAAAATATTTTCTAAATAAATTAACAGAATTCCTGCTTTGAAATTATGTCTTTATAAGTTTAAATTAGGGAAAAAAACCCCCTGCAAACTAACCCAACTTTAGAAATAAATGCTTGAAAAGGAACCAAAATCTTTCTTTAGAGTTGACCAAGACATTTGTTTGAATTGAAACACATTATATCATTTTTTTGAGGGGTGGAAGGAGGGAAACAAAAGAAGAGAATGTTAAGTCAACCTGATTAATTTTTTCTTTGCCATTATTTTTGTTTGGCTACTGTATCAAAAATTCATTTATTCCCACAAACCATTAAGTCTTGCTAAATCTGAAGCTAAATTACTGTAATTGCTAACTGCTTCAGACCCTGGAAGGATGTGCCGATATCTGGAAAGAAAATCCATAATTCATAGACAGTATAAAAATGACCATGCTATGTAGGTTAAAAAAATAAGAAAGAAGCCCAAACTAGTACCCATAAAATGCTGTAACAATGGACCCATATACTGGCATTTTTAGCTTCTGCCTTTTATGGAGTGAAATGGGTGACTATTTTGTTACAATAATAAAAAAAAATTGTTTTCAATTATAAACTTTTTATTTATTACTGTGCCTGTTCCAGCAATAGCTGGAAGAATGAGTTGGGACCAAGTTCTTCACCGCGCTGCACGATAAGGGATTAGAGAAAGTCTGGAGATTTTTCAACCTAAAATAGAAAGAGGTACAAGACAGTTAGAAGACCAGGTTCAGACACAGGTTTGTAACAAAAGTCCCTGGACACTGATGAGGAAATGAGGAGCTGGGGGAAAATGCTAGTGATCTTTTGAGGATGGAAAAGAAAGAGCAGATGAAAAAACAAGTAACTGGCAATTAGCAATGAATCAATACTGTACATCTACTGGAATGCTAAATGTACACAACAGTGATGCTAACACAACCCTAGTGTGATGACCAGGCTACTGTTTACCAGCACATGGACTATGGACCTCTTCTCCAGGAGGGCTATCAGGTGTTGCAAGACTTCATGATATTTGTTGCCTCGAGCATACCACTACCAGGAATCTTCATCCCTTACGACCTTCTGCAGCACTCACAAATTGATGCTTTCCCTCTAAAAGGGTGTAAATATGACCCTCATCAGCCATGGGGGAGAGTGGGGAGTTCCCAGTATCCAGGGTCTGGGGTGGATGCTGAAGGGAGAGGACTCTCCACTGAAGACAGGGACCATCAATGTTTGTTTCTGTTGGGGCCGGGCTTCAGCCTGAGCATGGGGTGGGCTGGGAGATGCTCAGCTTTACCCACCACTTGGCCTGATCTTTTAGTTCTGGTTTGGCTTTGGCAGTTTTTTGCCTGTGTCTGTATTTCATCGGCTCTAACAGCTGGTCTGGGTATGCTTGATGGCAACAGTTGCAGTAACAGTCATTTTAATCTGGAAAACGCCAGGGTGGGTGGCACGTGTAATTTATGTGCTTTTTTCCAGTTTTGAGAACGAAGAAGTCAGGCTTCCCTGATGATAGAAACTGTGGAAATTAATAACAAAGATGGAAGAACAATACAGGGCATGACCTAGTCTTTTGTGAAAATAAAGGAATTCAAAGCAAACAGTAAAATATACGATCTCATCACACACCTGTTCCGTCTGCCCCTTCTGACAATATATCCCTGGAGACTTGTTGAGCATGGAAGTACTAAGGAGTTCACCATACCCCAGTGGCTTAAAAATCCACTTGTTCTGCAGAGATACTCAGTGTTTTTATTTAGAGGAAATCAATGTGTTTTGGTAGCATCTGCCTTGAAATCCCCTCTGGCATGAGGAAAAGGTGAGGTTCCAGTGCAGTGCAGTACAAACAAAACACAAGAGGCTCTTTTTCCCACGAAGATGTAATAGCTGCACAGCAGTGTGTTAACGGCCCTGGGTTAAACGCTAGGCGGACAGCTAAGCTTTCCAAATATTGCAGGATTCTGGGTGGAGTCTAAAGGGCGAAAAATGAAAAAAATAATTTAAAATGGCTGCGCATGTGCAGTTTAGGTAGATAATGGTATTTCAGCTGGGCTCTGTGTTGGTTTCCTTTGGTGCACCCTCAGCCCCAGGTCTGCCAGTCAAGTCTTGGTCCGTCGCACCAGCTGCTGTACAAATACACGCTAGACCACTCAGAACGTAAAGAGAGCACAGCATCTTGGAGACGAGGAGCTGAGGTAGCAAGAGATTAAGTGGAACATCTGACGTCAGGACAGAAATCTTTGGCATTGCTGTCAGCGAGATTCATATCTCCTCTGTCCTAGCCTAGTGTAGCTAATGATGGGGTCCATCCATCATCTTCTGAAACAGCTCCAACTTTAACTATCAGGCCAACACAGTCCATGGAATTTCTTCCCTTATGCTATTTACAGAACCTGAAAATTAAAATACTGTTTGAAACAATTTTTATGTCACACTCTTTTTCATTTCTCATTTTATGGATACCTGACTTCTATCTGGAAATTACTCTTTTTCCCCCCTCCAAACACAGTAGTGTCTAGAGCAAGAATATGCCACTCAGGTAGGCTGGTCTGTAAAGAAGTCTCTTAATTTTTTCACATGGACAGCTGAGATAATGGTACAGATCAGGAGGTGCCACCATGGTTTCAGCATGCCCCACTACAAAGAAATCATAATACACTCATATTCAGCTGAATTTGGACTTTTCAGCTTTTGCCCTTGAAGCCCCCACTTTTAAGCATACTGGGTGGCAGGATCTCAAGGTCATTTTCTGTTACTGCGCACTGAGACTGTGCATCTTATTGCTTGTGCTTTTATAAGTCCAAGCCCCGAGGATGGAAGGGCAGTAGGAAGTAGTCATGCTGTCCTGTGTACAGGGGAAGATAAGTTAACAGATATTTGGGAGGAGATGAGATGTGCTGCTATACACTGGAGAAATGTCTGCTACCATGAGGGCAGCTACAGAGTGGTGTTTCAGTCCTTCCCACTTGAAAACCTGACATTTTCCCTATAGATGCACTTTGTAATATTTCTTAACATCAGTTATTCTGGTGAAATGACTGCTGCTTGGGAAGATAAAGAAAGGAAAAAAGAGGCATCAACAACCAACCAATTCTACCCACTTTCCTAAAGGCTTTGTAAACTCACTCTAGGACAGCTGACTGTTCTTGGTTAAAGGCGATCAGGATATTACTTCTGAAAATCCCCCTAAAATGACAATACAAGCTTCAGGCATTTGTAATGCAAAGCAGATCAGTCAGATCACAATTAAAATTTTAGCTTGGTTATAGCTTTGTTACTAAAGGCCAAATACTGTCCTTGGTGTTGCATAGGCCAACTAATCTACCCCTCCAAAGCTTTGGGTTGGTTGATGACTTTGCTATGAGACATGCATAAGCCATTAGTACAGCAACCTGGTTTCAGGAACACCCTGAGGGCAGCACTGTGAAACCAGGACTACATCTGTACCAGCACCAAACCCTGCCAAGCAACATGTTCAAGGTACTTGAACTCTGTCACCTACATTGTTTAAATCTTACATTTTCCTAATGGCTTTTGGCATGATTTTGGCTCATGTCCTAAATAACTCCTTGCTATTATTCAGGTGCAAACACAGACAAAGCACTGTTCCCAGGAAACAGTGTGCATGAGGCCAGTATATTCTGAAGGGCAAAAAAGTATAATATTGTGGAAATGCACAGTACTCTGCACATTGACCTCCATGGCAAGAAACATTCTGTGATTCAGTTAATGTTGTGTTGGCATTAGCATTTCCATGTCGATCAGGAGCCTGCTTTTGAACTGAATGTTCTTGTCCATGCTTTAGTTCATGTCAGAGAGAAGGCTTGGATAACCTGAGCTGGATTTTTCTTGAATGACACTAACCCAGAAAATGTCCACCTCTGCCAGGGTCTGGAAGACCAGACCAGATGATGTCTGCAATGAGTCCCTTAAATGTGTACAGTGTGAATGTTGGGTCCTTGGCACCATCTCCTCCATCCTACACATCCCTTCCTACTTCTTCTTGCTCGTCCAGGCCCATTCTGGGGATTCACACCCAGGTTACACACAGCTCCTCAGGCAGTGACATGGCCACACTGTCATGGATGTTAAAGAGGAGCTATAGCTCTTGCCCACCTAAATTTGGAGAAGGATATCCATGGATACCCATGGTGAAGGCATTTCTTATGCCCTCTAGCACTGAGGTTGTAGATGAATCCTAAATGGATAATTCAATAGTAGTACCGAAAATCTTCCAGAGAATGTGGATATAACTCTTATATCACCACATACAAGAAGTGCTACACATAAAATCGTCATTACGGCCTCTCCTGGATCTATAGCACAGTTATCAACCAAGATCCTGAACTCGCAAGTAATACCATGACAGTGGCTACTGCTTTTGAAAATCTTAAGGCATTAAAGGCACTGTGATGGACCAGCTGAGTGGGCCTGAAACTCACCAAATGGGCTTCGACAAAGGTATAAACGACAGCATGACAAAATTTCAAGCAGCTAATCAGAACAAAGGTCTATAAAACATGTGACCTCGGTCATAGGAAGACCTAGGTTGAAGTTGTAATTTCTTCTCCCCAAGAACAGCAAAAACGTTTTGGAGATGAATGTCACAAAGACAAGCTTATTTTTTGAAAATCTTTGACCAAAACCCTGAAGTTAAACATCCCAGAACTTGAGATTGTTTGACATTTCGATCCAGTCTTGGGTTCATTTTAAGTGAGCTGTGTCAGTGCCAGTATATGATAGCTACTACATGAGCAGCTGGAAATATTGCTGAGATTCTTTGAGGGCCATTGTGCATTTTCAGCTTGAAATTTCACATGGCTGCTACTGTAATCGGTCACCCCCCACCCACCCCCATCCCCCTGGGAAATTCAGTGTCCCCACAGATTCACACTTCTTCCACTGTGCTGTGCTGACTTTGCACCGCCACACTCCTATCTGTAAATTAAACCATGCAGGTGCTGCCTGACCCAGGCCTGCTCCTGACTGTTGTTTACATGGGCGCTATTTCTGTGGGATTGCTTTTTTACATAGCTTCAAAAGCATGTTTTTAGAAGGGACAGGACAGACCTCAGCCATAGGCACTACAATCAGATTGCTACCGAGTCACCAGTGAGATGAAGACAGACTGTTCTTTTTTCCTGTTTACAAATGCCGATATGGGCAATTAGAAAATTATTGACAAAATTTGTTTGAGTTTTGATATGTTTACCTCTTGCATGGAGTGGAATCCATCCCTTTTACCAGGATTAGTTTGTCCAAAAGTCAAAGAAGACCCCCTTCTCCTTCTGTAAAAGAGATAATGACGTGTACATCTGTCCCAGCTTTCCACGTGTTAGTACCCCTCCCTATGAGCACGGAGTTTCAAACATGACCTGTGGGTAGCCAAATCAGAAAAACTGGTGTACTCAAGGAACAATAAAATAAAATAAAATAAAAAATAGTATGAGAGCTACCATGCTAATATTAGCAATGTAACTTGAATTTTGAATCGCTGCGTCAGATGAATTTTGAATTACTGCATTGCTGCGTCAGATGAAACAGTCTAAAAAGATATTGCTGGTGATGCTCAGACACCAGACCTACTGATATATTTGCAGGCAGCTCAAAAGGAAAAAAAGAGGGCCAGCTCCTGGCCAATTTATTGAATCAATAAATAATTGTGAATAAATTGTTATTGCCTGCTCATCACAAAAGCTGGCTGAGGACACATTACACTGGTTATAATGAATAAAGTTCGGGGAAAATCAGTGCATCAGCAGGGGTGACACTTCTTTTCTGGTGTCTTGGACTCAAAAGAGAGATTGAGGGACCCTATGTGTGGGTCTCCTATGTAACCTGCTGTGCGCAGTGTTGCAGAGAAAGCAAGTGAGCTAGTGGTCCCATATCTCTCTCTTCACTCTCCACCAAAGCACTTGTGGAAGCAGCGAACTCTGCCCTGATTTAAAGCACAGCAGGCTGCAGTGGAAGTCGGCGTGTGTATCTGAGGTTTGCTTTCCTCGGAGTACCCGTGAGTCAGCCAAGCTACACAACTCCTTCTGTGGGACAGTGTTGACATGTTCATCTCCAGCCCATGGTCATCTGATAAGGTGGTTGTCACTGAGCAAGGGAAGCTGAAAACTGCCCCTCTGAGGAAATACAGCAGAATCACAAACCTTATTCTGCAGGACATGATCACATTTAAGCTACTGTCCTCCCAGGTTCTGCTCTTCTCTGCAGCCTACACATACGTGCAAAAGCCTGAGCTATTTGATGCACTCCCTGGTGTCACCTTTGCTTGCCAGCCTGAATCAAGGGGCTCTTGCCACAAACATCTGCCAGCCTGCCCTTGTGGGCTGTTATCTTCAGCACTCATATCAACCTCAGCTCTGAGTAAAGGTGAAGAAAGCTAATCCCCAAGTGGCTGCAGTTCTGATCAGATGGCAGGACGCCTTTTCACAGAACCAAAGCTGAAATTGCAGGACTGACAGCGAGAGCTGTGGTAGCAGGGGGATCTTCTCTCGGCAGGCAGAGGGTCCAGGATCGTGTTTGGAGGTGCCTCCTTGCCCGCTGAACCACAGGCCACATAATTTCCCTGGAAACCTGACCCTTTTCATGGTTGCAGGTTAAGAGAGTGGCAAGGGGAACATGCAGAAAGACCATGAAAGTCGAGAGGGACAGATGGGGTGTTACTTTATCTCGTGAAATAAATTAAAAAATCAAAAAAAGCAAGCTGATTATGATACTTAAGGCCATGTTTGGCAAAGGTAATGGTGCTGTCAGACATAAACAAAAGCAACAACTGGTAGATGACATACACAAATGCACCATGACTATGATAAAAGTGAGATATTTATGAAAGCTTAGTATATCTTGTGCCCTTCTTCATCACACCCTACTCATTTAAGTGGCATCAAATGTAAATATTGAAAAGCCAGATTACATGCTATTTTGGATATTAGTTCAACCTGTTTATCCTATTATTACCATAGCATTTGCAAGTGTTATCTTTGGGTACCAGAGAATGGATGAATAAGTATGAATGATATTTCAGAGCTGTCCTATCACTAATGAAATCCACACTCATAATTAGTTTCATCTAAAGAATATGAAGTTTCCTCACTAGGCATTTATGGTTTTTATTCCTGATTTATAATGTACTTACTGATGCAGGAGTTAACAGATTAGATTGCTGAATGCCTGGAGTGATCACACAGACAATGGAAACAAAGCATCTTCTTAATCAATCATCTTGCTAGCTATTTAGCTGGCTTTGCTCCTAAGAGATCACTGGGCAGAGAGGCCATTACTCAAAAAAAGAAAAAAAAAACAGAGAGAAGAAAGTGCATTCATTATTATTTTCTAACTATGCACCCATGGATAGTCCCAGCTGCTTATGCAACGTGAATGACATTATTTGTATTTCTTGAAGAGTCCCTAATCAGGTTCTGTGCTGCTGAATGCCTTTGTTTGGGAGGTAAGCATGCCTCTGAATTAACCTCTCTAACACTTCTCTTTCCCTCTATGCCGCTCAGTGTGCACGTAATCCTGGGAACTGTTCATCTTGGATTCAATTGTTCATTGTCTGAACAAAAGACCAGACATCACTTAAGGCTCTAGGAGCTGGCTGGCTATTTACAGTATATCAGAAGTCCTTTGGGCTTTCATTTCAGGTTTCAGCAGGGATTTGTGGTGAAACTTGTTCACCTTTTAGCCCCTTCTGCAATGCTGGCTATGCCTTTTCTCAAATTCTCTAAATCTATTTAACTGCCTAGGACGTTAATGCTCAGTCTGAAACAATGAAATTATACAAATGATGTATTCTGTAAAAGTCTGCTTAATGCAGTGTATTAAGATTCCGTTTGGCCTTTTATAAGCAAGGTTGTGAAGGGATGTGTCTTTTGTCCAGAACCCAGCATTATGCTTTCCAAGTTATTTCCGAATAAAGACCTCTGCGCCGGGTCTGTTTTGTCTGAAATCCTATTCACTCTTTCCATTCAGGTTTTCTTCTCTTCATAAATTTAATCCTCAGCCCTGGAATTCTCTCCTTATTTTCTTAGTTATGATGAGAGTGAACAGCTGGATCATTTTGCAGACTTTGTTGACAGTGCTTAGTTCTTACTCTCCACATCCCCCCCACCTCCCCCCCCTACCCCCCCCACCCCCCCTTTTTTTTTCAGACAGTCCCTGGCTCACTTTGTCTGGCTACTGTCTGACATGTCAGCTTACACTGTTCCAGCTCCCAGCTGTTCTTTCCTTTCATGCTATGGATTGTTCTTTGCATTATAGTCAAACACAGGTTTTTATTTCCAGAGGGCTAATCTGTTTCCACAGCAACCTATAAAATGGAGAAATCTGATCCCAGAACTTTTCTTTAAAACTTTTAAACGTGTATATAAACACACATGTATTTGTCTATCTTAAAGGCAATTGCTGTAGCTATGAAATGGAAACTGTTGTGAACGCTCAGGATCAGTAAGTTCACAAACTCCTTAAGCTACACCATCACATTTCTGATCCTCATTATAGATATTGGCAGAAAATGACTGGGAATATTTTCCATCAGACATGTTTGCAGTTGCAAAATTGGATATGTTAAACTACATTATTGGGATCTTCTTGTTTACTTAGTGTCAGATATTTCTCTGTAAATTTTGCTGGTTAGCTATTAATTGTCATTGTCAAATGGTACTGCTGCAAACTTACTTGGAGCGGAGTGACTGAGCTGATAGCCTTCTGCTCGAGCTGTAAATGCTCTGGAATCTAAATGCAATACTGCTATGTAAAGAAAGCAAGATTATACCTTCCCTTTTGAAAAGCCATCCTTTGTAGCTACTGAAAGCTAGCAGCAGCACAAACTTTCTTTCCTGCTGATAAGCTGAGACAAACAGCATATACCTATTTGTGGAGAAGTCTGAGTTTTGTCTGTATTTGTGTGAACAATTTTGAATGAAGGTGAGCCTATTAAATGAAGCAGCCTCCATGCAGAGTCTGTTCAGATGCGATGGCCATACCTTGTCACCTGGAAGTTCAGATAAAGTACATTTTTTTATCCTGATCTAAAACTGCTGATCCCCAGGGAAGTTTGGGCAACTCCAGCTAGCTAGCTGTCTTGGTGTTACCAAGGCATTCAAGTCCTCCCACGCTGGTTGCCATAAATCCTTGATCTTCATTGTGCGCTGACAATTATTCAATATGCAGGCTGAGCCTTCTTCAAAGCCCATCAGAGCCTGGGCTGTCTTTATCACATGGAGGCTGGCACCCAAGTATATAGGATGTCCCTTGGGAGGTTAAGCCAAAGTCTGATTTATCATTCACTTAATGATTAGCTTCATCACGTTAAAATCAGGACAGTGACCTGATACCTTCTGGGCTTGGACCAAGAAGAGAAAAGGTCAACGAGCCCAGCCTGTTCAGGGTATACTAATTTGATGTGGCAAAATTCCTGGCTGCCTCTAAATCCTTTATCCAGGAGTGTCAGGATGGAAGAGTTGTGGCACTTTTCAGATACTACTGAGAGCTTCTCTTTGCACAACTTTTCACCAACTACAAAGCACTAGGCATAAATGTATGTTAGCAAAACATCTGAACCAGAGGTGAGTCACATCAAGGCTTCTAAAAAGATTTTTAAGTGCTTTTCAGAACGACATAAAGTAAACCACTATTGGAATATTTCTGGGGCATTAGTTTACTCCAAACCCACCTCTTGTATTGTTAAAGAGGAGTCTAGCTCCCTATTGAATTATTTTAATCAGTATATATTGTAGGAATAAACTAAGGATTTCCATCGAAAGAGGATGGCCCCCTTAAAAGAGGGCCCGGAAACACACTCTCATGGTACTGATAAGAAAAATCTTGATTCAAAGATTGCCAGCGTAACTGTGCCTGGACATTGTGTGCGTATTTATGCTCATGTTCCCTTATATACCCCTTATTCCTACCCAGTGCTGCATCAGACACCCCACAGGTACCCCGTGTGACCACATCATCTATGGTTTTGAGAAGAACCTTAGCAAGACTCCCAAAACACAGCAATGGAGCTGCACCTGAGCAATAAACCAGATTAAATGTGTTCCTGGAGGATCAGACCACAGTTTGGTTTGCCCACTGCTTTTAACTCTTATCTTCATCCTGCTTTATCTTCCATGGACAAGTCAAACTTACTCATTCCTTCATCATTTTTTTTCCCCTTTCAGCTCAGTCATACCCTCTATATAAATTGTGATAGTGTCTGAGAGAAGTTTTAATCCTGGGCAGTCCTTGCAAAAATATTCATAGCAATGTAGTTTGCTGATACAACACCTGTGAGTGAGTGTAGTGAGTAAAACACAGTTTGGAGGAACATCCCCGTTTCCTGGTGCGAAGTCATTGGCTCATGAGTAAAATCCCAGGGCAGAGAAATCATTGGCTATAATAAGGCTAATGAGGTACTGCAACTGTGTTATCATTAAAATTGGGCAGATTTTATGGTCCTGGAGGATTTGTGAACTTCTCTAACTAGTCTTGGAAGGATGCCAAACTGGTTTGATATTTCCTCCTCCCTCATGGGCTCATGCACTCCTTGTCTCTCACATCAGTCTCCTCACTCCTTTTGTGCTTTGAACAAAACAAAATGCATGTAAATATATACCATTTTTCTCCTACTTAATAGCAAAACTTGTGTTTTCTATTAAGAATTCTACATTCTTTTGGAACTTCAAGGGAAATGTGGTGTCTATGTTGTCAGTGTTACTTCTTCTCTTGCCTGATATTATTTTAATTTTCTCTCAGCTAGATTCTTCTCTCCCCTTCCCCAGCCCTTTTCAAAATGGGTTGCTAATCTGAGATTGCTCAAAATAATAATTAACTTTTTAACATCCTGGGAGTTTTGAAATACAGGCAAATCTCCCATCAGGGCTTCCAAGGGCATAAGTCACTGCAGTATTAACAACAAGCCAAGGAAACACAATTATTACTTTTTTGATGTATGGTCTTTTTGATGATGTGGTAGTGGAACCCAAAAAGTTATGCGCAGAGAGATTCGTGACATATTGCACACAAGAGTGGCTGTGCTTACTCTGCCTATAACTTCAGTAGGTCAGGTTACTTGTGCTTGTTTGTTTTCTGACTGTTATATCAGAGTTTGCTACCTCTGTGAAGCATCAAGCTGTCCGTGCATGCTCTGGTCTATGCACATGCAAAGCCTGAGAGGTTTCAAAAGCATTAACAGTAATTGCACATGCACTGACAACCTGCAGAAGGTTTGCTATTTTCTAGAAGCATCAGCTTTACCACATGTGTCATGGAGCAAGTTTAGATACCTCTGGCATTTAGGTAGTTGTCGACGTGCAGAGATTTGCATTTCTGCGTTGGAGTGAAATATGTACTGTATTGTTTCAAGCACCCATATGTTTTCTTTAGATCTTTCTCTGAATGCCTCACAGTCCTTTATACTGAATAAAGCTGAAAAATGCTAATAAGACCATTTCACCACTGAAGAGGTGAGGGACATGAATTGTAAAGCACAGACATCCATAGCTTGTGCAACAACGCATCCCAGTCATAACACAAGGAGCTGCAGCTCTCCTCCAGCCTGGGCTCGCACCATGACCATTTTGGCACCCATTCTGTTCACTTGGGATGAGTTCCCACTGTTTAACGCTGACTTCTTGCAACATAAACTACTGCAGAAGTATTGGACAAGGGCTTGTTCTGTCTTTCAGCCACCTGTGTACATTTATTTTTTTTCACCAGCCAATGCAGACGAATTTCAATACTCCTTAACTGACACCAGAAGGAATGTTTGAAGGCAAACAAAGGGCTACATCTTCAAAGTGGTTCTTTGTGCTTGTGAAATAAATGTCTCTTCTCTCTACCCTTTGTGGGCACAGGCGATAAGAGCCACTTTTGGACAAAGGACACAAACTGAGATATATGGGATGGACAGCTCAGTCACTTGATGGGCAAACGTGAGTGTCCCACCCCCAATCCTCTTTAACAATTGGATTTTCACAGTACAAACCCCTCTAGATTCTGGTTTTCTAATTAAAGCAACTTTACAAAGAAAAGGTCCAAACCTTCACACTGGTATTTTTTTCCTCCCAGACTGTACATTTGTAATAGCAGCCAGTCTCAACTTGTCAGAGCATGTCTTTGATATAATGAGCGAGAGCAATTAACTAATGTACCACAGCTGGCCTCACTCTTTTGCCCTGAAAATTCCTGTATTTAGGTAACGCAGCTGTGAAGTTTTCTCCATCACAAAAAGAGACTGAGGGAATAGAAAAGAAGAAAACAAAATGATTGTAACAGCACTCCCATGTACCCATCCAAATCTGCCTTTGGGGTTTGTACGCCCTGTCCCATGGCACACAGATTCTGCCTTTGAGGATGCAGCCATGGCAGTCTTGAGTATCTTGACATATTCTCCTGTCTCAAACACAGCTTTGGCGGTGCACTGGAAAATCCTCCCTTGTGTCCAGTCTTCAGAAAATACCTGAAGTCATTAGTAAAGACTTTTTAAGTCACACAGTAACAGCCTAAGCTTAAGCTGCACTGGATGCCACGGGAGTGACAGACATTCACACTTGCTTTATTTCAGGAATGCCTACCTAGTTTGCAAAAAATGACTGAAAGGAAGGAGGTTAAAACTCCTATTAAAACTACAAGTTATGTGGACTGATAATTAGGATTGATTTATCTTAATAGCCGGGTTCATCATGAAAGTCATCCCCACCAAACTGTCCAAGCCTTCACATACCTCTTCCTTACTTCACAGCAGTTGCCCCAGCTGCCCCCATGATGTGTGGGTCCTTCAGGAGACTCCCAGGAATCAGCCTCCTTCCCAGTGCCTCTCTAACTGCAGGTTATATGAGAAAGGGGAAGTGTCCTGGTTGCAGCTGGGATAGAGTTAATTTTCGTCTTAGTAGTTAGTGCAGTGCTGTTTTGGCTGTGGGAACCATGTTGATATGGCACTGATGGTTTCAGTTGTTGCTGGGTGATGTTTATACTAAATCAAGGACTTTTCAGTTCCTTGGGCCCTGCCAGCCAGAGGGCTGGGGGGGCACGGGAAACTGGGAGGGGACACAGCCAGGACAGGTGATCCAAGCTAGCCAAAGGGATATTCCATACCATGTGACGTAATGCTGAGTATATAAACTGGGGGAGGAAGAAGGAAGGGGGGGACATTTGGCATTATGGCATTTGTCTTCCTGAGTAACCGTTACGTGTGACGGAGCCCGGCTGCCCTGGGGATGGCCGAACACCTGCCTGCCCAGGGAAGTGGGAAATGAATTCCTTGCTTTGCTTTGCTTTGCTTGGGTGCGCGGCTTTTGCTTTCCCTATTAAATTGTTCTTATCTCAACCCTTGAGTTTTACATTCCTTTCCGATTCTTCTCCCCATCCCTCAGGGTGGGGGGGAGTGAGCGAGTGGCTGCGTGGTGCTTGGTTGCCGGATGGGGTTAATCCATGACAGGAAGACACCCTAAGATAACAGAAGCAGGCACTTTGGGACTGTTTAATAGCTGTCTTTCGGACAGCTTGATCTGCTGGACTGCACTGGATGTGTACTTCAAAAGAGCTGGGGTGGGGACAGACAGTCTGATGATGCAGATAGTACTTTTTCTCTCCCCCTTAGCTGATAAGCCCAGAGATGTTACCCCTGTGTCAATGTGGATGACAAATGTCTTAAACAGTGGCTCACTGTGCCTGGGATCTCCATGGCCACATGGGAATATACAAGTTCTCATGGATATGGCTTGTAGTGGGTAGACAGGGTTCAACAAGAAAAAGTGTGAGAAAACCTGCTCCTGTATGCCTCTTCTGCACTATATAGGAGGAGGGTGTTATAGCCCATATTTTATGATGTGTATGGCACTCTTCAGCACGACATGGTTGGTACCAGGCATCAAAATTCACCAGGGTTTCTGGCTCCTGAGATGAGATACTTTTTGAGCAAATCGCATGTGGAAAAGTTTTGTGGACTTGGCCAGAGGGTAGTGCTAAAGCTGACTCCAGCTGTCAGTGTGGATCTTTGCTGAGATTTCCAGATTCCAGAAAACTGCAATATTTCAATCATGCCTATTTTTTGTGCTCATTTTTTAGCTATCACTCCTTAACTATTTGCACGTTGGCTGTTTTGAGGGTCTGTTTCTCTTTGTGAACTGAATATAACAGGGCAGTTGGGGATGAAGCTGCTCTGTCTTGCTGTTACACTTTGTATGAAATATGTAAAAACAAAAGGAGGCAGAGAGTGTGACTCAGTATGGAGTATATGAAAAATCCAAGCACAAACAGACTGTCATTCAGCGCACCAGCCCAAAATGCAGTTGTCTGTCTTTCAGAAAGTGCCAACTTTAATGGCATTCAAGAATAGGTATGTCATGTGTTGTTTCACCCTTTAGAAAACCTCTAGTTCCTCTGTGAGATATGAATTGGAAGTTTGATATTCTTCATACCTTCCCTAAATAACGAACCTTCCTAAAATCAGTCTTTCTGTCTCTCCCCTCAAAACCTAAATATTTTATACAGATTTTTTCAGCTTCAAGAGAAGTGAGCACCCTACACAGAATTTGATGTTTTACGTAGATTAAATATTTTTTTTAAGCTGTTGGTGTGTTCATATTTCCTGAGAAGATGAAGAATCTGAACTATTTCCCCCTTTTCTGAGGAAATGCTGTTAAGAAACACTCCAGGGATGATGTTCTGTAAGAGGCTCACCATTTACTTCATTTTATTCCACTTTTAAGCCAGATGCATCGGGGAAATTCAGTCTGAAGTCTCAAATCATCCTGATTTTTTTGGGTTTTTGGGTTTTTTTTACTAAGAATACAAGTATGTGAACACACACACATAGGGAAGGGATGAAGGAAGGAAGGAAGGAAGGAGAAGAAAGAAAGAAGGAAGAAAGGAAAAAAGAAAAAGAAAGAGAGGGAGGAAAAAAGAACAGTGTGTGTGTGTGTGTGTGTGCGTGTGTGAGGAAGAGAGAGAAAAGAAGGAAGGAGAGATCTTGGGAAAAACCCCCATTCATACCAAATTCTTGCAGAGACGATCCTGTCTCTTTAGCAGCACAATTTTCTGTTTGTCCACACTTTTCCTCAGTAATGTCGGGAACAGGTCTTTGCCATGACCATCTTTTCTCACTCTGTCTCTGTAGATGAGAATCCATTCAACACAAAACCTTCCCATTCAGCTAAAGAGGGATTTCAAACAGGGATGTGCAATCCTTCTCCCTGCTTGGTGGTATTCTAGGACTCAGGACAATGCAAATTCCTGACATAGAAGAGTGATTCCCTACACAGGACAGTTGCAGTCTACATAAAAGTCTCCCACATGAAAGAAATAACTTCTCTCAAGATGGAATTTTCAAAATACCAAAACCAGATAAATTTAAGGTTTATTTAATATGTATCAATCTATGAACTGTAAAGACTGACAGCTTGATAACCAGAATCTCCAAAACATGTAATCAAATTTTGGCCGAATTTCTCTGCTTTTGTATCCTCCCTGATATAGCAATCATAATATTTGTGGATTTTTTGCTATAAAACATTTTTCAAGGCATTCTAAAGCAAAAGCTAAAGGTGATCTATACTTTCCCACGCTGATTCTGACTGTAGTAACCTTAAACTTTATTATTAAATGGCACCTTTTTCTGGACACACTGTTGTACTGCGAGGACTTGGCACAAACAAGGATTAATAGTGATTTTTCTTGGAGAAAACGAGTGCCTCAGGCAATAGATAAGAGGGTATGAGGACCGTATAAATACTTAATAAAAAGAAATAAGCTTCATTTCAACTGTGGCAGTCAATGAGAAATATAATTTGTCTTCTTATTATCATTTTTATAGGGCTCTAAATTGTGAATGCTGCTTTCTAGATAAGTGACATGACAGGTTCCTGTAATATTAAACTTGATTTAACTTACTAAAGACTGTAAACTAAAGAAATTTGTATGGCTACAGTGGTGAACAGGCAATACTGTATATTCATTAATGGATGGATCATGTTGACTCCATCTTCACTCATACATATGATTTATCAAATAACATATGGGGAAATATGAGTGTGGACTGATGCCCAGGAAAGACTTCATTGCTGGAAAGTGATAAGAAGAAAGTCTCTGAGCTGGGCTTCAGGCTGTAGCTCATGGCAGTTGGCATGAATGCACATTATGGCATCTTGTAGATAGACCATGAGCTCATGAGATAGGACTTCATTTTACCTCTGGTCATGGAGTGCCAGCTACTGAGAAATCCACAAATAATAACTGTTAGCTAACGGGATGTGCCCTTGTATGCAAAGGATGTATGGGATGACTGTGTCAGCAGGAAAAATCTGCAATATTTGGGGGGTTCAAGGTGTGGAAGCTGAAATATGAGAGTGGAAGGAGATTTCGCTAGCAGTAGTCCCAAAAGAATCAAAGGCCCTTTGTTTTGCATTTTTCTTCAGTTTTGTGTTGGAGGACAAAATGTGTGCTTCGGAAGAGACTCAGGCATGTCCATGAACCTCTCTAAGGCTGGGAAACTTAGCAGGCTGCTGCTTATTCACGTCAAACTATGAAGGACAGTATTTTTTCAGCTGGAAGAACTTAGTTCTCTACAGGTATTTTTCAAACAATAAAGTGAGGTTTCTTCTACCATTAAAAATGCTCACAGCTGTCAGGATGAAGAGTGTAGGGGAAGGTCCTTTTGATATATGGCAGGGCTAAAAATCTGAACGTTTATCTATTTAACAACACTTCACAATTGCCAGATTTACACACACATTGTTTTTAGCCCAGTAGTAAAATTTATAACTCACCTTTTGGACAGCATAATTCTTTCCCTCTGCTAAGAGAAAACTATATCCAGGGGAGAAGGCAAATTTCCTTTAAAGATCAGTCAGTTGTTTTGTGAAATATTTGATGTATACTTAGGGACCTTATTAATTGTGTTAATAATATTTGTTTGTCACTGAACTTGCATAGAGACTTTGTGTGCAGTGGACATTTTTATTCTGTGTAAGGTTATTTGGTGCTATATTTCGAAGAAGCATCTATGTGTCTTGAATGGAGCAGGCACCTAGTGAGGTTTTCAAAAGCAACAAATGCTTTGGAAGTAACAGCGGTAAGAACCAGGGTGCTTTGCTGCCTTCGAATGAGCGCTAGCAGCTTGTCTGGGTTGTTAGACAGCTTAAGTGTCTTCCAGAGCTCCTTCTGTGGCCCTTTATCTGGTACTCCAAAGTCAGGTGGTGTAAGTTGCGTGCCATGAAGGAGGTAGCCAGCCTATGTGTCCGGGTGTTCTGGAAGAGAAAGAGCATGGTGAGGGATGTGGGAAAGAGATTTCTGGAACCAAGGGAAAAGGATAAAAACGTCTGAGAGCGCAGAGGCTGATTCCTAGGAAGAAAGGGGAAGGGCAAACAGCAATGAAATTAAAGCATTTTTGGATTTTCTGAACCTGAGGGAACTGGCTCCAGCAAGTTCCTGTAAGTGCTTTACATACGCTGAGATGGGTAGCGTTTGTGCAGAGAGGTAGGTAGGTCTAACCAGGACCTCAGTTCCTTGGATCCTCCTGTAGTAGGACAGGGAGTGGTAATTGTAAAATGAACTGTATTGCAAATTTTATATATTGCTTCAAAACTTGCTGTAAGAAAGGGATTGCTGTGAAGGGTAAGCTGGTGCTGGGGGTATGTGGGGCATGCTCTATAGACACAGAAACCCTCTGGTTTCAACTCTGCTTAGAAATCCTGACAAGTGAAGAGCTACTGGTCTCAGTGGTCTCTGTTTTTTGTCAGCTTTCCAAAAGGGCTGCTGAGAAGCCAGTGGCAGAGCTGTCAGAAAATAAGGTAGCTCTCTGATGTCTGGAGCTTCACTAGATCAAGCTGTTTCTTCTTGGTGTTTCGTTTTCAGTCAGCTTTGGCACCTGATGAAAACAAAGTTCCTAAATGGCATAGACAGGCGTGCTTTTGTAGAGCGGTACAAGGAAATACTGCACTGAGAGGCACAGTAAATAGTAATCTGCTCCTTTCCAGTGCAGAGGAGGACAAATTTGCTTCAGACAGTCTCTGGCCTAAGTCAATTTCCTAAATGGTGTCTCAGAACTTTGTACAGAAAATGCTAAAAAAACCAATATACAGAAAGTCATACCCCTTTGCAGAACTAAGGGCCAGGTTTATGAAGGTGGTTAGTGATGTAAAAGGCAGCTAGATATCTAGAGAGGTTTACAAGATCTTCTAGTTGTGTAATTTCCATTTTAAATGGAGTTAGAGAACCGGGGCAATTATGAAAGTCTCAGCAGATGCCATTTTGTGTCTTAAGAGACCTTTGCAATTCTAGCCCTGCAGGTCTAGGGTCATCTCGCTCCGTTCTGCTTCATCCCCTTGCAGTTCTCATGCTGTTACACTGAAATAAATGGTCCTTCTGGAGCCGACTGTATGCTGCTCCATCAGGAGATGCAGGAGTGCAATTGTCTTTCTCTAAGATACACTTCACTCAAGTTACAGCTGCAGCTTAAATGTGCATCCAGGCACCACTCAACACCCAAGTTTGTCCAGTCATATCTCACCCCTCACTGAATCCACCTTTTTCAGAACTCATTTAATAAAAAGGAAGAAAAAAACCCCAACCTCCCAAAAAACCTTCAAGCTTTTAAGATTCTTTAAGGCTGAAATTGTTTGCGTGGTTTCCCCAGCAAGAATGGATCTCAAATAAAAACTAAATGATGGTTTTCCTTTGATCTTGCGTTTTGTCTGAGGCTTTCTGAAGCAACCCCACAAAATGACTGAGACTTAAATGGCATTCCTCTAAACAGTCATCGTAGCCTCCTCATTCCAGCACTAAGCTACTAAATGTGAAATGGTACAGAATTGTATAATTGCAGCCAGACATTGTAAGCAATAATTATCTGTAGTCTGTCACAATACTTCTGTTGTAATTTTATACCTCATTGTAGACATGCTGTCTACTTTACCTTCCACATACCAGCAGCTGTCTGTGGTAGTAAACTGCTATGAAGCCTTTTCTTTTCCCTTGTGTTGACATGATTAGTTAGGTAAACTTGCTTCATACTTAGCCTGCCTGGATAGCTGAGTGAACAGAAATGTTAATAGCGGCATCATATTTGCTGTGATTAATCCAGTCTTTCCTTCAGGATCAGTATTCACCTTGGGTTTGCAGTTTTCTCCGGAATCCCGCAAAGATGTCTGCCCTGTGCTAAGTGTGTGTATCAAGTCTTGTTGATTATTATTCAGTGTGACAGTGGGATGACTGATAAAATAAATGAGGAGAATAAATAGCAGAATTAGTTTTTAATTTCTTTTTCCCTTGATTGCTCGCACTGTGTGTTTGAAGAGGCATGAAATTATGGTAGCTCTCCTGTATTAAAAATTGCCAGGAATTCGTGTGGATTCACTTGCAGAAGGATGATCTCACAAGAGCTATTACAAAGAGAGGAGGAAGAAAGACAGGCAATTCAGAAACAAGACTAAAAAATGACCTTTTTCCTGAGTATTTTGTTTCTAAGCATTCATGTCAAATGCTTTTCGGGCAGCACGTTGCTAGCAATGTTTATAACGTATAAGACATTCATACTGAAGTTCTGTTCATTAAATTCCATGTTTTGCCTGAGTAAATCCTACAATGTTCACAATCTTATAGGCATGGCAGGAATTGTGGGTGTATTTATCACTTCACATAATCAGACACTCAGAGGTTTACATTTATCTGCATCGGTAATATCATCTCTCTAAAGACTTACTGAACCACACAGGGCCAATCATGAAGTTTTCAACACCCCTCTTATGTGACGAACATTTAATAAGTACTCCTGTTCATCAGGTTGGTCTATGAGCTGATCCTCGGGGGCGGGTTATTTATTTATTTATCTAGTCCGCGGGGCAGAGTGGTCATGCATACATGTATCTGCTCACCAGATATTGAGGTCCCTTGAGCTTGCTGATCTGCCATTTGGCTCTAAGGAGCCAGTGTTACTCTTGTGCCGCTCTTACACACATAAATCAGCGCTCACTTTATTTATTTTCTTGTGCAAATGATTGATAAGTATTTGAGTAATGTACACTGTATTTTATGACTGGTACATCTGAAATTCAACACCTCCTCGCTAGGTTTTAAACCTGTGACTTTATACCAGTTTCTTTTCTACAGAATTGAAGTGTACCATTTTTGTTTAACCTTATACGGAAAAAAACCCCAGCAATGTTATTAGATGTATTCTAATTTATTTAGAGCAAAGAAAAATCGATAACTTTACAGATCTTTCTTGCTAAAATATTCCATCTCTATTTGGCGAGCTTGTTTTGACAATAGATTTTTACATTAGCTGGCCCTTAGGAGTTATTTAAATAATCTGGATAATATAATCTTTCTATTTTTCTTTTTTTGATTTTTTTTTAAAGCAGTGGTAATGGTTTCTAAAAAAAGAACTAAGAGCACTGGGTTTATTCCACATCAAATAGCCAGTAGATGTCTGAAATTTTGGCACTATTGCTCAAAACTGCCCTGGCCTTAAATTCTGTTTAATTACTTTATTCTGAAAGCCATGAGCCACGTCATTCCTAAACTTTTGTGCTACCTAGCAGCCAGGATGTGCTTAGTTTACCATGCAATATGGATCACTCAAACCATACTAGCTTCTTTGGCGCTGCTGCAGCCTATGAAGCAATCCACCTACAGAACAAACTTTCTCCATCATTTAGTCTTTCCTCGTGCTTGTATATAATATTCATGTTCATGAGACAGATGTGTTCACACTATAAAAATGTGGCTAAAAGTAAAACAAGTTTGCAAAAAAAGTCTTGTAGTCAGGGTTAGAAGCCGATTTGTAAACTTTATAGCTTACCTACATGTTCTTGATTTAATAAAACATAATAAGCATAAATTCAGCTTGACTGAATTGTTTAGCAATAACTTTGTTTTGAATTGTAAGCCAAATACAGCTTGTATTTCCTGTGTACAGATTTGTGATGAAAAAAGAGACTGCCAAACACTTATGCAGAAATTAATTAATACCTGGAGCTGAAATTTAACACAGTGAAATGGCTGACAGTTTTAGTGACTTCTGTGGAAGCAGTATCATGCCCTAACTTTTTTATTCAATTGCTTGCATAAACATTTGTGCATAGAAAGCCATGCTGTTCTCACTGCCGTTTTCTATCTCAGGTCTTTGAACTTTTAACCCTAAAATGTTTATTGACAGGCTGTAAATTCCTGAAATAACAGGAGGCTTTGTTGACACAAGAGTAGGCATGTGGTTGAGGGGATGATGGTAATGGCATGCACCAGGTTTCATCATGACATGGAAAAGAGATGTGGCTGAAGTGTATATCCACACCTGGGAGCAGGGTGCACGCAGACATTGAATTGCATGAGTAGGAAGTGTGGAGAAATAGATATTTTTACATTTTTGAGAAGAGTATTTGGATTTCTCCAGATTCCAGTAAGAGACAACAGCATCACAAGATGGAAAATGTGTGCCCTGTATTTGATCTCATACTAGGTCTTCTTGCAGTAAGTTGCAATGAGGGATGCATGATGACAGCAGGCTTTGCCTGTGAGTATGTTATCTCCCTTAGCAGGCATTGAACAGGAGATGTGGGCTGACAGAGCAGAGGAACAGCTCTGTGAGAGGAGCCCTGAAGGCTAGGGATTGTGAGGACTTTCTAAATACCATCCTCAGTGTGTAAGGGCTTGCTGGATCTAAATATTTCTCTTTGGTGGTCTTTAATGGTTTGATGTGAAAGGTGGGAACTGCAGAAGGTGCATACCTGCCCAGTGTGAAACTGCATCTTCTGACAGCAGTTAGGGGATGATGGATCCTGTGTGACGCGTGGGCTAAGCACTGGATTTACTATGGATGTATTCCAGTGTGTGCCTGTATGAATTTTCAAAAGACAGTATATTTGGTCTGATTCCAATAAGTTTGCTCATTTGTTGTAAAAATAGTAAAAAATGTCTTTTAAGGTCTATGCTATGTGTTCTCTCTTGTTCTTTTCAATCCTACACTTAATAAATATACACCACTTACATTTTAGAGACGCGTTTGGTCTTATTTTTCTGACAGTGACAAATACTTCTGCAGTTAATATGAAAAAAATGTTTATTTACATCACTGACAAAGGAGAAGAAACATGTTTGATTTTTTGTGGGTTTTTTGTTGGGTTTTTGTTTTTTTTTTAATAGTGATTTGCAACCACCAGCTCTTCCAGGGCAATATTTAGATACTTACTAAAGAAAACATTTTACCAGTGACTTGGCATTAGCTTCCCCTAAAAAGGTAATTACGTGCAATTGTGATTTCTGGGCCTGAGAAGCCATTCCTGAATTCCACAGTAGTTGAATGCATGTGTTTACAATTACTTCATCACATGTTTGTTTAATCATATCAGTTAATATTAAATCGCAAGACCATTCCAGGTTTATTTTATTTGGATTTTGCTATAGTTTATTTTTGCACATGTTTCATTATTAATGAGCCTGCAAGTACTTTTTCATGTATATTGCATCATGTAATTATTAAATTACATTTATTTTTCCTGCCTGTTTCCATGTATGTTCAGCATATATGCACAAATTCCAACCTTTTGCTGGAGCAATAAAGGAAGTTATGTTGCACATTATGTTAAGCATTATTCTGAATGCCATTGTAGAGAGACATGTACAGAACTTCACCCTTAGTTCTCTCTGTGGCTTCCAGCTGCAGTCCTCATGACCAGCAAGCTAGTCTCCCAGATTGTCCTCATTTACATTTCCCTTGGACCAGCTGTCTTGCTCCTTCTGCTTCTTAATCAGATTTGTCGTCCAGTTTCTCCAGCAAAGACAGTGAGAACCAGCAGGCATGGTTGCTTGAAGGTCAAGAGTCCATACTAACCCACAGGAACTGCCCTTTACAGGACAATTCTGGCTTCCCGTTTATAAATATGGCTTTGAGTGTGCTAGTCATATGCAACGTCCAGTACCAAATAAAAGCTGTGGCAGGAGTGCATTTATCTCCAGCTGTGGCAGGAGATAAAACATGCTCAGGGAGGATGGTGTTCTTCAGTGCTAACCCCTCTAGCCTCTCAGAAGTGCCTTTATGTGAATTCAGAATCATTAGAAGTTCTGAACTTCTGCATGCCTCCATGGGCCTCTCAAAAGGCATGTTCTGGATAGAGATTGTATTTCTTCATGAGTTCCTAGCTCAATCAGAGCTGTTGTTTCACTGCAAAAGCAGAAGCAGACTGTCATCTGTCATGGCAAGTTAGCACTGTCCAGGCTAGCGGTGGTTCAAGCAGTTGCTTGCAGCTTGGCTCTCATAGGGTCTCCTGGGCCAGCCTGCTTTTTACAACAAGAAGAAACTGTCTCATCAGGGGCTCATCTGAGCTGTCACAGCCGTCAGCAATATGGCATTCTCATGCAGGAGTAATGGTGTGGTGCTGTTCAACATAGAAAGTGGCAGTTTGGCACACTCTTGCATAGACACTCCATCTCAGGCTCAAATATCTATTAAACGTCTCTGAATTCACAGGGCTGCATAGCATCAGAACCAGTCCCTGGCAAACTGCTTTGAATACTGCGACAGATGGGGGGAAAAAAAAAAAAAAAAAAAAAAGAAAAAATATGCAGCAATGTTTCCCTGCTTGCAAAAAGCAAAAAAACCCTCCTGTTCTCTACAGATAAACCTAAATCCATCACACACATTCAGTCCTCCCAATATCTGCTTTTGTCTGCCAGTTCAGAACAACCACAGACCCAAAGACCACATCTACAGGGGTAATACCAAGGAAGCACGGCCACGTTTGCCAGTGGCCTAAGGCACGACACTGATTTATACCCACTGACGCTCTCATCCCAAGTGCCTTGGCTTTTGAGTGCTAACCTTGTTGGGAGGAAAAGTGGGACGCTGAACTGTCTGAGTCTGTCAATATCTCTTTTGCAGTTGCTGTACAAGGTTACAGTAAATTGGATTGTAAGATCTTTCTGAAACCAGAGTTTTCATTTAATTTTAAACTTTCCCCAATATCTAATGCACCTCCTTTTCCTTCCAAAACAATGAACAATAGATCCCCATATAATAACAACTTAGGTTTTTGCAATGAGGGATAACAGCACATCCATTAGGAGAAAATCTCTAAACCATCCTAAAGTTTATCCTTATTTTATTGGTCAATGTTCTCAAATAATTTTCCCCTGACTGGATATTTAATAGGAAGGACATATTTAATTTTATTTATACAAGGTTATGGCCTGCACCACAGTAAAGACTGTGCGCTAAAAGGTGCAACCAGGGAGTTTCCTGCAACAAGGAATTGTGGGCAGAGATGGAAAATCAGTTTCAGTCTTGAGAGGACCAAGCAGAGGTTGTAATGGTTGTTGAGGGAGTTGGTGCAGCTCACCACTTGGAAAAACAATTGCATTGTCAGGAAAGAAAGAAACTAAAAACTGCATTAGAAAAAGGTAAGAAATCCAGATACTGATTTTGGTTTGTGAAGAGAGATGAATTTGCTGTTTTATTAGTGTAGATAAAAGCTATGAGCTAAAACAGAGAATGATAAAAGAAGACTATAAAACTTTTTTGTCCGTGTTAAAAATAGGATGATGCTGAGCCATGTCAAAGGAAATGTTACTAAGAGGCATGAGAAGGAAAGACAGAAGGAGTCTGAAATGGAGAGTGCTTACAGGGTTATGAGCAAAGAGATGAAAATCAAGACTAGATGAGAGAGTAAGGTTACTCAGGGACTGGGCTTAGATCACTCCAGCCAACTCACCACAAATTCCTGTTGGTTTCCACTTTTCTCTTTCCTGATCCATGTAAAAAGTTCTTCAAACTGCAGGTTATCTTTTCCTCTCAGTGATGGAATAAAAAGTTGGCCTGAAGAGATTCAGGTCATGCAAGATCTTGCTCTTGGAAGAATCATCAACTTCTATGCTCTTCAGATGTTATATTCTCTGTGAGATTCGTATGCATGCATATGTGGCCATGAATAATACATGTTTTTCTGAAAAAAAGTGAATTTTGTGATATTTAAGTAACACAGGGTGACTATTTTCTTGATGCTCGCTATGGAAGAAAAAGATCTAAACCCATAATTTTTTAATGCCTCATATATCCATTTTAATGAAAATGTTCTGTTTCAATATGATGGGTACCTAGCAATAGTACAATTATGCTGTTGAGCTGAACTGAACAGCATTAGTGGCTTCAGAGTACTTCTCTTGGCAGCTGTGGCAAAACCTGAAGTCAGCAGTACTCCAGCTGACTTTTTACTGGAAGACCTTGTTAGAGGAACACCCAGCAGACTGAGAAGAGATCCTAGATTAAAAGAAGAATGTTAATTTCTTTAAAAGCAAGAGCAGGGAAATGTGTATGTGGGAAGAGAGGAGTCATACTTCCGAAGAACCTAATGCTCTCGTGTACCCTTCTCATAGTTTGCATAATCCAGTTGCTTTCCCTTACGAGACTTTGATTTCCACATTTTCCAGTCATCACACGCTCACTTCGCTTACAGTATTGATGGGAAGTAAGGTTAGGCAAGGGAGCAGGATGACCACTTCCCCAGCTGAGCAATGCCACAACTAGATTAGAGATCAGGTACCTGTGGTGCCTAGCTTGATGGATCCCCAAATCTTCCATTGCTGCCTGCAGGAAGGACGCTAACTAAAGACAGAGAGACTTAGTCAGAAACCCCATACCACAGTGACTGGGGGGTTCTCCTTGGTGATAAGGTTGGTATTTCTAAACTGTTTCAGACTGACAGGTCTTAGAATCTACTGGGCTCATTTCTGAGACCAGTGGTTTCACTAGCATTTTAAAATTACTTGAAAACAGCCCAAAAGATTGGATATGCTTTGATCATGCTCAACATATTTAACTATCAAAGGGACTTAGAACCAAAGATTTCTGGTTTGGGGGTTCCAGGTGGCCTGAAGTGCCTAGTTCATGAAACACAGTAAACTTTTAGGGCTACCTAAGGATTCGACTTTATGAGCCTACAGAAAGTTTCACTTCTGAGATGCCTCGGCAATATAGTTGGAGCTTTCCTTCATTTTTTCTGGAATGTGTCTAAATTTTGCCTGAGGCTCCTACATGCTTCTTAGGACCTGTTACATAAGCTTCAGATATGCAGAAGATTTTAGAAGGAGAACCTCTATAAGAAAAAAAAGAATTAAATCAGAACAGTCCGTGTAACATGTTACAATAATAATTTCTGTTTCCTATATTCAACAGCCAGCTTAACCGTTTGCACGGGGAAAAACCTCAATAATGAAATCACTCAGGCTTGATTTCACAAACCACCATTGCAGAACAGCTATGGATTTCAGTGCCTTGACCACTAAATCTTCTTATGAGAAACCGCCAAGGAATAAATGATGTTTGCTTACTTAACTGTGATAAGAACTGATCCCAGAACCCAAGTTAATAGAAAGCTGAAGATTTGACATGGTATTAAGAAGGTTGTGGTGTTTCTTCATGGAGGACTACAGTGGGTTACAGCTCTTTGTGGCTGGAAAAGTCCTTTGGTCCATTCCATACAAACACAGTTGCCAGGTAAACATTAAGCTGCTGTAGTAATATTTTGCCTACTTTAAATATATACCACTGATAACTTCAATGCAAGACTTTTGTTTTAGTTTCTTGTCTTCTGCTACTGCATAATGTTGCTGTAAGAGTCTTTACGAGGAGTTCTGCATTCCTCTACAGAGATACAGATATGCCATTGGCTTATTTATTAAATCCTGCATTCCTCTACAGAGATACAGATATGCCATTGGCTTATTTATTAAATCCTGCAATAAGGATTAATTTGGTGACCACAGCAAAAAAAATATCCTTCAGAGGTCATTTGACCAGATCTATAATTTTGAAATCCAGTAGAATAATATATAAAACACTCTGGGAAACTTCAGGACTAAACCCACTATAGAAATGAAAGATTCCCACTATTAATCTTAAGAAAAAGATGTTATTTATACCAAAGTATTACAGTGGAGTGTTAAGTAGCTGTCTATTATCTGCTGAATGCTAGCAAAGTGTCTTCTTCCAGAAACTAATGCTTCTTTTATCAACACTTCCTACTTAGTAACTGACCTTTATTTTTTGCAGGAATAATTAGGATCACTGATGAGAGTTATTCATGTTTTCAGACTCCTGTGAATAACTTGATGATGTGATTTCCTGACTAGATGTAACCCAGGAGCATTTGTCCATGCAGTGAAGAATAGCTGATAGTGATTAAAAGTAATTTTACAAGTTTGCATTTATTTCCTACAAAACTCAACCCAGCCTCTGTGTTATAGTAATTACTTAACTATCCTATAGACCTTTAGATACCCAGGTTATAGTGGGGTCAGTCATTCACACTGAATAGTGAATGCAATTATAATAGAAGCAGTTTATCTGCCTCTTCTTTTCAAAAGTTTTTAAGGAAACATCTTTCTGTGTGCCCAGGTCAAGCAATTCTCTGTTGGAATTCCCTGCAGGGCTGTTCCTTGACCATAAAACACCAGGCAGAGAGGACAGATCTTTTATACTAGGTTGCATTGTCTGTATAAGGCAATAACTTTGGTCAATGATACACTCCCAGGGGAGATAAGTAACTGTTTCTTTTAGTATTATTATACATTAAATGAGCTGTTAATTTTCCAGTCTATTTAAAATTCATATGTTTTATAGCGATAATATTTTATGTCTTACCTTTGCATTAAAATGTATCTTGGTTAGCAGTTCCAAAGTTAATATTAAGAAGCTGCTTCAAACTCTTCACATTGTTAAATAATCCTTATATTTTTGCTGTAGTTTTCTTCACACATCCCTTTCCTCTGGACTCTCTCCAGACTGAAACAGCCTAAACTTCTCTGCAATATTGAGAGGGCTTATTTTGCACCCGAAGGGCTGGACTGGTTTAGTAGAACCAGTTTCAGACATGTATATATCTGTGCCGGCATACATGTCTGTGTAAACATATTATTAACCTGACACCTTTGTTGCAACAACGCTTAAATAAAAACTAGTCTTGTGTGTGTACATGCATATATCTCTCCCACCATACATCTATTACAAACTTTATTAAACTTCTAGAGCCACTGGAACTCTGCCACTTCATGGGTGTGAGGCAATGGCTCTAACAATGCAGAGATGTGAACAAATATTTTTGACAGAACTTGAGAAATAATTTCTTTATTTGACATGTTTATTCATTTCTGCAGTTCTAAAAATTCACTCATCTCTTTTTCCTCGAGGTATGAGCAAAAAATAGATACCTGTCATAACAAACTCAACTACAAATAAGATTCTTGGAAATGTCTCTACCAAAATCTGAGCTAGTTTTGCTCCATATTTGGGTTATTTCACTTTGCTAGCAGAAATGATTTTCAGAGCTCTGCAAGAAATGGGAGCAGATCACCCACACATCTCTTTCCTAAAGGCTGTCCAGCTCCCCTCTGCAGTGGTTGTAAAATTCTCTACCGACTGATCTCTTGGGTTGCTTCCTTTAACCAACATTACTATGGCTTCAGCCAGATTAAACTAAAGCTGGTAAACTTTTATCTAAACCCTGGAAACCACCACGCTGCCCGGCTGTTAAGCAGTGCAGAGAATGAGATGCAGGTTATTTGCTTCAAAGAAAGGATGCAGCATCCCAAACCATTTTGCTCCCCTCCTGGAAGCCTCAGTATTATTTTGGCAAACATGGGTGATTAACTGGGTGGGGATCCCCTACCATAGTCCCTGGGACTGAGAGATGAAAGAAACTGTTGCTACCTTTGAGTGCCTGGGCTATACCTTTGCCATCAAAGCATGGAGAACTTGCCACTTCCTAGGTCAGGGCACACACACCACCCACTTTCTGACTTCCTGTGAGGCTGAAACCCAGACCTATTTCAACCATCATCTCACCCCCATGTTTCTGCATAAAACCTGTAGGTTTGTGGGCCAGCGGTGAGATACAGTGTGTCAAACTTGTAAGTTTAGAGACAGTCATGGCAGGAAGATCATTTGAATCATCCTATGCATTACCCGAGGTGCGCCATACCCAATGAACCAAAAATTCATTAAGTAAAGCATGGTCACAGACTTAATCAGCAGAGCCACTTGATGTAAGAGAAAATCATTAAGCAGTGGTGTCTTCAGAGGCATTACCTTTGTCTTCAGAGCTGAACTTAAAAGGCTATGCATAGTGTCAGCACTGTTTAAACTTCTTGCTCTGCTTGCTTATCCAGGTGATCCAATGCGATGATAAATATCTTTCTTGCCAACCTTTAGCCCAAATTGGCTCTTCAAAATTGAGCCCAGGAAGGCTAACAGAGAAAATGACAGCACAATCAGGCAACCTGGTCCTATAATATTTGGCAGTATTTTCAAAGAAAAGAACAATGTACGAAGGAGGAAGTGTCTAGAAGGATAGTGTATGGTCTGGAAGCAGAATGGAATTATTCTGCTCAAAATTAATGAGTTGCCAGCTACAGCCATTCCTTCATCACCAGGTTGTGCTTCTTTATTGACAGCAAACAGCAAGGCCTTGGGTTTATGTCATGTGTTAAATAAGCTGCCACGTGTCTTCAATGGCCATAAATGGCAGAACCTTGGTTTTATGTCTCAAGGCTGATGTCCACTCTCCATACATGATTGATGTGCTTTACAAAGAGTAATTTGGCCACAGAAGCCATCTAGAAATGGGATAATAACTGGCAAAAAAAACTTTCTGAAGAGCACGGATGAAAAAATGGATCTGACTAAAATGTGGGAGCAGATATTGTGTCTTCCTGTGAGTGTCTGGATTTGTCTTTCATGTGGTTAAGACCAGTGTAAAACAATTCAGGAATAATAAAAGGGGTGTTTACCAGCTTGTAGATATAGAGGTCTGTAGGAGTAAATTGCTTCAGATTGGCTTATAAATTTTTGTGCTTTGTTCCAAGTAAATTAAAAAACATGCCTTTGAGCATGTTTATTAGTTTGTATACCTCTTGTTGTGTAATGTTCACTCATCGATCTGTCAAATCAAACAAAAATGGATTATGGCTTGGCCAGATGGCTTGCAGAGATTATCTTTGAATATTAGGTGTCAGGAAGAAAAAAATGAGAAACAATTTGTTGAATCCTTAACGTATCTGGTGTTTGAAATTACTGAATTCAGTCCTAGTCACTTGTCTCAACTGACTTAAGTAATGGTGCTTTCTGAACTGAGTTTAGAAAATGTCTCCTTTTTAGCCACTCAACTTCAGCTGTCAACATGTACAGGAACAATTGTTCTTACTGTCAAAACTGCCACGAAACATCAACCACAATCCTGGATTAACTTCTCTTTGAAAGTCTCACAAACTGCTTTCACAAGCAGCGACCCAGTCTCATTCTGATTTCCAAAGGCTTAGTTCCTGCTTCTTTTTTTTTTTTTTTTTTTTTTTTTTGTTTTGGGTTTGTCTGGGTTTTTTTGTTATTGATTTTGTTCTTTATTTATGGGTATTGTTATTTGCCTTTCTCTCTAAAATAGTGACTAGGCTGCACGGCATACGTAAATTCCTCTTTGAGCCTTGCAGAATGGGAGGAGAGGGACTGTGGAATTTGTCTGGTAAATATTGGATAGGCAATGCCTTGCTCTGAGAGGCTGCAAGCAGAAGGAAGGAGTGGAAGCAAAATCTGTGCTTTGCTGAAGTGAGCATTAATGCTGTCCTTCTTTACTGTCTGAATTTACAGTGAACTCCTCACCGATGGCTTCATACATTACTTTTACTGCATTTGAATAAGAGCAGGAATGCTTCTGAACCCTGACATCCTGCAGATGAGTCGTAATGAAAACCCATGTCAGGTGGTGCAACCTGCATGGAAATGGTTCCTTGAAAGGTTTAACTGTACCAGAAGAATCACTGAATGTGACCAGAGATGGCAAATCTTATTTAATTTGCTAATCTTGCTCTTAAAACAAGTGACGCCTACCTGTGGTTCGGCAACGTGTGGCCAATGAATCTTCACCTCTTGATGGGATGAAACCTGGTATGCAGCCCCCTTCCATTCCCCCTGTAGCCAGGGCTTGGAAACAGGAAATCCAGATGTGGGAGCAGGTAGAGAAGGGTGGTGCAACCCTGGGTGGAGACAGCATGGAAAAACATACCTTCCCACAAGTTAAATGCTGCCGGAATGACCAACTTAATTGTAGGGTTAAAAACCAGCTTGTTTTAGATTTTCTAATGATAACCTCAAGCTATCAACTCAGTCTAATGAGGTGATAACCGTATCCTTGAATCCACATACTGCAAGGCCAGAGACTCAAATCTCTCACAGCAAATCATATGTGAACATGATTGCCAAGTTGCTTCTTGTTAGCTTGGGTAGAATGACAGATCCACAACTTGTTGAGTTTAGTGGAAGTTTTTCCATAGATTTCTATGGGGTTTGGATTAAGAATGCAGTATTTGCTGAGCTGTACAACATGATGTTCTGATATTTCAGAAGGAAATATTCACATTTAAATGGTAGTGAAAATCCAATGTAAATTGTTATGCTTCTCAGCTTCTTTCTGATGCCCTGACCGTTAAGCAGAATATAGATGTGTACATAAACTGCTGCCGGAGTTTGCACACAGGACCAAATACTTTTTGCTCCTCAGAGAAATCCAGGTGCACCTCAGCGAAGAGACTAAATACCTTTATTGCCTAAGATGGCAAAGGAACTAGGGGAACATTTCATTCAGGTCAGGTGTAGCAGTTTGGGGGGTTTGTCCTTCATGACCTCACCTCTGCTGATGGAGGTTGGGCTCATGCTCACTGAAAGCAAAGGGCTAGAGTTTCATCTGGTGACACTTTAATAGCTCTCAGATGAGGTACCTTAGATGAGCATCAAGCCTGGTGGAGCAACTGCTGTAAGCTTCAGTGAGTGAGGGGAAAGTCAGAGCCATTCATGATGGTTAATACAAGTTTGCTGGCAGATTTTCATTGCACACATATTACATAAACACATATAAAATCAGAGTTTGCACGATTTATATACGTATATATCACACTTTAAATTAAACACGTACAAATCAGAGGTCAAGCTCATAAGAGGCAACACTGAAGCCAGTGGAACAAAACTAGGATATATAGACTTTTAAAAATTACTTCTGCTTTATTCTACACGGATGTTGCTTGGAACAGAATTTGCTTTAGTGAGAACAGTTAGGTGAGTAATGACTGCTTTCCTAAGGAAAAGATTTGAAAATAGACTGTTTGAATCAATAACAGAGCAATCTTTAGCTTTCTGAGTATATAACCAGAGAATAAACGAAGCAACTATGATTTCTCAGGCGCTGCATTTTTGTTTTTCATTTGGATGACAAGCACACATACTTAAAGAACTCTTTGCCAACAGCAATAAAACACTTTGTGCCAGACTGCTATTGCTTATAATATAGTATTATATTGTGACTTGGTCTGTATTTCTTGTATTTGGTACTTTTAGTTTGTGCATTGTTAGGTTTGGCTGGCTACAGTACTAGTGTACTCAGGGCTGGCAAATTCTTTCACTCATTTTACAGTGTAAATATTCATTTTCACAAAGAAGTGATGCTTTTTTTGGCCCAATGAATTCAAACTCTCGGCTATGCCTTATATACAATGGTTAAGGAGACAACAGGGAGGAGACTCCTACTAAGGGCTTTTTTTGTACCTATAGTATTGTATGAAATGAATGGGGCTAATTAGAGGCCAGCATTCTGGTGGGTTTTGTAAGTATAACCCAGACACTTTTATGAGAAGAAAAACAATACTGAATAAGCAAAAAAATTATTTTTTTAACTAGTATTTGAATGGTTTCAGCTGGCAGAAATCAACAGTTTTATTAATCTCAGTGGCATCTCTCTGGCTAACAGAGTTTGCAGATGAGAATCTTATCCAGAACTTAAATTTTGGTTGTCCCTCCCCCTTTTCTTTTTTCCTGATGAGAAAGGGAAACAGATTTGTCCCTTCTGAAGAAAACAACAAAAACACAAGAACAACAAATCCTTACCAGTCTTTTCCCTAATCATCTAGATTGCAAGTGCATTGTCTTATACCTATTTCACCTCAAATATACCTGAACCCCTGAGCACCACATCTTGGAGAGCCCTTTGCACATCTGGAGCCCAGAGGTTGGCATTTCTTATAATTGGATGTACATTTGAGAAGTAAAATTGGACACACATATTTCAGAGGGCTCTACCTGCCTGCAGAGCACCTGCCTTGAAATATAAAAAGGTCTGCATTTCCTGCTGTAGTTTGTTATCCTTTACAAAGTTTCTTCACTAATAGGTTGTACCATCTGTTGGGCAAATTGCCTAGATGCCGTCTTGCCAGCAGCACTCCTGTATTTAGTCATGTTGCAATGTGTACTAATAGAGTAGATAGATAGGCACCTGTCTCACTTTTCCCTGTGTTTGATGAGGTGGGGGAAAGAGCCTTGGGTGTTTTTTTCTTTTGTCTTTTCTTTTTAATAATCTCAGTATCTCGTTTTTGCTTCCTCTGTGTAAAACACAGAGAAGCTTCTGAGCCTAAACATCTAAATAGATCCATTAAAAAGTCATTTTTTTCTTTCTAAACTTATATGTTTTAGGGGAACAAGAGGGAAGGGGATAATAATTGGAATTTTAAGTTTGTTTTCGTTCACTTAAAAACGTGTCGGTATACTCGGGCAAGTTTCCAATTCAATGCTATGCAATACAGTCTCCCACTGCAACATTCAGTCAGTTCCTGGCATTACATATACCAGCTGGGACATAGCAAAGATGCTCCCAGATTCATCAAAGCCCTGCACACTTGTAGCTCATGGTACTTACTGTCTGTCACTGTGCATAGTTGCCATGCCACATGGGTGCATGTCTTCTTCTGGATCTGTGATGCTGATAGTATCCTCTGCAGGATAATCCAGTGACCACCTTTACATTGGTGATAATCTGCTATGAAATACAAGGTACCTCTGGATGATAACATCCACCATACCTGCAGTGAAATATGCCATGGTGACGGTTCTGTGTCCTTGCTGAACAGCTGAAGCCTCCAATATCTACTTGTCCTTACTCATAGCTGGGAAAAGGCACTACATAGCCACAGCAGGAGAAACCTTGCTGGAAATTCATCCCCTTTTGTCTTTCTGGATAGTATTTGTCACACTGTGTTTCTTTTATCTTGGAAAAGGGGGAAAAAAAAGTCATTTAAACACCTCATAACAAATAAAACTGGGAGTTAGTAGAGTGAAACAAAAGTATAGCAGGACTCTAAGGTTATGAGGAGGAGGAGCTGGAAAGACAGAAATCATCTAATTAGAAGTAAGCAGGGCAGATACAAGACAGAGGAACACAGGCTTATTCTATTCAACTCAGGACAGCTGTCCCAATAACTCTTTCTTCCCTCCCTCTTCCTTTAGCCAAAATGCTTCTTTAAGTAACAATGCAAGCTGTAGGTTTTATAAACATAGTACTGCTCCCAACTTTGAGTACCGAGACAGATCAGGAGGAAAGCGCAGTACTTGCAGCTGACCTTTCAGAGCACTGTGTGGAAAATGATTGACAGTTCTTGTTTGGCTTAAATCTTCAAGGGCTATGAGATAGTGCAACACAAAGTCATTTCTCATTCACTCCCTATAGGCACATTAAATGTTTCATATTCTTTCAAAAGTCACTGAAGTTACAAAACTCATTACATTGTATTTTAATTATATCCACTTTTTCCTTTTCTTCACTAGGTAGCAATTATTGGCAAATATATATAATCGAGAGAATCTGCATTTTCTTTCTAGTCTGAAATCTAATATGCAGTTGCATTAAAATTGGTCTGTTACCAAGAGAATATTCCAATAAAAGCTGGTAATAATGAAATAATTCTGTTTGGATTTAATATAATTCCATATTAAATACATTAAGGGTTCTTTCATAATCTTTTTCCTCCTTTGATATTTTTTTTTCCTCTTTTTTTGATGGTGTTCAGCAGCACAACTCATGAAGGTAAAATCTGTTCTGTGTCTTCAGGGCGTGTGAATTACATTATTGCATACTGGCTTCCCCGAAATTGGTTGTATGTTTAAACATATCTATGCTGGCACTCCTGACTGACCAATAAACCCCTAAAATGGATGAAAGCTCAGAGAAGATGGGTGAGGGCAATGTTCTCATGAAGCTTCAGGGGATAATGCAGGGTGTGGCTGACCACAGCTGTTGCAAAGAATCTGAATTTTATCTCAACACAAGAAGGGGACCAGAGGGTGGCCTTTGTTTTAGGTAAACAGCTATTAACAGCTGAGTGGAGCAGCTGGTGGTGTAAATATTTCTCCCTGAGTTCATTAGAGGAGCGTGAATGTCTCCCTGAGTTAGCCAGAGCAGCACAGGAAAAGTGAATATGTGGCTCAGCCCAGCGTAGAGTATACAAACTAAACAACTGAAAAACAATTTTAAAGAGCAAATGACTTGAGTTGGCTTCAACTCATGTATTCCTTTGCAGCACCTGGGGCGGCCCAGTATCATGATGGTGAGCATATTATAGTGACCAGTAATGAGAATCCCATTGGTATTGTGATTGAACTGTGTATTGCGATTGCTGTGTTTTGCTAAGTGTAACTTAGATTTGTATTGTGTTATGCAATGTATTTTGTATCACTGTTACATCAGAAATCTCATCTTAAAGTTAGTAATTTTAATGTTACACATTACCTTCTCCACATGTGGAAAATCTCAAAAAAACTTGATTGGAGGGTGTTTGACTCTGACAAAGCTGTCCAGGAATTCTGAGATCAATTCGCAACTGTTGAAGTACAGTTACTTTGGAAACGAGACAGCAATAATGGGCAGAAAACTAAGCCAGAAAGTAAATTCTTGCAAAATTTAGATTAACAGAATAAAATTGCCCATGGTAGAATTTGATTGGAATGCAGTGATAAACTAAATTGTTTCTTAGAAAGGATGGCTATGTTTGTAAAGGTCAGGGCTGTTCAGAAATCTTCCTTTAGGATTCATTGAACTGGCAGAGATGCCTAAACATTCCCAGGATCGGCTCAAGGCAAAGAGGAGTGTCTTCAGAACTTTGAATCACTTCCTTTAGTTATTTGGGGTTGGTGGGGTTTGGTTAGTTCGTTAAAGTTCCCCTTCAAAGACTTTACTCCCTCATTTCTTTACTTCTTTTCTAGAGTCTTGTTAGAGGATAGAATCTTGAAACTCACTTGTTCGGTCCTTGCTGATGTGGTTTATCATGGCAGGCCAACCACCACCAGCTTGCCCTGCAGCGGGACAGTGTGGCCTGGGCCATCGGCCAAAACACTGGAACTGCCTTCCAGTCCCTGCCGTGGGCTACGATAGCGCTTGCTTGTTGTGAGCACCTGGGCAAAGCTGCAGAGCCTGCAGACAGCCTGCACTGGGGACAGCTGGTCCCCAGATTTAAAGGACATGTAAGCTGCAGCCTAACACCAATTTCTGATGACTCATTTCTTAATTTAAACAGACTATAAGTGAAAATTATGCGAGTTTTAATCCCAAATGTTTTGTGCTGTAATAAGAACAACACAGCCCTGCCTTTCTGTCTGTCCTCAGATGCCAAAGGTTCATTACCGCTCATTGGGACCATGTTTTCTAGTAGTATAAAGACTGTACTCACAGTGAGAACAGCTCAGGGAAAATTAAAAAACCCCAAACATAATGCCCAAAAAAGCAAGTGAATGTAATGACAAGCCTTGTGAGCCAGTACCTTTCATGGCAAAGGCTGAGATGAGATGGGGGCAAAGCCTTCCCTTTCACATACATCTCCCTCATTGTTCTCTTTCCTTGCAGACTGCCTGGTCCTGGCAGATACCTGTTATTTCCTTCACCTGTGTCTGTGGTGTGACTTCTCACTGGATTGGATGCATGTATGTCTTAAGACCCCATGGAAACCACAGATTCCCATTGTTTTATCTCCCTTGTGATTCAAGCTTATGAGGAACAGCTCTGAGGATAGGGCTAGAGAGCAGAACTAACTGGAAGGAGAAAGTGGTTGAACCATTTTTCTATCAATGTATTCAGTTTCATCACAGTGAAAATGCTTCATAACATAGAGTTGATTTCACGGGAATATTATTTTGGGAAAAAGTTTAAAAAATTCCCACAATGTCAAAATATCCCCTTTCACTCTTTCAGCAAAATCTGATGTCTTTTTGTTTAGGAATTCCTTCTAGTTTTTATTTTTGACATCTGTATTTAACTATATATCCTTATATATTAGTGTATTAGATTAATAACATGCTATATTTTAAATTTGTAAACACATTTTATGTGTTTTATGATGTAGTTTAAAAGGTGAAAAAACTGAAATGTTTTGTTCTGGGCAAAGTATTTCCAATGATGCAAAATATAATGCCAGAGATATCAGAATTGGCTTTGAAGATTTTGTGAAGTCCTTCACAAAAGTGGAATTTCTACGGTCTGTGCTCCTCCTTTTGCAAACACACCTTGAGCACTCAATCAGAATTTTTCAGAGTACCTTGAGTAGTTGAATGGAAATAAATTACATTTAAAATACCATTATTATTGTGCTGGTATTTTAGGCCTCTGTTATACCTGCTGACATGATGCATTGAAAAATCCTCGAAGACCATTAAGATTTTTAAGTGAAGGATATATCAAAAAAATGGAATATTGTATGATGCTTTTCTACTAAACCTTTTGCTGAATTTCATTTCTTTGCATGCTTCACAACAGCGGAGAACACCTGGGTCCATTTGTTCCCCTGCCTTCTGTTTTGACTGTAAGCTCCCTGAGACAGCCTGTGCTTCAATCTGCTTTTGCACGCACAGGCTGGCATGACAGGTCCTGGTTCGTGACTCGGGGCATACCTACACCAGCACAGGCTTGGCTAGCATTACTTTGGGTTGGCAAATCTGGTGGAGTGGTCCAGACCTCCTGAACCTAGTCACTCAGGTGTGGGGGCTTGATAGCCCTAGGCTTAGTGCAGTGTAGACTTAGCTGGTATGTTCACACATGTGAATGGGACTATGCAAGTGCTGGAAGGGGTCTTTGGCCTAAGTGGAAACAAAACGCTTGTTACCACAAAGATGTATGGTCCCACCTCCAGCATGGTTATAGAAATAAGAGACAATGGAATAACTGCCTTTCTGAATATTTGCATCTTTCTGTTCCTTGTTCAGAGGTATGCAAGCACCTTGCTGAGCTTGGTGAACCTCATCTTTGGAGCTTTTCATGGAAAGGCAGGGTTAAAAAAGTGCCTGGGTCAGGGCCTGGCCTTGGTCTTACATAACATGGTAAATCATTGCTGGAGACATGGGAACCCCAAACATTGACTTCTGGTTTCTTTCCTTGACCATGGAAACATTGTAACATGCAAACTCTTTAATAAAAAAAAAAAAATGGTAGAGATAACTTTGACACTGTTCTCACCCTATGCAACCCAGAATTACATTTGTAACTCCATAGATACTCTGATATAGTGCTACAGATACTGCCAGCTGTAATTATGTCTAAGTGTAAGGTGAGATATTAAATGGCTAGCTCCATTTGTAATGAGGCTTAAAGATCCAGATATTATGTCTTTAGATGTATTACCTATTCTTTTTTGAGCTTTCACTTGCAAGTAAAAGAAAACCCACAGAATTTTCAAATTAGATATAATTGGTTTTTGCTTTAGAAAAGTAGTTTGCGTTGCTCTCTAATTGCACAGATTGGGGGGTGGTGGTGGTGGTGGTGAGGGGTGGGAAGAGAAAACACAACCCAAAAAACGAGTTAAGACTGTGGAAACTGTAATGAAAGTACAACCTTAAAAGGACTGGAAGTTAATACCTCTGAATCAAAAGACAGTCTTTTAACCTGTAGCCTCCACAGTCTATTTACCTTGCAGCCATTAACCCTGAGTAATAGTGTTAATAATAATAATTAGCCTATGTGTTTATTCCAATGCACCTATGCCTAAATTCCTTCCAATGCATGGCAGAGGTACAACTGTAAATAAACCCTGCAGCTTCCTCATCAGAGGCTGCAGCCTCCTCCACATGTTGTGACAAGTAGCTGCACTCATTGCAAAGCTCTCTTCTCTCTAAATTACGCAGCCACATACTGACCAAAATCCCAACCCTACAGCAATGAAGTATGATCTCTAACCTGTGAAACCTCATCTTTATCACTCATTCCCTGGTATGTCCTGGCACTGGAATAATGGTGCCTTTTCACAGGGAAGAGAAAGCCAGAGCTTTGAGGGGCAGGAGGAAAAAAGGTACAAGAGAACATTTTTCTCATGCTCCCTCACTTTCAGAGAATAGGTTTCAGGAGTGAGTCCGGGGAAGGGGTTTTGTGAAATAAGGAAGACACGGAGGAACTGGTTTGTAAAGTCCACAGAGTGACTATATGTGGTAGCTAGTTAATTTATCATCCCTCTTCTCTAGTCCTTCTCTGTAAACGTCCAATTTCAATGTTAACGCTTCTGGGTAAAGTCAAAGCCTATTTCATATTCTGTGAGCTACTGAGCACATCTCAGATACTGGATAATCAATGCCTTTGGTAGGAAAACATGGGAGAGCTTTGCTGAGATAGAGCCTGTCATCCAGGATCTTCTCAGTTGTCCTACTGGTCTTAGAGTGAGGCCCTTTTTCTTATCCTGGAACACAGCCTCAGAGGCTGCTCCTTATATACTCTGCAAATAAAATCAAAATTTTTGCTACACTCTCCAATACTGTTGATCTCTCCACGTGCTTTCTGAGTAATCACGTCCTTTCAATATTTTTCTAGCATTCTCTGGGTATCAGAGTGCCGGGTCTGACCCCAGATCATAGCCATGTCTATAGAGCACAGGGGAAAACCTGTCTGAGTGGCTGCAGCATCTGAAGGGTGGACCAGAATCATACACACAGTTGGAAATACATGATTTTGGCCACTGGAGGGCTCACAATTTGTTCATCAGCTTTGTAGAGAGACATGGAGAATGAGGGGCAAAAATGAGCGAAGTGCTCAGTTCCAGGGAGCTGTTATCTCTGTGCATGGACTCCAAGGTCTCTATGAAAATGTGTTACAAAGTCAGACTTTACTTCCCAGGTTACACTCCTGCATCCATCACATGAGGAAATCAAGAAGGAGATAGGGGTCATCTTGAGGTTATGTGCAGTTTTAACAAACCTCTTTAGGAAATTACCTGCTGCTCAGTGAATCCTACCGTGCCTTGTTTTCTGATGGCTGTATTGCTTCTGGCTCAGGAGCTTGATCTAGTTTCTGCATTACATGGTGTAGACATGCTTTCGGCAGGTTACGAGTTTCTCAAGTGTCTTAAATCACTTTGACAATGCAGTGATTGGTAACTTGATTTATTCGCTACAGTTACCCAGGGAATTGCTGGGGAAAAGCTCTTTTGCCCTCTTGGTGCAATTCTTGCAGGGAAAGATTGTAACTTGTTATTATTTGGCTGGGGAACACTAGTCAGTGCCCACGCGTTGGCTGTAGTCCTTCACTCTGGGGCCCTCACTCCATCATTCACCAGCATAATATTACGATTGTCTGTCATGCCATCTTGGTTTTGGTCTGGCATTATGCGTTGCATTCCTAGAGCAATCAAAACTTGGGTTTGGCTCAGTCACAACTTTATGGACTCAAAGCAGAAATCCCAGAGGATTATCTGACAGCTTGCGTAGTGGAGGACGTCCAACTAGATGCTTAAAATTACCATGAGCTGCTACAAACTCACCACAAAAACAGCAGGATGGAGAAAGCCTACCGTCACCAGAATAGTACATTTCTAGTCAGACTTCCCTTCTCTTTTTTGAGATGTTCTGCTGCCAAAGGCAGTGATACAGTCTCCTCGTAAGATTATTTTAAGGCTAATTGCTGCCATAAATTGCAGCTTATGATTCCAGTGCTCTTGAAGTCAACCCACATTTTTTCCCTGACATCAAGAAAAACAAACTTTGATTGCAATGGTTACCATATCAACTTCCTCTTAATTTGAATTGCAGTCCCCAAATAATTTTTCTCCTTTTATGATAATGTAGATATAGATGTTAATCTTTTAGTGTAAGAAGCTATTAAAATATCTCCATATTCATCTCTGTCTGTCAGTCAATGACAAGCATAGATGCATTAATACTGAGAGAGCTACAGTGGAATTCAATTAACTTATTAATAAGACATCAGGATGTTTTAGAGCCTGTGCTTTGGGATATGATCCACGCTCTGATAAATATTCTGGGGTGTGTAGGCAGGGAGCAGAAAGCATCTCCTTGTCAGTAATTTGTGACCATGGATAGAGAAATACCTCTCACTTAATAACAAATGGCTGTTGCCATTCAAATGTTGCTGTTCATGCGTAGTTCAAGATTTCTAGTGTGATTAAAACTCACATCCCTTCGTGTAGATGAGGTGGCACAATACTCATGTTGTCTACCCTCAAGCATTTAATGTAAATTCTCTGAATTGTCTTTTGGAGACACCTACCCCTCTCTAGTGTTTTATAAGAGTACTTAGTTGCCCGTAATAAACTTAAAATTCAAATTGGCAGAGCTTTGTCTTAGCTACAGCTTGTGGTGTCACTGGCCTTACCTGGGGACCTGTACAAGTCAGTCAGATAAACTGGATCAGTCCCATTGTCTAGTACAGAGAGCAAGTGGCAAGACATAGCTTGTACCCAGACAGCTAAACTCCCTCTTCTCCCCAAAGGCAAGCTGGCCTCATCCACGGAGCCTTCTGGAAAGAGTTTCATGCCTTGGTGATGTCATGAGCCATGCCTGGGCACTGGCTGGAGGACTGCAAGGTGGACAAAACTGTTTCAGGAGCATGCTAATGATGAGAAAACAGGCTGCCGTGGAACAGTATGAGGTTTTCCTGGGCCTGTTTCATTTATTGCTATAGATGTAGCTCCTGAAAGGAGCCTGCACATCAGTCCTTAGAGCCATTTCTCAACTCGGCATCTGCCAAGTAATTAATAGAAATTATGTGAACTGCTTTAAATGTGGAAAAATATAAAGTTCAGAGACTGGGAGTTCAGATCAGGAATTGAAACTCTAAAGGAAAGAAACATCATCTTTGAAAAGAATACGAAGAGCCCTGTATCATTCCTCTAAACCATCAGGGAAAGGTATGCACACCCAAATTAAATTAAATAGAAAAAGCTTTTCCCTCAGGTATACCCTGTTATGCACCTTTAAATATGCACTGAAATATATTCCCACAGACAGAATGCTTTCATAATTCTAATTAAATTTGCATTCCTTATGGGACACTAACTTTTACATCAGAAAGAAGTTGTTTCTCTTTAAAAAAATACATTTTTTATCCAACTTACTCTTCTGAAGGAAGTGCTGAATGCAAGTTTCTTTGCAAGACTTACTCATGAAAAGAGTAGTTCTCAGGAGTTAAATCAGCACTGCTTTGCATCATACAAGGAACCTGCCCAGGGTATTGTTGTACAAGGACATAAATCACTCACAGTTTCCACAAACGTAACTTGATTTTGACCACTGGCCTTTCAGGTTAGAGAGGCAGGTCCCAGGTGCGAATGTGAGAAGCAAATTGAAGGGAAAACATAGTGAAAATAATAAAATATCTACCTGGGTGGATCAGGTACTATTTAGTCATTGTCAAATGGTTCCCTCCTTTTTGAAACTAGTATTTATTGAAAGAGGACTAAATTAGCCCAGAAAACCATTTGTAAACATTCGAGAAAAGAAACACCCAACTGGTGCTTCTTACCAAAACAGAGGATTTGTGCCTGTGTGCCCAGTGTCCAAGCACCTGTTCTAAAGTTACAGCCCTTAATTTCTGTGGGAATTACTTACAACTACCTATGAAAACAGAGAAGTAGCTCCTTGATTTTACAGAACTAAAAATTCTGGATCTTGCAATATTTCTAATGGCTCAAGCTCATAATGTAACTTCAGATGAACTGCCCCCAAAGGACAAACAAATCATATTCAGTAACATGTTAGCTGTTTAGGTTACTTATGTTATCTGATCAGAACTGTAAGGTTTTTTTAGTAAGTTCATTAGCTACACAGCAGGAGACTGGCAGCTTTCTTTTTCTTTTCTTTCATAACTTGAAAATAATGAACCACAGTTTAATATATTGTAAGCAGAAATGGACATCCTGATGATGTGAACAGGGTGAAGGTTTTTTTGTATTCTCTAATGTAATGATTGCCAGCCTCTACAGACACTTAGAAAGATCATAGAATCATTTAGGTTGGAAAAGACCTTTAAGACTCACCAAGTACAGCCATAAACCTAACACTGCCAAGTCCATCACTAAACCATGTTCTTAAGCGCGCACCTACACCTCTGGGGATTGTGACTCAACCACTTCCTTGGGCAGCCTGTTCCAATTCCTGACAACCCTTTCAGTGAAGAATGATTCCTAATCTCCAATATAAACTTCCCCTGATGCAACTTGAGGCCGTTTCTTCTTGTCCTATCGCTTGTTACTTGGGGGAAGAGACAGACCTCCACCTCGCTACACCCTCCTGTCAGGTAGTTGTAGAAAGCAATATGGTCTCCCTTTTCTCCAGGCTAAATAAATATCTCTCCTGAGTTAAATCAGTCTTTCCTGTACTTTAGGCATCAGTTTTAATTTATAAACTCTTGCTTCACTGCAGGTGAAGTTTGAGGACTTTGCTGCAGATCCAGACTTACAGATCATTACGCTGCAAATGCAGCAACCCTCCCTTATCTTTATGCAAACCAAAACAAAGGCAGATTTATTTCAATTTTACAGCAGGATTCAGTGTTGACTAGGATAGTACTTGCTTAGGATGGAGGCTGAATCAGTCTCACTGCCTTTATTAAGAGACTGTGACTAATGTGGAGGCTGGGGGAAAGCAGAGAATCAGAAGGCTCATTTCGTTTGCTGCTCTTTTATGCTGTTTGGAAAACAGGCTGGAAGATATGTAGAAGCCAGACACTTTGTTTCAGCTGGTTAAATCAGCATTGCTGTAACAACCAATCCACTCCAGGGTGCTGTGCATGTCTGTGTAGTTGGGGAACCTTCTTTTCTTTTTGCTGGACATACCACACTGTACATTTTGAATTAATGTTCCTCTAGACATGAACTGTGAATCCATATCCCAAGCCCCAGGGAAAGGAAGTCACCAGGGGTGCCCTGAGCAGCTTAATGCCATCCTGCTCCGCTGCTCACCTCTTTCTTCCCAGCTTCTCTGCTAGTCAGAGTTGGCTGTTTGAGACCCTCTGCACAGTGCTCTTCTCATGTCACTAAGTCCCAATCTTTCTGCAACATACGAGGAATGCTGTGGTGTTAAGCTTGTACTGGCACCTACTGAGGATTATCCCTCCTCTTTGCCATCTCTTGATGGCAAAAGAGAAGTGTGAGTTTTAGGAATGCTGAAGCAGCGATGCCGTGCTCTGTGAGTATCAGGCAAAGGCTAAAACCCAATGTGTACCAACATGGCAGTGGAAACACCCTGCTCCTACCCATCGTCCTGATGGTAGAAGTAGATTTGGCAAGAACAGTATGGTCAGAACAGTGCATTTGGGTTATTGCCGTGATTCAGGCTGCGGTGACTGGGCACAGAGCTGCCAGACAGGTACCTCCATGATTTGCATGTCTTACTATCCCATTTATGGTTTCTTGACCCTCCTTTTTGCTGCCCTTGTACCTCCAGGCCTCTTCCTAAATAAACAGGGCAAAACCCCAGTCACTTTTCTCCACTAGTCCCAGTTTTGATACATCTGTACCCTAATGGGGAATAGCTCACACTATTACTGTTGTCATCTCAGCGTAGCTTTGTGTTGCTGAGGTGGTTCCCCATGCCTTGCCAGCTCTACTCCCTGAAGGTCCCCAGTGCTCCTCTCCAGTTTTGGTGGGGTTTGTCTGTCTCTCATGTAACTCTCCCATATGCTCCAGTGAAACGTCATCATCCCTCACAGCACTGCCTGTGATTTTGTCAGCTTCTCACATGCCTGGCAACTTCTCATCATGTCCAGTAGTTTTCCACACAGTGCTGAATTAGCTTAACCTCAGGCTACGACCTAGAAATTGGCCTAGTCGTTACCTGCTGCCCCAAGAGTTTCTACACATTTTCAGAACATTTCCCCTTTTAAGACATTTCCTCTTTTAACTTGCTGGGACTCTGAGCTGACTGCTCTTTAACCCAAGGAGCATTTCCTGGAGGTACACTGCCCTTTCACTTACGGTGACAGCTGAGATAAATAGCTGAGTGCTCTCAGGGTTGTGCTTGCAGAGGATCGCTACAGGTGTTGCAGGAAGAAGGGATGAAGTGGGATTAGGTTGGTGCTAGGCTGGTGCCTTCACCGCTCTCTAATTGCTCAAAAGAGCAACTGGAGGTGGTTAGCCATCTCGTCCTGTTTTATACCTGGTGTGTGCTGTCTTAGCAGTGGCAGACCAATGCAGTATAAAACCAGATATGAAACATCATTAACTCCTATATGGAGATCACAACACTGATGTATAGTGTTTGTGTTTGAGCTAAAACTAACATGTTTTGCTAGGCTAGTGTCCTCTGAATGCAAGTTCCATCTTGAGAACATCTTCAGGACATTTGGACATTCAAGGGCAGTTACATACCATACATGCAGCATTTTCTGTTAATGAGCTGTCCTGGATGCATCTGGCAGGTTCTTGGTGCCACATCCCTCTCATGTAAACAAAGCTGCCTCAAAAAAAGAACAATGTTTTGGAAACCAGGTTCAGGTGGCCATATGAGGATGAGGTGTGGGAATTCCTTGTAAAAACAAGAGTGTCGTCTTTCTGATACAGACTAGTGGTATTTTCAGTCAAAAAGAGACTTCAGACCATTCAGGTGGGACTTCTGTCATGTTTGGAGGAAGTAGAATGGGTCCTCTCTGCTCCAGGACAGTAGCAACTGTGTAACTCGGAGATGTGACTGCATCCTGATGCTGAATGTTGAGTGGGGAGATGGTGAGTAGGGCCAATCCCCGCACAAGTTTTGGAAGCTTTGATGTGCCTGTGAGACTACTCAAGTCCTGAAAACCTAAAATTCCGGATTATAAATGATCTATCTTGAAATTAAAAGTATGAGTCACCAGCAACCACACAATTTAGTTATAGCTGGCTTTTCTCTGGTATGTATCTCATTTCATCGCAATATTCTTGACTTCTGGGGGAAAAAATGCAGTCATTTTAAACTTAAAATGGCATTGAATCTGTAGGCAGAATTTCTTTTGCCTTCAGTGGAAACAGGATTAGGTTTGCAGTGGTTACTATCTCAAATTTTCTAATGAAAGATTATTACAGTCCCTTATTAACTATTCCTCTTTCATGATAATTCAGATATAGCTGTTCATGTGCTTGTGAAACTTTTAAATATCTTCAAATTCATCTCTGTCAATCAATGACAAAGTGAGCTGCATGAATACTAGGAAAATTACAATGGATTCAATTAACTTATTAATAAGACATTGGAATATTTTATAGCCCGGTAGCACTGTGCTTTGGGACATGATGCATTCACTGATAAATCACGCAGAGTGCTGAGCAGAAAATGGATTCCTTCTCAGTGATTCTGAAGTCACACTTAATCGGACAAAATCAGATATATATTTCTCAGCTGCTGCCTTGTGGCATAGTGATGGTGGAAGCTGAAGAATAGCAGAGATGAGATGTGTTGAAGGACTGGGCACTTCCAGCTGAAATTTTGCTTGATTAAAAGAGGATTTGAGTCTAAACCCTTCAAGACACAAACTCCATTTTGATTTGTGTCTATATCTATCAGTTGCAGTAGAGATGCTTTTAAGGGTATTTGTGAGGCAGAGTTACCTCAATTCATGTGAAATCTGACATTACATAAATGTATATAATTGATCAAGTAATACACTAGTAATTTAGACTGCTAAACACCTCAAGGACAAACAAGGTAAGATTCATAACATGCAAATTGTGAGGAAAGTGGAACTTTATTAATCTGTGCATGTTTTTTATAAGTAGTGATTAAACGTAGTTTTATGTGCCATGCATTAATCTAAATGCACAGGAAATTTATTAATATTGTAGAATACTGATAGCTGACATCTTATATTCTCTTTTATTTTTCAGGATCATAGGCTTGCCTTCAAAGTTTATTACCAAGGTAGAGCTGGAAGAACTATAGCTAGGACTCAAATACTGTGACTGTGTTTATTGTTGTTTGAGAGACCAAGCAGAGTGGTTTTGCCTAAGGAGGTTTTGTCAACTATCCACAGCAGAGAGAGTGAAATTTAGGAAAAACATTAATCTGAAGGACTGGGGTGGGTGGGAGGTCGGGGAGTCTACTTATACACACACAGATAGATGCAGGATAGATTTTATTGGTGGTATCACTGTCTATTTAAATAGAAATGGGTAATCATTTCCTTAGTTTGATCTTTCTAATTTGTGAGTTCCTCGTGTGGTGAGTTTGCTTTTCCGTGCAAACATGCATTGACTCTTGCTCCCCATCTGTTGGAAAGTATCTATAGCTACCTGTACACTTGAAATAAAAGGAGCCAAGGCTTGTTCTTTGCCAGTGGGATAGGTAGCATGTCATGGTTTATGTCCATATGGTTAAACTTGTTTTTAAAGCAAGCTGGCCCTGATCCTAATGCTCTTTGGGATTAGTCCCTCATTTGTGCCATCCTTGAATTGTGCCTGCATATTGTCTGGAAACATGCTATTTAATACAAGCAATTGCATGCCTTTACTTCAGCTGAGTCCCTGACTCTGTTCAGAACAGGATAATCAATAATTCTGTATAAGCTGTTCCATTCTTTCCATTTTGTGTAGCTTTTTTACTGCCTCATGACTTCTGAGTGAGGTTGTTTTCTCTAAGAATGAAAATAAAGATTTTAAAATGTGCCATTAAAAAAATCTTACAATTTGTCATTATTAAGGCAAAATAATTAAGGGAAATAAAAGCATATTTTTTTCTGTATTTCAAGAAGGTAATTTATTTCCAAAAGTAAGCTGCGCTGACTTTTTAAAGAAAAAAGCATACGAGAAGATTTCTGAGAATTTCAGATGCAACAATAAAGACCCTGTTCTGAAGACTTTAGATGGGCTTGGGCAACCTACAGGATCAGTTCTTGATTTGACAAATGTCATAACGACTTATAAAAACACTTAGCTTGTTCTTGTATTCTGGAGAAAAACAGTCATGTGAGCTGGCCCAAGATCAGGAAGTCTCAGCAAGATCAGTTTTGCCTATGCCATTTTATGGTCTACTGTTTTTCTGATGGAAGGGCTAAAGGGAAAGGACTGCAAGCTCTGTAGGTTCCAAAGCCTGAGACCTTGCAGGTATGTGAAAGAACCTATCATCAACTTCACATCTGCATGGGAACATGTCTGGGGCTATCTATTGCCAAAGAACAGCACCACTCCACCAAGAGACGTGGTTGCTGAATCCAACAGCCCAATGGAGACAAGGCTGCTGCAGCCCCATGCCCCCAGGACCAACCAGTAGCAAGGCTGAGCATGGATTCCCAGCAGGCACAAGCACACAGAGCACACATATGCAACACATACGAAATAAGCATTCAGGCTTAGCCTCAAAGACTAACATGGACAGAAAACACAATTAAGTCACACAAATGCGAACACAGATGCCTTATTCTGTTTCCTTCTCTGACTGATAGTGAGGAATATTTGTGTGTGTATATAAATGCATATTTTTACAAATAAATGCACTAAAATATATGCATATATATGTATGTATATGCATATACATATATGCATATTTGTACAATGTGGATCCCTCCAGCAGCTGCACTCAGACATGTAGTGTTCCTGGATTTTAATAAGGCTTTTGATAATGTCCCTCACAGCATTCTTCTTGACAAGTTATCCTGCTGTGGGATGAGCAGGTTGATGGTGCACTGGGTGAAGAACTGGCTGAAAGGCAGAGCTCAAAGTGTTGTAGTGAATGGGGCTACATCTTGGCTGGTGACCAGTCATCAGCACTGTTCCTCAGGGCTCAGTTCTAGGGCCAATCCTGTTCTATATATTTACCAACAGGTTGGATGCATGAATTGAATGCACCATAAGCAAATTTGCTGATGATACCAAACTGGGAGGTGCTGTTGACCCTCTTGAGTGACAGGAAGTCTAGCAGAGGCATCTAGATAGATTGGAGCATAGGGCTGTGATTCATGGGATGAAATTTAACAAGTTGAAATGCCAGATTCTGCACCTAGGATGGAGTAATGATGGCACAAGTATAGACTGGGAGAGGAGCGGCTGGAGAGCAGCCCTGCAGAAAGGGCTCTGGGGGTACTGGGCGACAGCTGGCCCCGTACAAGCCAGCAGCGTGCCCTGGTAGCCCAGAGGGCAAATCGTGTCCTGGGGCGCATCGCACACAGTGCAACCAGCGGGTCAAAAGGGGTGATTGTCCCACTGCATTCAGCGTTGGTGCGGCCTCACCTTGAGCACTGTGGGCAGTTCTGGGCCTCAGAATGTAAGAAGGGTGTGAAGGTGCTTGAATGCATCCAGAGGGGGGCAACAGCGCTGGTGAAAGGGCTAGAAGGCACGTCCTGTGAGGAGTGGCTAAGGACTTTGGGCTTGTCTAGTTTGGAGAGAAGGAGGCTGAGGGGTGACCTCATTGCTCTCTGCAGCTCCCTGAGGAGGGGAAGAGGAGAGGGATGTGCTGAGATCTTCTCCCTGGTATCCACTGACAGGTTGTGTGGGAATGGTTCAAAGCTGCACCAGTTGAGGGTTAGACTAGGCATTCAGAAGCATTTCTTTACCAAGAGGGTGGTCAAACTCTGGAACAGGCTTCCAAGAGAGGTGTTTGATGTCCCAAGCCTGTCAGGGTTTAAGAGCATTTGGCAAGCGCCTTAATAATATCCTTTAACTTGGTCAGCCCTGAATCGGTCAGGCAGTTGTACTAGATGATTCTTGTAGGTCCCTTCCAACTGAAATAGTCTGTTCTTGTCTATTCGTCTGCCCGATAGCCATCCCTGGATCCCAGTCTCCCCATCTGCTGGAACATGGGCACAGGAGTCTTCAGGTTGCATCCTCACTCCAGCTGCTGGTACTCAGACTGCCTCCCTTGCCCACATGCACTCACACACACATGCACGCATGCACACAAGTAGGTCTATCAGCCTGCTCCCAGACCCTACAGTTTTCCCAGAAGTTTTCCTGGACCCTTTTGTTCCTCTTGTAACCATACTGCATTCAGTCAGATCTCTGCCCCCTTGTATCCATCATGCTTAGGCGTGAAGTTCTGATTTCTTCTTGTAACTACCAAACAGTTTGCTGAGAATAGAAACCAGAAATGTGTTCAAAAAAAAGAAAAAAAGGTAATGTTTTTTCTGGTAGATGCTAAAGTTTTTTTTGGTTTTTTTTCTTTTTCTTTTTCTTGAACTTGGTTTGGTGAAGGAATGAAAGGACGGGAGAATACATGAGATCCCTGCTTTTCTAAATTCAATGGCAAGAATTGCAAGGAGGAAATTTTCAACCACTGAGCTTTTCCAGGTTTTCCATATGCATTTTCTTTGGTAAAAGAAGTGAAACAGTGCCAGAACTTCAGGCAGTGCAAGCTGGATTAACTGCGTTTAATCAATGTATCTGTTTCAATTTTCCTCAACAGAAGACCTGGCCCTCAGTTTCAAAGGCAAGGGTGATAATTTTAAAAACATAAAGTTTTATGTGAATCCATTCTGCTGTTATTAAGGAAGGTGAAAGTGTTACACAGGAGGGAGTGAAATTAGCTTTGAAATGATTTTGCATGTTGCTACTTAGGGTTTTTTTTTTTCCCCTGGCTTTCTTTCAGCAGAAAGGACATGCTTTCTGTGTCTGTTTTGAAAAGGCTTGATCTGAAGAAGACCAGAACTTTCTTTTTTACTCTGACAACTCTGATGTACTCCCTGGATGCTTGATCCAAACACCACAAAGTGCCTTCATTACCTACCCCCATTCCTGTCTTTCCCATCTTCTATTACTTTAAACGTAGGAGCAGCGCTTGATCACCTTTGATCTGAAGCTGTGTGCTTATTACCAGTTTCATAGCCACAGCTGGGTAACTGCTTTCCAGAAGGAAATTAAAACTGCATGGAAGAAAGGGAAAAATTAAGGTGGTTTAAATAAATAAGGTATGTTTTCTCTATCTGGTAGTCTTAGGAACACAGAAATTGTTCAGAACGGATCACACTCCGGGTCTGTCCAGCCCAGCATCCTGCTTCTAACACTAACCAGGATGGGCTGCCTCAGAGGAAGACACATGAACCCCAGCATATGCAGACATGGCATAATCTGTTCCTCTGTGATATCTCATTTTTACTCTTTGGAGACCTGTATTGGGGTAATTATTGTAGTTCTGGATCTCATGTTACTGGGTAAACTTCCTTTTCTTTGAATGGGGCTTTCTTCTCATCTTTTTTTCTCTTTTGTCTGGGACAAAAGTAGATGCAATGTTATTCCCATATAACCACAAGTGAAAGGGAAGTATTATTAAAATCCTTAACTGACTGCTGTGGACTTTTCAGATAGATGGAACAGGAAGTTTCATAAGGACCATTTTGTAGCTCCTGAGTCTGAAGTGAGTCAAGTGCAGGTGTTATGGCAGGTTTCTGTCCCATATCTGATGACAGGACCATACTGGCATGGGGACATCAGGGTGGTGTCATATGGAAGAGGTAAGCCAGCAGGAATGTGTGGACCTGCTCCTGAAAGAGCCTTTGTGCTAAGTTCTTCACCATCCTGCCACATCCACCTCAGATGTTCCTGCTCTTCACCATGAGGAACCTGCGATATGTGTCATGGCTCACAGGGGTTTCTGCCTCACTTTACAGACAGGTTGGCCAGCCCTGCCATATGGAGTCACAGGTTGCAGCACGGTGTTTTGCCCTTCTAAAAATCAAACAGATATATATGCTTCCTGATTTTTCACATGTTTAAGAATTTCAGCCTTTCAGAATAATGCCATTTTCTTTAATGGGCAGCCACAACTAACATCCATGTTTGAAGAATGCAGAAGTCACAGTTCTCTAACTAATATTAGCTAATTAGCCAAAGCGATCTGTTGTTTTGATAAGTCCTGCCAGAGGAGATTGAATAAAACTCCAAGCCATCGAGACAGCCTGGACATAAGAAGCACATGGGATTTTATTTCCTTTATTACAGGCTGTGATTTTTTTTCTCATTGATGAACCAAGACTCATATGTGTATCTTAAGCTGCCTAAAGCCCTCAAAACCCTCTGCTCAGCTGCTGATTAACTCAACAGGGTTACATGACTACATTTCCACTGTTGCACATACAAAGAAGCTTATGTGCTGATCCTGCTCCATATTTTATGAGCTTCTTGGATCCCTCACTCAAACTGCAGCCCCAAACCTGGAGTGAATTCCTCTTGTCAGTCTCCCATAGTCCTTGTTAAAGCATATCTCAACTGGAGACTGTTCCCAGCATGTGGACACCTTGGCATGTTACTCTAGGCTTGCTGAAATCTTGCTTTCTATTCAAATCTTCCACAAAGCTCTCCCTGAATAACCATCTAAAAACAAGAGACCTCATTTATTATAGTTAATAGGAAGGTAAGATCCTTCTTTAACTTAAGTCAAATCCATACTCTGTTTTTCAGACTGCTTTCATGTGAGCTAGGCCAGGATTTGGAGAAGGTACCATGCCTTGCAGAACTGCTGGGGTCCTTGCTCCAACAGGGTGTCAGTGGGAGAAAGCCAGGGTTATGTTCTAGGCCATACAAGGGGCAGAACAAAGACAACATACTGATTATCTTGAGGAAAAGCCATGGAATAAAACTTACATGAAACTGAATGCAGCTATCCTCACCTCAAGAATTATTATTTTTTTTCCACAGCGAATTTGTTATGAAAAAAACCCCACTTTGAAACATTTAAAATGTTGACATTTTAATTTTTTTTTTTTAGTTGCCCATAGCTGATTTCTTTTCACAAATGTTAGTGTGATAATATTGGGTCTTTACAAAGTATTTGGGGGATCAAGCCCAGTCAACATCAGTTTATGAAAGGCAGGTCCTGCTTGAGTAACCTGATCTCTTTCTACAACAAGTTGACTCACTTAGCGGATGAGGGAAAGGCTGTGGATGCTGTCTACCTGGACCTTGGTAGAGCCTTTGACAGCATCTCCCACAGCATTCTCCTGGAGGAACTGGATGCTCCTGGCTTGGGTGGCTGTACTCTATGCTGGGATAAAAGCTGGCTGGATGGCTGAGCCCAATGAGTGGTGGTGAATGGAGATAGAGCCAGCTGGTGGCTGGTCACAAGCACTGTTCCCAGGGCTCAGGATTGGGGCCACTCTTGTTTAATACGTTCATGAACAATCTGGACGAGGGGATGGAGCACACCCCCAGTGGGTTTGCAGAGGACACCGAGCTGGGGGCAGTGTGACCTGCTGGGGGGCAGGGGGCTCTGCAGGGGGTCTGGGCAGGCCGGGCCGAGGGGCCGAGGCCAGTTGTATGAGGCCCAACAGGGCTGAGTGCCGGGCCCTGCCCGTGGGTCACACCAGCCCCCCACAGCGCTGCGGGCTGGGGGCAGGGGGCTGGGAACTGCCCGGCGGGGAAGGGCCTGGGGGGGCTGGTCGGCAGCCGGCTGGGCATGAGCCCCCAGTGTGCCCAGGTGGCCACGGCGGCCAGCAGCGCCCTGGCCGGTGTCAGCAGCAGCGTGGCCAGCAGGGCCAGGCAGTGCCCGTCCCCCTGTGCCGGGCCCTGGTGCGGCCGCCCCTCGAGCCCTGGGGTCAGTTCTGGGCCCCTCACTGCAAGAGGGATGTAGGGGTGCTGGAGCGTGTCCAGGGCAGGGCAATGGAGCTGGGGAAGGGGCTGGAGCACAAGTCTGATGGGGAGCGGCTGTGGGGTGTTCAGCCTGGAGAGGAGGAGGCTGAGGGGGGACCTTATCGCTGTCTGCAGCTGCCTGACAGGAGGCTGCAGGCAGGTGGGGTCGGTCTCTTGTCCAAAGTAACAAGCAACGGGACAAGAAGAAATGGCCTCAAGCTGCACCAGGGGAGGTTTAGACTGGAGATTAGGAAAAATTGCTTCACAGAAAGGGTGGTGAAGCTGCAACAGGCTGCCCAGGGAGGTGGTGGAATCACCGCCTCTGGCATTATTTAAAACATGTAGATGCAGTGTTTAGCAACATGGTTTAGTGGTGGACTTGGCAGTCATGGGTTCATGGTTGGAGCTGATGATCTTAAAAGTATTTTCCAACCTAAATGATCTATGATTCTATGATTCCTTTTCCAGCTCTACTGTACATTTAATAGCTTTCATGGACTTCTGTCTGTGCTGAGAAACTGAAGTGAGGTGACTCTGCTATAGAAAGTGCAGCCATTCATGCATACAAAAATCAGCTTCTTTTGTAAGCATGTACAACCATTGCTGCATAGAGGTTGAGAATTACTCCGTGATGTGTATCCCATCCATTTTCAAAACAGATGTCACCCTAAAGCCATCTCTTCACTTTCACGGAGAGTTTTATAAGCTTACAAAAGAAGTTAATCTATTAAAAAGCTCTGCACTGTTCATTCTACTTCAATTCCAGTGTCCAAAGACTCAGAGCTTCTGGCCATGATAATTTCTAATACATGCTTTCTTCTACATTACCAATTTGCATGCATATAATCTGTAGGTTATCTGTAAAGAAAGCTGGTGTTTCAGAGGCAGTGTGGATTACATTCAAGTGCAGGAAGCAAAAAGACTATTCAGGAAAGTTTTCTTCCTAATAGTCTCCCTGCTTCTGATTTCCCATAGACTAATCCCTGTCCCTCCCTTCTCTTATTTGTCTCTAATTATTTCTTTTTTTAATTTGGTGTTCAACTAAGGTAAAAGTTTAGTTGAGATTTTATATTCAGGTGCTTATAAGGTGGTAACAGTTATTGCAAGTACATGTAGTACTTGAGAATACATGGTTGTTATAAGCTTTCCTGATGTAAAGTTCAGCTCTTTCAATTAATACTTCCTGCTTTAGAGACAGAACTGCCACCACCACCCCTCCCCCCCCCCCAATATGCATACATTTTCCCCTGTTACACTGCCATCACAGAAGCAAACCTACTCCTATTAGCCCTATAGCCCCATGTAATTCATGACTGTGGAGAAAAAAACTTCATGAAAGAGCCAGCCTGAGGCTCAAACCTGAAAAAGCAGCTACAGGACTAGTTGAACCAGTAGACAGCAGACATAATGGTGCCAGTGTGAAGCATCTGAACAGCTGTTTGCAAAGAGGTGCCAACAGGCCGTTTGTATGTACCCCAGCCTCTCTGTCTCCAGCTGAATCTCCACTTCCCTCTTCTGCCAGCTTTCCTTCTTTTCTCTCACTACTCCGTCCTTGTATAACTCTTTCTTTCCTTAATTGGTCATTTCTTTGTATTTTTCTCTGCTGAATTTTTTCCTCTGAGGTCATCCCGTCCTTGTCAGGGCAGAGACTGTGCAATGCCCAGCGACATTTAACCTCCATGCACCGTTCGTCCCCAGGCACCGCTGTTAATAAAATTGTGACAGGTGGAACCAGGAATTCACTTTCAAAGCACTGATGCAATTAAACCGAGGAATCTCACATACTTGCTAATACAATGAACTGCAAATGACAAGAAGTCAGAAACTTTGGTCTTCTGTGTCATTCTGCGAGCATACCACCGTGTACAATAAATCTGATGGGATATTAAAGATGGCACACTTCAGAGGAACCCTGTCCATCAATGTTTAACTCTTTCTGAGGGAGAACCTGGGCTGCCATTCCCACAAAGTGGCCAAAAGCTGTAAAATTGCCTACATGCACCAGCCCTTGATGTTGTCTTTACCAGTTTGTCACCTCTCTGAAGTGCGGACAGGTCAGGTGCCCCTTAGGTGTACACTGCTCACTGATGAGGAGCTGTTTACTCAGCGAGGATGTCAGTGAGTTAGATTTTAGAAGTCAATTAGTACCCTTTCAGCCCTCAGTGCTGTGCTGCTCGTTTCCCAAGACATCCAGGTGTATGCTGGAGTTACCAGCTGTGAAGTAAGTAGATTTGATAGAGAAGAATGAAACCCCTGCTAACCCCGGGAAAGCAGCCAGAACACCAGCAACACTGGAGGTGTTGGATGGATGAATCAGAGCAGTGAGGAAAGGATTGATGGAATGGCATTTAGTGGCATTGAGATCAGGTAAGCAGGAATATTTTATATTTAATTTTTTTTTAATATTTGGAAACCAGAACAGTTCATCATTTTTCATCCAAAAATCACTGTTTTCTGTCAAGATCAATGTTTTTCTCTTAAAATGTATGAGCAGAATAACAGCATTATATCTTTAGAATATGATGCCATCATCAGAAGTCCATGTAAATCCTAAAAAACACAATTATTTTGAGACTTGTAGTCCTGAGCTTACCAGTTAAGAAGTCACAAGAATTATTTATTTTAAACACTAGAATTATAACTAGAATCCTACATGAGTTTTGGTGGGGAAGGTTTTTTCTGAGGTTATAAACACTGGTACCTCAAAACATTTAGTTTTCAGCAACTAGAGAGAAAACAAACACCAAAAGTCTTCCAAAATTCTGATCACCAGACCCTAAAACACTTTCAGTGTAGAGGTTTTTGAAAACATTCCAGAGCTTCCAAAGGAAAGACTCAGGTAAAACCAAAATATTTAACCAAAATAAATATATATGTGTGTGTGTGAATGAATAATAAAATTTTCTATTAATCAAAATGTCACATGCCTTTGAAAGACACAGTATCTTTTAACATTGATGTGAAAGTTGGTCTGGGTGGCATGGTACCATTTAAATTTACTTAGTGGTCTATGCTAAAGACAGGTTCTTAGCTGTGTCCTTCTCAGTTGAGGTTTTAATAGCTGACACTGTTAGCACAGCGCTGGAGCCCTCCGCCACAGCGAAGCTCCAGTGCACGGACATGTCAGCTTTACAGTAGATTTAATGCCTGGAACTAGCAGCGAAGCCAACCTTCTGTTTCTTTTCAAGGTAAACTACTAGCAGTTAATCTAGCCAAAGTTTCCTGTTCATAAAAGGACAGGTAAACGATTGCTAGGTTTTGATGGCAATTTAATATGTTTATATTAAGAAGTTCTTCATTTACAGTCTTATATTGCAGTAAATCTCTCTGTAGATTTACTCTGGGTTTATTCTGTTTCTGTGTAACATTTGCTGCCAACCACTGCCAGAAGGAGGTTAATGGGCTAATTGGATCTCAGGTTTGACGCTGTACTGCTGCTTTCACGTTTCCAGAGTTCCAGTACTTGTTTTATTATCATCATTGTCTTCTTCTAAACAGCTAGTTTGTAATTCAATAATCCTTGTTTTTTGCAGATTCTGGTTTTATAACAGGGAGGGTAAGATTTTGTTGCCCAAAAATAGAGGCTTAGCATCATTTTAAGCACAGAGGGTTATCCTTTCAGGTTTCTAGCTGCTGCTCCTGAAGGCTGCAGATCTTCCAGACCTGTCCCCCTGCACATGTTTAGGACACTCTTGAGTGTCCCACATTGCACTAGAAACCTGTAAAAAGGCAGCTGAATCCTACCCAAACAGTTTTACAGTGTTTTACATGTTACACAGTGTCTAGCACAATGAATTGCATATCCTGACAAGTGACTCTGGGTGCTATAAGCAAAACTTTGTGAGACAGCCATAAATGTGAACTTATAAAAGACCATGGATAGATCAAATCCATGCTGTAAAATGTCTTCAGAGTGGAATTTGTCAGAATTTGGAAAAGACAAATAATTCATAGAAACAATTATATTTTAACTTCATTTCATTTTGAAAACAGGATAAAAATTATCTCAGTAAAGGACATGTGGATTGTCTGCCTCCAAATGGTTTTGTTTCAATTTTAATATGTTATTTTAGATGTACGTACACAAAATGACATATGTTCATATGTCTATACTATGTTTTAAGTGCAATGTATGCCCATAATGCAAGAGGTAAAGTTGGAATAGAAACTTTGATTTGTTTTCTCATGGAACATTTACATCACCCTGGAATTAATTTACTTACATTTCAATTTGTGGGAAGTTTTACAAAAGGTTTCTCTGTTGTAAGGCAAAGAGTTGTGTAGGAGGGCTGTTACTTGGGAAAAAGGTAAACTCCAAATCCTTACCAGCTCCACAGCTGTAGAATCTCCATGACCTGAGATCTTCATGAACCAATTAATGAGCATCTGTCACGGTGCTTAGATATATTCTATCCTGCTTTGCAGCAAGTATTGGATTAGGAGGCATCTTGGGGTCACTACCCTATGATTCTGTGGCTCAATGTGTGTTGAACAACAAAAATTTGGATTTACACACATAATTTTTGACAGAAAACTGAAGTACCTAAGTTAGAAGCATAGTGATTTTAGCCTCCCTTTTAAACCGTAGGAAAAAACTGAGGAAGAGAGCTATGCTTTAAGATGGGTTGAAGTGGGCTCTGAGCTGGAAATGGAACCAGAAATAAAGTTTTCCTGTCACTGCCATCCTTGTTAGGATCATCTCAATTAATTTCATGCTATGAATATGAATTCTTAAAGATGTTTTGGTGATTTTTTTCCAAACCAAACAATGGATAGTGAGCAGCTATCTCTTTTAACACATCTAGACAGGACTCTGCCTAAAAGCTTAGGTGTTTCCTCCATTTAGGGAAAGCTGGTTAAAACAAAACCTAGGAAGTATCAGTTTCTAAAAACAAAAATAGAAAGGAAACAGATTTATACACTGCTAAGATTTGAGTCATCTCTAGATATGCCTTAAATACGTTCCACAGAAAATACTAAATTAAAATCATATGTAAAAAATTCGCTCCATGGCCCCATCTGCTCAGCAAGTCATGAAAAAAACTGAGATAGACTCATTTGTTGGAAGTTTAACACCGAGGAGACTTTTCTGAGCCCTATATGTTGAATACCACTAATTGAATACTACACTGAATTTGACTTGGAAAAGAATGGGACTGTTAATTCCATCAAAGTAAAACTGGCCTTGGTAGAAACTCTTTCCTATAAGCTTAGCTCTTTAACACAACTGAGGAAAAACTATGTCACAAATTTTACATGATGTCAACTTCTCTACGCTGAGTTGTAATTTTCCCTACTTTGGGAATTAAACGTTTTTCACTCGGATCTGATTTTGCAATGAATGTATTTGACCCATGCAAAAATAAACAAGAACCACCATCCAAACCATTCTTTTGAAAACTGAAAGCCTTTGCATTTACTTTTCAAAGTTTTAAAGTCAGTGGCCATAAACACATGCAAGTAGAGCAAAGCAATCTAGCTGTGATGAACTCATTAAACTATTTTCTCTGGTTTTTGAGTGCAACTGATCTGTGAATACAGTTGGAAATAGACATATAAGTCTGAAGTGATTCCCCAAATGTTTCATATAGACAGCTTTCAATTAATGAATTGATTTCAAACTTGGGGTTTTTGTGCTGCTGGTTTTGGACATGTTTTTTCAACAAATGTTGTTGGTTGTTGAAGTGACAGGTTGGTATTTCTCTTCTTTATACGGCTCTGTGAAACATATAAGCAAGACAAAGGCTTAATTGGGTTGTCTGTGGTGTAAATATTCAAAGAAGTCTTGGAAGGACTATCAGTCTTGTCAAGCTTTCATTGTTTGCAGAAAAGGAGCAGAAGGGAAGGATAACCTTGTGATTAAACGAGTAGACTGTGACTCAGGATATCAGAATTTAATTCCTGCATCTAAATGTATTGTAATACAAATAATCTAAGCCTCATCCTTTAGTTTCAATTTATGTTTTTCTTTCCCCATCCTCTCGTTGCTTGGTTCAATCCCTTTGTGCCGCTTGAAGAAGGATACTGCAGGTTAACAGTGAAAGGTTAACGCATTAGGGAGCATGCTTTGAAATCAAATGACCTGAATTATTGTTGTGTTGATTAGTATGCAAGAGATATTGTGTGTCAGTCAGCATCATCCTAAAACAGCCTCATCTAAGTGAAAGGACGTAAAAATATTCACCCCCTGGGCATTTTGAAAATATTTTTAGCTTCATTGGTATGGAACCAATATCCTCAGGAGCTGGAATTGAATGTTCTTAACATGAGGCAGAAGAAGCAAGTGCAGCACAATAACAGAATGTGACATGTCATTAGCAGAGTCCCAGTGATTCTTGCTCTTCCTTGTTCCCCAAATAAATGTGCAATAGTTAGTAACAGAAATCTTCCTTTCAGATCAAAGAATTAAAAAGTATAGACTATCAGGCCTAGATATCACTGATTTCAGGTGCAGTAATGGAGTAAACTGCCAGAGCAGAGAAAAATCGCATGTGTGCAGCAGCCATAGATTTCCCAGGTTTAGGGCATCACTGTTTTTTCCTATGGGTAAGTGAAAAAGAGTGAGAACAAACACTGCGAGTGAACAGATATGTCTGATGGCAGTGGAAGGGAAAGTCCTAGCTGAGGGAATAAGCTGAGCAACTGATTGCAGACGGGCAAGAGAAAGAAGAAGAAAACTGTGAAGGATGCTAGTTGTACTGCCCATCACGCTTTGTAGCTGGACAAAGACTCAGGTAGGATATAAAAGAGCGAATTCCATCTTCACTGGATAGAACAGCAGTAGGCAGTAGTGCCAAGGGAGGAAAGAGGAAAAAAAAACCCCAACAACCAACAACAACAACAAAAGAGAAAGAAATAGAAGGAAAACCTGGAAAGATGGAGAACTACATATCTGATTGCCCAAAGAAGCACTGTGTCCAGCATCCTCTGACCTAAATCCTCAACTTTGTTCCTGTTCCAAATAAATAAGAGCCATGATAATGAGTGTTCTGTTTACCGTGTCCCCTCAAATGTGTTTGTTTTGTCCAAAAGTACTGGTCAAATCAAAAGCACTACCTCCTTTTCCCCATCATCTCTTTAGACTTTTGTGACTATAGCAATGCCACTTCAGCATTCCCGAGGTAAAATGAAACCTTGCGTATTGGAGAGTGACGGTCAGCTTTCCTGCTGCTTCTCACAGCTCAGTGAACCTCCATGAAGTTGCTCTTTGCTGTACCTGATTTCCTTTCTCTGCCTTAGCGTACTGAAGGAGCACCCTTGTTTCCAAAAAATTTGATGATGTGCCATAAATGGAGCTTATTCTTTACTGGCATTGGTAGGAGACAAGGATTAAAGGGATTTCTTTTCCTACAGTTACCTCTGGCCAGTACAGCATCCATTCTCCTATGACACATCACTGTCATGAAGACTGGTAACCCCACCTCCAACCTGTACTGGAGTTGCAATTGGTTCTGTAATATACAACTAACATGAAACAAATGTGAATGAGAACTTAAGAACAGAAAAAGTACCTAGACACAATTTGTTGAAATTTCTTGTTGAAGAGGTTTTTAAAATTGGTTTATTTCTGGGGTTCATTTCAAAATTGATGAGACATTTTTTTTGTGATCTATTCAGCTTTTTTTGCTCTGTAGGATCTTTTCTTCAGGGATGGTGGGGTTTTTTGTTTTCTTTTTGACCAGTTCTTCTCCTGATCCTTTTCTCAGCTGATTAGCTCCCTGAAGGCTTAGATGTGGAAATGCCCACAATCCACTGCTGTTCTTCAGCACCTATCAGCTGTAATCCATAAAGTTCTAAGTTTTTGAACAAAATAGTTAATTAATTTAGGATCAGGACAAATTGACTTGCAAATTTCTTAAAGAGGGGAATGCATTCCTTCAGCGTTTGTGATCCATATGGTATTTTAGATGGATAAGCCTATTGTGAATACTTTAAAAGATTTTGTAAAACAGTATGAACAAGCAAATATGCACTTACACATGTTGCTAAAGCCAAATGTATTGCAGTTTCACTAAGCTAATCAAAACTGGCACAAAGCAATAATCAAATGGAGGTCACAACCAAGAATGAATCAATGAGTTCAAATGATTAAACTTTCAAACTAATAGTGCAGGTAATCAAATCAAATTATGAGTTTGACACTATTTGAATTAGTTTAAGTTAGGTTTTCCTTGGAAAATTTTAGAGAGAAGCTAGATTTCTTTCATCTATGATCTTAGCTATATGTACAATCATTTATGTGAAAGGAAAAAGATGGAAATGTATTTAACCTAAGTGCAGCTTCTCTCTCTTAACTTTGCTCATCTGAACGTTCAACATGAAATCTAAAGCAGACATACATTCCTTGTGGAAGTGACAAGAAGAGGCACAAACCAGAGAGATCTATTCTGCTTTTCTAATCTTAAACATTTGATTTAGGGCAGGACGAAGTGCCCTCTGGAAATCTCTCTTTCCCCCTAGTTTGTGCAAAGAATATGTACATGATTAGTTTGGACTGGACAACTATTGTAGGTATGAAAAATCTTTTTTTAGACATCTAACTTGTATTTGATTTTTAAAGGTTAGGTAAAAGTGATCTGGGCCTGAGCATTTTTTCTAGGTTTAGCCCTTTGACAACACAATTCAGAAAATACAAGTGATGAAGTCCCTTTGTTCATCTTAGCAGAGTGTGACTAGATGAATACCATTTGAATGTCTCCTCCTTAAATCTCACTGCTACGCATTATTGTGGTTGTTCTTATTCCACCCCCTAACTTTAGAACAAAAGAACCTTTTCAAAGACTTCACACAGAGGTGATGGATAAATCATACACATTAACTGCTTTTGAATAACACCATTTTAACCTGAAAAATCTATTAATTCTGTTCTGTTTACTTTAAGAAAATTATTTAAGACATTGTTTATGCATATGCTGACACAGGCACATAATATAATATAAAAAATAAGAAGGAAAAGAAAAGATTAAGACAATTGTCATCACTCTGGAAAAGACTGAATTCTACTTCATTTCTTGTGAGCTTGCACTCAAGTGGATGTTGTTCTTTGTTATCTTTATGTAGACAGAAAATTTATGGTCAGGATTGGTAACACAGTCAGGATACCTTATCAGATTGCAGGTGACTCATGCTGGCTTTACTAGTGAGTCAAGTCCTTCATTCCCTTCTCTGTTTACAGAAAGCTGGGCAGCTTTGGCTGTGATTTACAACAGAAGAGAAAGACCCATCATTCTTGTGCAAAGGTTTGTCTATATCAGGATGCTATCTTGTCAGTTATATCCTGTGTATACTTCTGTGGCTTTTTGGCCAGTTAGGTGAACACAAATCCTCATGGCTCAGTCCTGTAGAGGGAAATATTTCGTGTATTATAAAGAATTCCATGACTGAGTAGCACTAATGTTTGCAAAACCAGCAGTATTGATTGCAGATACAGATACTCAGAGTGGATTTATAAAGGGAAGTCATGAAGCTGGCCACCTATCTAACAATGATGGATATTATACAAGCAGTTGACAGAAACTCATCCTTTATAGAAATACTTAATATCTGCACCTACTGAAAAGCATTTTCACATATTTAACACTTACAGAACTGAAAAGCATTTTCACATATTTAACACTTACAGAGTTGGGTAATTAATATCGAATCATAAGGGGAAAGGTAGAATGTAATCTTGTTCAGCATTAGCTTGTTAAATATTAGGTATTTAAGATACTTAACTTGGGTTCCTTCCACAATCTGTAGAGAGTGATAGACCTTTCTAGAGGGCAATCTTTTCTGTCTAATTTAGAAATCTCTCTTACTGCGGTATAAATTGTCATCTGAAAGAACCTATATTTGTATAAACTGTAGAGTGAGTTTAGGTAAATAGTTTAAGCTTAGTAGTTAATTTTTAGATGACAAATATATCCAAGGCTTTCTGGGAAAAGCTTCTTCTCATTTTTCTGAATATGCCTTCTTCACACTGAATTTTCCTGGGCACAATTCAAACCTCATCCCACCTTCCTTATCAGATGCAGAGCTTAGGCCAGCTAGCTCTGTTTAGGCATCTATTTTGCAGACGTGTAGTCATTCAGTAGCCTAGAATTAGGTTTCTAGTGACATCTGAGATGCCCCAGGGTATTCCATGAGGCTCTGAGTAGTGCTCCTGTAGCTTATGTCATATCTGTCAGCCTTTTGCAGATGATTTGGACACCAAAGCGTTGCAAATTGCACCATATGTTTGGACAACTGAACAGAGCCTGTAGCCTGTAGAGTGGAAGTCAGCTCCAGATTAAGACTTTTAAAGTCAGATGCCTGCATGTAGGTGTCTACATGTGAGTGAAGTGCCTAAACTCCTGCTTTAGTCAATGAAAATTTAATCACTACACTAGAGCCTGAAAAGCAATTCAGCTGACCCCTCTGGCTTTAGCCAGACTTAGGATAAATTGAATTACTCTAGACTCTACTTCCTATATTGACAAGGGACTGGAGGACTGTGGCTGGAAGCCAGACAGAAGGCTTAAGGGCATCTCAGATAGCACTAGAGGTTTGTGTGAGGACAAATGGATTGAGTTAGCCTGTGTTGCTATAATAGGAGCTTGGACACTGCCTCACATCTAGACACCTTACACGCAGGCATATTGAGTTAGTAGTAGTTTTTTCTCAAAACGAATCACACCCTGAAGCTGGAGGAGATAAATCCTGGGCTTGGTATCTGGGCACATGGCTACAGGTGTTAGATATGTCACCTTTCTCATGATGAACAGCAAATTGTATGTGCATAAACATAATTTCAACTGCTTCAGACAAGATGCGCCAGTAAATCACTGGCAGAGCTGGAGTTCACATGACTCAAGGAATCCAGCACAGACTTCTGAAACAGTATACCAAAATCTAATAGACATCTTCACAAGCAAAAATGACAGCGTGAAGCTGAAGGCAATTACTGACTTGAAAAAAGATAAGAATTTAGTGACTGCACTTGATGAGGCAGACCCAGCAAAGTCTGCGAGCAGCAGACAGATTGATGCAGATGAATGGTGTGATGACTCTGTTGCGAGGAAATACTGAACAAAGAGATTAGGAGGCGGAGAAAGAAGCTGGGTAGAAATATATCAGAAAAAGTTATTTTAAAAAGGAGAAAGGTGCCAATTTTGACACCGTGTGGGCTGAGGCAGCTCTGTGGACCAACTCTATGAAACAAGGAATCATTTCTCCTTTATAGCCCTTAGCTCATCCACAGTAAAATACATTCCCTCTACCCAAATACATAGATCTCCACGTTCATTGCCAATAGTTCTGTTACTTGAGGAAATGTTGGCAAGGGAGATTGACAAATGCAATTAGCAAATATAACATAGACTGGTTTATATCAAATATTTTGAGACAATTGCCCTTGAGGTTAGTGGGGAGAGTCTTTTGGCTTCTACTAGTAAAGCTGGCTGGGGAAGAATGAAGGAGGTGAAAATAATGCCAGTCCACAGTAACGACCCATCGGGAGCACCGTATGCTCCATACCGTGAGCTGTCAGGGAACCTTTAATTCCAATGAAATATGGATATTCATTTATGTCTTGCATGTGTCAGACACATTAGAGCTGACATTAAAAAATCAAGCTAGGCAAGTGCTGTAGTGTTACATCTTACATTTAAATCATTGTGCTGGCAATATTTTTTTATTTGAGCCTATTGGGGTGTGAAAAATTCCTGGCCAGAAAACTCTTCCATGTCAAGGCTCTATTAATAAAAGGAGATGATATGGTGACTGAGACTGACAACTTCTGTGGTTTGGGTTTGTTTATTTCGTTGTTTGTTTTTTGGGTTTTTTTTCGGGGGGGGGCAGGCGGAGGAGTGGTAGGATTTTTTTTGAGGGACTAGTTCATGGTTCTTGCCAAAGAACCTAAGAAAGAACAAATGTTTTTAACAGGCAAAGTGGGGAATTAATTCACTGATTTTTGTTATTTGATAGGGTCATTACATCAGTGCTGGCTGAAAGCATGAAGAATAGCTTATTCATGCTTTGCTCAAGAGTTTCCTCTGCTGGGAAACCATTCATGAGAACCCTGCACACCTTTCTGATCTCTTTCCCATGAGCAGAAATGGACCAAAACAGGGAAGGGGCAGGGGGGAAACCCACATTATCATCCTACCCATAGATTTACTTGCATGTTCTCCATGGTCGTTTAGAAGTCTGATTTTACAGTAGTACTTTCAGTTCTAGGTTGAAATCTCAACCTCCTCATGCCAGATTTTGTACAGGTACACCTAGGATGCTAATCCAGCTGAAAACTAATGAGAAGGCAGCAGGTTTATTACATAACAGTTGAGAAACTGTGGTACAGGGAAATAATTCTTTTGGAGCCTGGCCTTAATCTGTGTCAAAGAAAAGAAAAAAATTAAATCACATGAGTCTAATCACTGAGGATTGTTTCTCATCACTAGGTAAAATGGGTACATTGGCAAATCGGTATATCTATTGGCAGTCAATCACGACTATCTTACGTGTGATCCTGTCTTCACAAGGTGCTGCTACTCAGCTGCCAGGTAACACCTTTCCTGCTGAGAGGACATTCGTGGTCATTTGTAGGACACTAGCGAGGTAAAAGCCAAAGGGAAATAGGTTAACTTAAACCACATTCATTACAGAGATATAATGCTACCTTATTTGTCTAATTGGACTTTTTCAGATTGCTTTTGGCTGGTGGTGTTTCTTTTTGTAACCAGTGAGAGGTGCATGCCGGGACTCATTTTTTCTGACCGCTGCCACACAGGAAACTAAAAGCCACTTTGAATCCCTGCCAGGGCACTTCTTTGTGTCTGAGTTTTGCAGAGCCACAGAGTCTTTCCTCAGTGAAGAAAAGCAAGCTGAGATTCAGCAGGAGTACATGAGGCACGGCTTCCCACAAATATTGGCTGTACTCTGCAAGGCTTTGCCCAACTAACAGGAAGAGGCAGGAAAATATTGGTCTCTAATGGGCATAATTGTGTCAGCAATCTCGCCATACTCTTAGCTTTTGGCAGTAAGACAGGACTCTGCTTAAATGGCTCATTTTGTTGTGTGGAAAGACTTATCTACACTGGCAAAAGAGCAACATCTATTTTCCTGTGCAACTAACTCAGCAACAGCTTTTCTACCTGGAAATCTGCCGGGCTCCTATCAACCTAAAGGCTTGTGTGGGCAAACTGAAGCTAAAGAACAAGGAATATGAAGGACTAAGGGGTTAAAAAATCAAACCCAAACACCATCTAGAGTGTCCTGTGCATAACAGCTATACATTTATATGGTTTTGCTCACCTGTTCAATTTGCTTCCCCCTACAGGCCTGCCAACTAGCGAGTCCAGCACACCTCATTAGTATTTATATTCCATTGAGTGGTTCATTAGCCTTGGCATTGTATTAATGATAGCTGGGGGAAAATAACCCAGAAAGGGAAGCTTTGAAATGGAGACTACTTAGAATGTGATCAATTGAATAAATATATAATTTCATTTAAAAGACTGGAGGAAAAGTTGACCTGAATGTTACTCCCAATCAATATAATATATGGAAATAAATGGAGGTAACTTTCTTCACTGCTGCCCTTGCTGTTTGCTGATGGAGTGATGATCATACCCATAACACCTTTTTGTTTTGCTGATGGAGAGAGTGTTGCATTGTTATCCCATTTACTGATGGGAGTAACTATTGGCTTTTATGTTTTCCATCAGCAGGTCAGGTGCCCATTCTTACAGTCCATGAATGCACAGCTGCATTCCAGCCATGCAGAGAGCACGTGTTACCATTTCTGCTGATGGACTGGGAAAAGCAGCAGGGAGTTGCAGAAAGACTGTCCTGTGTACTGCCATGCACACTGACACATGGAAATCCCCTATACACGCTCCACAGATGCAAGGGTCTAAACGCCTCCATGCTTTTTGCATTTCCATGATCCCCACTCTTGATGTGCTCCAAGAGGAGATGTCTGTGTGTGTGTGTGTGTATGTGTGTCCAGTATAGGACATGGACACCATAATGAGAGAAACTAGAGCACACTGACATTTAACTGGGTGTAACTACCGGTGCTTGTAGAGCAAAACCCGAGGTATGAGTCTCTGCTGCCAGAAACAAAGGAGGGAAGCAGGTCTGAGAGCACTAAACTGGGACTTTGAAGGCTGCAAGATTTTTCATCCGCAATCCACTGTGAGACTGGGAGTCTTTTCATCTCTCTGCATCAGTTTTTCCCTTCCTCCTCCAGTTCTTTCCCAGAAGGCCTTTAGGTATCAGCGCTACCTCTTTGGGTATGTCTGTATCTGTCCTGGTTTTCGCTGGGACACAGTTAATTTTCTTCTTAGTAGCTGGTGCAGTGCTGAGGTTTGGATTTGGTGTGAGAACAATGTTAACAACACACTGATGGTTTTGGCTGTCGCTGGGTGATGTTTATACTGAGTCAAGAACTTTTCAGTTTCTTGGGCCCCACTGGTGAGAGAGCTGGAGGGGCACACGAAATTGGGAGGGGGCACAGCCAGGACAGCTGACCTGAACTGTCCAAAGGGGCATTCCATACCATATGATTCCATACTATATGATGTCATGCTGAGTATATAAGCTGGGGGACATTTGACATTATGACATTTGTCTTGCCAAGGCCCCGCTCCATGTGACGGAGCCCGGCTGCCCTGGGGATGGCTGAGCACCTGCCTGCCCGTGGGAAGCGGTGAATGAATTCCTTGCTTTGCTTTGCTTGCGTGCGCGGCTTTTGCTTTACCTATTAAACTGTCTTTACCTCAACCCATGAGTTTTCTCACTTTTACTCCCCCATCCCACTGCAGGGGGAGCAAGCGGCTGTGTGGGGCTTGGTCACCAGCTGGGGTTAAACCACTGCAGTATCTTTTTTAAAAAAATAATGTTCGTCTGATCTTGAGTAGAATTTTACAGCCTTGAAATTCTAGTGATGGTTAATAATGGTAAGAATTACAGTGTGCAAACAAGTAGCTGCTGCAAAGACCTGCAGTTAATGATTAGTGACCCCTTATTTTTAAACATGAAATTTTCCTTGATGTTTGTATATTTCCTGGCACACACTTATATATACTTATACTCCCTCCCCCTGGCCCCACCCTCAGACAGCTCAGCTAAATTTCACTCTGCAGGGACTTCATAGATAGGCATACAGTAAGCTTTTCACATTTTTTTATTTCACTTTGCCCATGATGCATGTCTTAGCTGGTTACTGTAAAGGAACATCAAGGAGTTACATAGGCTGTTTTTTAAAGACCATTCTTTTTCTCACTGCTATTGACATGAAATGGTGTGTGTTTAAGCACTTAATTGGTGGCTTAATACATTTTCACTGTTCAGCACTCTGCAATTCTGAGATTACTTTCAGTTTGGCTATATAGAGGAAAATGGGAACATTGGGGACTGCGTGTCATGCTTATATCAATAACAGCTGGAAGCTACTGCACTCAGGTCTTAAAAAAAATGACACATGAGACCACTTTGTTTTCTCATCATACCATACCTTGAACTGTCATGAAATCATGTGTGGTACGTGCATGGGAGATGTTGCAAAAGCAATGAGGTTCCTGATCCATGCACTCCTCTATTGATCTTCCTGACACTGGAAACAGGAGAAAAATAGGATGCTGTACTTCTCCAAAGTTCCTGTGGAGGACGAATATAAAAAAGCTCACATCTTCCTCAAGCCTTCTGTTTTCTTTGTAAAGATTTAACATTGGATTTCCACTCTTGTATACTTTATGGAAAGGACCTAGGTGAATTCAGAATGATTGGTCTCCTTGAATGGGATATTCCATGTACAAGTTCAATTTGACCCCTGACATATTTTTGCAAGTCAAACAGAAATCACATTAAAACATATCCTCTGCAAGGCTGCCCTCTGCATAATGCAATCAATATTGTTTAATTAAAGGATGATACTATTGATTCTAATTAAGCAAAATTGCCTACCTCATTCGCTTACAGTTCATATGTGTTCCTAGAGACAAGATGATTTAGTACTCTTACTACTACTTTCCATATACAAGAGAAACATACTTATTTTTTAAAATTCTCAGCTCCAGCACCCAGTGCCTCAATGTCATTTTTCTCTTGATGAATGGACAATTTGATGTGTATAAACATAATTTTAAAATAATAAATTATGTAAGTGGGCGATCCAAATGTGCAAACATAGGGTTTCAGAAAATTGAATTTTAAAATGTTGGAATCATTAGATTACTGAAAAAGCTCTGCAGCTATTAATGGCACACTTTAATACAGCTTGGAGCTAATATTTTTCACTCCAAATAATCTGTCAGGAAATCGTTTCTGTGAGATGTGTTCGAGTGTTGCAGGCTGAGGTGTGCTAAAGAGAAAACCTTATGAGCATATTTATCATTTCATTTGAAGAGAGGAATCTTGGTTATATTGATACAACATGCAATTTAATATAAACCATGGAATGATTATTTATATTCTTTTTTTCATGATGGGAACTGACATGTAATTAAGGATTAATGACTGGTTCTCTGAAAAGCTACATTTTAATACTCATTGGGTGATAATTTAAAGAGGTCACTACATATAGGAATATTTTTTGTGTTAACCTCTAGGATTGGTATGGCCTTAGGATGGCTTGCTTAATTATACTTTTTTATGTTTTCTTTTTTTCTAGGAAGAGCCATTAGACAGTAATTAGAATATTATCATATAGGCTGAAAAATATATTACCCGAGGGCTCCATATAGGATTTTGCAGAGGAGATATACTATGTATCAAAGAACTGGGAAAGTAATGGATTTGGAAGACATTAAGTATAGAGCATTTATGAGAAAACTTAAAATGAAATATAAATAAGCAAAAGGAATGAAAAGCCTGCTGACATTTAATGAAAGCAGTGAGGTTTGTAAGTGTCAGCTGGTGAACTTGATTGATTTCAGAGATAGACATGATCTGATTTATTTTCCTAGTAACACCAGCAGATAGGCTTATAAGAATGGCTGTGTTATCATCTAGATGGAAAATTTCAGCAAAGTAAATGCAGAAATTCCCAATAGGGTTTTACTGATACATGCAGTTTTCCTGACACAGCTGGTGAGGAAGCCAACTAGGGAAGGTGCTCTTCTGGACCTGTTGTTTGTGCAGAGAAGGACTTGCAGGTGATGTGATGGTTGGAGGCCACCTTGGGCACAGCGATCATTAAATTGATAAGAGTTTTAGGTTCTCAGAGAAGTAAGAAAGGGGGGTCAGCAGGAAGCTAGTTTGGACTTCTGGAGGGCAGACTTTGGCCTGTTTAGGAGCCTGGTTGACAGAGTCCCTTGGGGGGCAGCCCTGAAGGGCCAAGGAGCCCAGGAAGACTGGGCGTGCTTCAAGAAGGAAACCCTAAAGGCACAGAGGCAGGCTGTCCCCATGTGCTGAAAGAGGAGCCAGCGGGGCAGAAGACCGGCCCGGCTGAACAGGGAGCTTTGCCTGGCACTCAGGGAAAAAAAGACAGTTTATGACTTTTGGAAGAAGGAGAAGACCACTCAGGAGGGCTATAAGGATGTTTGAAGTTATGCAGGGAGAAAATTAGAAGGGCCAAAGCCTGGCTAGAACTTAATTTGTCTACTGATGTAAAAGACAATAAAAAATGTTTCTATAAATACATTAGTAACATAAGGAGGGCTAAGGAGAATCTGCATCCCTTATTGGATGTGGGGGTAAACGTAGCGGCAAAGGATGAGGAAAAGGCTGAGGTGACTAATGCCTCCTTTGCTTCAGTCTTTACAGTAACACCAGTTTTCTCTGGGTACACAGCGCTCTGAGCTGGAAGGCAGAGACAGGGAGCAGAATGAAACCCCCATAATCCAAGGGAAAATTATCAGTGACCTGCTACACCACTTAGACACACACAGGTCTCCAGGGCTGAATGGGATCCACCCAAGGGTACTGAGGGAGCTGGTAGAAGTGCTCATCAATTCACTTTCCATCTCTTATCAGCAGTCCTGGTTAACCAGGGAGGTCCCAGTTGACTGGAAGTTAGGGAATTTGATGCCTATCTACAAGAAGGGTAGGAAGGAAGATCCAGGGAAATACAGGCCTGCCAGCCTGACCTCAGTGACAGGGAAGCTTATGGAGCAAGATCATCTTCAGTGCCATCATGTGGCACATGCAGGACAACCAGGTGATCAGGCCCAGCCAGCATGGGTTTATGAAAGGCAGGTCCTGCTTGAGTAACCTGATCTCTTTCTACAACAAGTTGACTCACTTAGCGGATGAGGGAAAGGCTGTGGATGCTGTCTACCTGGACCTTGGTAGAGCCTTTGACACCACCTCCCACAGCATTCTCCTGGAGGAACTGGATGCTCCTGGCTTGGGTGGCTGTACTCTATGCTGGGATAAAAGCTGGCTGGACGGCTGAGCCCAATGAGTGGTGGTGAATGGAGATAGAGCCAGCTGGTGGCTGGTCACAAGCACTGTTCCCCAGGGCTCAGGACTGGGGCCAGTTCTCTTTAGTATCTTTATAAACAATCTGGATGGGGGATTGAGGGCACCCTCAGTAGGGTTGCAGAGGACACCAAACTGGGGGGGAAGTGCTGATCTGCTGGAGGGCAGGAAGCTCTGCAGAGGGATCTGGACAGGCTGGACCGATGGGCTGAGGCCAGTTGTATGAGGTTCAATGGGCTCAGTGCTGGGTCCTGCACTTGGGTCACACCAACCCCAGGCAGCACTACAGGCTGGGGGAAGAGCAGCAGGAAAGCTGCCCGGTGGGAAAGGACCTGGGGAGTGTTGGTTGATCACCAGCTCAACATGAGCCAAGAAGGCCAACAGCACCCTGGCTTGTATCAGAAACAGTGTGGCCAGCAGGACTAGGGAAGGGATTGTCCCCCTGTACTCAGCACTGGTGAGGCTGCACCTTGAATGTTGTATTCACTTTTGGGCCCCTTGCTACAAGACAGACATCGAGGTGCTGGAGCATGTCCAGAGAAGGGCAAGGAAGTTGGTGAAGGAGCACAAGTCTTATGAGGAGCGGCTAAGGGAACTGAGGGTGTTTAGCCTGGAGAAAAAGAGGCTGAGGGGAGACTTTATTGCGCTCTACAGCTGCCTGAGAGGGGGTTGTAGGCAGGTGGGAATTGGTCTCTTCTCCTAAGTAAGTAGTGACAGGACAAGAAGAAATGGCCTTAGGTTGTGCCAGAGGAGGTTTACATTGGAGATCAGACTGGAGATTAGGAAAAAAAATTCTTCTCTGAAAGGGTTATCAAGCATTGGAAGAGGCTGCCCTGGGAAGTGGTTGATTCACCATCCCTGAAGGTATCTAAAATACCTGTAGATATGGTGCTTAGGAACATGGCTTAGTGATGGACTTGGCAGTGTTAGGTTTATGGCTGTACTTGATGATCTTAGAGGTCTTTTCCAACCTAAAAAATATAATGATTCTGTGATTCTATAGTTTGGAGTAACATAGGTACAGAGGATGGGCAATTTTGTGATTAATAGTACAGCATAGATTGTTTAGGCAGATACCTAGAGTATTGAAACCTTGTAAAAAATACTGTTTCTGTTTTATACAAGTCTGCTTGACTTACTGATTCTTTGAAATAAGCTTTGATCATATAGCTAATTTTGCTGAGGGGGAAACTCGTAGCCATATGACAGTCAATGGACTTCTGATGAATCCTTTTCCTGGTGCTAACCATTTAATAAAGGGATGTGGGCGATTTTATGATTCATGCCCTCTTATTTAAAAAGAAAAGCAGAGCGATTAAAAGCTATATAATACAGTTAGTATATTCCAATTCTTATGTTGCAAAAACTCAACATCAGATATTGTTCAGTGCCTCTTCAAGCCTTAAACCTGCAGGAGTGAAATTTGAAAATAGCGCAAAGACACTGAAGGCACACCAGTATCTTCAAAACTGATCAATGTATTCATATGGCTGCTCTTGTTCTTTGGAAAGTTGAATGAATAAATGCAAGAGGAAAAGAAAGTTATGAATGATAAAGGCTCCTTTGGGCCCTCAAGCTGAAATAAAAACACCTTTATCGGTTATCATTAGCTCTGTTTGAGAATTCTGGCAGACTAGTGAGAGACTGTTTGAACAAGACTGATACTAGTCATCTGCACTGGGTTTAATAGATAAAATAAGCCTGGGCTGGTTCAGCAGCACAGGGCACCTCACACCCACAGAACTTAACTCTTTCTCTTAGAGAGGTGATAACTTTCTAGGTATTCAAGTGACTGGGAACAGTCACCAGGTTGGTCTGTGCCATTCCTCACTGATCCCAGGGATGTTCCAGGAGTGTGGACACTGGCCATGACTATGCCAAGGAGCTTGCCAGCAGTTAGCTGTCATGGATGATCATGCCCCAGTTCTTGAAGCTGTGTGCTCATCCTGTTTACTTTTTTAACATAGGAATAACCAGGGTAATCATCATCTCCTCCTAATTTTGTCACTTAGTTAGATCAGGCAGAAAAGTGTTGTGTCTCCTGCAGTAGCTTGGGTAGATTCAAATCAGAACAGATAAAGTGAAGCCATTGGAGAGAAGAAAAACAGGGAGCTATTATCAAGAGATTAAGATAAGGGGTAAGGTACCTTGTTACGTCGCATCATTTATCTGCAAGTTTCTACTTATATATAGTCAAATTGCATCCCCAGATATAGATAACAAAGATGAGCCTTTACACAGGTACAGACCAGCACAGAAATTAAACTGCTTGCTACATGAACAGAGATACAATCCCTGTGGGATGTTGGAGGAGGCAGCAATGTGTAGTAAACTTGAAGCCGTTTGGCTGATGGAAACATTTTGCAGCATAATATGTACCTTATCTTCGATTCTACCTATTTTTTGCTGCCCTTGTGTCTCCTGCATGCTGCAGCCAGCTATATGATTACAGTGATGAAGGGAGCTGTGTGGCACTGAATTTCAGTTGTGCATTGATCTTGCCAGGAATTAGTGGGGAAAAAAAAATCAATTGGAGCATCTTGGTCACCAGCCAAAAAATAGGGTGTAAGTGACTCCCAGTTACTGTATGATGGGTCAGCTTAACAGGTGCTCTGGATAACTGACATGACAGAACATAATGGCTATTGTGGAGAGGCAGTTATGGTATTGACAGGAACACAGAGACATTTAGGGAAAAAGGGAAGAAGCAGATTGAGAAATCCATGGTGATGCCAGAGCCAAGGGGTTTTTTAACACTTTCTGAATGAGGGCCACTGCATCTTTCCACTGGAAGGCTGGTCTGTAGAGTAAATACATCCCTGATACGTTGCATTTGATAACCTGGACCAAATGCTTATATGCAAGCAGAATGAGACAATTAGAGGATAATTTGGGCAGATGAAACAAAATCCTCAGTTGTAAAAATAATAAACCAAGTACCTGGGCTAGGAAAGAGCCTATTATATTTTTCATTAATTCAAAAGCTTAGAATTTGTTATTGATCTGTAGATTCAGTGTATCAAATCCTTCTGCAGTTTATACACGGGCTTACAGGCTCGGCTTGCCCTGGTGTGCATGAAGAAGGGAAAACTGCCTCTGTTCTCTTGAAAGTAGAGAATGTGCATGCCTAAAGCGTAATTAGAGAGGTTGAAAGAGGTTGGGTCTCACACTTCCTCCCTTGCACAACTGTCTCCTTATGCTGGGATAAGTGGCTGTGTTATATTCATTCCACCATGGCCTCACTCTGCTTTGCAATACACTTGGCAGAACTGGGTCCTCTTGTGTACAGTTCTCTGAAAGCGCATCCACTCTCACTGTACCCTTCAGGAGAGCATACCAAGGACACATGGAGGGCTTTGAATCCTCAATGTTAGAGTTTAATTTGGAACAAACTATGAGGATGATCTATGAAAAATCTCTTGCTTTCCATCTCCTCTGAGGCTTGGCAGGACTGTTTCCTCCCCAAGCTTTCCAGTGGTTTCCTGTTTTCTGTGGGCACTGCAGACTCCCTTACAGAACCATAGAATTGTTTAGGTTGGAAAAGACCTTTAAGATCAAGTCCAACCATTAACCTAACACTGCCAAGTCCATCACTAAACCATGTCCCTAAGCTCCACACCTACAGGTCTTTTAAATACCTACCAGGGACAGTGAATCAACCACTTCCCTGGGCAGCCTCTTCCAATGCTTGACAACCCTTTCTGTGTAGAAATTTTTCCCAAGCTCCAATCTAAACCTCCCCTGGTGCAACTTGAGGCCATTTCCTCTTATTACTTCTTACTTGGGAGAAGAGGCTAACACCCACTTAGCTACGGTCTCCTGTCAGGCAGCTGTAGAGAGTGATAAGGTCCCCCCTCAGCCTCCTTTTCTCCAGGCTAAACCACAACAGTTCCCGCAGCCGCTCCTCATAAGACTTGTGCTCCAGCCCCTTCATCAGCTTCCTTGCCCTTCTCTGGATATTCTCCAGCACCTCAATGTCTTTCTTCTAGTGAGGGGCCCAAAACTGAACACAGTGGTTGAGGTGCGGCCTCACCAGTGCGGAGTACAGGGGACAATCCCTTCCCTGGTGTTTCCTTATGGCTACATCTCTCCTCTCCTGTGTCTTCCATGTCTTCACCTAGAATCCCAGAGGTTTCACCTGGCTTATCATCCTCAGATACTCTTTGGGAAGCTGTCTTCTTTGTCTTTTGTCCCAAAAGGGCTGTGCACGACCCAGTATGAAGCAGTAAGAAAAATGAGCCCTTACTTTACACTTAGCAACAAAATGTTGTAAGTCAGCAATGCATATCCACCTTCTGCACGGTCTGTTTATACAGGTTTGTGCAACTTACACACAACGTTAAGAGAACAGCTATTCTATCTCATCCCAAATGGACTAGGTGTAACTGCCTAAAGGAAAATGTACAGAAGTGTGTGCTTGTATTTATGAACCACCTCATTTTCTATACAATCTCAATATTGCTTATAATAATAGCAAAACTGCCTGGAGAGTCTGTAGATTTCATCTGCACTATAGGGCTGATGAACACTGTGTGTGTCTCAATGTACCTCTTCCTTTTGGGGATAAGACGTAGGTGTGCACCATGTCTCCATGAACTCTGGTTTCCCTTAGGAATCATGAATTACAAGTGCACTGGCATGGAAGCCCTTTTTTTAATAGAATCTTTTAACTACAAGTAATAGAAGTCAAGATTTGAACTATACGTTGGCGTTTTTGTTTTTTTTTTTTAAGAAGGAACCTTTGTGTTATTGAAATACACTGGGCCAAACTGATATGCTCTATAACTCCCTGGTTACAACAGAATTGCAGCAGGGAGAAAACTGTCCTATTACGTCCAGCCAACTGCTGAATTCCAGCCTATTATAGTCTTTCTAGTTTGCAACAAGGTGATTTTCTCAGCAGTAGGCAGGAGATTATCTGCTTGTTTTTTCCAAAAACCTCTTTGATTTCCATGTAACAGCTGATGACCTGAGTTATATTACCAGTCATGTTCTATGTTGCAGTTCCGAGGGCTGTGACAAAAAGGGCTGTTTTGTCATGAGATTCAAGACAGGAACTGCGTGAGATTTAGGCTTACGTTTCACAAGGTTCAGTTGAGTTGCTTTACACTCCAGGCTAAGATACCAGTATTTCTCAGTACTCTCATGTTCCCATGCCCACATCTACTTTGTACCATCATTCACCCACCTCTGTTCTCTTTTCCCAGCTCCATATTTTGGGAGCGGCAAAAGCAGAAGGAATATTAGTTTCTTTTCCCTCAGCTCTATTGGACTGGGTGACTGGCCCATCTTTTCTCCTGGATTTCAGGGAGTAGGACCTGTCAGCATATGTCCTTTTATGCTTTTCAGCCACTAGATGTCTCTGATGCTGTAGAAAAATTAAGAAAAAAAAAAAGACATTTGGACCCTGGTAAACAAGAAAAACAAAGCTGGAAGTTGATCATTGCGGACACTGTCTCTTTGTGCTGTAGTTAATTGCTCTTTTCTCTAATAAATAATTCTCACTTAAAAAGGCCATGCCTCATCTTGATCTCATCATAGTTACATACTTCTTTCTTATTACCAAAGGCAAGAAATTAATGTACTAATTTGTCAGGTGTCCTCCTTTACTAAATTTCCATCTGGGAAATAGGTAGTCAGCTCTCACATCTGTGATATTGCCTCCACTTTTGGAATGGGGCTTGGCTTTTGCGAAGGATCTGAAAGGTCTCAGAATGTGCAGTGGACTGAGGAAAGTAGATTTACTGTTCGTAAATCAGCTCAGAATACAGCAACCTCAGGGCAAATTCAGAGGACACAGCATCCAAGAGCAGTAGCAGTAGGATCAGTAACAGCTGATCAACAGGCTTCACAGCATTTTCTGTGTCTCTCTTTTTTCCTCCTTTACCACTGAGAAAAAACTTTGTTGATATACCAGTTGGAAGGGGTGGGGGTGGGGTGAGGGGATTGGATGGGGGAATGGGGGCAGGCAGGGGGGAAGGTGAAATCTTAAAAACATTGACAGGATAAGAAATTCTCTTCCTGTCCAAGTCCAGTAGCATCATATAGGTGTTAGCACAGTGGTATGGTTGCATATAGAACTTTGACTTTGAAAGCTCTGCCCTTAGATTTTAGGATCTCTAAGAATGAAGGGATTTGCAACTTGAAGTTAATGCAGGAATTTGAATTCATGTGACTAGGGCAGACTGATCATGAGTTGAATCAGGTCTGTGTAATTTGTGACTAGGCATAGAAAAGACCTATCAGGATATTTTATTGAGGGGAGCTATGTTAAGCCTAATGGGCTTCCAAATGGGAAGTTATTTGGAATAGTTTCCTTTTTTTTTACTTTCTGTCTTTCATAATAAACTTTGCAATTTTTAATAACCTTACTTCAAACTATGGACTAACCTTTTAGAGACAGATCTATGAAGTATTTCTGAGACTAAACTTTCCGAATTTCTTCTGTAAACTTCCAGCACTCATTCTAGACCACAACACCTGAGTGCCAGCCTCTGAGAAAGTGTACTCTTAGCTATCAACTTGTACTCTTAGTTATGAACATCATTATCAATAGTAAGCATGTGCGTAACACTTTATACAGCACTTTCCAAACTAACTTCTGTTGCATTTGACTTCCAATAGTCATATATGTGTTCCAGTGGTATTTCCAAAATGTTGATCAAAAGAAGTGCATAACTCAAGCCTGTTAATCACTGAAGCCCCGACCAGACTCAGCATGACAACATGAATTAACCTGACATGCCAGACTGATGTCAACAGTTCTTCCTATCTTTCACATAATTTACTGTGTATAGCTCTGCCTCTACGTAGAAGTGTATATGCCTTCTTTGCTGCAAGGGATGTTTACATGGGTATTTTCCACCACCCAGTTATTTGTACACTTTTAATCTTTTTTCTGTAGTTCAGCATTTTGCTCTTTGCTCCTTACTTGTGTCTCCTTTTCTGTTCCTTCAGCTACAACATGGCTCTTGTAACCAGCTTTCCTTTCCTCTTGTTATTCATTGTTGGGATGTTTGTGTTTTTTCTCTCTCTCTGTTTACATTTATGCATAAACTAATTGTAATGGAGGTTCTCTTTCAGAGGTACTTGGGACTGCTCCCTGCCATCTTGATCCGAATATATTTGTGTCCTTATATTTCATGCTGAATCACAGCTTGGGAAGCATAATGTAGCACAAAACCATTTTGGATTTCAGCAAGCAAATGTAAAAACATAGCTCTTTATGGGCTTTGGCAGCAATTATAGGCTGCACAGATACTCCCAGTGTTGAGAAGAGGGTATACTATAGGAAATGTCTGGCTGTAAGCAGAATAGATGTCTAGCTTTTGTGCCTGAGCACTTCTTTTTGAAGCAGGGCCAGGCTTGGTAGGCCTGGATAACAAAGGACTGAATTTCTTAAACTGAGACAATGTAGACCTTGTCTTGAGTTAGTGGGCAACACATAGGCGTTTACTGCAATTAGATATGTTTGTTGGTAGATGTGATGCAGGACCTACATAAGATTTCTATCCTGGAGTGGCAGCTGGTGTTCAGATAGGATACCTTTAAAGCACCTCAACCCATATTTGATTGTGTGAGCAACCAAGTCCAGCCCAAGACACCTAAACTGAGCACTAGAGGCAGGATTAACCTCACCCCCCAGAAAACCCTTCACTACCTCATCTAAAGGTAGAAGTCTAGTCAAACTAATCATTCATATAGGGTGGGCTCAGCCACGCACATACAAAATGTTTTCTGTGATTTGAGATGATCTAAGATATTCCACCTCGTTTCTCTCTACTGTGCCAGAAGACCACCTATGCCATACCTGCCAGTCCCTTATGGATGTTTCAGATACTCTAGGGTTTCTGAAACAGGATGAAGTACATATGTGTGGGCAATTGATTATCTTTCTTAGGCTTCCTTTGTAGACAAGAGAGAGAAAAAAAGATAAAGCGAGCTGTAGAGAGCTATCAGTCTCATTTTAAGGAAGGTTTCTGAGGCAGTAGAATGAATTGGTGCATAAGGCTGCCTGTGATTCTACAGTGATATAGGCAAAGCATATATAAATGTTTTATAATGTGTACCTAACTTTTAGAATCTAGATGGAATGAATCTGAAACAACTTGGTATCTCTGGAACCAAAAGTCATCCATTAAATATGTCTTGATAGGCACCTGTTGTATACATTTTGACTGCAATGCTTGGTATTTCCAGTCCAAACCCCATCTTCTTTGGTTTGACCTAGAGATCAATTACTCTAACCTCTCAGTGATCTTCTTTTTCAATATATAGATAAAACACAGAGCTAAGTAAAAAGTGCCTTGGAGCACAGCCAATGAGGAGAGATGAGCACCTTCAAAAGGCAAGTCAGAATGTCAGCACCTTAAGTACCCCACATTACATGGGATAAATGGAAGCCAAAAAGGCATAACTTAAAGACCCAGGGCAAGTAGCTTGGAAATGACTTACCAAGTGATGTCTCCTGGCCCAACAGAACTGTGGGTAAATCCTATATGGGGAGAAGTCAGAGTTTCCCCAGTATGTGGTTTCCACAAGATAATTGTGACTAACTACTGGTATGCTTTTAGCTGCACAAGAAGTGGCTATAGTATAGCAAATTTGACCAGGGCAAACACAAATCAAGATAGCAAGATGTTTGGTCTCCCTTGTCTTCAAGGCAAACTTTTCCCAAAATGGTAAAATGGAGAGCTGGAACATGGAAGTATGCAGAAAGTAATTGCAGGAAATGAAGCGGTAATGACAGTTAGCTCTTTTATAGATCAGTATTACCAAGTGATTTCAAAGTGCTTTAACAGCAGGAGTAAGAACAGTTGTCCTACTGTCCTTTCTACAGATAGATAAAATGAGGCCCAAAGTTCAAAGCTATAGAAGAGGCTGAAGGCAAGGCAGCCCACAGCATGCTGCTGCTGTTGACTTGGCTCCCCTGCCTCCTATGATAATTTTTGTGTGATGATGTTAATCCCAACCATCATTTAAAAATACGTTTTCTCCTTATTTAGATGATGGTTTTAGTCAACTGACAGAGATGAACAATGGTATTCAGAGAACCTGAGCAACTTTTAAATTATGATACTTGTTCTGGTTTACAAATAAGTTCCTATAAGTACATGTAAGCATCATTTCCTTTTCTTTTTCTGATTAATGTCAAGCATGAGATCAGATTTCTTGGTTTTTTGTTTAGGTTAAAGAGAGTGCAATGAGCTAGAAGAAATAGCATGTATCAGAAGAAGCAGATGCAATAGATCAAATCCTATGAACACAATTTTCTAAACATCTGCTATGATTGTAAAGTACTAAAACCAAAAGATGAAGACATTAATGGCTCAGTACACTCAAGAATATGGCTTAGAATCTACGTAAACACTGTGCCGAACACAGTTTCATAAAATCAGACTCACATACTCCAATAGACCTCAGCCAGATACTGCTTTTCCACCAAAAACCCTGTGTGAAAAGCGGAGGCAGGGCATAGGTTTGGACTCATGTTTTGGCTGTGTATGATTTACCTGTAGAAGAAATTACTCTTAATTACACTTCTGTAGAGGTAGCACAGGATGGGTTTGTAAACAAGAAACTACAGAGCTTAAAACTATGTGACCCAGGACTGCCTGGGTTTCAGCATCCAGACATTGGCATGGACAACAGGGGATTACATCCAGTACCTTACTCAATAGTCTGCACTGAGTAAGTAACTAGAGAAAGTTTGTGGAGCCATTGGAAAGTCTGTGACTCAGCACCAGTTCAGATGAGCTGATTTTACCACCCAAAGGCACATGTGAGCTTCATCCAAATGAGGTACCATTTCTCAGTTGAACTGCCTAGCAAGAAGACATCTGAAGTGGTAGGAAAATGTCCCTTCTGTGTATTTTTCCCTATATCCTGTGTGGGGCTTGGCAAATCTCTCGTCTTTGGCATGTGTTCAGAAAAAGAACTACATTCCTCAATCTAAACTGTCAGACAGGGAGGATGGCAGCTCTGCTCTGTTGCTAATTATGTGCAAGACAACTTTCCCAGGGTGCACTCCAGTCTCTGTTTGTTTTTCTGGGAAGCTATGAAGACCTCTCTAACTACCATTTGTCCATAATAGATTATAACAAAAGAACAACACCACAGGGAGATGAAAGATGCAGGAAAGATTGTGTCTGGGATTACATTAAGTGGGTTTGGGTCACAAATGTATATGAAGTAAATGGAGGGAGAGACTGGTGACTGCAAAATGGATTATGGTCCTCTAGATTTTAATAAAAACCAGTAACCTTCCTGTAATTTTTGACCATATAATGTAATACTCCCCTTATACACTCCTTACGCAACAGTAGAAATATTACCATTTTTCATTAATCTCAGTACAGATTTGGGAGTAGTTTTTGTTTGCTGTTCTCATTGGACAATTTTATAGGGGTTAATTTGACCAGATGTAGACATATATGTTTGAGCTGGTTGTCTCAGCTTCCTTTGCACTCAGTGCAGAGTAACTGCAAATTATGGGGTGGTTGTTGGGGTTTTTTTGTCCTAAAACCAGTGAGATGGATATGACTGGACCTACTTCTTCCCAGTGACTGCCACAGGAGACAGGTTGAGGCGACTGGCTCACATGTTGGTGACCAGCTCCCATGTTCATGACTGTTCTAAATGTCTGAGGTTAGGTGAGAAGACTACATTCTTCCCGTCAATCGCTATAAGGCCTTTAGTAACAAGGCAAAAAATAGTCCAACTCATATTTAGGACAGTTAATGGAAAGGAACGGAAATGTCCCCTGGAAGTCTGAGTACTGGGGATTTAAAATGATCCTTCTTAATTGGGAAAATGGCCATATTTTTTTTTCTAAAAGAGGAAGATAAATAGCTAAATAATAATTGTTGATCACGTCAAAGTCAAATATAAATGGCTTAATATTAACATACAGGAATTTAATTTTTTTTAATTGTATTTTTTCCCTCTGCTTTTTTCTGTGCAGAGGGCTCCTCGGCACACCTGCACTTCTCCATTTCAGCTGGGACACCTACTCTGTACTTCTTTGCCAGCTTAATTCCGTAGTTGGGAGTGACTTTGACACAGTATATAGCACTATACATTTATCCATACAATATAGCACTATGCATTTATCCATACAAAGGATTTTTTTAAAAAAATATTCTAGTGCATTCCCAAAAAAGCTTTTAAACCAAAGAGAAAATCATGATGTTTAGATACAGAATTCACAAGAAGACAAGTAATTTTAATTATCTCTGATGAGTAAGAGGTCTTGGAGTTTCTCTCCTCAAAAAGAAGAGTGCTAAAGACAGCATTTGCTCATCCATTAAAAGTGCATTTTTGCATTTAGCTTTCCCTCATTTTAATAAAAATATTTTCATGCTGGCATTCATTTCTACTTCTTAAAGACACTATAACTGTCCCAGGGCCTTGCCTTCCCCTCCAAAATGTTTGCTAGGCTGCAGCACTATATGGCAAAGGATTTTCTCTCAGGATGAGGCACAAGTAGCCAGAGGAAGAAAAGCAGAGCGATGACACAGAGGAATGTGACCAGAACTTACTCAAAGCTATTTTCTAAATAATGCTCCTTGCTTAAAGTACCTGAATTGCCAGAAGATAAAAAGACCTGTTGCAAAAGCTGGAGACAGTAGCTTTGGGGAACCCACACAGAGATAACAATTTGTCTCAGGAGATGCTGACTTTGCTTTTAGGAATGGCTGTGGATTGGGCCTTAAATATGAATATGAATAGGACTACTTAGGGAAGATTTACAAGATTGTGTTTAATGATTTAACTTTTCTTTTCTTTTTTTTTTTTTTTTTCTTTTGGTAGTGCTGGGTTTTTCTTAAAATAACCCATACTTGTGGTACTACTTTGTTAGAGTTAGAAGCATGCTTTGTCCATTGCCCAAAATATATGTCTATAATCAAATGTAAAGGTGAAGAAATGCTGGTGGTTTACAAGCTCTTAGGACTTGTGTCCTAAGGCAGCAAGGTGTCTGAAGGTACCCCAGGAATCATTGGATCAGGATGTAAGTGACTGTCTGCTAAGTCAAAAGAAAAAGAATTTCTTTTATTTAACAAAGCTCAGATGCATCTCGGAAATGTCTTCAGGGAAAATTTCCCTTCCACAGCACTCAAATTCTCTGTCTTGTTTAGATTAGCCCACAAATCCTAATTTCAGTTTGGCTCCAGAAAAATCAGTCTAGATTTTTTCATTGTTTCTTTCAATGGTTGTATATCATACTAGAATAACAACCAGAAATAGCCTTTAGTCTGCCTTTCGGGGTTTGATTAGCCTTGTAGTTAGATGATAACAAAGTCTGATACCAAAAGAATGAACAAAAATTGCATGGGTTTTTGGTCCATCCTTAGGAGGTTACAGGTGATCTCAGTACTTTCTCAGGTCAAATGAGCCTGCTGGCATTCAAGATGAAAACTGTAAAGATTTTTTAAATTTGTGCTAACATTGTTTCAAATGGCCCATTCAATAACCTTAAAAATTAAGCACAAGTTGGGACTGAAGGAAGCTGTAATAGGTGACTTAGTACCTTAATTGTGCTGCACTACAGACAAGAGATTTCCAGGTGCATTGCTTTATAACTGGATGACTGCTGAGAGCACGATCACTAACAAATTTCAGCTTCTTTCTCCACGTAACACAGTCAGTAACTAATCGTTTCACAAAATGGAAAGTCTTGTGGAGGAGCGTAAGCCACTGGGAGAGTTAAAGTAACCTTGTAGCTCTGAGTAACAGGCTTCCAGATGCTAGATTAATGAGTGGATCTGAAAAGTTTGCATCAGCATAAACTTCACTTGCTGAAAGCAGTAAGCTTTGTTGCTAGCACACTGCAATAAAGGATGAGTAGAGCTACAGCATGTGGAAGAGCATTTTGCAAAAAACCCCCACATAACAAACATCCAGATACTGAAACGTGTGTTGTTTCCCCCCAGCAACAAAGCCTCTCCAGGCTGAGATAAATCCCCTTCTGCTGCTCATTTTGGTCTCAGAAGTGCAATGTGTTGTCCTATTTGTATAGCTGTTTCATTTATGGCTACGTTGTTGAGAAGAATAATCTCACTAAAACAAAAAACTCAGCCAAAGATAATAGATTCTGTTTAGTAGTGGCAAGAAACTCCCTTTGCTCCATCTACTTCCCTTCACGCCTGAGAACACCTCAGCAAAGCAAAATGCTGGTTTTAAAAAGAAGCTACATGCCCTGATCATAGATGCTTTTCAAAGATGCTGGATAAGAAGCCGCTAGACAAGAAGGACAAGAGGTGACAGCCGTGAAGGCTGGGTAGGGTTGCATCAAAAGTAATCATGTCCTTGTCTACTTCAACATGCCATAGCAGAGCTTTCACCTGAGCCTATGCCAATTTTTTGCTTATTTTTGTGCAGAGACCAAGTGCACATTTGTATTTAGGGTTCAGTGGCTGATTAGTTCAAGCCAATCAATGGCAACCAAGTAATGGGGCATAAGCTTGGTTGCAGGTGTCATCTCTCCACTACCATTTCTACACATTGCCAAGCAAAGAAAGCTGTGTGGGAAGTACCCTGATGATCCATTTATTTTCCTCGGAGCAGCTTGTATGGTGGCGAGAAAGGACATTTTATGGGCTTCTACCTTTCTTTTTGAAATTTGTTCTCTGTCTCTGGTCAGTCATTTTGTGGATCCTTAGTGAACTTTAGCATCGCTGCTTGTCCTAAGGTGCACTTATCTTTCTGCAGAGGCAGCTTTGGCTGTTAGCTCTCACTATATATTTTGCAGCACCTGCTGCAAACTTGTTTTATCTTGAGCAGTCAACCTATTCCTTTGTGGAAAAGAAAGATTTAACAAAAAATGGCAAAAAAATATGGTACCGTTATCACAGCGATTCATTTCCTGTTCAAAGAGGAGATTTACCGGCAAGCAGATAACAGACTGCTGTCTCTAGGCTAATTTTGATTGGATTCATAACTGTTTGGCTGACATTATTCTGTGAATAATATTTCTATGTAATTTTGAGTATGAGTAAGATTAAGTATGAGTAAAATATGAGTAAGATTAAGACCTGTTACTGCTTGTATGCCATGCTATGAAGACCTTTAGCTAACCAGGCAAACACTGCTGTGGTGCCAGCAGTGCTTATTCTTTTAAAGCTTCAGGACAAGCAGTCTATGCTGGTTTTTCCATGTAGGATGAAAGGAAAGAACACTGCAGACAGTGAGTGACAAGCTTGGCTTTTGAAGCGTTCTTTGGCCATTTTGAGGTCAAAATGACTACAAATTGAAAACAGACTTGGAGTATTTCTACCTCTTCCTAAGGCAAAGAACATACATAGCAACGAGACATCTCACCAACTATGTGAGTAGAATAGCCTCCTAACAGTTATAAGGTCGTGGTTCACATTTAAAGCAGCTCTTAGCAGCACTGGTCTCCCAAGGCTGCCTTTTCTCCTCCAAGTTTCCTATACGTATCTGCCTCCAGTGCCCTGGGAACTCACTGTCTGATGGTTCACTGCAGCTGTGTCTTACAAAATGTTTGTCCAATCAGCCTTTCCCCAAAGAACTACCTCTTTAGAAGTGAAAAATAGAAATGATTCCCTGTTTTGACCTGGATTTTAGGATGCCGCTAGCCCTTTCCCACTCTGTGGTTAGAGACTAAAGCTCCCTAGGCTTTCCGTCACAAATTCGGTTGCCCTCCTGCAGGGCTGTGTCAGTTTTGCAGCAGCAGAGTTACACCGGGGTGGAAGAAGGAATGAGAAAATGAGTGTTTCCAATAGCTCATAGGCAGCATTCACAGCTGACACTGATGCTTTGCCATCTGTGTGCTTGGTGTTTACAGTACTGACTGCGGTGAAATTATGATCGAAGAGCAGCTCAGTAACATTTTCTGTTGGTCGATTTTGTTCCAGAGTATCTGCCTCTAGGGCCGATTTGTGACTTCACCTGAACAAGTAAGTCATCTCAGATTCTAATTTTATCTTCTCTCTTTCAACCGGTAGCTGTAAATGGCACTTTTCAGTCTCAGAAGTACTTTAGCCCTGAAGCTGACAGTAATCCTCTAGCAAATAATAATATAAAGCAAAGTTCAGGGGCAGAAATCTCACATTAAATAGAAAATTATTTAGTACAATAATTGAAAGTTGAAAGTCCTTGTCAGCTTGCATACATGTCATACAATTTACCATCTGTGGATTAATCCCTCTGGTCTCCAATGGTACTAATATGTGTAGTTTGTGGGAGAGTTTGTCTAATGCATTTGCTCTCCATCAACCATTATTTGCTCTTTTCATGTCACTTCTGCATAGATTTATTCAAGTACAAATGAAGGGGGCATCTCTCGACAGTTTAGAGCACTGAAAAAATTGTTACAGTGGGGCCATTGCTTGAGGGACTCTGGTTTCAGCTTTTATTTCACAAACTGTTCAGTTTTCCCTTTCCAAAATCTACCTGAAAGTACTGGTTTTAATAAACACAGGAAAACAAGCAAACCAGGCTATTACAAACAAGCAAACATACTGCTATTTGATATAGGAAAAACAGATGATGCTACTAACTAGTGTTAGACAAGACTCCTGTAACTCTTTGCGTCTTTTGGGATCACTCACAACTGGAAATTATGTATTGTTTTCTGTTTTACTACTAGACCTTGCAGTGCTCCTGTCAGGGTTTGCTGGGCTGGGTTGGAGCCACCCAGAGAATATTAGGAAGCAGCACTGGGACCTAAACCACCAGCAGGCTCTGTGCTGGAACAGGGTGGTTCTAAGGAGCTGTTGCCTCTTTAGCCTTGTTCTTGATGGATAAAACAGAGATCCTCTCAACCTGACAAGATAGAGTGGCCCCTAAACAAAGAAGTCTTACTGTGGAAATGGTTGAATTGCTGTTATACATCCTATGAGAAGCAAGTTAACCACATTTGAGGATACAGAAGGGTCTCTGTGCCTGTTGAGGGGAAATTCTCAAGCAATTTTTTGCTGTATTCACATTAGCCACAGATTCCAGATATACAGCTGAGGAATAGGAATCAATTTTTGTCAGGTATCTGTGGATAGACCTTGATAGCTGTGTGAAATCCTAATAAAACCAGCCAGTATCTATTAATTGAATCAAATTTTCGGTGAGGAGGAGGGGGGGGGGAAGTTGAAGCTTTGTCAACACTAAAATATTTTTCTCAGTTGTCTCAGTTTTAACAGCTTCGGATGTAAAAAGTAGCAAAAGCCATTCAGGGAATGCTAAATCACTTTGATTCAGGATGAATTGTTCTGCTTCATACTCCCCCTTTCATTCCAAAAGAAGCTCGAATCTGAAATGAAACATTTCACTTCAGGATTGAATGAGCTCCTGAGTTTTCAAAAAAATAAATTCAGACAGATAAGAATGTGTACATACACTTTCATATACACATACATAAACATAAATATACACATACACATAAATATAAATATGTATTTGTCAACAGTCAGTGATTTGCATACAGCAGGACAATGAACTTCCTTACGGAAAGAAATTCTTCCCTTTTATGAAGGTATGTGGGTCGTCTGAATCCTTTGCCTTCTCCAGCATCTTGGTGCTGGTGTTTCCAACAGCTGTGCTCACCGTTACCTGTATGACTTAAACAGCAAACGTAAGATTTGTTTGCTTTGGCAGTGAAGCTTTCATAAGAAGTTTCTCTCTTGCTGCTTGATTTTATGCCATGATCCAGTTCTCTGCTGTATATTGGTGGTGCTGCTATTACTGCTGGTGGGATGGTGCCATATACCCGATTTGTTTACTGCCCGTCCCTTCAACAGACTTACAGTGTTAAAGGACAGTGGAAGCAAAACACAAAAGCCACAATACTGGATACTGGATCATTTCACTCAATGATCCAATAGGAAATATCCAAAAGAAAGTGCATGAAATTAATTAGATTTCTAAGCCAAGCCTTTTTTTTTTTTTTTTTTTTTTTTTAGGTAAAACAGAAAATGTTATTTTACATGTTGCTATGTATAATTGAGTTGCAGAGCCTGAAACTGCTCCTTGGCTTAGGAGCCTAAGTCATGTGTTTAGTAACAGGTAGCTGAAGTTCTGTCTTCTGACTGAGTAACTGCTGAGTGGCTGGTAGACTGCTGCTACACTGTTGTGTAATAACCTCGCCGTGAGGTAACTGTGCATGAAGTGGATCTGGCAGCGGCATGGAATAAGGAGATAATCTTTTTTCTTCACTCCTCTGCTGAAGCTGACTGACCATGCAGCCAGCAATGTAAAACTTATGGGCCCAGAGCAGGAGATGGAGCTGAAGAAGGATCCTGTACTCCACTAATCAGTGCAACTGCCTGGTCCCTTTCTCCAGAGCTGCATGTGCATTTCACCTTAGACAAATCAGCTGAGGGAGCAGTCTTGGCCCACAGGCACAGAAGTGCTCTCTTTGATTCTGTTCTACCACCCAAACAGAGAAATTGTGCAAGGAGAAAGAAGGAAAACAGGAACCGGTGAAGGCTGGACAGTAGGCCAGTGACAGGACTGGGAATACAGCCCAGATTTTCCAGTTCCCAGATCAGTGATTTGCTCATTGTCCTGTGCTGGTTTTCGCTCCCAGTAACCAGGCTCCTCTGTGTTAAACTGCCACCAGTCCAGAGCTGAGATACATCTCACTAGCCACGGTTTACACTCATTTAGGTGGCTTTAACATCAGTGGGTGTATCTGAACACTGATTTTGTCCTTATCTCTTTTTGGCAGATATCCACAATGAAAGATTCTGGGTTGATGGTTAAATTATTGAAAGATTTTATTCTGAGATCCTTGATATATTATTCAAAGACAGACATGTGCCTGGGGTTTATATATCAGAACATCTGATTTTCTTTCTCAAATTATACAGCAGTATTTCTGGTTTCTAGACCCAGAAGCCAAAGAACAAATCCGTCCAACCTTATAATCACTTTGAAAGCTTAAATATTGGATGAACACATTTTGGAAATGGCTAAACCCTATATTAATTTTATAGAATTTCAGACAAGGGGGAATTGCAGGTATTAATGACTGAGTGACATTTCTGAGAGGGTTCCTTTCAGCCATAGATCCTGGAACAAATCTTGCAAAATCCACTCCTCACCATGAACCAATCTGAGGAGGGAGAAAAGGGAACTGCAAGTACGACACTTTTCTTGACAGTCTTCATGATATTCCTTTCACCTCCCAGATACTTCCCTTCCTGTGTGCCACAGTCAGGATGCAATAGGATTTTTATGGAAGAGATGAACAGTCATTATATTGGAGAAGATTGGTCTTTTATTACCTTGTGGGCACAACAGATTTCTAAAATTTCAAAGTTCACGCTGGAGTTAATAGTTGTAAAAGCACTACTAATTGACGCAGATGTCACTGGGGCCTGTGATGGGCATGTATCCAACAGCAGCTCTGCTTCTGGAGGCTCTGGGAAGGAAATAAAGATCTTAAAAATGTGATTAGTCAAGCCTTCAGTGATATAGACCCCAGAGACCAGTGGATTTGGGAGATGGTTTCCCAAGGAAACCACTCAATCCTCCTTCTTTTAGCAGAATATAAAAAAGAAATGCCTCTTGTTGAGCCTACAGTTTTCCGTCTTCTCTTGGATCACAGATTTTACATATGTAGTGTACACAGTAGGGCATATGTAGTGAAGAAGACTAAGCTTGGAGTGTAGTAGCCTGTAACAAAAGCATAGCAATGTTATGCAAGCAGTACCTTCTCCAGTGCAGGAAGAGGTAGCATGTAGTATGCAATTATTCAGTTGGAAAAAAAATGAGGTACTGGGGTCAACTTCACTACTCGTCTTGTGAAGAGGACATGGGATTTGTACTGTGCATAAAAGATCATTAGCTGTTGTTCATGGCTCATCTTAGTGTATCTATCATCTATCTATCAACTTGGTATGGTGTTTCAGTAATGATTCACGAAGAGCGTTTTTAATATTAATTTTGTTTGTTTCAGCTCCTGTGATCTACAGTGGCCACCCACTCAATATTGACCAGGATTGCTTTGTTTGAAGACATATTGAAACCAAAACCTATGAGACTGTGTTGCTACCTCTCCAAATCACGTTCATCTCACTTTAGCATACTAAAATGTAGGTGTCTGGTCTAAGCCACCTGTTTGTCTTCTTGCAATACTCACAGGAGAGAGACATATCTGCACCTAGTTATTCATTCCACAAATTTTCCATACTTATTTGTGGAAAAGTTGAATTTTTTTTATAAACATATCTGTGACTTTCTTTTGACAGTAGTTTGATCACCAATTGCTAACTTGGGGTATCATAGCTGAATTGTTGATGCTAATGTAAAATAACACATACCTTACCTAAATATTGTCTTTTCAAAGCATGCCATGAAATTTTGAATTCTTGTTTTCCCGAGGGCAGAAGGCAAAAATTCTCTTTCCACCGTCTGCCTCCAAAAATTCTTGGGCCTTTTGCTTTCAGTTCATTGCTCTGAAAAACAGCTTCAGAATTAATTTATCTGTACTCAGGTCAGGGATTTGAAATTCCACATGATGGGTCCAGTATAATAATACAAGTAGAGCAGAAAAGAAGTAATTCCTTTAACGTGGTGGGGTGGTCCGATGCTGAACTGTAGAATTTATTGGGATTTTTTTACATACCTTTCAATGGGACCAGGATTCCTATTCCTAGATGCCTCTATTACTGAAAAAGTGTCAGATCTGGGACAAAAATAAATGGATAAAGGCTACAGATAGAGGGAGACAAGGAAAGGACCTAACAGCAGGTACTAGTTTGGCTTGCAGTGTGATTACAGACTTTTTGCCTTTTGCACTCACAGACAGATCATTACTCCTTTGCTCCTCAAAACCAAGGAGCATGTCTGTAATGTCAAATAATATAACTCCAATGTTCACATACGGCTCCTGGTTCACTGATAGTCGATACTGCCTGGAAGTAATTTAATTCCTGGGCTCTCTTCTAAAGTTTCTCTAAAACAAAATCCAGTCTCATGTCCAAGGTTCAGAGTGCATGTAACATGTTCCAGTTTATGCAGCAGTTTCTGAGCTCTGCTTCTTTGAGAAGCTTCTTCTTCTTCTTGAGCTTCTAGGCTCTTTGTCTGGGATCTGGGACCTCTCAAGGGAATGGGATGGTACCTGCTGCTGTCACTTAAGGTTAAGGGTAAGGTAATGGTAGGTCTAGCAGTTTCTAACAAAACCCGTCAGTTGTCCTTGATCAAAGGGTGCCTGCAGCCTTTGTTCTAACTGACCACAGATTAGGGAGAGTCAAACACCCTTTAAGCCTGTGCTAGGGGAGGCCTATGTAAGAGCCAGGCGTACAGAAGACTGTGATCAGTGGCACAAAAGTTGGAGGCAAGTCACTAGTGGTAGACCCCAGGCATCAATACTGGGGCCAATATTGCTTAATATCCTCATTAATGGCCTGGAAGATGAGACAGAATGGACCTTCAACAGATCTGTAGATAGCATTAGACTAGGAGGAGTGTGGCTAATACACCAGGTGGAGGTGCTGCCATTCAGAAGGACCTGGACAGACTGGAGAAATGGGCTGACTGGCTGGGAGGTTGCTCTGCTGAGAAGGACCTTGGGGTCCTGCTGGACAGCAAGCTGACCATGAGCCTGTAAGGTATCCTCTTGGTGAAGAATGCCAACAGCCTTCTAGTCCTGGAGAATAGAAAACTTAGAGGAATCTTATCAATGTGTATAAATACCTGATGGGAGGGAATGAAGAGGGACCCAGACTCTTCTCAACACTGACTGATCAGGAGGCAGTGGATAAAAATTTAAACAATAGGAAACTCCATCTGAACACAGGAAAACACATTTTTACTGGGAGGATGGTCAAACCATGGGACAGACTGCCCAGAGAAGCTGTGGAGTCTCCATCTGTTGCTGTAATCAAAACCCAACAGTCCTAGGACATGTCCTGTAGTTGACTGTTCTTGGGCAGGGGCATGGTTTAGAAAAGGAGAGATGAGAGTCTCTTCCAGCCTAAATGATTCTGTTATCCTTGCTTGGAGCAGTTTTCTCCAGGAACCCTTCTTGTTAACCACATGGCTGGAACTGTGTTGTGTGTTGGCTTTTTTCCCTGTAGTGTCTTCTGATATTACTCAAACACACCTTGTGTTCTCCAGCACTTCCACATTCTCCTTGGGGCAAATAATTCTCATCCTTGATTTCATGCTGTAAATATACCAGGTCCATCAGGTTGTGACGTTATTCTTTCCCTGTTCTGAGAACCTTCAACTAAAAACCAACTGCCAAGTAATAACTTTTTAGAACATAGGACCTAAACTCGACTCAGTGCCACGGTGTACGTGGCCTGTTCACTTGGACTGGTCATTTGTTATGAGTGATGTGAACATACTTACTCTGTACTACTTGGCCTGTGATATGGCATTTTCTTTCTGGAGTGGCAATATCTGTTGTTGTAGTTATAGCCTTAATTGATCAATTAACATGCAGTAAACAACAAGGTGGTTCTCTTAGCATCCTATTTTACCTTTTAATCTCTAAGAATGATTAGGAACAGCATGAAGCGTGGCACACTTCAAAGCTGAATCCTGTTTTCTGGGGGATATTCCCTGCAGGAAACTTAAGATTCCTTCTGGAGTGAGGTAAAAAATATTTTGGAATACAATGAAATGGTGGGGTTACATATCTGATTTACAGGATATGCGGACTAATTGCAAGGGAGCTATGAAAAAATAGCTGAAGAAAGTAGTCAGCACAATTCTGCTATATTAGAAAATTCTGAGGGTTTCACAAAGTGGGGGAAAGAAAGGTTGAAAAACACTACTCTACAGACAGAAGTGTGAGGCCATGTTCTTTCCATCATGAGGTGTATAAAAGTCTCTTTGTTCTAGGATGGATATGGTACAGGTGTGTTGTGAGGCATAAGTGATTCTCCAAAGAGAGTTCACGTTCTTGGTTTGCAAACAGGCCTTTACAGACCGGCTGGCTGAAATAAGACATTAGCCCTCATACATGGCAACTCAGAGCTCCACAGCCTGAGTGCAAATCCAGAGGAAGTTTCTCTAGGAAGCAGCACTGGAAAAAAGATGGATTTGGGACCACCACCAACATTCAGACTGACTTGGAACTGTGATGTACAGTTATGCCAGTAGCAGCTCTCATCCTTTTTCAAGGGCGTTAAAAATTGACGCAAAAATAAATTATATATGAGAGACAAGTGGGGTAGCCCAGGTGTTCTTGGAAAAAGCTGCCATGAAAATTAAATGGAATAAAAGCCCTTTTAGGAGGATCTGAACGAGCAATCTTTCGTGTTTCATACTAAATCCACTTGCCCACCATCACCACCTCACTACAGATGAGGAAAGAGACATTTTGAGGGCTCTTGAGTTTTATGAATGATCGCAGTGAATCAGCACAGAGTGATTTAGAACAGGTGTTCTGTAATTGGGCTTCACAGGAAAAATTCCGAGTTCATTCAGTGATTTTCAATGTCACCTTTCCAGTGGGGAGGAGTGAAAAGTCTGGTAAATATGGTGAATACATGCAACCTCAGAATTTCTTCTCCTTTATATTTTTATGGGATTATTTGTTAGAGGTACTTATTTTCATTTCAATAAAAAGCATTTAACAGGTGGAATACTTTAAAAAGGCCCAACTACTTGGAAAAGTTACTACTGAAGCACTTCTGATCACCATGTTCATTTTGAAAGGACACCACCCCTTCGCTTGTGCCCTGTGGCAATTCTCAGCACCTCATCAAGAATCATTAAAATCTTAGATGATTCCTACGATTGAAATTCTAAGGCTAGTTTGAGAGAGAATAAAACAAACAGGAAAAATAGAAGGGAGAAAAATGCATCAAGATGCATGAAAAACAGATGAATACATCCATCAGGGAGACAAATAAATTCTCCTGGAGTGTTTGCTGTATGGGATATTTTTGACTGTCAGAGCTGAGCAACGATTGGTTTTTTTTCACAGATTTAGAGTGAAAACCAAAAGCAATGTCATGAATTAAATCTGGAAACAAAATGGAACACTTACTCTCTGAAGCGCCTGGGAGAAACCCAGTACACTTTCCACCGGAGTTTCTTTAGCCTCTTTCACTCCTAACATTAAAGTGTGGCTGTTCTTACATACTTTCAGTAATTAGAACCTATTGGTTTTGTGCCAAGAGAGACAGGGGTCTGTGAAAAACCTTTCCCCTTAAGAATATTTTTCAGCTCCTTTTCAGCCTCAGCTCTTTGTATGTCACATTGCCAAAGCTATAGAGAACTAAAGCTCCCTGTTAATACATTAGTCCCTCCGTGTTTCATATGCTTGGAATACAATTTTCCTTTGCTGAATTTTGCTTTCAAAGCAATCAAAGTTGCAGGTAAATTAAGCCTCATAGCAATGAGGTGCATGCTGTTACTTCAAACTGACAAACTGGAATAGTTAAGCCTAGTAGGAAAAACCAAAGACCCTGCTGCAATGAAGAAGCAGTTTCCAGCCTACATCCAAGCTCTGCAAGCCCTGACTCATAGCTACAAAAGTGGTTCCAGCCCTCCAAAGGGCAGGCCTGGCTGCTCCAGTGTGCTTGCCAGGTACCAGCCCAGGGGAATGCTCGGGTAAGTGGGATCCCAGTGCTCTGGAGGGTGCACTCTGGCCATAGTGAATTCATGCAGGCAGGTCTTCTGATCAAATGAAATTGCCCCCGCTGTATAAGGTATGAATTCCCAAAGCCACAGGGAGTCCCAGGGCAAGACATTGGCATATTGTCCAGTTCCTATTGTAGTAAATGACATTTTCACCAACTTCGACAAGTAATCAGGCACTTTTCACATCACCCTTCCAATGGCTTTTTTACACTCACTGAATAAGTGCCACCCTTTGAACTAAACCTGGGATTTCTATGCTACCTCCTAATTCCCAAGCCCATTAGAAAGAAAAGCTTGCTGAGTTTCAGAGTAGATATTCTATCTGTTGTACTGCGAGACGGAGACTGGCTGATAGGAAGGTGTGTTGGAAAGAGTCAGGCCATTATTTGGGAAAATGCCAAACTGATCCTGGCCAAAACTGTGCAGTGGACTGTGCTAAGAATTTATCTTTGGTCCTGGATTACCTGTGGATAATCACGTGCAAGGACTCGAGTTTACGCACAGGTCCTATTTAGTTTATTAATACGGCTACAGTCTAAGACAGCATCTTATCCCACTGTGCAAGAATGTTTGTGTGAAACAGGCAACACTGCTTAAATGTGGGTTTATTTGCACTTAACACAGTGGTGAAATAAGTGACTTTGTTTAGTTTTCATGGAATGGTTACACAACATTGGCATTTGTTTGTGCAGTAACAGACACATTTTTAAAATTCTCCTTCCCAAAGAAAAGGTTTGTTTTATTTTTGTCTTCAGAGCAGAATGGAAGAAGAGACAAGCAAAATGTAGAGAAATGGGAAGTCTCTTTTCAGAACTGCCAGAAATGCATATCTATAACTTGTGAAATCCATATATTTAAACAAATGAACATATGTCTTGCTTTCATGCGATAGAGAGAGAAGACACAAAACAGTCTTTCTACAACTTAGTGTGGGAAGTAGAGAGTTTTAAGGTAAGATTGGTGGTATGTGAACATCTTAAAATTCTTAGACATAGCAAAGATTGACCTGATCTCTTCACTTCACCCTGCACACACACAAAAAAACCAGTCTTTGAAATGCTCCTTTTGTCTGCTCAATTTTATTTATCCTGGACAAAAAATTCTTACTGTAGCGGTAAAAAGCTGTAAAAGCTGGAGATACAGTCTCCAGAAAAGGGATTTGGGATGTTCAGAGGTCATTAAAAAAATAGCAGAGTACCTTAACTCGCCTGTCAAGTTCAGGCTCAATATACTTTATTTACCATCCTCCACCAGCTGGCTGGTACAGACATCTCAGACTTTCCAGAGTCTGTACTCCTTCACTAGCTATTTCAGTGCTGCATGCTAGGATCAAGGTTTCAAAATAAATCACATTGGGAAATCAGATTCAAGTTTGCAGGTGTTTGGTACTGCAGCTTTGGGATGAATTGCTATTGAGGTATACAAACATTTGCATCTAGATTAGCATTTCCTGCATATTCCAGCAAAGCTTGAGGCATTACTCTTTCAATCCCACTGAAGTGGGAAGAGATTGCAATGAAATTCTAAAAAAAAACTTCCAGAAAGCATTTCCACTTACCATACCTCTATGAGAAATTCAAGAACAAGAGTTTAAGAACAGAAATGTAGGAAAAGAGGAAATTGCCTGAGGTAATGATCAGGGAGGCAGAATGCATAACTAGGAATGACTGGAGGTAGCTTACAGTACGCCTAAATCCTCCCTGTACCTAGGGTTAGGCCCTGAACTAACCCGAGGTCTCAAAAAGCAATCTATCTCACTTTAGTTAATCCTATAAGCAATTATATTTATAAAGTTTCTCCCTGCTTATTCTGAGATTTCTAACTTCAGCTACCCACTGAAATGCAAAAGTGCCTGCCCTGGAGAGAAAGGTGAAACTCTATATCCCTTCTATAAGCCTCCAAAAGTTGCCTTTCTTTCTTTTTTTCTGAGTTCACTGAGGTCATGCAGTTAGGCCAAATTCTACAGGATGAATCCAAACAAAATCTGAGATGTCCTTTGGCATTAGAAGACACTATGGTCTATTAAGCAATATAAATTCAGTCCCATCAAGTTGAATGGAGCTGAAATTACTGGAGCTTTTGTTTCTCTTCTAACCATACGGCTATCATGGAAAAGGACTTGGCAGAATGGGAGTAGATTCCCACTATTTCCTATGTTTACAGAGGAACAGAAGGATCCTTAACTTAGAGTCAGTGCTCTTCAGAAGTGTCTGAATTCCCTATTTACTCAAACAAATACCTTAGACATTTTTTATGGTATGACATGATTTACCCATGGTGGTGCCAGTCTCTTGCTGTCCATTAAAGCAGTATGTTTCTACTTGACATCTGTATTTTAGGGAGTTAGCATCAAGCGAGATGAATAATATCCCAGGAAACCACAACTGAACAATCCATCCCTCTTACCATGATACAGTTACACATCAGGGCTGAATGAAGGTTAGCAAAAGCAGTACTAATTCTACAACCTCCTAAGTTTTAAGTGCTTGAATTCACAGTTCCAATGTTTTTAATATGTATAATGCATATATATACAGTTCTTCAATTTCCTTTAGAAAACACCATTTTACAATGGCATGCTGCTGAGGAGACAAATGGCTGCTTGAAAAGCGCTTGCTCAGCTCCCACAGGAGGGCTGTGCCCAATCTGTGGAACATCTAATGGCAAGAAGAAACTGGGAGTGGTGGGAACATGGTCAGGGGAGTTACAATCTGTGGAGAACGCGTCTGCCAAGCTGAAACAAAATCCAATTTGGAACTCTTTCAGAGACAGCTTGCTTGCTTGTTTCCCGCTTTTTAGTTTAAGTTGAAGAAGCAAAAGGTATATCTCTAATATTGGGACCCTTCCCTTCCCTTCCCTTCCCTTCCCTTCCCTTCCCTTCCCTTCCCTTCCCTTCCCTTCCCTTCCCTTCCCTTCCCTTCCCTTCCCTTCCCTTCCCTTCCCTTCCCTTCCCTTCCCTTCCCTTCCCTTCCCTTCCCTTCCCTTCCCTTCCCGTCCCGTCCCGTCCCGTCCCGTCCCGTCCCGTCCCTTCTCGCCCCGTCCCTGCAAAATTTAAGGTTCTTGATGTATTAAGTCAAGTTCTAGAAATTAGTGAAGTCGTTTCAGGATAAATACATTTCTTATTCTTTTAAGCATGGGGAAAATATAATTTCTGCTTGGATATCACTTGACTGGTTTAGTTAAAAATTCTAAATTACTTAACCCGTGGCAGAACCTCAGCCTGGAGATTTAAGCCTGTAGTGTTAAAATTTGATAGTTAATGTCTCATGATAGAAAGTGTGAAAGAAGTTTAATTCTAGGCATAGTTTCCTGTGCTGCTCAATATTCAGCTTTGCTCTCAAATCATAAAGCACAGGGAGATGGCAGCTTTTAATTTGGAGTGATATGGTCTGCAAAGTCTTGCTGTCTAAAAAAGACTGTCCTGCCTGTATGTTTTTCACTTTTCCACATGGCATGGAAAATAACCCATTTTTAACATTTGAAACTACTTTCACTGAAGAAAACTCAGATATTTTCCCAACCAAATGACATACACGCTCCCATGTTTTGTTCTTTTCTCCTGGTTTTTTGTTGTTGTTGTTGTTGTATATATGTAAGAACACACAGTAAATCAAAACAGAAAATTAAACATAATTAAGATTGCACAGGCTGATCTCAGTAAAAATATGGTCCCCTTTATTTTATCATGGCTCTTAAGAAAATAACATGAAGGCTTTTATTACTTTAACTAGAATCAAAAATGAAAAATAGCCAGACTTGAGTTCCAGCAGTATCTTACCTTGCTGTTAGAGAAGAGTCTGCTCCTCCTGCCAAAAAAGACATCACACCTAAGAAGATATATGAGTTCATCTGTTTTACAGGCTACTCTTCTAGGAAATTCAGCTGAGATGGCTTTGTGGAATAAATTGTTGTGCATGCAGAATTCATAGACAAATGCTGATTCTTCACACATGTGTTCAAAAAACATCTGGTCTCACTGTCAGAAATACCTACCACTTACAGTTTGCTGTTAACAAGAGCTGAGGATGTTTAAAGCTTTTAACTCAAGGCACTGGAAAACAAGCTCTGGTTTACCTGAAGGCATGCAGAAAAGATAGAAAATGAGAATGTGCTACTGACTCTTCCTCAGTAAATGCTTTTCCATGTACAGAAGGGATCACAGCAGCAGTGAACAGTCTGGGAAGGACCTCACACTGTAGGAAAGGCATTACTGACAGAAAAGCTAGAACTAAAACCAAAGACCTGTCTTTAGGAGCAATTGTCAGTAATATCCAGTTAGCAAAATCATATAAATATGGTGGACAACTTGATCTGTGCCAAGAAACTTTAAAGATTAAAATAGGGTAACCTTGCCCTAATTTAAAAAGGAGAGGCTACACTAGAAGACTCCCTTGGTCTTTTAGCAACTCCAGTCCTGTTTATAATTTCTGTGAAGGCTTGTCAATTTGCCAAGCCTGTTAATCAGTCATTTCACTGCAGGGGCTGCAATTGTAGGACTTGTTTTAAAACAAATATGTAAACGAACATAAATGTAGGATATCGGCTATGTGACCCATGCTCAGAATTGTCTTGTCTGAAGCATGTTTCTTGTGTGAAAAATTAGATCCTCTTTAAGGTCTATAAATATTCAGGGCGAATCCACTGTGTTAGGTACAAATAACTTAGACATCAAGTTCCCTTGGCAACAAGAAAGCACACGGAGTTTGTATGTTCACTTTAAAACCACACAAGATGCCAGGGAACAGCAGAGGCATTTGGGCATTTTGGGGGGCTGCAGGGGTGACGTCCTAAGAACTCTCTTCTGCCATCTCTGTCCTGTTAGTGGTGAAATGACCAGCACCCACTGCTGCACCAGACTAGCTAACTGGAAGGAGCTAAGCAACATTCAGAACTAAATAAAGCAATTGCTGCAGCGTCTACTGGGAATTTGGGTTCAACCTAAAGTTCAAAATGCTGAGCATGTTTCACATTTCTGGTCTCAGTTTGTCACTTCATCACCTGTTTTTCTTCCTGTCAAACAAACAAGGGGTTGATGTCTCATCTTCTTGGCTTTCAAGGGATAGTTCACCTGTTTTAACTGTAATTCAGGGATTGTTTTATTTTCCCCTGAAGTCAGTTTTACCAGGTCTTCCTGATAACAAGCAACAACTTGCTAATTTTTCCACATCTTGAAACAGAGGGTTGGATGCGGGTGGGATTGACCAAAAATATGGAATATCTAGTGGGTGTTATGATTTTCTTGATGATCTATGACCTATGAGATAGACATATTGAAGGTCTGGGTATTTTCTTTACATTTTAATTATAGCCTGCATGATTTATTCATACATCAGCAACCCTGCAGCACAGCAACACTTAATGGGACTTCATGTTATTATCAAGATCCTTTGACTTTTTCCATCAGTGTAATAAAAGTATCAATCGTTTTATCATCACAACCATCTTATGGAGTAGTTTTTCTTCTCAACTTAGTTCTACAGAAAGGAACAAATAGTTCCACAAATGTGCATAGGTTTCTAACTCTTACATTGGCATCTAACTCTTCCTGAAGGGAGGAAGGCAAGAAGAGTTAGATGCCTAAATGTCGTTCAGTATCTTTGGATAGATAACTTGTCTGTGTTACACAAGAAAGCTGTGGCAGAACTGAACACTGAGCCCAGTCATCATACACATAAAGCATCATCCATTAGACCATTATTTTGTGACTGGTTTTGGTAGAATCATACAATTGGTTCAGGTTAGAAGAGACTTTAGGAGATCTTTAGGTCAAGCTTCTGTTCAGTGCACAGCAGGTTGCTCACAGCCTTGTCCACTCAGGTTCTGAAAAATCTCCAAGGATGGAATGTCTATGGGCAACCTCTTCCAAATGGAAGGTTCCCCCAAAGCCTGCTCAGCTCCCAACTGACCAAGCCCAGCCCCCGCAGCCTCTCCTCACAGTACAAGTGCTCCAGCCCCCACCATCTCAGTGGCCTACCCAGAACTTCCTCCAGTTTGCAGACATCTTTTTTGCACTGAAGAGATGAAAAACAGATGGAGTATTCTGGATGCAGTGTAACCAAGTGCTGAGGAAAAGAAGAATCATCCATTCCCTCAGTCGACTCTCTACCCTCATATTAATATAGCCCAGTGTGTTGCTACCTTGCACAGCTAGCAGGGCATGCTCCTGACCCATGTTCAGCCTAGTGTTCATCAGTACCCCACTGCCATTTTCAGCACAACTGCTACCTATGTGCTTAAAAGCGATGGTACCATGTTTCAGTGACCCCTGAGAGGACAGAGACCCACCCAGACAGTCCTCACAGTACAGCACTGAATTCCCAGAAAAACTGTGCACAAGGAATAGTGGGTTGTTTTAAGGTTCTGTGTCTGTTAAGTCCCATCACTCAGATGGGTTTATTAGCTTGGGTTTACCAAGAGAAAGACTCAGCTGTTCTGGACATCAGCCTGTTTACACATTTCTCAGGTGTGTCTCTATTTCTGTTTTGAAAGGGAAGACAGTAATCACCAGCTGGACACATAAGCAATGATGGGAGGTGGAAAAACCACCCTATAATTTGCTCCATGGTGGAGAAGAAGGTCCAGCCTAGTAAATTTAATGACTGGACCAAGCCAGTGTCCCTATCCACTAAATCTTTCTGCTGTTTTCTGAATTATTTGGACTATGCTTGTCACTGCAAGTGATCAACTGGTGGGTTGAATCAAATCTGAATTTCAAGATGCAGTTCCCTTCTCTCCCTCCATAGCTTGTCCATGGCTGGCTGCTCTTGTCAGAACACCCATTTTGCGGGTGTGCCTGGATGTGAAGGAGACCACCACTGAATGAGTGTATAACCTTGTTTACGCTATAAATCAGTGGAGCTTGGCTGATTTGCTGTCAAATGCTGCTGGTAGCCCATAGCTCCAGTGTACTGAGATGAGCCGAGTAACTTAATTCAGTGGCTGAGGAAGCATTTTGACCTTTTGTTGCTAACAAATTAGGTACTTGGTGTATCAGGAGGTTTCCTTCAGTGCTACTCTTTCCTCTTGCTTCTCTCTCTTTTTTTTTTTTTTTTTTTTTTTTTCTTTTCCTCTCGTTAATAACACTTGCCTCGGGCCTCTACATCTAGATGTTTTTCTTTCTCTCTGAGACTTTCTGAATTAATTTCAGTAGAAATGGGCTAGGACTCAAGATACATGAGACTGCTTTCTGTATAAGCTGACTTTGGGCAAATCACTCCATGTCCCTGTACCTCAGTTTCTCAACATGTAAAGTTGTGCTGATAATTCTGACACCTTTTACAACCATTTCAAAAGCTAACAATGAAATAACATGCTGTTATGGATCGGTGCGCCACACCTTGCTTTAAGTTCTTCAATTGATTTCAGTTTTGACTTGTTTGTGGGCAATGAGAAAGCATCAAAAAACTCATAAAGTCAACGTGTAAACTGGCAATGAATTTGAGATTATGCTGGCAGTCTTATTATGCCTGACTGGGAGTTTATGCCAGAGAATGTAAAGCTTTAGATGAGGTGCAGCTGTGACCACCCTGCAGGAAAGCAAGATCTGTGTACTGGAAATCACCCAAAGGTTACTGTCTACAGCTAAAGCACTTAAGGACAACGCAGCTTTCACTGAGGATTAGAAGCAGGTTTCTCTTGATTCAGTCCACGAGAAAACAGAGGAAGAGTCCTCCATGTGTGAAATCAGTTTCTTTCCCTAGGTCTGCTGTAGTGGACAAGAGCCTGTGATTTCCCCTGGGTGAACTGATTTTACTTCTGGCTGATTACTTTGCCCTTTCAAGAATCTTTATCAAAGCAGCTGTAGCTGTTGTTTTGCTTAAACCGCAAGATGATGAGACTAGACTACAAGACCCCAAGCTACACCTGTCATTATTGGTAACAGGCTCACTCTAAGAAAGAGTGAATGCTCATTCATTATTGCTATTTTACCTCAAAATAACCCTAGTGAGACCAATACGTTGGTAAATTGATCTCCTCTGCATTCTAATCCACATCTCCTTTTGATTCCAAGATGACTGTTCCTACATTGTGATTTAGGGAATATGCATATTGTGTCTTGCTCAAAGCAACTAAGGACTGAAATTACCCTTAATTTTCAGATAATCAGACTTCTGAGAAAGACGGTATGTTTCTCAGAAGGTGTTTCTCAGAAGCTGACATGCTAATCCTCATAAAAATATTTCTCTCCCCCCCAAAAAAAACCCAACTTTGCAAAAGTGATTAAGATTTTCATAATTAGTTTTTAATGCTTTGAATTGTAACAAAGAATTTTTTTCCTTAATTTTGTTTTCACATTGAAAAACAAAATAAAACCAATTGTCAAGTTGTTGACATAAGGGGAGAAAATTATTTTTAAATTCTCTCTTGCTTTTCTAAGCAAAAATCATATAAAGGAAAAGGAGAAAAAGCTACAAAAAGAAAAAAATGTGTGAAAGAAATATGCCAGTGTTTCCCTTAATAAGAAATAAACAACTGCAAAACTAAGTGAATGCTTTTTTTGCTTTTAGGAAAGCTTAAAAATATTTTTCATGAAGTACATTTTTATCTATCAAACTCAAATATCTAGTTTTCCAATTAATCTTCTACAGGGTGCCTCTGTTTGTGTTTCAGTCTTAGACGAATGCCTATATAATATTTTCCATGAAAGACTATAAAATTTTTCATCAGCTAACATTAAGAAGCAAAGCTCTTCCATTAACTTAATTATCTCCTTTTGACTGTGTTAGCACTTACACTATCTCTAAAACTACTGAAACAACTTTTCTGATTGGGAAAGGCATTTTCCCATTAATAAAGAGAGTTTGCCAAAAGTTTTCCAGTTTACTAGAAGTTCAGAAGATGAGTTTTGTTTAGCAGTTTTTTCTTCTACTACTTTCAGGTTTTTCTTTTTCTTTTCCCAAATAAGGAGCTTTAATTATAACCTGGGAATGAGTAGTGATATGACACCTGCTGAGGATGCTATAAACATTTTCAATATTGCATGTGGGGGACAAATCTAAAGGCTGAGCTATGTCAAAAGCGAGTGCCTGCCATCTCTGACTGAGTTGTTGGGAAATCTGACAGTGATGCTGGTGCTTCCAGCTCCCGCTTTTAATCCTCTACAAAATATGGAGAAGACATTGATTGTCACATTTACAAAATAAAGTATCCCACCATTATGCATGTTCGACAGGTAAAGAATACACTGGGAATAAAAACCCATGATGGTATTTGAAATATAACAGGTTAGATCCTCAGCACCTGGCAACAGACTTTATTAAAGTTACACCCACTTGTACCTGCTTCTGTTTCTCTGCTTTATGCTATAGGTTTTATAGAAGTCAATTCTAAGCCTTCCCACTGTGTGCTTTTCTTACATCCACAGAGATAATGCACTGGTTCCTAAAAACTGTCATGCCAAATTAAGCCATTGGTCCTTCTAGATCCGTGTCATGTTTCTGATAAATTTGAACACCTGGCTCTACAAAGTAAGATCCCCTAGTAAAATATCTGAGCTATGATGGAATAATACACAAGGTGTAGGGACAGACCAGCATTCCTTTACTGACCACCATAGGTGACTTGTACACATCTGGAAATATGAGCTCTTGTTATCTATTTTATTACATCAATTTGCATGGCAGTGCATATCCTTATTAAGTACTAACTTATCCAACTTCCATAAAAACTCTGGTCATGGTGCCGACTTAATGATCTCCTGTGGCAGTAGATTCCAGGAGCAGGCTGCAGGCTGCATACTCACTCTGTTTCTTCTACATGGACTGCTCTCTCATTTAATCCTCTGTCCTGTTGTCTTTGTGGTGGGTAAGAGGAGAAACTGTTTAGTCCCTACAACCTTCATAATCTGAATATCCTCCCTTCATTTAGTCTCCTCTTCTCCAGGCAAATACATTTAAGCTTCTCTGGTTTTACTAATCTAATCCCAAAACTTTTTACTATTTTTATTACTCACACAGCTCCTTATGATCTTTACTGTTTGGTTTCTAGGGATTTAAGGCGCTGTGGGATCAAAAGAGGAATCTCACCAGCTCTGTCGCCCTTAAAGATATTCTTTAGTCACTTTCTATCAGCTGTCAACTGCAATGAAGTTTTTCAGAGGTTTTGCTTCCATCAAAGGTTCTTGGTAAGTCTTCAGCAGAGCTCACTCCAATCATAGCTGTCAAGCATTGATTGTCTCAGTGCCTCTGAATGGTGGGTGCACCCCAGGAGTCTAGGAACTTCACTCTCTATCCAGAACTGCATATATTTATTATTTAAAGAGAAATATATGCACAGAAGCCTTTTCATCTCTGATTTTCATCCTCTTAAATCTAAGGCAACAATTTCAACTGACAGCTCAGTTTCAGCTGAGAGTTCAGGTTATTTGCAAAGAGGGATCTTGATGCTGTTTGCATCAGATGTGGTTCCCATCTTGTTCTTTACAACACTCAGGCTCAGCAGACAAGATGGGCAAAACATTGGGGGGAAAAGTGGAAGAATAGCAGGGACTGTGGTCAAACATAGATGAGTCTCATACATGAACCCAAACACAGATGAACCTTGATGAGTTTCAGGCAATAAAGTATAAAAAAGACTGATGAGAAATATCTTTGTTAGGACTTATCATTCTACATGCCTTTGCTTTCTCCAACCATGATAATTTACTGAAGACATCCTAATCTCACAATGTCTACTTCAAATGTATTGTTCTTGATTTCAAAAGAACTGGAAAGATTATGCAGCCGGGACGTTGTAGCTAGCAGTCAAGTCTTACCTGTTCAGCTGGAGGAAATGGGTGTCTGACTGACAAAAGCTTAGGGGGAAGGACCAGACAAGACCTAGTCTGATCTTCTCCCCTGAAGTCAAAACAGGCTCTTTCCCTACATGGTGTTTAGCTCTAATTTTGCTACATAGTTAAGTCATTACTGTTAGATCTCATTGTGCCCCCTCAGAAAGTGTTTGGCTATCTTGCTGTGCTTATCCTATTGCTACCAGTAATTCTGCTGTTACTCAGGCATATGGTGAATCAGCTAATCCGAAAAGTGCTGCTGCTTAAGGCCTGATGAACTCCAGGCTTCTCTAAGAGAAAGCTTTTGGCAGCGTTCACACTGCAAGGGCTGGTTCTATAGCACAGAAGGATTTGTTTGAAAGGTGGCGTTTCTTTTTCTTTTACAAGCCAGGGGAGGCTAATTCATCTTGGCTCACTGCAGCCTTCTGCACCGTCTGTGCTGCCTGCATATTAAACATTTGGTTTTATATCCCCTTCTTCCATTTCAGAGTTTACTTCTCCTTGGGAAGAAGATTTTCTATTCCTTTTTTCATCCTTGTGCACTAGAAAGGCCATCCTATGCAGCCAGAGCTGGGATCACCTGAGATATAAACCTGGTTTTCCAGATTTCCAAGGCCAAGTCAAACTTGTCTCTGGATGAATTATGGCTAAAGCTGGACACGTTATTATCAGTCAGTCATCTGGTCTGAGTGCTAAGTCAGTATGAGGTAAGAGGCTTGCAATTGCACCCAAGTCAGCCAGCTCTCTAGGATGGCTTCATCTGACTGTTTTTTCCTTTATAGTGAGCTTCCCAGTGAAGACCAAAAAGGCTTTTAAACATAAAAAGGTAGTTCATTTACAGAATATTTACTCAGTCTTTCACACAAAGCTCAAAATGATTAGGTTGGAAGAATAAAATTGAAAACGGGTTATAAACAACTTCTTTACCCACTTGATACTTCATACCAAGCTGGGTTTTAAGCGCTTCAGTGGGTTTATGCGTTGTGGTAAATATTGCATGGTCTCCTCTGGTAGCTAGGAATTTTTTCTTTTTGTCCCTATCGAGGCCAGAATACGTGTGCCTCTCTTTCCTCTCAGACACTTCTCTCTCTTGAACAGCTGGTTCACTACTGCTTGCTGCACGCATCTCTCTCTCTGTTCCTTCCTCCCTGCCATACGTTGCAGTAGGATAATTAACTTTTCTCAGGCATGTTCAGTTGTCCCAATGAAAGGAACAGCCTCTTTTTTTCCAGTGGTCTTACCTAATCTACTCATTCTCTTTGCAAACAAAGAGAATTCATAAACAGGTAAAACATATACTATATCTATATACATATATATAGATATATATATATGTAGTGGGTTGACCTTGGCCAGCCACCAGGTGCCCACCAAGCTGCTCTCTCACTCCCCTCCTCAGCTGAACAGGGAGAAAAAATATGATAAAAAGCTAATGGGTCAAGATAAAGACAAGAGGTTTGCTCATGAATAACCACCATGGGCAAAACGCAGCTTGGGGAAATTAATTATATTTATTGATTTATTGCCAATTAATAATAGAGTAGTATAATGAAAGATAAAAACAAAACTAAAAACACCTTCCCCCCATCCTCCTTCTTCCCAGTCTTAATTTCACTCGGATTTTCTGCCTGCTCCCCCTCAAGCAGTACAGGGGAATGGAGCTTGAGTTCAGCCCATAACACTTCATCTCTTCTGCTCTTTCCTCCTCACACTCTTCCCCTGCTTCAGTGTGGGACCCTTCCCAATGGGACACAGTCTTTCAGAAACTGCTCCAGTGTGGGTCTTTTACACAGGGTACAGTCCTTCAGAAACAGACTGCTCCTGCGTGGGTGCCCCACGGGGTCACAGGTCCTGCCAGGAAACCTGCTCCTGCATGGGCTCCTCTCCACACGCTGTGGCTCCTGCCAGCAGCCTGCTCTGATGTGAGGTCTCCATGGGCTGCAGCTTCCTTCAGGCCACATCCATCTGTTCCAGTGTGGGGTCTGCCATGGGCTGCAGTGTGGATAAATGCTCCAGCACGGTCCTTCATATGCTTCAGAGGGACAAACTGCATTGCCATGGTCTTCACCATGGGCTGCAAGGAAATCTCTGCTCTGATGCTTGGAGCAACATCAACATTAACACCTGCTGTGAAATCCTCTTGCAGTGACCAGACATAAACTGGATAGTTGTTCTTTTATTTTTTAAAAGAAACAAATCCAACCAGCATTATCTACTGATGTAAAAGCAGTACAGTAGAAATTCTACCGGATTTTGATCCAAAAGATAAATTAATATAAAGAAATCAAATATTGACATAGAAGATACAATTTTTTCTAGGCTGTCTGTGCTTTTTCTTTTAGCAATGGCTATCAGCTGCCCCTTGGTTTGGGTCTGTTACCTCACAGCTATACCGTTGGTGTATTTCAGATGTCATATAGCACCCATAGGAAAGAATGCATGAAAAAGAAGGTGATCCCATAGGAAATAAGGTGAAAAGATGAAATTTCACAAATAAATTGCATGAACTTGTTATTTACATTTTTTCAAAATGTCTATCAGCCCAGGAAATTGATCAGGAATGTTCTCCTTCACTTTGTTATTCATGCTACGGATGGAAGAGGTGACTTTGTTAGATCCATCTTTGCTATTCTATCTTAATTGCAATTTTGTGTTATTACTGGTCATAAAAGCAACACAAGGTGTTTGGTTCTGTAGATACCTGCAGTGATTAATTATGAGCGGAATTTTATGAAAAATCCCTAAAAAGCTGGAGGCTTAGCTTTAAGCACCTGTGCCTCATTTCTTCAAAAGAAGCATTAATTGGAGCGGATTTAAAGCTTTAGCTTGTAGAACCTAATCAGAAATGACTTGACTTATACCACTGTCAAGAACAAAATCTACTGAAGTCAATGGATATGAAGGGAAAATTTGTCTAGCTAAATGCATGTCAAGCCAAGAACTTCTAGCAGGACTCAGAGCCTCTTACAGAAAACTGAGGAGTTACTGTAGCTTTTTTAAATATGTAGTGATTTATTCTTTGGGTCTTTCCCTGGGTCACTTCTCCCCTTAATCTTAAAACTGACAAAACTACTCTTAGCAGTTTGTCCATATGCTCACAGAAATGTTGTGAGCTGGCATGTATGAATGAATAACAAATCAAACAAGAACAATGTTCCTCTTAGAGCTACAGAAATCGCCCAGCATGCTTATGTATACTCCATTAACTAAGCATTAGAGCATAAAATGCCAATTCGTGATGCTCTCAGAGAAGTAGCCTTAAACTCTTGCACACAGTGTCTCTGGTAACTAGGAAGGTCCTGATAAGGACATGGTAGCTAGATAGGGTTGTGTGCAAGTAGAATGCTCTGTGTTATAAAATAACAGACAATCCAATTCCAGAACCTTCAGCTGGCTTTTGGAATGCAAATTTCAACTGTCAAGTCTTAATTAAAAACTACCAGTCAGCACTATTTAAAAAGTGGAAGAGAACTAAGTGGTAGGTTGTTGCAGAAAATCTGAAAGTTGCATGCTAAAAGAAGTCGGTAAGGTGACAGGTATATAATTATCATCACATCAAGTGAAGGACAAGAAACACTCTACAGTCTCTGAAGAGGTGGGGCATCAGCAGTCTTCACTGTGGCAAGGGGTTCTTCAGACAGAGTTAATTTTTCATTCTATTTCAAAGGAGAATCTCCTTCTATGCCAAACCTCTGTGAGCCTTCAAAACTGGTGACGTGTTGGGTGAGATTCAGACATAAAGAAGCTAGTGTGAACACAAACACTTGTGATTCATGCACCAGTTAAGGATGAGTTTTAGGCACTATGTTGTGTTCAGGAGTTTGGCAGTTTCTGTCCTGTAGCATCACAGCAGTGCTTTAATCCCTTATTCAACCGAGAGCCAGCAAAGAAATGAATTAAAGGCCCACGGCAGCTGAACATCTGAAGGCAAGAATTTTCAGGATCTTCTGCAGGTTTTAAACCAGCAAAACAGATCTCCTCTACGCTCCTAAAAAGTGAAAGTTCTGGGTAAAGAATGATTATTGCTGCCTAAGAAGAAACCACTGAGAAATACCATTCAGTGCTCCTTAAGACTATGATATTAATGCTACCAGCCTTTACACCACCATCCTCTTCCCCAAAACTACACAGAGGGTGACCTTCTGCACAACGGCTTGTTGTGGTTGAAAATATTAGTGTGAAGCCACAGCAGTGCTCTCTTTGCCTCTGTTTTACAGGTTAGATCCTTTGACCTTCACCCACTTGCAGCTGGTGTGTATGTCCACTGAGGGATAGCGACAGCCTTGTATCCTACATCCCAAATGTCTGCAGTCCCTTCTCCCCTGTGTGTCTGTGTGTGTGTTAGGTGCTTGCATGTCATCTGTGGTGTCAGAATGGTTACAGAAAGTGAAGAAAACCTGCAGAGAAGAGGTGTCACTGATAATTCTTCACAAATATTTTCAGAAAACAGTGCCAATTCAGACTATGAATTTCTGATTTTGTCAGCTTAAGGCTGAACACCAAAAAAAAAAAAAAAAAAGTAATCTTTTTTATATTTAACCTGAGAATTTGGCTAAGTAGGTTTAGCAGTCAAAGCTCAATTTTAGAAATGGCATCATGCTAAATGAACTTTCCTCGTCTCTCCCCAGTTAGAAAACATTAGCCTTTAAATCTTGGCAGGTTTGGAATATCCAGTCTCCTGGATAATATATAATCAGTACTGGAGAGGCATAATATATTAGCTACTCAGACATATGTCAGAAAAAATCTTTCTTTAGCAATGTTCCACATGTATGTAATCTATACTTGACACATTTGACTTGACCGATTATTCATGAACAGAAGTAGTGTTACAGTACTTATTGTCAGGGCCTTGAGCGCCCTTCTAGGCTTTAAAGGCCCTGCCCACCCCAGGGCCTCTCCCCACCCTGCCCACGGCCCAGGACCCCATCTCAGCCCCCCAGGGCCATCACCCCTGCCCCACTGACACTGTAGGACATTGGTCTCCAGCTCCCCACAGCCCTGCTCTGCCTGGTCATGCTAACACTCCTGTTCCCATGCCCTTGCCAGGCTGTCTCAGGGCTGGACCTGACCCTGGTTCCCCTCACTGGGCATGACCCTAATCCACTGTTGCCTTCCACCCCGGTGCTGTACAGCCTCTGGCATCCATCAGGGCTGACCCGAGTTTAATTCTTTCTCCCCTTGTCCCACCTGACCCCCTGGGACACCTTGGGGCAGCTGGGCACCTTCCCCACTGTGGTAATCACACTCAGCTCCTGGACTTCCTCCCTTAGGGAGCAGCTGGATCCTGCTGCTCCCTGACAATTACAGTGCAACATGAATGCTCCGATCCTTAATTAAATTAAAATAAATTTTCTGTATGCTTAGGGTGTATTGGAAAAAAAAAAAAAAGAGAGAGATAAAGTATAAAATGGAGGCTACTGTAATTCCTATCTCCTCCTGTTGGTTTTACTTCAAGATCTTTGGGGCATTATCGAAGACTGTGTGTGTTGCCTTGGGAAAGATGATTCAAGCTGAAATAAAACTGCTCGAACAGAATTAATGTTGTCTCTAGCATAAGTTTGGACTGTTTATAGTGACTGATCGGTTCTTGCTGCTATCAACATGAGTGCAATGATTTCAGAACTCTCATAAATCAAAATAAATGAAATTCCACAAAAGGTTGTATGCAAATACTGTCCTACTGGGTGGTAAGTAGCACTGAATTCCCACTTATCAGAAAGGTAAATAAAATCAATGAGCTTTTAACAGCTACATTATTTCATTATGTGACAGTTAGAGCACAGTGTGAAATCTAAACGGAAATCAGACATGGCACCTGCCAATGCTTGTGGAGCTGTGTGGTTTTTTCAAGCTCATGATTTAAAAATCTTAAGAACTGGAATAATAGTCCTTCAGTTTTTTAAAGTTGTTGGTTGGTTTTTTTTTCCCCTGAAAATCCTCTGAGAAAATAAGACCTGCATTCACCAACACATGGATTGTTTTTGATTGCTCAAATCCTCCATGCTGTGTCTTGGTTTCCTGAGGTGTCAGTTGCTATATTGTAAAAGTATTGGAAAGGCTTCCCCTGAACATTATGGCACCTCATTCTTCTCTTTCATACGACATCTTAAACTGTGCTGTTCCCTGACAGCTACAAAAAAACCCGACAGGTCACTACTTACCTCAGTTCCCTGCTGGCCAAATCATTGTCATTTTGTTCAGATTGTGTTGATCAGTCTGGTGGGGTTCATGTGACATGACATGCTGGTAAATCAGACCCAAATTCCAGCTAGTACCTGCAAGTGTCTGTTCCTTTCCACTTCTTATAATGGGATTGAAGGCAACTAGTTTAGATGGACTCGTCATTGTAGCCTCTGAAGTTACATGACATCAATCCAACACTTAATTTTCTTCTACTCTCCATCTGCCTTTATTCTTCGCTATCCAAGCACCAATGCCAGTATCTTTCAGCTAAGCAAACGTCCTTGACCTGAACCTCCTCTGCAGACATAAAAGGGACTTGGTAGGAACAGAATTCTAATGGCACCCCGCATAACGAAAAGGAGCCAGGGCCTCTTTCTTGTCCATGTTTTGACTTGCAATAATCTATATCTTTTGGTTGTCGTTATTAATGCAGTATTGGAATAAGCTGCAATTTAATCATTCATGACAAAAGTTTTGCTGATACTGCCTGTCCAATCATTCATTGTTTGTTGCTTAACAAAACCCCTCTGTAAAAGTATAATTTAGTTTCTATCATTTCAGCAGGTTGGATAGAAAGAATGAATGCACAAATGTTAGGCTCTAGCTACACTTAGCTCACACTTAAGTTTTCTTTTTATTTTTTTCCTCTGAAGACTGTAGAGTATCTTCAAACTATTCCATTTTCCTAAGCTTCCAAACTTCCAGGTGGAGACCTAGAAAAAGTATAACATATTTTAGATATTATGAGAAAACTGGACTGTTTTCTATCTAATTTACAGATTGTGATAACGTCTTTTTACTGAATTTTTTGAAGTGTCTGGCAGGGGTGGTTGGAACTGAACTGAATTGCTCATTCACCTAGATGATATGACAGTTAGGATGACTAAATTGGGACTACTAGGGAAGATAGTCACACTATAGCCCTTTGTCCTTATATGCTGGTAGGAGTAGGCTTTTTAGATCTATGTCAAGTTCTGTGGTAGCCCCATGCTGAAAAAATTAATAGGAATTAAAAATAACTTATTCCAAAGACTAATAAATAATTTTTCTTATATTGACTGGTAGAGAAAAGTGAACTGCAGATTTCTGAGTCAGAAAAAAGATATTCCTCAGGGGACTTTTTGACTAATATCTGAATGATGGAAGTCTGTAGCGCTACACCTTGAGGAAAGCAGTGTCACTGAGCAAATGACATGCAACAGGAGGGGCTGCCATTAGCAAAACAGTCTTCAACATGTTTCTGGCTCATCTCCTTGTGAGTTTGAAAGCTGGGAATTCTTCTGAGTGGCTTAGTAATACAAGCAGTCACTTACTCATTCATTACAATTGAAATTGCCTAGGATAATCATGACTGATATTCTCCTGGAAAGGATCTTCACCTCTTGAAAGTCTAAAAAAATCTGTATTTTAGTTAGCCAATTACTTGAGGAAGAGATGACCTAAGGCTATGTCATTTCTGGTAAATAAAATACACCTATGGCTGCTTTTTGATACTTTTGATACAGCCCACATCTGTACCATGTATGCTGTTCTTCTCCAAAACAGGGTGGCTGAAGGGAATGATTTGTCTAAGACCTCCAGTGAAACTTATCTAATTGAGGGAGGTCTGTGGGAACTCATGAAGAACGGACTGCAAGAGAAAGAACATAACGCAATACAACTAGTGGAGGTTTAGGCCGCAAGGGCATTGCGACCTTGGGGCCTGTGGTTATACAAAACAGGATGTAGGTCCGGTTATAACCGAAACTGTCAGCAAGCATAAGATTGAGGCATACAATAGAAAGTACCGAAGCAGAACTTGTAACCCTAGGAAACAAAATAAGCAGAGTGAAGAGGAACAGCGAATAAGGAATTTAGCTTTTGCAATATGTAATCACTTTTGCAATATGTAACCAATGAGCTTTGTGCACGATAATCTTAGACTATGTATGCAGCCTTATAAAAGAAGCATGTTAAGAACAATAAAGCAGATCTGATCTGATTCCACCTGACCGGGTCTCCGTCTCTCAATCGCGGCAAATTGGTGACCCCGACGTGATACGTTTAAGGATCCGACGTGATGGGTCGACGAACCGCCTAGCTGAAGCGGCCTGCTGCGACTCTCACAGAACTTTGAATGATCTGCTGAAAGGAAGCAGGAGGCGGCCTGAAATCCCTCCGGAGTAGAGAGGTGAGCTGTGAGAAACATGGGGAATCAAGCGTCGGCCCCTGAGAGAGACGTATATGAGCTTATGAAAGCTCTTCTTAAAAAACATGGGAAGAGCATTCCTGGGCAGGATCTTAAGACAATTCTTAAGTGGGTTCAAGTTAAATTACCTGCTGTAACCGCATCCACTATTTTTACACGAGACCTTTGGGATAATGTGGGAGTGAAGTTATGGGATGCGGCGACTACGGGGAATGCTGAAGCACAGCGTATGCTCCCGTGGTGGAGAAGCATTTTTGAGGTTTTAAAAGCCCAGGAAAACAATCATAAAAAAGACTCAGACAAAGAGAAAGACCCCCCCCCGGTGTCCCCACCGTTACCGGAGGGAGCAAAGCCCTCGGCACCACTGACAGTATGCGCCGCGGAGTATCCACCTGAAGACAACCCCTTTGACCCGGGACCCATAGACCCTGAACAGGAGCCAGATTTATACCCCCCCGACCCACATGATGTGTGGGCCAGCATTAGACGTCAAGCCTTACAGGAGGGGGAACTGGAGATTGCCAAAACGATAGTGGCTCCTGTACTCTATCCGCGAGGCGGAGGGCGAGTCGGAGGGGGCCAATGGGAAGCTTTATCTTTTTCGGTAGTTAAGGAACTGCGTCGTACTGTTACTGAACATGGACTTTCTTCACCATACTTTGCAAGTTTGTTATCTTCTGTCTTTGATACATATGTTATGACTCCACATGATTTAAAATCTTTGGCGCAGCTGCTCCTAACACCGACTCAGTATACTTTGTGGGAGGCCCATTGGAGGGGGGGACTCCAAGCGCTCCTCTTAACTTATGCGGGTCATAACAACAATGCAATTGCTGTATTGACTTTGGAACACCTTACAGGCACGAGTCGTCATTCTAACCCGGCAGATCAAGCCCGAATCCCACGAGAAGCTCTTGAAGCGATTCGTGAGGAGGCAAAAAAGGCCTTTTTTAAGGTTCCTGACTCTCAAAAACCGCAGAAGGCTTTTACCACTATCACACAAGAACCTCGAGAACACTATATGCAATTTATCGATAGATTAAAACAGGCTTTGGAACGCCAAATAGATAATACGGAAGCACGGGAAATTTTGTTGTTAAAATTGGCTGTTGAAAATGCTAATGCAGATTGCAGAAAGCTTTTAAAATCTCTCCCGAATCAAAACCCTATTTTAGTTGAAATGATCGAGGCATGTAACAGAATCGGTATTGTAAATTATAAATTTGAGGCCATGGCTGCTGCTTTTGCAGCCATGCGTAGCCAGTTGGGGAATTGCTATAGCTGCGGTAAACCTGGTCATCTAAAGAAAAATTGTCTGGCTATTAAGGCTGGCGCTAAGCCTAGAGTCCCAGGAATTTGTCCTAGATGTAAAAAGGGTCGTCATTATGCTAATCAATGTCGGTCCAAGTATGATTTTCAGGGACAACCAATCCAGGGAAACCGATCTCGGAGCGCGGGACAGCGACGCGCGCAGACACAAATAACGCCGTCACCCTTCAACAATTCCCAAAGAGGAGCAGCAGCAGCGCCTCAAGTCTTCGCCCAGCAACAACCGGCAGCGCAGGATTGGACCTGGCAACCGCCCACACAGTAACGTTACTTGATTCCTCGGTTCACTTATTGTCAACAGAAGTTTCAGGACCCTTACCCCCAAAAACACAGGCCTTATTGATAGGGAGGTCTTCTACAACATTATCTGGTCTTTTTGTATTACCAGGTGTTATTGACTCTGATAGTACTGAAAACATTAAAATCATGGCATGGACCCCGTTTCCTCCCTGCACGGTGCCGGAAGGTAGCCGTATAGCACAACTGATCCTTATGCCCACAAGCAAAGATTGTTTAAATTTGGACCAGCTCCAACAAAGGCAGAGTGGGTTTGGTTCAACTGGGGACCCACAAATTTTATGGGTACAGTCTCTTTCTCAAAAACGGCCTATGTGCCAATGTACCCTTATTCGAGGGGAACAAAAAGTAGTTTTGAATGGGATTATTGACACCGGAGCCGATGTTACAGTAATATCTCATGCTAAATGGCCACCGCTGTGGCCGCTAACCAATACTCCACAGGCATTAGCTGGGATTGGCGGAACTGGCAAAAGCCACCAGAGCCTGGAGCTGATCCAAATTCAGGGCCCAGAAGGGCGTATTGCTTCTGTTAAACCTTTTGTGTTACCTGTTCCCATGGTTCTATGGGGACGGGACGTGCTATCACAGTGGGGAATGACAATTCGTACCCATTTTTAGGTGGGGCCATTGAAATGCGCGACACCCTTAAATTAACCTGGAAAATTGATGCTCCCATTTGGGTGGATCAATGGCCCCTACCTTTAGAAAAGCTTCGCGCCCTTCAGGACCTGGTCACAGAACAACTCGAAAAGGGACACATTGTGCCTTCTACCAGCCCTTGGAATTCTCCTGTTTTTGTTATCCGAAAACAGACTGGCAAGTGGCGCTTGCTCCATGACCTTAGAAAAATCAATGACGCCATGGAAACTATGGGGGCCTTGCAACCTGGACTCCCGTCTCCTACAATGATTCCCAGAGATTGGCATTTAACTGTTATTGATCTCAAAGATTGCTTTTTTAATATCCCCTTGCATCCAGATGATGCTCCTAAATTTGCTTTTTCAGTTCCTAGCGTCAATATGCAGGCTCCATTGCAGAGATATCAGTGGGTTGTGTTGCCACAAGGAATGAAAAATAGCCCGACAATATGTCAATGGTATGTAGCTAAGGTACTTAGCCCTGTCCGAATCACAATGCCTGATGTCCTATTGTATCATTATATGGATGATATCCTAGTGGCTGCACAACATCACATAGTCATGGAGAAAGCTGTAGCCCTTGTCACGGCGGCCGTTAACTCGGCAGGCCTCTGTATTGCGCCAGAAAAAATTCAAAAAACACCCCCGTGGAAATATCTGGGCTGGCGCATAAGAGCCCAAACCATAGTTCCTCAACCTTTGCAGATACAGACTGATGTAAGAAATTTACACGATGTACAAAAGTTGTTAGGAACAATTAATTGGGTTCGGCCTTTGCTAGGGATTTCTAATGCAGATTTGAGCCCTTTGTTTGAGTTGCTCAAGGGAGACACAGATTTATGTTCTCAACGCCGTCTTAACTCTGAGGCTGTTACCTCGTTACAGAAAGTTGCTACAGCCATTGCTTCTAGACAAGCACACCGATGTGATCCCAATCTCGCTTTTTCTTTAATCGTTTTGAACCCAGCTCGACAACCCTATGCGTTAATATTTTAATGGGATCCACAAAAATCGGATCCGTTGTTGATTATCGAGTGGGTCTTTTTATCTAACCAGTCTACGAAAACTATTGTAACACAACACGAGATGTTTGCTCACCTGATAATTAAGGCCAGACAACGGTTGTTGATGTTATCAGGAACTGATTTTGCTTATATTTGTTTACCTGTGACAACCATATATCTGCAATGGCTTTATCAACAATCAGACATTTTTATGTTAGCATTAGCAGGTTATATGGGCCAGATTACATCCCACCCACCTTCACATAAGCTGCTTAATGCTAATTTTTGTATAACTTCTAAACCAAAACGAAGTGATCAACCATTGCAAGCCCTTACTGTATTTACAGATGGATCTGGAAAATCACACAAATCAGTTATAGTATGGTGGGACGACCAACGTGAGCGTTGGGATTCAGACGTTAAAACAGTCCCTGGCTCCCCTCAGATAGTGGAACTGGCTGCGGTAGTTCGAGTCTTTCGAAAATGGTCAACGCCAGTTAATGTTATCACTGATTCAGCTTATGTTGCAGGAATAGTTGAGCGAGCTGAAGCATCTGTGTTGCGTGACATTCCGCACTTTAACTTATTTGCTTTATTACAAGAACTCGTTTTTCTTCTGGACTCTCGCCCTTACCCCTATTTTGTTATGCATGTCAGATCGCACACTTTTCTACCTGGCTTCATTGCAGAAGGTAATCGCCGAGCTGATCTTTTGACATTACCGGTACAAGTGTTACCAGATCGTGTAGCTCAAGCTAGACTCAGCCATTCTTTTTTCCACCAAAATGCTGGAGGCCTTAAAAGACAGTTTGGCCTTACCTCCCAGCAAGCATCTAACATTATTGCTACGTGCCCTGACTGCCAAAGATATTCTTTTCCGTCTGTTGCAGGCGGAGTCAACCCTCGAGGACTACAAAGTTTACAGTTGTGGCAAACCGATGTTACCCACTATTCAGAGTTTGGCAATTTGAAATATATCCACTCTTCTATTGACACCTTTTCAGGTGCCTTATTTGCTTCTTGTCATACAGGAGAAAAAGCACGTGATGTCCGTAAGCATCTTATGCGTGCTTTTGCTACATTGGGTATCCCGGTACAAATCAAAACAGACAATGGTCCTGCTTATGTCTCTAAAGCAATGCAAACATTTTTTGAATCTTGGGGTGTAACTCACACTACTGGCATCCCTCATTCTCCTACAGGCCAATCTTTAATTGAACGCTCCCATCAATCATTAAAACGTTTATTACAACAACAAAAAGGGGGAATAGGAGTTGTTACTCCTGAAGAACGATTACAGAAAGCCTTATATGTTTTTAACTTTTTGAATTGTTCTTTATTAGACAGCAATCCTCCAATAATCCGACATTTTAACACAAATACTTCACTCGAGATGCGAATTAAAGCTCCTGTACTGGTCCGTGATCCAGAAACGGGTAAGATAATGGGGCCTTATCCCCTTGTCACGTGGGGCAGAGGCTATGCTTGTGTTTCCACAGAGAAAGGCCCCCGGTGGATCCCAGCAAAGAACGTGCGACCATTCCGTGAACCCTTACCACAAGTTTCGTCTGAAGATTCTGAACAGCGTCTAGGAGAACCTCTCGCAAAAGGAACAGAGCCTGAGGACTCAAATATTTTAAATGAATAGTCGCTATACGCGTGAGTGCCACGAAGTACTCTCTGGGAAAGTTCTTTGCAACTTGTGCGGACACTGTGACCCTTGGGTGTTATGTGTATGTTATACTTGTAGCAAGGAGTGGTGGTGCCGCTTAACTCATTTTGGGCGTTGGTGTAATCTTTGCCTAAAGAAAGAATTTGATACAGTGAGACTGTCACTTATAACAGGGCATGAACCCTTAGAAAATAGTCGCTTTTTTGATTATCGCGCTGACTGGCAAAGAGTGATTATTGAGAGGGCTAAAATTATATAAATTTGTGGTTTAGAATGTAGTAAAACTAATTTAGTACCTGCTATTTGGCTAGTCTCGAGAGAAGACTGGGAATGTACAAAGCAAAAGTGTGAAAAGCGGTTCGCCTGGAAAAGAAAAACCAAGCGATAGAACAGATCCTATAAAAGGAAAAAATGAAAATGATTAAGAGTAGCTCTAGCATGATGTGCCTCTTGGCAGGTATCATTACCTCCATCCTCGTTGGCAGTACAAAAGCTTGGGAAACCCTCAAGCACATAGAGGAGAGAAAGAATCTGTGGGTCACTTGGGCGGAAAAAATCAATCAGAGTAGCCTTTGTCTCTCAATGGCTACTCCTTCTGATCCTTTTAGAACGTGTTTATTAGGAATCCCTATTAACATGAGCCTGATAAAGAACTCTACTATAACTCTTGACCCTTCTGTTGTCACTTGTGGTTTCCGTCACCAGCCACCTTTTAGGACACCTCTATGTTGTGACAAAAATAATATTACCTTTAACGCTTCTTCCCCTTTTATGAAATGTAGTAGCTCTCTGTGTACCACAACTAGAGAAATATAGGAGTTTAACCTCTTAAGCTCTGTTCCCTCAGATCTATGTTTTTGGTTTAACTCTCATATTAATCAAGATGATCCCGTTGATGTCACGTCATATAGGCCATACAACGTGACAGCATATTGTCAAAAAACTATTAATGTTACAACGGTCACGTCCAACGCAGGACGGCTGCCAGAGGGAATGTTTTTAATTTGTGGTGATCGAGCTTGGCAAGGAATTCCTCGAAGTGCTAAGGGAGGGCCTTGTTATGTCGGCCGTTTAACGCTGTTTACACCAAGCATTACTAACATCTTTCAAGCCAATCGTACTTCAAGTTCTCACCGCAGTAAAAGAGCTCTGGTAGAACTAGGCAATGATTGTAAGGATAATGTGGAACTCTGGAATCCTCCTGAAGTTATTTTAGCTAGCATATTTGCCCCCGGGATAGCTACAGCACAAGCACTGACACAACTAAGGAAATTAGCATGTTGGACCGGAAAACAGGTTAATATAACGACAAATGTTTTGTCTGAATTGGCCAGTGACGTCCAAGGAATAAGACATGCCCTGTTACAAAATCGTGCCGCAATAGATTTTCTACTTTTAGCACAAGGGCACGGATGTGATGAGTTTGAAGGGATGTGCTGTATGAACCTTTCTGATCACTCCCAATCAATACACAAACAACTTTCTATTTTAAGGGATAATATGAAAAAACTTCGAGAAAGTAGTGATCCTTTTACAGATTGGTTATCTTTATTAGGTTTGTCTGGATGGTGGATTACAATTTTGGAAAAAATAGCTGTTGTAATAATAATAGTGTTATTGTTAGCTTTGCTTTTGCCGTGTGTTATGCAATGTTTATAGAAGCTAATAGCTAACTCTGTGAAACGAGTTTTTATGGTGCAACAAGAAGGGGGAAATGAAGGGAATGATTTGTCTAAGACCTCCAGTGAAACTTATCTAATTGAGGGAGGTCTGTGGGAACTCATGAAGAACGGACTGCAAGAGAAAGAACATAACGCAATACAACTAGTGGAGGTTTAGGCCGCAAGGGCATTGCGACCTTGGGGCCTGTGGTTATACAAAACAGGATGTAGGTCCGGTTATAACCGAAACTGTCAGCAAGCATAAGATTGAGGCATACAATAGAAAGTACCGAAGCAGAACTTGTAACCCTAGGAAACAAAATAAGCAGAGTGAAGAGGAACAGCGAATAAGGAATTTAGCTTTTGCAATATGTAATCACTTTTGCAATATGTAACCAATGAGCTTTGTGCACGATAATCTTAGACTATGTATGCAGCCTTATAAAAGAAGCATGTTAAGAACAATAAAGCAGATCTGATCTGATTCCACCTGACCGGGTCTCCGTCTCTCAATCGCGGCAGGTGGCCAGCCACATACAATTGTACACCTGAACCCTGTCCAGAAATTAGTTTTAATAAACTCAGTGTATGTAGAACAGAAACATGCCCAGAAAAGTATTAGCTCTGTGAGTTCCTGTGCCCAGGAATGTCTCCTAACATAATTTCATTAATTAAAATAACTGTAACTACAATGTATTTTTACAGACAATGGATCTTAAATGACCTCACTTTCTGAAGACAAGTTGTCTGGTTTTGTCTCTTGCCTTAGAACATAAACGTTTTGGAGAGAGGGTCTTTTTTTTCATCTGTGTTTGTGCAGATGCTACTATGTGGGGTCCTGCTTAACGATGGGGACTTCTGGGATCTACCAAATGCTATGGGTAATAATCCAAGAAATATTTGCAGTAGAACAGGCAGTGCAGATTTCCTGAGACAACCTTACTCACCTGTTAACCTTCTTATGAGAAAGAAATTTATGGATTTAGATTCGTCCTTGGAAAGTTTATTTGCATCTGCAAAGAATGCAAGAAAGAAAAAAGAAAAAGAGGATTAGTTTTAATGACCAGTTTGTCGTTATTTCCAGCCCTCTGCAAAAACAAATTGGGATCTGTACTTTTACTGTTTCCCTCCCGCCGAGAAGAGAAATATTTAGTTCTATAAATATTTGAATGGGGCTCAGCCACCTGGAAAAGCTTGTAAAGGAGGAAATAAACTCCAAGAGGCCAAATCTTCTCTTGGTATCTCGTTCACCATATTGGACACAGAAATATTGGGACAGATTTCCCAGGGAAGCTCAGGGAACATTAGCACCAGCTGGTGTGGTATGTGCTCCCACACTATATGACATAGGTCTGTTACTGAGCCTGTACCTGCCGTCCTGTGCAGCCAGGGTTGTGGGTGGGATTCAGGTTAGGTGTCCATATGTTTAGTCTCTGCATCAAAGGCAAGTCATCTTAGCTTCCATTTACAGTCAATGGAGAGTAATAGGCATTTTAGAATATGATTCATCTGTTTTTCAAATGTCTACTCTGAATGAGACTAATTTCACTCTAGAAATACCTGCTTTTCTCTATTACACAGAAAGCCTGGAGTAACTACTTCATATATGGACGTCTCCCTCATCTGTTGGATGCCACCCTGTTTCATGAGAAATATTTTGGATTCTGCCATCAAGCTTCAACTGTGGTGACCTTGCTGAGTTTTTTTAAAAATTGATTTACTATCCAGCACTGGGTAGCAGGGTAATATTTATAGTTCTCTGTATGACAATCTCTTGTCTAGGAATTCAATAAAAAGCAAGGATGTGACATTACTTTTCTAAGATAGCAGCTGTAGGGAGAAAATAGTTATATTAATGTATCACATCAATCCTATGGCCATGTGCGATGGGTATGACCCTTGGGCAGAAGATGGCACAAGAAAAGGTACTTATTTCTCTGTAAAGGATATTCAGGTCTTGTACTCATGCAGGATGAAATTTCTCAGTAGGTGTTGGGACTCAAGGCAAATGTACCTCCTGAAAAAGCATTTCCCATTCAATGAGTTCAGCTCCCCACTGGTGCCTGTCGCTCAGGTGGCTTGGAGCCATGAGGAAACTATATCATGTTATTCAGAGCAAAGCTGGCTGAATATCTTTGGGTTGCTTAATTTACTCAGAGCATTCTGCAGTGATATTTGAGTGTGTTATTCACTGGGTTTCCCCTTTCTCCCATCATTCATATGGTTCATGAAGTGAATAATTTGGGATTATATAGTACAGTGCAAGGCTTTGTCAATACATTTCAGAGAATATTTCATGTAAAATCATTGCATGTTATTTGCTCAGTTAAAAAGAAAAAAAAAACAAAAAAAACAAAAACACAACAAGAAAAAAACACCAGGAAAGAAGCAAAGCTGATATAAGGTTTTACTGCTGCTTAGATACTACGGATGAAGGGCAACTGATGGTAAGGAAAGAAAAGCCCTGCTTCATTACCTATACCGAGACAGAGTATTCTTCCTTTCATGCCAGTATGTCAGCATTTAGCCAGGAGACAGAATATATACTATGGTGGTGGAAGTATCATTCTGTCTGTAGTTTTATTGAGAGAAGGAAGTTTATTGACATCTGATCAACATTGGACTTCCATATTTACATAATACACATATTTACATATATGGGTGTTCAGGATGAGCTGTGGGAGAGCTCATGCTCCCTGGTGAACCCTGAGGTAATTCAACTTCACATTCTGCTGTGGCATGTGTGTCCTGTTCTTAGCACATAAAGCATACATATGGGCTTCACAAGGGAAGAGATGACCACATTTTAAAGCCTCTGAGGTTTTACGGTGGACTTTGGCTTAGGTCCTAAAATAAATAAGCATGAGGTAGGACTAGAGGAGCATCTGTTGTGTGCAGTGCAACACTGGGGTGAGAGGAGGTAGGCGGAGGACAGAGAGATGTTCCTGAAAGGCATCACCGATGTTTTTCCTCTTTTGTGTGCTGCTGGGGGAGCAGTTTAACAAGCAAAACATGCAGGCAAACAGTGCAACAGATGGTGCAACCTACTATTGAGGAAACATTTCAAAGGGTAACAAAATATGGTTGAAACCAGCTTACAGTTTACACACTGAATGCAAAACCGAACATGGTGTTTTCAGCAGGCTGTAGCTGTTTTCATTTGTTGATGCCAAGTGCTTTGGGGAGCCGCAGCTCCAAAGTGGTTAGCGCAGCAGCAGAAAACCCTGTAACTGTATAGACTTGATTCAGCTGGGTAGGTAGGCAGGACTGCATTCTTACCTGCAAATGGGCTTTAGTACGAGCAGAGGGATCCCACAGGGATACTTCCAGTTCAGTTTATCCTAAAGTCTGCGTTCTTTTTTTCTGTCTTTCTATGTGCCACTAACAACTTCTAAACCTAGGAGATTTTGATAGAGACATAAATGATAAGGAAGACCTCATAAAATAAAAAACCAAAAAGAATCCAAAAGTACTTGTAGTTTTCAGATAAATCACAGTATTTCAGGGAAGACAAAGGTTAAAAAAATATTAAGGACCTTTGGCTAAATTATGAAGTCTTTATTCACTCTAAACATTAGTTATGGATAAAGGAGAGGCAAGCACAGATCATTAAGCACACAAACAGAGCACCAGGAGCAGGTAGGAAAAAAATCAGAATGGACAATACAGAACGAACTCTAGCTAGCAAAAAAACCTGGAGGTAACAAGAAATCATTCCTTGCCTGGATTAGTAGCAATAGAAGGCCCAAAGGAAAGACCTTTATGCAGTGCAAGGGAATAGCTATCACTAAATCATGTAAGGAAAACTGAAGAAGTAAAGGATGGAGTTTTTTTTCCCACTGTTCATTATAAAGCTTACATATGACAAGTGGCAAACTCATTATTGGCAACAATGGAAAACAGCTCAGCCTAGAACAGAAACAGATCATGTTGGATGGTATTTTGGTATATTGCAGGTTTTCAGCTTGTCTAGGCCTTCTGCTCCTGATCTCAGTATGGGCTAGAATATGCTCAGAAACATTAGCAGTTGTCTTTGAGAATTTGTGGAGGATATACAAAGTATTGCTGGACTGGAAGGAGCAATCTTAATATGTACCTGTATAAAGAGAGGAAAAAATTAAGTGTAAATTTAGACAAGTCAATTTCACTTCACAACCTAGAAAAAATCTGAAACAAAGAGTCAGAAGTGACTTGCAAGCACTTGGAAGAAAACAAGGAGAGTAACATCAAAAGTGAGTTTGCCAAGGAGAAGATACCTTGTCAAATCATTCTAATTTCCTTTTATGAAAGAATAATGGGTGATGTAGACAAAGAAGAAGCCATAATAATAATAATAATAATAATAATAATAATAATAATAATAAATCTTGTTTCACTAATGCTTTTAACATTGCCTTACATTCCATTCTTGCAAGCAAACTGGAGAGACATCAAAAGTAAAATTACCGTTGGAGAAGGGTGTAGAGTGGCACACAACCAGGTAAAGTTATCATTTATTCCCTGTCCAACTGCAAGCATAGTTCCCTTCACTGTGATTTGTTAATGACATAAATTACATAATCAAGTCAAGGCTATGCTTATTAAATCCATAGATGACATCAACCTTATGGGAACTGAAAGCATGTCAGAGGACAAGACTAAAATTCAAAATGATCTTAATGAATTAAATAAACAGCCTGAAAGCAACCAGGACATGGACAGAAATATTTTTTCCATTTAAAATAGATTTTTGACCAAAAGTAATTAAAAAAAAATAAAAGCGTGCTCTTTAAAATTGACCAGAGGCTGAAAACTTTGGGGAGAGACATCTGCAGTGGTGAATGTGGATCAGGTAAAATTAGAAGAATGGAAATATTCAGAGGCATAGAGAGGGGAAATGATGAACATTCTGAAAAAATCAAGAAATACTATTATTAATAAACATGAGAAAAAATATTAAGACCATTTTCAAAAAGATATGAATGCTGAAACCCATCAAACATAGGTGTGTTAGCAGTCCTGTTTTAGAGTAATGGATTAAATGACACCGTTATGTTCTGCCATATTCTTTCCACATTTTATAGGTTTTATTTATTTAAATCATATGTATTTATTTATTATTATATATTTCTATTGATTTTTGTAGAATGATCTGTAAAGTACATGGGAACTGATGGATCTTAGTCTACTGTGGTTTCAGTCATCTGATGCTATTTTTAGAAGTGTTTATTTTCACAATTTTCTGCGTATTACTGTGCCTATTTTATATTGGCAGATTCTCACAGGGCAGAATGTCACTAATTGAATCTAATGAATATGGCTGGAGACTTATGGTAGACTGGAGGCAACAGATAAAACAACAGACACACATCAAGACGTCTGTGGATATTAACAGCAGGAATATGTCCATCAACAGAAAATTGCATCATAGCTACAATTTGCATATGCAAATACCAGGAGCTTTGGAGAACTGATACAATAACAGCAGGCATGCACTCTAGGAGAACGCAATCTTATGGGTTTATGGATAATGTACTTATATGGCAAGAGAGGCAGAAAACTTAATGAGACATAAAATGTGTAGTAGTTTTGAATGCTCAGAAGGATATGACAGGAACTGTTATATCAGTTTAATTCTGGTTCCTCACTGAAAGAGTTGTGTATGACTTGCACATTGATAAAACTGTCCTAAGAATGTGATTGACTGCTGGTGTTTGATCCCTCACACATATCTCACTAGAAAACAAGAGTGAATATGCACACTTCCTTTCTGTTGATGGATGATAACATTTTGGAGTGAAAAGAGCTTGATTTTACCCAGTCCTGTTAGCAGAGTTCATCAGAGTTTAGACTTCCACAGAGGTATGAAATAGTTAATATTGGAAAAGTTTTAGTTATCCCCCTCAGTATTTCTATTTACAGACTGATTTTTTAGCTTGATGGATGAAGGGACCATAATGAAGGCATCAGGAAAAGATCATGACCAGAAGGGATCATTAAAATCATCTTGTTGGATGCTTTGCCATTTACTGAGTTGCGTTTCTTCTCCTGGGAAAGGAAAAAAAAGAGTTGGAAATGCCATGGCTATCGCTATACAGCTAAGTGAGAAAGGCACAAGCACTAAACTCTGCCCCACATACCAGCAGTCACGGCTCCGCACAGTTTTATGACAGACCCACCAGGCAGATAGGCTGCGTCTCTGCTGTTCCAGGGGTGCTACATACCGCTTGGCCATGGGTCTCCCCCGGGCCCCACGCATGCATCACAGCCTCCTCAAACCCTAAAAAACTATACTAAGAAGAGCTAAAAATGACCTTTTTAATGATTATTTTTTTCTTTTAGCAGAATATAATTGCATAAGGCTTGATGTTTATCAGGAATATTGGGTTCTTAATTATGGGATTTGTGTTCATAGGAGTTTTCTTCTGCTTTCTGTATTTGCCTTTACATTCACATAAGGTGATTATACCTCAGTTCTAAGAGGAACAAAAATACCAAATTTTTGCTTGTTATTTTTTTATAACTACTTCATTGGGCTGTTTCTTTGGTTGTTTTTAGAAACATGTAACTCAAGTCCTTGTTATCCTTACTGCGTGCAATACATTACTGCACAGTTTAACTATTTAGTCTTGGGACTGAACAGACAATGGCTGTTAGAAGGTGGGAGCTTGTTTAGAAAATAAACAAGGGTATGCGCCAGGCTGCCCAAAGGCAGGAAAGAACAACTAGGCCATGAAAGAGCCATAGAAAAAACAAACTAACACACACACACAAAAAAACCCAATAGAAACTACAGTATTGTAAAAAAAAAACATTACCTTTGATAAGATTATGATACATAGCGGGCATTTTGGATATACTGATGTGGTGGGTTGGCCCCGGCCCGGCAATGTGCCGCCATGTCACTGCCCTCAGCCGGGCCGGGGGCATGGGGGTGGGGTGGGGTGGTTTGTAACGGCGGGGCGTGGGGCACGGGGAGGGCACGGAGACACTCACCAGTTACCGTCATAGGCAAAAGAGACATCATTCGGGGGAATTAGTTTAATTTATTACCAATCAAAATCAGAGTAGGATAATAAGATATAAACCCAAACCTTCTGGACCCCTTCCCCTCACCCCTCTCTTCTCCCCGGGCCCTGCTCCACTCTCGGTCTCTTCTCCATCAATGGCGCCGAGCCCGGGCCCCGCCGGGGGAGGGTCCTCACCCCCTGCCCGGCCCCAGCGCGGGGCCCCCCGCGGGGCGCAGCCCCTCAGGCCCAGCCGGCTCCAGCCCCCCCGGGGGCACCGGCCCTGCCCGCAGCCCGGCCCCGGCCCGGGCTCCTCCCCGCGGGGCCACGGGCCCTGCCCGGAGCCGGCTCCAGCGCGGCCCCCGCGGGTCACAGCCCCCCGCGGGCACCCCCTGCCCCGGGCTGCGGGGGGGAGCTGCTCCCCCGCGGGCTCCGTGGGCTGAGGGGCACAGCCTGCCCCGCCGGGGGCTGCCCTGCCCTGCCCGGCCCTGCCCTTCCCCGCGGGCTGCCGGGGAGCCTCTGCTGCGGCGCCCGGAGCCCCCCCGGCCTCCTCCGGCCCGGCCCGGCCCGGCCCTGCCCCGGGGGGCTGCGGGGCTGCTGCTCGCCCCTCCCGGCCCCCCTCGCTGCCGCCGCTGTTCCCCCCCGCGGGGGTTTTTCCCCTTCTCAGCCCCTTCTCCCCGCGGCGCTGCCCCCGCGGCTGCGGGGCTCGGCCTCGGCCAGCGGCGGGCCCGGCCTGGAGCCGGGGGGCAGCGGCTCTGCCGGCCGGGGGGACCTGCCCGCGGCACCGGCCGCCACCCGGCCCCCGCTGCCAGCGCACCGCAGGCCCGGTACAAGTGAATACAATGCAATGGGATGGGGTAGTGAAGGAGAGATAGGCCTTTCAGAGAAAAACTGTTGTCCATAAGGATTGGTTCTGCTAATAAACGTGGAAATAGAAGAGACCAGTGTGAATAGTCTGTAATAAAAGGTTATAAATAAGAACAGGAGAAAGAAATTTTCAGGCCTAAAATATCAGAACAGAAACATAATACAAATGTATATTGATCACAGTTTAAAAGAATGAGAATATGTTAAACCAGGATTAAGGCAGTAAAGATATAATAACTTATGCCTTTCATTTGAATGAATTGCAGTGTTGTTTTGTCAGAACTTTAGCAGGTAAACAAGAAAACCTGCCCAGTTGTCAGCCCTCCCGGCCTGCTTCTGTACATCTCCCTGCTCTTTTATACTGCAAGTACAAATTCCTTGGGGCAGTGAGCATCTTTTTCTTCACATTTGTGCAGTACAAAGGATGCCCATTCACCATTACTTCTTTGCATCAGCATCTTACAAATATAATATGTGCAGTAAAATAATCAAAGGTGGGTATTTTCAAAGCCACAGTAGGCCATGTTCAAGGCAATCATGAGTTGAATGCTTAAATCAATCTTTTATATCAAAAGGAAAGAGAAAAACTTTTAAACTAAAACCAAATAGTTGCTTAAGTGGCAGCATGGATTGTTCTGAAGGCCCGGTTCAGATGTACACCTACTATGGATAATAAATACAACTCAAGAGAGCCTCCTAGGTATACCTGCAATGCAAGTAATAATGAAAAAAAATATTGTGAATGTAGCAAGTTATCAGAATGCCAACTTAGTATTTGTCAGATAACACCCTGGGAGAACAGCTCATTGAATTTTCATACACTTCAGTCCCATGCAAATGCTATTCCTGATTCTGGACAGGCCAAAATGGTAATATCTGGTCCCCACGTACTGCTTCTGCCCAAATAAGAGATGGGATTTTTACAGTTCCTTGGTGGTTCACACTCAATATTAAATTGACATAACAACTGAATTGACTAAACCCACTTTCCAGGACAAAGCACAAAATGCTTCGACTTGCTACTCTTAAGGTTTTTCCCTTTTCTTTCCCTTTTCTTTTAAGCCAAGGCTGGAGCTTGTTTTACAGGAACTATATTACACCTGTTAATTTTAAAGCACTGTGCTGAAGACTGACGATACAGAGCAGACAACTGAAAGGTTCAAACAGATTCTGCAGCAGGGAACATATTTTTGTGTCTGTGCTTCAGACAGACTCCAGACATCAGATATCTGTAAGATTAACTCCAGAGACTGAGGAGCTCCTAAGCCTGTGATTTGTCTGCAGGAAAGGTGCTGGAAATTTTGATAAGAGGTGGGGATTAAGCAGCATTTAAAAAATGTTTAATATGATAAATAGGCTTGAGTTCAAAAGTGGGCAACTGCTTCAGAGGAATTCAAGTTCTTTGACACCATTTCTGAGCAAAGAGACAAAGGTAAACCAGACATAATTTATTCAGTTTTCAGTAAAAGGGTTGAAATTTGAATAGATAAAAGATTCCAGCCCCCTTCCTCTAAGCTAATATTTTTGTGTAAGAAATAAATTGATAATTAAAAAATCTAAAAAGGACAAAAATGGCATTTTTAGAGGACTATGAGGAGTTTGACAAGGAAGATTTGGAAAGGTACATGCACGTAGTCCAACGCCAGTCATTCTTCCAGATTTTACAGGTAGATATTGTAAGCATTGTCTTAGGGAAAAAGATACTATGTAGCAGTGAGATCAGCAGCACCTGCACATGCCGTCCCCTCTGAAGGCTGCAGGACTAACTGAGCCTCCTTGCTGCAATAATGCGTAGCCATGGCCCTGCCACTTGTGTACCCAGTACACCAGTACCTTCCCTGGCCTTATCTTCCTGCCTGGTGCAGGACCATCCCAACAGAGGAGTTAAAAGAGATGGGAGCAGAAAGAGATGCATAGTAACTATTTTGTCTTTACACTTAAGGCTGCAAAGTTAGTTTTTGCCTATACTAGAGAGAAGTCTTAAACCATCTGTAGTTTTGCTGTGACCAGAACATCACTGAGCAATGCAGAACCAAGGCCAAGACAAAAAGATCTGGAGAAAGTCAGGATATACTGGCCAAGATTTTGCAACAGTGAGGTTGACTGCCTAATACAAACCTGAGTTATTGATAATGAGATATCAGCCTCAGCACTCCTACCCCTGTGTCATGATGGACAGTAATCTGAGCAATGTAAGACACTGGTTCTGGATATCTCATTCTGAGTTGGAGGCAAAACCCTAGCCTAGCTGGCATTCAGCATAAGATTAAGAAACATAAATTTAAATGTACCACATGTAGGGTTATACACTTGTCCAAACTCTCCAATGGGTGTTGTCAATGAAAGTCTTGGTTTCAGTTGTCTGCACGTAGGCATGTAAAGTCAGCTGAAATACACTAAGGGTATCAGCTGGCCTCCGTGTTTTACTCCACAATGACAGATGTCTCCCATAGATCTTGTGTCATAGCTGCCAGGGTTCTACAGATGTTTGTAAGCCTCTATGGAGGATTAATCAGTACTAGGAACATATGTTTAGGCAGTTGTTGTGCATCTCTAGTCAATACAGCCAATGGAGTCTAGAAAGAGATTCATCTATCTGATCAAGTATAGGTGTCTATATTGGTGGTAGTTGGAGCTTACATGTAGACTCTAAAGCTGTAGGCATCTGAAGTCAACTGTGAGTGCCTGGCATTGAATCTCATCTCTAAAGTTACGTGAGATTAATTTCTTCCAAGGACATGAGAATTCAGATCTCTTCTCAGCTTTGGCACTGACCTAGGTCAGCAATACCAAGAGCATAAATCTGGCTGCATTTGAGCAAAAGGCTTCTGACAAAAGCTCTTTAGCATGTGCAAAAAGTAAATATGTGTATATGACCCACTGAAGCTGATGTTTAAGAGCTGACCTGATTAAGGAAAGATAGTTACATCAGGAGCTCCAGCTGAAACATATATATTATGCAATAATAACTACACACTCAAGAGAACAATGAAAGTGAGTGGCAGTTTCTTAGGTTTATGATATTCTTATGAAAGACACAAAGTATAGTTATTATGTAAGTTTTAAAACTGATTAAATCATTCTGTTGAATCTTATGTTATTCAAGCCTTGTTGGAGGTTGTCATGAAAATCTACCCTTTATTTTATAATAAATTACTACAAAGACACACACTAATGTTATTTTATGTTTAAAAATCACTGTTTAGCAGAGCTCTATCTTCCCAGTGCTACAGAGGGTGTACAATGGGAGATCCTATCCTTTCACATACTGTACATAACCACTGACTGTGTTACTTCACATAGGCATTTTGGATGCATTCAGTGACCCCTTACAGATCTGCTGTGATATATTGAGAACGTGAAGAAATTACTTTTTTCTAACAGAACTATTTTTAGATTTTTTTTCATAGGTTAGGACAAAAAAAGAATGAAAAGTAGACTAGTGCAATGCTGCAGCAGAGGGAGAACCTCTAGCAAGAGCTGGAGCGGCTGAAAATGTGGGAGGCACTGAGGGATGAAATAAATAATAAGACTTCATATTTATAGTGAACAAAACAGAAGACAGATTATGAAGACCAGCTTACTGTTACCTATGGATAACATGCTAAAAAAAAACATCTGCAAATGATGGCAAGAGATAGTAGAAATAGAGAAGGGGGAAAAAAAAAAAAAAAAGACTCCTGTGTCAGCTTCCTGGAGACTCAAGTCTGGAATAGATATCATCAAGCCATCTCTGGCTAGACAATAAGGCACTACTAATTAAATCCAGTTCTAAGACCTGACCTGTGCTGGTTTTGGCTGGGATAGAGTTAATTTTTTTCATCATAGCTAGTATGGGGCTATGTTTTGGATTTGTGCTGAAGCTGGTGTTAATAATTTAGGGATGTTTTCATTATTGTTGAGCAGTGCCCACACAGAGCCAAGGCCTTTGCTGCCCCTCACCTGACCCCACCAGCGAGGGGGCTGGGGGGCACAAGTTGTTGGGAGCGGACAGAAATTGCTGGGACAGCTGACCCACACTAACCAAAGGGATATTTCATACCATATGGCATCATGCTCAGCATATAGAGCTGGGGGAAGAAGGAAGGTGAGGACATACGGAGTGATGACGTTTGTCTTCCCAAGTAACCATTATGTGTGATGGAGCCCTGCTTTCCTGGACTCGGACTGCCTGCTGATGAGAAATAGTGAATGAATTCCCTGTTTTGCTTTGCTCAGTGCACAGCTTTTGCTTTACCTCTTAAACTGTCTTTACCTCAACCCACAAGTTGTTTTCTCACTTTTATTCTTCCAATTCTCTCTCCCGATCCCACCAGGGGGATAGTGAGCGGCTACGTGGGGCTTAGTGGCCAGCTGGGGTTAAACCATGGCATGACCCTACAGACATTGCTTAAGGACTTCCACTGAAGCTAATCAGAACATCGACCAAACAACCACACAGCCCTGGGCCTTCAGAGGGACTGTGCTGTATGCCAAGGCCCAGCCTCACCTAACCTGTTTGCAGAACGCGAGTTCCTCAAAATTGTCCTTACACAAATTCTTGAGTCTGTTGTCAGTGACTCTCTTCAGTCCAAAATGTTCTACCCCAGGTTTGCCAAGATATGCAATGGTCATGGCTATCTGTGCAGTGCACTTGCTGTCATCTCAAGTGCCCAATAAATGCTGATAAAAATAAGATAGTGGGAGCACATATTAAAAGAGGTTGGGGAAGGTATTTTGAGGGACTGCAATGGATTACCATGAACCGGGAGGGGGAAGTGTGTCAGATAGATGCTCATGCCTAAGCCCTGGGTTTGCCCATGCAGGAAGATAATGCCACTTCTTCCTGACCTCCCATGTCTGTCCTGGTGAGGAGGTGGTTCAAGAAATCAGCGCAGCAAATAATTTATACCTCCTTAAATGAAAATGTGACCCGAGAGCTTGATCTGAACTAATGATTTCCCCTGAGTTCACAGATTCTTTTAATCATCATTAGGAAAGTACCATTTTTCCAAAGTACTGTTTTTATAGCCTTAGGAGTGAGTTGTTTTGCTTACAAAACATTCAGTGAACATTCTGTGACAGTTTCAAAACAAAAGAAGCTTGGAACAAAAATTGTTAAAGTGTTTTGCCATCAATTTTAAAAACCAATACATTTTTTCCTGGTCTCCAGCTCAAGTACATTTATCCCACTGAGGGATTACTTTTATTTTTCAGCTGTGACTCACTGCATGTATGACAGAGTCTTGTTTCAACAAATTTATTGAGGCTGAAGAAGATGTTAAAAACAGACAGGCACCTGGAAATGCCAAAAGTGAGAAAAAGAGCAAACACAATTTATTTCAAGGGGAGCCATGGCATAGTCCCTGATTCCCCCTGTGTATAAAACAAATATAATCATTCTTCTCCTTTACTTCCCCCTCTTAAACTTTCATATGAGCTCAGAGAATAAAGTTTATCAGTCTGGTAATAACATTAATACCCCTGAAATGCATTTTTGAGAAAACCAGCAGGAGATGTCATTTAGCCTTGTGATACACTGATTAAGTTATTAACTTTCCAGAGCTATATTCCCTAACTATAACATTTGCATATGGATAAACTAATTGGGGAGGGGCAGGGCAGGATGATCTAACAAGACAGGGATTTTGTAGGTTTTAATTTCTTGGCATCAGTATCACTACCTATTGTGATAAAACATTTGGAAGAAATACAAGGAGTACCCCTTGCAACAAAATGAGTGTAGCCTACCCCCTGGATGCAGGTGAGGTTTTGGTAAGCTGTGCTAACCTGTGCAAACATTTTGCCAGACAACTGTAATGTTGGATCCAGATATACAATAGATGAAATTGGGAATTCTGTGGTGGCCAGAAGTTCTGATACAACAAAGCCTTTAAGTACACGAGTAATCCAGTCTTCCTACAATAATGCGTTTAAGTACGTATTTAACTCTTATTGTTTTCAGTGGGATTTAGCCACATGCTTAAAGTTAAGCACATACTTAAATGCTTTGCTGAACCAGAGATGCATTGTATGAATTGTCGAAATCTCTTTATTCATGGGAACTGAGGTTGCTCACTATCTTAACATTTGGTCTTCTAGTAAAACATCTGTCCTTTACCCGTTTATACATATGTCTGCATTGGAACCTCCTGCTTGTACAGCTATTAGAAACAGGCATATGATGAGGTGTGATCTTTGGCCAAGGCAACAAAACCCCTTAATGTAGTGGAAGTTATATTGACAAAAACGTCCTTTTTTTTTTTTTTTTTTTTTTTTTCTTTTGCACCCATGTAGCTGATTTCACTAGCAAAATGTGGAATAAAGTGGCCAGCATTCAGATTTGCCAATATAGCTTAGTACAGGTTAGAATGGTTTTGTGGTCATCATGTGCCAAGGTTTTTATGATCAATAAAGTGCTTTTAAGTGGGGAATTAGCTTCCATAGTTTCAAGTTTAAAAATTTTTTGGACACAATGGAGCCACTAACTAAGGGAGAAAAGAATATTCTAGGTTACTAGATGAATACTCAGTGTTCTTTAATTGCGACAGTAGTCCTGTGTGCAGAAATAATTCTGTATGAACTGTGGTGAGTATAAAGAGATGTGGAAAGTTATTTGATACAACTAAGTGGTCAAGAAAACTTAAAGGTGGTTTTGAATATCAACCTGGAGTGGAAAGATTGCATCAATTATGTGTTTACTGTCTAACACAGGGGTCCTCAAACTTTCTAAACAGGGGGCCGGTGCATGAATGAAGTGGCAGGCAGTCATCTGCGGCTGCTTGGTTCCCCCCCCCCCCAACCCCCGGCGGGGGGGAGGGGGGTTGGGGGGGTGTCTGTAAATACCAGGGGCAGATTGAGGACCCTGGGGGGGCGTATCTGGCCCATGGGCCGTAGTTTGAGGACCCCTGGTCTAACATATGTATTAGATAGATGAAAAATGACTGCTCTCTCTTTACACTTAACAAAGGAGCAAACCTGAAAGTCATTAGTGAGTTTCCTAGAAAAACCTAATTTAAATAATAACCGGAGAATCATCTCACTGAGCTTGATGCATCCAGAAGTTAGGTGCCTGTCCTTAACTGGTTACCTACAATTCCTTTGAGGTCAGTAGTTGGTGCAATGAGAAAATCTCTCCTGAAAATAAGTCCCTCTGTGGCAGACAATTCTTGAGAGGTGGGATGAATAGTCATGTTGCAGCACTGTCTGCATGAAACTGCAACTGACTTTAAAATGCCAGTCTCTTTTGGTTGAACATAAAGGAAGTAGAAGAGCTTGCATTGACTTGAAGCCTAGCTTTTAGAAATGTATATTCCCATCACATTCATTTTTAGTGTATTTTAGAGTCTTTTGACATCTGGGTGTTCAAAATCCCCTACTGGCACAAAATCTCAGCAGGTGAGCAGGGTGGGGAGTAGAAACCAGAGCTTTCTAAGGTGCTGTTCAGTTTTGCATGATATATGGAACAAGTCTCTGGGATGGCCTATGGGATACATCTCTCACAATAGCCCCAGAAGCCAGAATAATGGTAAGGAAGATGTTTTGGCTTTTTTGGATGTGGTGAAAGATATATGCTGGGAATTACCTTCAGGGCAAACAGATTTATAGAAATAAGTTGTTACTCTAGATACATTTTGCATTGAAGGTATACTTTCCTGATTATATTAAAATATTTATTGATAGGTCTGATGAATGCTTTAAGTCAGCTAGACTCTACTGACATAGCCAGGAGCGCTGTGCACTGGTGCTAGCATTTGTGCCATAGAGTCAGCATCACTGCCATAAGATAATGTCACTGAAAAGTCATGTGACATGGAAAAATAATGGGATCAAAACCTTTGGATGTATTACTATTTTTATTGGGTTTGTAGGCAAGAATTCATAATTAGATTTTCTTCCTCCACTGGTACCACAGAGAAATTTTCAAAGGATCTGAATACAGAAAAAAAGAATCCTAGGTTGGACTATATTATAGACAAGAAATAAAACCATGTTCCCAAAAAGCTCCTATTCTTGTTCCAGCATCAGAATTACTTGCCTTGAAAGTCTCATTGTTTTTGAGATCACTGCATCCTGTGATCCCATACTAATTAATGCTCATCAGAGATGGACCAGAATAGAAAGGAAGAAGTTTGGGGCTATTTTGGATGCCCTGAAAGATGATATTCTGGAAATTGCCTTCACAGGAAAAGGTTTTCTAGAAACAAGGCACTATTTTGTATATATGCTTTGCATTGGAGACATATTTTCCAGGCATCTTGCCTGGTTATACGAAATATTTATTAAAAGGCTTGATACATTCTTTCTGCCAGCTAGGTTTTATTTCCTTGCTGCTATATCATAGCCCCTAGCAGGAAAAACTCAAAACTCAGCCAAGTGCTGAGCACTCTTCTCTCTAGCTTATGTCAGGGCCCTGATTCTGTGGTCATCAATGATACCTTCATGGAGGGGAGGTGGACAGTGACTTTGATAGAGTTGTTTGAAATTTCATGTCAGTAGAAGAAGAAGGCGGCCTTGGCGTTACGTCTGTACCCTGAGGAAGGGTGCTCTCCAGATGGCTGTGCAGATGGTACGTTACACCTGCCGCTAACATCCTGTCCACATAGCTGCCTTATGGGCTTGCTTCAGGGTGCTGACAGACAGCCTGTCTGGGTGTGCTGCAACGTGTGATTTCATCTGAACAGGCTAAAAACATGGAGACAAACCACTTCAGGGGTGTGAGCTTTGACATCACCCTGAATGGGTGCTTGCTTTTGTCTGTGCAGCCTTCACTCTAGTCGCAAAGATGTCCTTGATGCTGTCCTTGGGGGAAAGTGCAGATACCTTCAGAGGACTTGCCTCAGTTCAGCACATACACAGTGCATGCATCAATTAAAGTTTGAACTATTTTTCCTAGTCAAAAATAGTTTGATACAAGTGTCTCACTGTTCTTGCTCTTAATAGTCATGCTTTTTTACGTTAATTTGGGAATGCACACTCCTATAATGACTTGGACACTAACAGTGATTTTTCTCTTTAATGATCTGGATTTCAATCAGATTAGGAGAATTTTAGAACAATGTCAATGCAGTGCACTCAACGGCTTTGCTTAAGAAAGGCAAAAATGGTGTTTCAAGGATACGGTCATGCAGTTGTTTTTTAAAAAGTGTTTTCAGAAGTTTTTCTTTTCTTTGCTGTGCTTTTTGTTGTTTGGTGGGTTTTATTTATATTTTTGTTCTTTTTCATTATTTTTTTTTTCAGAGAGGTGCTTTTTTATCATGATAACGGGAATGGTGAAAGAATGATTGGAATTGTTTTCCTGGCAACCAAAATGTAGTTACAACAACATGATTTAGACATCTGCATCATATTCAAATATCATTTAGGCAACACTATTAAGTCAGGTTTTGTAATAGCTCAAGGGAGTAGATTATCATGGAGTAATTCAATCACCTAGAACAGGGCTCTTAACTATTGTAAGAGCAAATCTCTGGTATTGATCTCCACAACAAGAGACAAACAACAAAAAGACAGAGCAATCATCACACAGCATGGAATATTTCCCGAGCTGCCTCATGGATCTTTGAAGGTACAACATGAGTATTTATGTATGAAAGAATAGCTTGTATTAGTCACATCTAGAGCTGAAATCAATAGAAATCTTCTCCACGTAGATCTTTAATGAGTAGTGTACCTGGTACATATTGAATGGTGCCACATATTTCAACAAAGGTTTGGAAGTCAGGACAACTGAATTCTGGTTCTGTTTAGATTTCTGACTCCTTTAGTAACACTCAATATTTCATGCATAATTGTGTGATCTGTGAGAGTTGATTAGACCTGGGAGTCCAAGTGTGTGAGCACCTTTCAGAGTTTCACAATACATTCTGTCTCGATTTACCATGATAACTTTAGGTGCTTGGGTGAAGAATTCTCTATATACTGAACATAAGCACTGTTTTCCCATTGCACTACTAAAAGGGGCCAGGTTTCGTTGCTTAAATACAGGCACCAGTTGTATTTGTGAGATTGAGATATCCCAGGCAGCTCCAGGCAGATGGCAGATGAGACCTGAGGAAGATCATGTCCTGGATGAACAAGTGGAGGCCGAGCAAGATTGCTTGGGGTATGTCAAACAACAGGACACACTTAGGAAGCTGAATCAAGTCCTGAATAACTGACTGAATGATATTATCATCTCCTAAATTTAATAGGCTGAACACCAACTATATAGCCTGAATCAGTAATTCAGATTTCTGAAGAAGAGAGAAATGCCTTACACTGTGATTCATTCCACCTCTATCATCTCTGTTAAAGGGCAAGATGAATCTCCTTCTGGAGTAGACTGTGTAGAAGAGCACTGACAATCATCATTGGTTTGGTATCTGGGAAACTGGGGCTGAGCTCACTTGCCCGCACATCTACTGACATTTGAGAGGGATAAGTGTCTCCTTCTTTGCCTTCAATGATCAGTCTAGTAAGGCCCAGATCTCTTCTAGCTCCTGTGATATTTCTGCCGATCCCATGCAGAAGTCTTTCATACCCTAGGACTCTTCATATGTTACTAGATGACTATGCATGGACAACTGTTCACCTCCTGATGTTTGGGGAGGTATATCCCACTTCTGCTTTCTGATTTAAAGGACTTACTATAAAAAGCCTCATTTTCAGAGAATTAGCACCAGATATCAAGAATAAAACCAGAAACTGAGCAGATTTTAAAGTCTTAGTATTTTGTTTAGGTTTAAGTGTTTAAATGTCTGAGTTTCTAGTGAAAAGTGAGAGGATTGTTTATGGTGATAACCCTGAAAATGTGTACAATTTGTAGAGCTTAACAGTCCCAGAGAAAGCTTCCCTGTTCCTCTGGAATTGCTTTCTATGCCAGGAAATACTTTAACAGGGTATTTTGTCACTCTAAATTGTCATCACTGTACAAGTAACAGAAGCTAATTAATTAATTTGGATAATTAAAGGTGCACTTGAGCTATAAATGAACATTTTCATGAATGTAGGGGTGTGTTATTGATTCAGGGACTAAATTTTCAGCTGGACAACTGAGGTGAAGAGAGCAGAGAGAACAAACAGCAGGAAAGAGCATGGCAGCATTAACATCCCTTTTACAGATTCAGTGAGATTTCTCTGTGAAAGCAACAGTGACAGTTACAAGCTCTGTTTCAGAACTGCTCTTCGGATTTTTTGTCTGTTTGTTTGTTTTTAGTTTAAAAGACTACTGAAGCTAGGCCTCCATTTGCTTTGCATTCCCACCTAGTCTTAGTTAAGCATTTTAATAGGGTTGGTAATTAGCAGAGCTGGGTGACATGCCAGTCTTCGTCTTCATAGATTAACCTGGCAGACCTTTTCTGTCCAACTTTGCTCTCCCTGCCCTGACTTGCTCAAACCATATGCTTTATGATGAGCAGTAATAGCAATGGGACCCTGACAGCAGATGGCTTGAGGCTTTACTGATGTCCCTGTCCACTCCATCTCTGTGCCAGGGATTTCTCTTTGAACACATGCTGGTGCTTTAGTCACTATAAATAAACCCATCATTTTAGCTTAAGAAAGTAAATGTCACTTTTATCTTCAAGAAAGGCAAAAATGATGATCCAAGGAATCATCAGGCTGATCAGCCTCACCTAGATCTCTGGGAAGGTGATAGAGCAAATAACTCTGGAAATGATTTATAATAGACTAGAAGAGGAGAGAGAAGGAAAGGGAAAGGGAAGAGAGATTAGAATATTTCATTTGGAAGGGACCTACAATGATCATCTAGTCCCACTGCCCAACCAATTCAGGGATGACAAAGTTATAGCATGTTATTAAGAGCATTGTCCAAATGCCTTGTAAACACTGACAAGCCTGGGACATCGACCACCTCTCTAGGAAGCCTGTTCCAGTGTTTGACTACTCTCTTAGTAAAGGAATTCCAAATACCAAGTCTGAACCTTCCCTGGTGCATCTTTGAACCATTACCACGAGTCCTACCACTGGATGCCAGGGAGAAGACAGATTAGCACCTCCCTCTCCTCTTCCCCTTCTCAGGAAGCTTTAAAGATTTCAAAAAACATGGAGGACAAGAAGATGATTGGGAGTAGTTGGCATGTATTTATGAAGAGGAAAACCTTGCTGAGCAACCTGACAGTCTTTGATGAGATGAGTAGCTGGATGGATGAGGGGAGAGCAACTGATGTTCTTTGTCTTGACTTTAACAAGGCTTTCAACACTTACCCCCACAACATCCTCACTGACAAACTGACAAAGAACAGACAAAATAAGTAGGCAGTGAACTGGACTAAAAAGTGGCTGATCTACTGGGTTTAAAGCATTATGATCAGTTGCTCGAAGTCCACCTGGAGGCCAGTCACTAGCTGTGTATCTCAAGGCTAGATACTGGTGCCAATACAGTTTAACATCATTAATGACCTAGATGATAGGACAGAGTGCATTCTCAAATGATGGAAATGATGCAAAACTGGGAAGAGTCGTTGATGCACCAAATGGTTGCACTGCCTTTCAGAGGACCTCAACTTGCTGGAGAATTTAGCCAAAAAGAACATGATGAAATTCAACAATGGGAAATGCCAAGTCTGGCATCTGGGGAGGAAAAACCCCAGGCAACATCAGGCTGCACCAACCAACTGGAAAGCAGCTTTACTGAGGAGAACCTGGGCATCCCAGTGGACAAGCTGACAATGAGCCAGCAATGTGCCCTCATGGTTAAGAATGTCCACAGCCTCCTGGGCTGCATTCGGCAGGGTGTTGGCAGAATGTCAGACAAGGTGAAGAACCCTTCACATTAAAAATTAGAGCCTTCAGATTCACTTTGATCAAGCAGTGCCAGACATTATAACAAATTAAATATATTTTGTGATTTCATAATTTTGTGAATTTCCACCGTCAGCTGAGTTCAGAGGTCAATGTGCAGCTTTGAGGATAAAGGTGCTTATAAGAACACAAGTTAATAAGTTTCTTCTAGTAAAACAACTTTTCCAGTGATAGAAATGATTAGCAGTAACAAATTTGTTCTTAATCATTGTACAGGAGAAAATTAATGTTGTATTATGAGATGCAGTATTAGTATCCATATAACTAAATGAAGATCTAGGTACTGAATTGCATTTATCCTTCAATATTAAAAAAAAAAAAAGAAAAGTATAATTAGCAGTTTTCTGATAGTTAATTCAAAGGGAACCTGCTAATGAGATTTAACTTATTATCACAAATATTTTCCTCTGTCTCTTGTGCTAGATTTCTGTGCATATGGTATGTAGTTTGCTTAAGTAGCAAATGTTAAGCAAATATCATAGGACATTCACAATCAATGAGTTTCCATGCAGGAATTTTCCTGTCAGAAATCTTAAGTTTAACCTTTGAAGGATCTGAAATATAACATGCAACCTATCCAGGTTTAATTCTTCACACTGAACGTCAAAAATAATTACCGAATTATCTACATATCAGAAGTTACCAAAGAAATGATGCTGAAAATAAACAGACATTTTGGATTTTATTAAAAATAAAAATTGTAAGTAGGAGGAAAGGTGAGCAAATGTACCCTCTTTTTGTCTTTTCCCCTGTCTGCAGTCCTGACATATCAGTCATCTCCCAGAGCACTATTAATAGGAACCTATATATATATGGAATTGTAGGAGTCTTGCTGTCCACACAAGGGTATATCTGCTCATGGACAGATTTCTAAAGTTAGGTACCTTTCAGACAGAGTTTGAAAATTGTGTGACTTTGTAAACTTAAAGTTTATTAGGGACTTCCAGAATTAGGTGCTTTGTAACCGTCTCTTTGTAATCCTGCTCTGAACTAGTAGTCGTTTCTATCAATAAAAATTATTGCATACATAGGGAAAGAGCATGGAAGCAACCTTTACATAAAAGAAATGCTTTCTTTTTCCTGTTGGACACAGGTTTAAGGTTGGAAAAAAGGAATAACCCAAAAAACTGGAACAGGATAACAATCCCCTTTTCAAAATCATCAGTGTTGAGACGCATTTTTTTTTTTTTTGTACATCCAAATAGGCTGCAGCCTGATGTTTAAGGCAAGTTTTTCAAAGAAAAGCACCTGTGCAAATTATATACCAAATAGGTAAAGACAGCTGTGATACTGCTAATTTTGAGGGTGTGACTCTGCTGCCAAAATGGAGGTGTGAGCCCCTATAAAAAATTCAGGAAGCTGCATAAATAGCACTCCCAGCGTGAAAGTACTGTTGAAAGAACAGGAGTTGGAATGACAGCCATGCAAAGTGCACCGTGGATACCCCAGAGGCTTCGTGGAAAACTGAAACCGTACGGTTGCTGCTGATGTGACTGGGAAAAGTGATTGGTTTCAAGCTGCGTGAATGTATTTGATAAACTGATTAACCTGTGAGGATTTGGGGACATGGGTGAGACTTCTAAATAAGCTAAATGCTCTGGAAATGATGGATGCTTGCATCTCTGCCCAAGGCTCTGCTGTCACAGTCCTGTAGGTTTGCAGCTGCCTTTACAGGTGCTGAATACAGTTCCCCAAGAGAGACTCATTTACATCTTGGAAATAAAACCTCGAGAGGACTTAGACACTGTTTTTTAAACATTTCAGCAGCTGCTAGAAAGTACAAGTTTCTTCCAACTTTTAACATTTTTACTGTCATCTCCACTAAGGAAAGCAATCTACTGCTTTTGGGAATCTCTCCCAAAGAAAAGGCCGTAGTATGACTTGACAGTGTGACACCTTTCTAATCTGGTATGTTAAACCTGGGATATGTTCTGTGAGTCACAGCCAGTTGAAAAGCAGGATGCCTTTTGCACTTAATCCTGACAAATCAACATCAACGGCAAAGCAACTGAAAAGCAGGATGCCTTTTGCACTTAATCTTGACAAATTAACATCAACTGCAAAGCAGAGATTACGCAGTTTGAGTGAGGATATTCTAGAGGGTTTTTTTAGCTGAGCTGTATTTTAGACAGTATTTTAGAGAAGCAGCTGTCAGTCTGGAAACTGGCTTGTGTACCAATGAGTCTGGATGGTTGGTAGAGTACAGCCTGAATGCAACACTGATGTGTAGCAGGGGTAAAATCTATGCTAAGAACAGGGTTGAGGTAAATTATAGTGGATAATGGTAGATTAGCTGAAGAGAGCATGGTTTAGCAGACACATCAGTGATGAAAGGAGTTAAAATGCTTGTAAACTAATTTACATAGCACAGCTGCTGAACACAGCACCTGTTCAAAGTGTCTGTAAGACACAAAGAGATGTAGTAAGTGCAGAACTTCTGTCTGGTGAATTTTCTGTATACTCTAAACAAATGCCCATAGGGTGTGAAGTAAATTGTGAGTCCTGTGCATATATATGAATGTTTACTTTGATTATGAAAAGTATAAAAATAATGAATATTTCTATTCAGTTCCATAAAATAAGATAAACAGTAGGATACAAACCTACTACAAAGCTTCAGGTAATAATGACTGTTCAATTTGTGTCAGGAAGAAATATAGTAGGAGGTAGATACTAGACTCTCCCACAGGACGTTTTAGAGATGAAGCCTATGTATCATCCAGTGTGGCTACTTCTTTATAACTGAATCCAGCAATGTTCCCTAATATTGTGTGCACCTTGGATTGATCTGACTACCATAATGGTGATACAAAAAATTTCCTTTTCTGCTTAATTTCTCCTCTTTGGTGCCTTGGTTTCTATAAAATAAAAATTCAAGGAGGCAAGTCAAGTCTGTTATGAAAACTATGCTGCAACAGAAGTAGAAATTCAGGACATGCCCTGGCACATGAGTCTGGCCATGGTCTGAATTGCCCTCTGGAAGAGCTTCTCTCTGTTTACTACAGAGAAAGCCTGGCTTCCCAGCTGAGCTATCAGAAGGGATGCCTGAAGTTAGGCTCTGTGACTACCTATAAAAATAGGGAGTTTTGCTAAGAGTGGTACAGTCCCATGGAAGATGATGGAACTACAGTGGTGTAAGGAAAGGAGAAGAGACCCAAATATTCTACCTGTAAGAATGCACAAGTTTTTTTGGAGCTCAAGCTGTATACACTATCCTGTTAACAAAAGGCCAAGGTGTAAATACGAAATACATAAATAAATAAATAGACAAATAAATAAATAAATAAAGCAGCATTTCTACTGTTAACAGAACAAATATTCCCCACAAGTTGGAAAAAAACCACCCAAAATTTCATAACACCATTTTAAAACTTTTACTTCTAAGATGAAAATATATTTTATTGGTGCTTTTTATCTAAGATTATTACGATTTTGATTCCTTCACTGGTATGGTCAAAAGCCATATTGTTGGATCTGATGTGGCCAAGTACAGTACTGGCACGCTGCTTGACAGCCCTGCTAACAAACACTGTTATTCTACATTATCAGGACAAAATATGTCAGTGGGTGTTATGTTGATTGCAGATGGCTTTTCCAAACAAATATATGAAGTTTACTAGCAGTTCTCCAGCCTTCTATAACTCTGCTTTATTTAAAAAGGTTTCTTTCTGTTAGAATTTTAACAGGGGTTTTCTTTATATTACCTTTGCTCATAGGTTTCCAGCCACTGCTTTGAAGAGTCGGGGGAAGTATCGCACCTGACCCTGTTCCAGTTCAGAGCTTGATAGGTCTTGGAAACAGATTTTTATGACCACAGTTTTTTGGAATTTTTTTCAGTTTCTGTAATCCTGAATTTGACATTTCCTACATCTAAAAATCAGAAGGGTCCATTACAATAGTTTGTCTGATCTTGCAGCTTTTTGCCAACTTCAACTTATTTATTGAACTAGTTAGACTTTCTCTTAACTTCTCTTGTTAAGATCCTAACTCTCAAGTAAAGTCTTAAGAGCATTTAGGCAATCACATTTATCAGTGTTTGTACCAGCCAGTTACTGCCAAAGGTAGCAAATGTACTTTCATATTTTTGATTGCATTTCTTGAGAAACTTAAGGAGTCACCTATGGTTCTTAAAACTCTCCACTGACATTCAGGTAGACATTCTCTACAGAGAAGAAATGTCGATGAATGGAATTTTTCAACCTCACAGTATCATTTTCTGTATTTTATTTTACCTTTTTGAATCTTTTGGCTTCATGCTGACCATGTGTCATGCAGACAGCTGTTCACATTGAAAAGCCAGTGAGTTGTTGTCTAGGTCTTTGAATATCTTTAAGTAAAAACAGTAGTATGAAGTATAGACATGATGAAGTTAACAATAACTTAGAAAGTAACTGTGCATCATTTAAAACTGTGCTAATGATGATGCTCATGTTCTTGGTCTTGGCAAAGACAACATAATTCAGCTTTTACTGAAAGAACACCATGTTACATTTATTGTGTCTGAAGAGCTTGAATGGAGGCAGCCAGTGCAGCTGAGAAGAATCATGGCAACTTCTTAAGAAGCTGTAAGATTTGGTACAGTTTGCAGAGAGGATGTAAATGGATAAGAACAGATTAGTGTAGTTTGGAGTTACTCTAGAAATCTCTGAGATAAATTACTTCTGAGAGGGGAATATCTTGAAAGGTGCATGAGATAATGATGAAGGAACCTAGGTAGCACGTTTTTTTCCCTTAATGCCATTAGGTGAGCATCACAACCTTCTTCTTTGTCTGCATGATTGCAGGCCATTCAAGTCCACTCACCTCTGGAGATTTGAACACTCTAAGATCTCATTGTCTTCAAACTTGTTTGTCTTCTCCTTCCTGGCTAGTTTTAATAAACCTGTCTTCTGAAAATCAAGAGACTGCTGTTTAACCTGTTGCTTGCACTTCTGTTCACTGAGGGAAGGGCTGTAACCTTGCTACCCGCAGCTGTGCTAACATATCCTTGATCAGTCATCTTCTCACTGGATAAGCTCAAAGCTTCTCACACATCTTGGCTTTTAATTAAATTAAAATGGGAGGGAAAAGTTCCCCTTTTATGTGTGTGGTGTGTGCTCCTAAAGGAACAATATCTTGCAAGTGAAGCGCACACAATGATCCTGTCTATTTACAAGCCTGAGAATTAGATGAAAATAGAAGAAAGGAAACTTTGTTCTGATCAGAACGACAGTTTGATATGAAACAAAAAGGGTGTCTTTCTAAAACATTTCAAAAGATGGTGGTTTTTTTCTGAAGATGTGTTTGTAATAGAAATTCCCAGCCTACTTCCAGGGCTTTGTACAAGCCAAGTAAGAAAAATGGAATTAGTTCTAGGACCTGAATCAGAATCTTGGATCCAGAGAGTAATGAAAGTTGAACACGTTTTGCAGTTTTCTGTGTAAAATTGAAAAAAAAAATAAAGAAAAGGCATGGAGATCAACATATCCCCTTTACAAACAGGACTGTGCTGCACACTCAGTCACGTTCCTCCAAAGGAAGGACTGGTTTTCTTTCTCCGACAGTCACCCATGAACATAAAAACAGACTTAAATGAGCCACACAAAGTCTTTTTACACTTTTGAGTTCTCAGTGTCTGGCAGGGCATTCACAGGGGCATGCAGTGGCTACCGAAGTTGGATTCATAATTGGGTGAATGTGTTTTTTGTACCCCACAGACCCAGCAGTGAAGATACAGGTTAGAAATGCACCTTGAGGAATAAATATCCCCTGCCTACTTTTCCTGTGTCTCATTTATAACAAAGCTACCTAATACCATACCTGATTTGCTGTTTGCCCAGCGTTTTTTTATTGATGGTACAGTCCACATAAGCTTCACATAAATAACAGCATCCACCACATTACTGGTGATTAAAACCAACCTGGGGTCTCTCAGATGATATATTTCAGTTTAATTACATTTTCTGATGGTAAGTATGACTCTTACCTCTGAACAAATGAAAAACCGATGTGTTGCCATATTCTGCTGCATGACAGAAGACAGTTTGACACAGACAGCCATAAAATCTTAATTGCAGGAGCTGCAATTGATTAGCATCAGTACTACCGCTTACTCATTGTTCAAAAGCCAAGACTGGGGTGGAAAGCTGAAAGCTGTCACCCAAAGCAGGAAGAGATAACAAACTGATAGACAGTATGTTTTGAACTGATAAACAATTGGCCCAGATATTTCTCCCTTTTTCTCAGCGAAATGAGTGAAAACCAAGATCAATAGTGAAAGTTACGTGGCACTTACATCACTGCAAACAGGAGTAGAGAACCACCCTGGCGCCAAGTCTGCAGTCCTGACAATGCTCACGAGCACCTACTGAAAGCTATGTTGCTGTATGTGCTAATTAAATCTCAGGACTGTGTTCTATTATTAAAACAAGAGTCCTTAGTAGCTACTAAACAGAGCTGCCTCCCTGCAGGAGCAGTTATCAGCTGCCTGGGTTTCCCTGATATGTCTTCTTTTTCTGTCCTTGGAGCACCATCTAAGCAGATTTTTCAATAAGCGCAGGCTATGTCTGGGGTTTGGGAATTTCCAGCAGAAGCTTTGCAAGGGGCAGGCTTGGCAGGCTGCAGTGGGCAATGGCAGGGCAGCAGTGAGTGCAGACAGGCAATGAGAGAAGGAAGGAGGAGGAGATGTTCCCTCAGTGCTGGATCTGAAGTGCTGGCAGCTGCTATGCTTGGCCTGGGTCCACAGAGCCACAGATGTGAGCAAGGCTGGGGCTGGGGGAGAGCAGTGCTTGGGGCAGAGTGGGTCGGGGTTAGGTGTAGGAAGGGATTTAGGTCAGGGTGGGGTGAGCAAGGGGGAGCAGGGGTATCAGGGTTATGTTACTGGGGGTTGGTGGCTGAGATCTTGGGGCAAATGAGGATGAGGGTACGTGGGCTCTGTGTTGGATTTTGAAAGTGTGTGAAGCTCTGGAGCAGGAAGCCTGGGGCTTGGGCATTTTGGGGTAAGGGAGGTTTGATGTGAGGCTGTGGGACTGAAGCTCTGTAGGTGAACAGGAGAGTAATGTGGCGGGGTTTGCTTGGACACAGTGATTTTGACTTGAACATGATTCGTCAGTTCCTTTTCAGGAGAGATCAATGGACAGCAATGCCCTCCTCCTACCACCTACTTCTTTTAGATTTTCTTTCTTTTTTCACTCATTTAGAGATGTGGTTGCATTATCAGGATGCCCTGTAAGATCTGACTGTACTTCTCTCAAGGAGAGAGCTACTTACTGTATATGGGGCAAGTGGGTGGGAAAAAGGACAACGGACAACGAAATGCCCCCTACAATCTCCTTTCAGTGCTTAGCGTTCATATTACTAGCTTTTAACCATGCTCATAGTCCTAGTGCAAGGACTGCAATGCCAGTCTGAAGTAAATGTCTTTGCACAACGGTATAAGGGTGCATCCTAAGGTATAAGGGTATATCCTAAATGAGCATGATGTATGTGTAACAATTTCCTTGCTCTGCTACTCATCACATCATTTATCCCCACTGAATATAGAAGTCTTGACCACCTAAGTTCCTATCATAGATGCCTAAATTTAGATGGGATCAGTGTTCCTGTCGTCTGCCTCTTTTTGCATATAATTCTCAACCAGAGAATTTTAGGAGCATCCAGAGTTGCCTAAATTGTTGCCCACATCTACAGCACCTTTTACACACAAATGCAATCCATGTGCTTGCCCACACCTGGTGGACCTAACACTTGCAGCTTAGCACTGGAAATACAAAGCCCAACTTCTCTGCTAGTAGAGTAGGAAGAAAACTTCCTAACTTTTACAGACAACTGATAAAAATGTCAAAGCATACTAAATACTAACTTTCTGAAGTCTGTGCCTCCTAGGACAATGTCCCTACATTGTCCTCTGCTAGAAAAGTATCTCACGCTGCTTGCATTGCCCTGAAATTCAGGAGATAAGGAAGCTTTATGTTATTTTTTTTCCTGGCTCATTTATACATTGCAGCTAACAGGAACCATTTGCTGTAACACTTAAAAGATCACTTTTTTTCTCTTTTTTTTTTTTTTTTCTCTTTTTCTTTCTTTTCCCAATGGATTGGCTAAACAAATCTAAAGGAAATATACCATGAATTTCCACACAGTTTAAAAAGGAAGAAATTCAGTAAGACAAATGCCATAGAAGATGCAGTACAATTGTCTGTCCACACACAAGCATCTGTTGGATGTATAGAGAAACATACAACAATTCCCATTCTCTGTGTACAAATTCTGCTCTCCAGTTTAAGAAAAAACCTAAAACCTTTCATGACAAGTCCCAAATAACCCACAAAAAAGACAATGTGATTCTGGAATGGCAGGAGTCAGCATGAGGTCACAGGCAGAAGATTGAAAAGGTCTGTTCATGAGCCAGCTCGCTGTTATCCCAGGCAGCCATACAGCAGAATTTCATTTACAAGCTAATTGCACCCTACCTCAAAAGCATGACATTTTTTAGCTCCTAATACTCTGACAAGAAGGTTCCAGAGCGTCACTCCTTTTGTTAGCAGAAAATATCTTCTGGTTCTCAGCCTGAATGTATTGCTGGTTAGTTTGTGCCCATTTGCCTTGTGCCAAACTCACAACAAGTTTATTAAGTGATTTTAACCTCCTGCTTTTCCTCTTTTTTCCAGTTGCAGTATTCCTGGCTGTTTAAAAATCAATAGTTACCTTCCCTCCTCCCCATCCCACTTATGAGAATGCTATATAAATTGCAATACAAATCAAGATTATTTTTTTAGGTATATTATAGCATTTGTCCTTTCTTTCTAGTTTCTTTCTTGACTGTGTTAATGAGGTATGTTTAGGGTATGTTTTCAAGCTTTTCTTAAAAACTTTAAAAGAAAGAGGAAGACAGTGGGATTCCTTGCATTCACATGACTCCTGGTGGACTTTTCCTGGCATTGATCATTAAAGAAATATGTTTATTTGCACAGTTTTCATAGTGCTTGAATCAGTTGAGCTGAGTGACACAAAATGCAAATCTAGTGAAGCCTGGAGGAATTCACTGTATCAGATTTGCTTTGCACTCGTTCTTTGTCTTCAGAAATTGGTTGTTTCAGTAAGAACTTGAGTGTTTTCACCTATCAGCAAAGCCTTTTAATGGCGGGCTAGACATAGCAGAGAAACTCCTACTTTGTGGAAATATCATTTAAAATTATTTTCTTTTGTAATTTATGTTTCGCGCAAATATCCTGACCCTGTGTCCAATAGCATTCTCAAAACTAAAAAGGAACTGAGAGGTAAACCTAGCTGTTACTACATGTAGGTCCCAGCTATTAGTTTCCAGTATTTCGTAACCAGGTCATCTTTGCCATAACTACAACAATAGTTTCTTTGATACCCTGCCTTGAATCCACTAAAAGTTCCTCACATCTGAGCCACTTTGAACTCAATGTTTCTGGCTCATTGCACTCACACTTTGGTAGGAAAAAATTTCAGACTGGCTAAACGGGAATGTAGTGTTGTTCTTGTGATTCTTCTTCTTATTATTATTACTATTACATTTTTATGAAGCAGTCTGTAAGATTGTGGTACCTCCTTAAAGTCCAAGAGCTTGGCAGGAAGACAAACGCTAGTGACAGGATGAAAGAATTGTGATGAATGCCCTTAAGTACAATATTTTTCTCATTACCCCAAATCTCTGCAGCCATAAAACAGCCCTTTTAAGGAAGTTACAAGGAAACAATGAGGAAAAAAAGCCAATGCTCCTTCTGCTCCCCACTCTGCAAAAAAATTGAGGATTAGAGTGAGATGCTTTCCTTCTATCCTTATATCGTGATCAATCCATACATACACATGCATATAAAGGAATCCTGATTTCCTGGCTGATACCCTTAGGCTTGAAGAATTAGCCTGACAAAATATTTCAGCTACAGCAAGGTTAAAATAATTACTGCATGAACAGAGCAGCCCATGAGAAGAAACACTGAAACGATCGCCTGTGTGTAAGAGCTTTGAGCAGCTACACTCAAAACCTGCCTGCTGCCCCAGAGAAAACTCACACAGGACTGGAACCAAGCATGAAAAACCTGAGGTTACAGCCAATGCACCTTGGTTTGATGTGCTGCCCTGTATGATAGAACATTTTTTTTTTCTCATCTCCTCAGCATATTTAGAGGGTTTCTATAGTACCTATTTTATTGCCTCCATGGTGTGAATTAACGACAGGCCAAGATCTGTGCCTGTACCACGTTTTTAGGCCCTCAGGGTCAACCACAAATGCATACTAAATATGATGTCAGACACTTTGGACTAAATGAGCATTTGTTATGTGATCACTTGGACACGTGCATGTGGGATACTGTTCAGATGCCTTGTATTTGTGCTTCAGAGTCCTCTGCAGAAGCATTCATGGCGGGGGGTTAAGGGCTGCCAGGGGTTCTCAGTTGTCTTTCATTGTAGCACTGATTTTAAGCATTCAGGAATGTTTTTAGATAAAAGTTACTGCTCACAAAATGCACATTGCACAAACTTATAAAAGTGAGAGTTTCGATCTTGCCATCTAATTTCTACATCTCTTTAATGTGTTGAAGGCATGCTGTGGCCAACAATATTACAGAAAAGAGCAAGAGGACCTTTCAGGAAACACCCCTGCAGGATAATGAAGTGAGAGGAAGAAAATTTAGAATATTTTTTTTTATTTTGACTTTATACTGTGCCTCTTTTGGTGCAAGTATCTGCTTTAATAAAAATATATAAGAGATGTAGCTTTATGCTTCAAGGCATTAGACTTCCACAGATTGCCTCGAGAGGCTTGAGAGAGTCTTTTTGTGTTAGGCACATGTCTCACCAATTGCCCTTTATGGGATTTTTCCTGAAATTACTTTTAAAACTTTCTACTCAGTAGAGGAGGAAAAATAGTCTAAAAGTACCATCTATTCTGCCCAAACCAGTAATTTCGTTCCTCAGTGCTTGTCAGTTATTTTTGCTATTTATTTGTGTCTGTGAGGAATAATGGTCCAATATTTATCTCTACCACAATATCTTTAGATCTGTGGTGATTTTAATTAACCTTTAGCACGTGCAACCTCATAGGCAACTATTTAACTCCAGTCTGTAAAATGGAAGTGTTGGAAAGGTTATTTTGGTAGAGGCAAGTATAAAATCAACCATCTGCACCTCTGGCATATGTAAGTTACAGCTTATGGAAGTATTAGCATGAGACAGTCTGTGTCTTTTATCCAGTAGATAAGTTGTTGTTGTTTTTTTAAAGCTTGACAGTCCTTTCATTTAAGCAAAAGTTCACAGGTTTTACTTGGAAATTTGACTTTTTTTTTGTTCAAAGTGTATCTTTCCTTGTCAGTGTACTGCAATTTATGCTAACTAAAAAATGAATAATAAAAACTTGACATTTTTCTCTAAAGCACAGCAGCATTAAAGGTCACATTTTCAAAAGGACCTGTAAAACTCTCCTAACAAATTATGATTGAGTATTTAAGTGCACAAATTCTTTTTTTCTAGAGTGCATAGAATGAGGAATGAATGCAATTCTGGTAGTGTGTTTCAGATTTTGGCAATAAAACTGAATTAATGGAATTACAATAATTTTTCAAAAACACATGTCATGTAGAAGCCTAGATATTATTTTTGAGGTTTTAGGTGGAAAATCCCTGAAGTGCTTATCAACATATAGCCTTTATCATGCGAAATAAGGAAAGCAGCAGTAGAATTTCCATTGTTAATAACAAATGTCATTGCTATTCCTTGTTTTTATTAAAATAATGTACTGGGACTTCTACAAGACAAGGTTTTTGTTTTACTAGGCATTATTTAATCACACTGTCAGTACTTCACAAAGAGCTCTCTAGACTGAGAGATGAAATAAAATGTGGGAGGGTCAATGGGGGGTTAGAGAGGTGAGATGAGAACCTGAAGATCACACAGATGGTCAGGCACAGCAGTTTCCTTTGAACTGTCCGTTAGAACTTTCTTACGGTACAGATGATGCTCTTTCTTTCTTCAGATATTCTGTACAAACTAGTGAACAGAACTCTATTGATTAACCTACTATTGAAAAATAGAGAGCTGTATTTGTAATTAGCCAGCCAAATGCTCGTTAAGCAATTTTAAATTTATTTTTTGAGTAATAAAAAAACACACATTGAAAGCTTTGTTGACAAAAACTCTCACAAATTGCTGCTTTGGCAGGTGGGGTTATGGCCATTTATATCTTGTGCTTATTGGCAGGCTCAGCTTGCCAAAGAAAACTATAGTGAGAAACATGCCAACAAAATAAACTTAACGAAGAGTTTCCAGAACATAGTCCTAGGTCCTATTCTAAAGGGCTTGTCTCTTGGGGCATCAAAGGAGGGCATTACGCATTACTTTGCGCTGATTTTGCTCAAAGGCTATGGGGACTTTGTTACATGAATTGCCTGTCAGGTAGGTTGCAGTGGGTTTTTTCCCACCTATTGGGTTGTTGGCATTGTGGGATTTGTCTGTGATGCCATGTGGCATATATTGGAAAGGCTCTAGAAAGAGACGCCTGGTGTCAACCTGGAATTCTGTTGTGATTATTCTTTAATATGGCTTTGTAGCTGTGCTGTTAATTTATGTTTATTTGTCTGCCTGGGTTTTGTTTGGTTTTGCCTAGACACTGTTGAGGAACCATGAGGACTGGAATACCTTGACAGAAATCATTGGATTTCACTGGCAAGTCAAATTCAAAGGCGGAAGTGCAGAAGCTCCTGTACCTAATTCCACGTGGGAAAGAAATGGTGCTTCCACAGCTAGTGGATTAAATAGAAAGCATCTCAGAGACTAGTAGAGCTGTAGTTACTCAAAGCTGTGGTATGAAAAGGGACAAGGACCAGGAAAAACGTACTCTGATTAGGTATTTTTCATGGGATTGATAATTTATCTAAATTGTCTTTCCATGTGGCCACCGGTACCACTCCAAGATCCTTCTTGGCCATTTCTTGGCCAGCTTGGTGGCTATGACAATGACCACCTCTACCAGTTCTCAGGATAGACTTTAATGTCCTTCTTTTCCTTAGAGTTGAGAAAGGTCTCATCCCCTCCATTCTGAAATTTCAAAAAGTAGAGTTTGTCATAGATTTATCCTTTTGATCTTTGCCTCCTTGGATCACACAAAGATATCAAATGACCGTTAGCTCAGGTGTCCTTAGAGAGCTGGAATGCTGTCAGCTGCCTGCTGTACAAAGCAAGGAAAATAACAAAGCTGGTTTTGTCCTTTGTCTATTTTACATACCACTAAACACGGTAACGGGTTGGAGAATGATTTGTTTTGCTGTTGTAGGGGCAAGGTTTGCCAATCAACCTAGAGATAACGTTGTCCCATCTTCCACCCAGGATTGCAGAACCTTTCAGCCAGTCATTTTACATTTTATACCTGCATGTGGATGGGGTCTACACACATCATGTAGAGGAATTCTAGAGAAACGAAGGCAGGTTAATTAACATTGATAATATACAGCTGTGGGCTGGCTTCAGGGGCGGTGGGCTGGCTGATGTGGATAAGGTGCAGCTGTGGCTGGTTCCTGCTAAGTAGTTAAATACCTCTAAGGGGTATGGAAGTGGAGTACTGGCTGAAGGGAGAGCTGGAGAAGGTACAGGGAGGAGAGAGAGTGTGGCCCAGATGTAGGAGAGACAAGGGGAGGCCCTGGGAGAAGTAGAGAGAAGAAGGGGGCCTGGAAGAGGAGCCAGAGAAGGAGGACTCCAGATGCAGCAGGGGCAGGAAGCAGGGTGGACTGGCCTGAAGAGGCTGAAGAAATAGCCTGGACAGTAGATGAACTTTTGAAACCTTGTGGGGGATTGGTGGCTGTGCCAGGGCAAGGTGCGGGGACTACTTATTGAAGTTAATGGGGTATGGGATGGTAAAAGCTTTGTTGCAGCTGGGTAGTTTTGATAGTGCTGTGACAACATCAGTCTCTAGCAGCGGCTGTAGGCAGGGAGGGGTGTCCTGGACTGCCTCTTCAGAGATGTTCTGGATTGGGATCATTCGGAGGACAGGACTTCAGGCATTCTCTAAAGAAAGTAGTTTGGAAGGGGCGGATTAGTGGTTCCACTTTGCCTCTTTTCAAACTGTTATTACACTAAAAGCCATTTTATCACTATGAGGGTTCAGGGGTTAAAGAAAACAGTAGTTCAAGTACGTGAAGGGGAATCTTTAACCTATGCATTGATGTTATCCACCAGTGCAGCCATATGTCTGTGCACCCCTGGAAGGGGTTAGCCACTCTTTCTGCCTGAGGCAAGAAGTCAGCCCTGTCTTATCCTGACAGTATGAGAGTGGAAGCTGTAAAATGAAGGAAACTGGGAAAGTCAGTGAGAGTAGCCTGCTAAAAGCAGACATCTTGCACAGTAATTCTGCAAGTCTGGCAGAGCGGTAGCTGTTTTTATCACTTGGAGGAAGGGTAGAGAGGACAAAAGGTCATGCAAATGGCACTCATTTTTATTCACCAAACATGAAAATACAACAATGGAAGTATAAATACTTCCCATGTATCATTGTAGGAAATACAAAATAATCATGATAAGATCAAATCTAATGAGGTCAGAAAAAAATATTGACTGAAACCTTTCTGGGAGACTGAAGACTGCATTTAAACAGGCATGGGAGGCAGGTGGTTGGGTAGATTTCAGATTTTCTTTTAGAGAATCCTGTGGTATCTATCCAGATGCTTGCACAATGAATGAATGTTAGATTTGAGCAAAATCTTTGAGGAAGCCTTTATTGGCACTCCCATCCTGGATTATGCATTGATGAGGGAATCCAGATTACATGATGAAGCTGTACCTGCTGGTTCACATAATGGATGGGTGAAAGGAGCGCTACTGGTCCACTGCGCACCAGTTTCTTACTTTTTTGGGGCAAAGATTTTTGATTCTACTTCTGGTTATACTTTTGCATAGCAATCTCTTTAACAATAGCCTCAAAAATATCCTTTATGTCCAGAACTTTCCAAAAGTCTGCCTCACTCTGAAAATGAGATTTGAGACCTCCACTATGTAGCTTAACCCTGCATCAATATTTGAAGATGGAAATATCATCCTGTCACGGTGACCCCTGAACAGCAGAAGGCAAATGAATAAACACAGCTGTTGGTCCTAGATAGACTACTAAGCAGCTCAGAATGATGACAGGATCACTGCCAAAATGCTGTGTACTGAAAATAAGTCTGCACACACATTTACAGATGTTGAATTACTACACTGTGAATTTACTTTGTTTTCATATAGAAGAGCACTCATGTTCCTATCGGTTCATCCATACAAATCCTTACGTTGCTAATGGAAAGATGAGACATTACAATGATGTCAAGTCAAATAAATTTTGCTGCATAGAGAAACTATTTAAGGAAGTATATACCTTCACATGCTTATGGTGGCAGCTGGGATCTAGAGAAAACAAAAAAAAAAAATGAGTATGAGTAAACGGCTACGTCAGTCACCTATAGAGGTGTTCAAAGTAAAGAAAAGAGATTTCTGTTCCTTCCAGTTGACCATGGAAATGTAATGAAGCTTCCTAAAACCAGGATGGAATCATCAACATTTTGGTAGGGAGCTTAGGATACGTGAAGACTTTTTCTGCAGGGCTATTTCAATATCTACATAGGCCTGACGAGGAGAATTAGCTCCTGGTAGAAACATAAACAGGGTGGCTAAAGAAGTGGGATGAGCCTGGGTTCTGCTGAGATTTTTCAAGAGCATATGATTACCTCAATCTGCTGATATTGCTTGGATTAATTACACATTCTGAAGTGATTTATGTGATGTGTTGTTTGAAGGAACTTTTTGTAACTGGAGAAATGTCTAAATCTAAGAAAAGATATCAGTTGATGCATTCAAAACTTAGGTTTTGATATGTTGAAGAGCTCTTCTTCACATGACTGAGTAGAATCTGACATATATCTATAATTAGGCTGAAATTTGAAAAAGAATTGGAAATACCAAAGTGCATGAAACTATGGGAAAGGAATGAAAACCTTTATGCTATATGACTTTATTGATTTCTTCCTTATTAATTAAGCTATTACTTTGATATGTACATAGTTGAGACATAAAATACTTATGATTTAAGGATCTTCTTGAATTTAGATATATTTTATAAGCCTGGTGATGTATATGCTTAACTGAATTTGTGTAGGTACACTTATCACAGTGAATATGCTCATAAAAAAGTTTTTGTCTTTTTTTTCTGTAAAGGACTATTTAAAAATAAACAGCAATATGTTCAGGCAGAGGCTACATCTCACTATTAGACAGAGGAAGGTCAGTAAGAGATCCTGACTTACCCTTCCTGCAAGAAATACCTTCTATAAAGGGAACTATCAAAAGTAAATGCAAGATAATTAGTACCACTTGCCCTTGAGGGCAGGAATCGGTTCATAGACCTCTTTTCGTTAGTAGCATAGGCATAGTCTGTAAGTCTTTGTAGGAAGGCTGCGGTACAAAATCTAAACAGGGAAATGGAATCATGAGGTTTGTTTTGACCACCCCTACACAAAAGAAAAGATAGGTGCAATGGAAGAAGGCAAATTATGGAAACTGTTCTTGAAAGAGTCATCTGATAAAAACCTTTCTGAAGCAACACAGTAGGGTCATCAGTAGGGAATATCATCCCAAGTCATGGAAGATGGAGGTTATAAGCAGTTGGAGAAAAAAAAAAGAGGTGGAAAAATGTGTCATTAGTTGAGCTACAGCTTGCAGTACCCTGAGGTTCTTGGAAGTGCTCCCACTCCTAGCTATCATTCTCATGATCTTTCAGTTTTTGTTGTACTGCTGGATAAATCTCAATTAAGAAATTTAATAAAGCAGATTTTTTCCTTTTATCTGTTCAATAGTAGGAAGATTAACCTGATTTTGAGAATCTTTGTATAACTAGACTTCATATAATGATCTCACCTATCAAGCTTCCTGTTATTGAATCGCTTCTAATTAACTCCCCTGTTAATGATTTGATACTCTTCATTTTGCAGTTTGAGAATGTTATCAAAGTTTTTCTGAAATTAACTACTGTTAGTTCTATTCATTGCTTAAAATTCATCATTGCTTTTGTGAATCGTTAATGGCTTCATTAAAAGAGCACAGCCAGAATACCGTATTATCCTGCTAAGCACTTGTATGATCCTCAGGTCTTTCTGAACACTTCTTAGGCATTAATGGATTTTTGTCCTCTCATAACTATCAGAAACAGTGAAACATCTCTATATAAGGAGAGGTGAAGCTCAGCTTTTGGTTGACCATATGTCTTGAATACTGTGTCATTCAGCATTTCAGAAACTAGCCCGTGCTTCTGACTGCACCTCTTCAGATTTCTGAAGCTTTGGAAATGCTGAATTTGCAGCAAAACATCATAAACTGAAGATTCTGACTGGAGGGTGATGAATACTTTTAATGTGCTAGGTAAAATTTCATCAGAGAAACCAAAAATACTCTGCTGAGAAATATTGCCAGAAATGTTTACAGGGAATGAGGTTCAGGTGTCCTTTGTCCCTGTGCTGTTCCACGGTCAGACTGTCTCAGACTAGATAACCAAACAACCAAGCAAGGCAGAAGTCAGGATGCATCACAGACTTCCTACTTTGTCCAAACAGATTGCTTCAAAGAGGACAAGGACATAAGGCACCCAAAATATATTACGATGCTTCTTAGCCAAAATTTTTGATTTTGTTTACTTGGGGGGTTTGGTGGTTTTCTTGGGGTTTTTTTTTTTGGTTTGATTGTCTGTGAAAACAGATTTTGGGGGAAAAAAATAATTTTAAAATTCCTTATTTAAAAATATTCAGCTTTCTACACTGTATAATTAAGGATCCATCTTCCAAGTGCTTCTCCAGTTTCCTCTGAAGTCTTTTGTTTTCATCATATTCATTGGCAAGGGATTCCATATGTCTGCCACCCTTTCACGAATAACCATTTCCTCCGGTTTGTTCTGCACCTTGCTTCAACTAACTTTGACTAATAGCTTCCACTATTCTTCTTGTATTAGAAGACAAAATGAATAATGAATTTTTACTCAACCTTTTCATGCTTTTCATGATTTTATAGGCCTGTAGTATATCTCTGCTGAATTGTCTCTTTTCCGGACTGAAGATTCTTAGTGACTCAGTTGTTCCTCATATTGGAAGAAACAAAGGTACATAACTTTGATCACTCTTCCCTCAACGTTTTGCAGTTCTGTTATTTTCTTACAGATTAGGGGTTTATAACTGCACTCAGAATTTAAGACATAAAGAGACCATGGATTTATAAAGTGGCATAATTAGGTTTCCTATTTTGACCTCTGTTCCTTGAACTCGCTCTTTTGACTGAGAGGAAACACTGAACTGGTGTATTTATGGAAAAAAGAAAGGTTTCTACTAAACCATGTGCTTCTTTTTAGGTATTTAGAGAGAAAATTCTTGCCTACCACACTAGAGATTTAATTTCTTAAGGCAGCAGAATAGCATATGTGAAAATTAACAACTGGGAGAATGCAGGCAAGGAGCTAGGACACACATATAGCCTGTGAACATGAAATCAGGATCTTCCCTTCTGTGAAAATGGACAACAAAAAACCTCCCCCTAAACAGTTACTATATTGCAGGTTAAGCTCTAGGTTTGCTTAATTATGTTTATGCTGCTTTTATATGTAGCCTATATGGGGTTTAAAAAAGAATGAAGCTTCCTACCATGTTATTTAATAGGTAGTCTCTAAATCACTAGGTAACCTTAAAGTATCAAGAAGGCGGCATGTTGTAATACATATGACATTTATCTGAATCAGTCCTGTATAATATGGCAAATAAACCCCTTCACTACAGTTGTAACATTTAGCACCTTTTCCGTGTAATTCAGTTCGTAGACATCTAATTAAAGATCAGTGAACCAAGTGTTTAAAAGGCAAGCAATTTAATTGCTGTAATTGTATGATTTAGATGAATAATAAACGGGCTAATGATACTGTAATATTAAGTGTTCAAGTTGGTGATCAAGTCAATTAAGATATAATTGTAAAGCAGCAATCCACAAATAATGAGTGAAATCCTTCCTATTGAGAACGATGTTGACAGGAATAAAATACAGTAACCTTATCAAAATTTTACATTTCATTTGATACAAAAGAACATATAGACAAATTTTAATCCCTCTGGTCATGTGGAAATCAGAGTGTCCATTGCCTTCCCCCTTTCAAACAGATACAGACAGCAGTAGGAGGCAAATGATACTGAGTGTTTTATAAAGTTCTTATTTTGATTCTTGGACTGACCTGCAGCAGTGAGATCTTCAAGAGCTATCTAAATCTGGCATGGTGGCCACACAACTCCACCAGAACAGCCAGTTGCAGTGCAAACTTCATCTGTTTGTCAGAAACAGCCTTTCCCTTGGAATCAGTTGGAAACTCAAACAAAATATTTGCCTAATTCAGGTGACAATGTTGGGGGGACCTATTCCTCCTGGTAACACAGGGGGTGTGAGAGAGAAAGAATGAAAACTAATTCAAAGAAACCGGAGATGCTTCACCCACATCTCCAGTCACTCTTGATATTCTCAGGGTTGTACCTGGCAGTGTCATTCACGGCAATCTCATGGATGAGCAGCAAGAACTGATAGCCTGGAGACCTCCTGGTAATCAGCAATCCCCTTGAGAGATCAGGGTAGATTTTTAGATAGGTGCTTCCATCATTTCCCAGGACTGTCACCTGTCAGCTTTTCCCTTTCAGTGTGAATGTGGTTTCCCTTTCAGGCTCAGCTGGTTCTGGTGCTGATGCTTTTGTTCCTTCCTGGACCACTATATGAGTCCAGGAATTGCAGTTTTGCAGGTAAAGAAGGAGCCTGAAGGACAAATAAACTACTGCTTTTAGTATTAAAAGTGGGCAGCAACAAGAATCAGTGCAGTATTCATTTTCCCTATCATCAGCCATCAAAAAGAGACATGTCTAAACAACTCTCTGCTACTTGATAGGCACTTCAGGGGTATGATTTACAGTGTTATAAAACAAGTGTCTAAGCTGGATAGGATAAATTGCCCTCTGAAATTAACGCTCTTTCCACAAAACTTAGGGGAGGATTACTTTAAGTTAAACAACAAGCTCTCAGATAGCTTCAGTTAAATGAGGCATATCCGACTGTATTTGACTTTCTTGTATAAATTAATCCATTTATCGATTCAAGATATTTTGTTTCTCTGGAGACTATGACCAAATTTGTTTGCACTCTTCAAATAGTTTTGTGAAGAGTCAGGTTTTATAAACCAAAATTTGGAATGTAGCCTAGAAGTTAAAGCAGTTTCCTGGAAATCCAAGTTCAAATTTTCTGTTTGATTCATAGATGACCTAGAAAGCAAGATCTCACCACCGCAGAAGTGCTATAGCCACTGGGCTTCCAGGTCTTTTGGAATGGATATAAATGCCACTCGATCCAATCCACACTCTCCTGATTTGCCACCAGACACTAGATCAAGTTTTGCTTTGCAGGTGGTTTGCACGGACTGGTTTGTAAGTATGTGTTCCAAATTTTCTTTTTTTTTTTCTTTTTTTGCCTTTTTGGTGTTAATACTTTGGTATACTGTGCAAAGCGGAAAAACTAATACAGAAGAATTGCTAGTCCATCCTCACTCTACGCTTTCACTTGATGGGTAGAATATTGCCGTGGCAGGCCTTAATTTGAGTTTTCCCAGTGAGAGAAGGAACTACAGTCTCTTTGTCCTGCATGAAAGTCAGTCCGTTGGGTAGGTGTGAAGGAGACAGCCTTTGTCTTTCTGTTTTGGAGAAGTCCTTTGCTTTTCTTCTACCAGAAATGGAAGGAAATAGCATGTGCTAGAAAATTTTGAGTTTTGATTTCAGAAGGAAAACCTGAAAAAATATTTCTGGTTCAGGCCATACTTCTTTATTTCTGCAGGCTCCAGTATGTCCTAGATTAAATATTTAAGGCATGCTGACACCTAGACATAAACTATGAATCAATTGAAATAAAGTTACTCCAAAAGCATATTTAAAATAATTTTCTGTTAAGTCTGAATTACAGAACATTGAGTAATTAAAGAAGAACATCGTGTAGATATCTTTCATGCTATCTTGCTTCTTATTAGCAGTAAGTAGTTTAATATTATTACAGATGTCTGTATTGTGTGTGTTTCTGACTATGTAGTTATTTTATAAATATATCAGAGTTACCATGTCTTTACGCAAGGCTGAATGATCAAGGTCATGGACCCAGGTTATTTGTGGGTGTACATGAATTCACCTGTAAACAGAAAAAAAAAATCTTAAAACTGAGCAGAACAATTGAAGAGCGTGCACATTCCACAGCAAACGTGCGTGGTGCCTGAAACTGCACTAAGGAAAAGGTTCTGAATCTTCAGAAACCTAAGGAAAGAAATGTAGTATAGCCAAATTAGCACTATGCTTGGCATGGGCTCACAGAGCTGTAAAAAAAACAAGGCATGTCCATGTGGACATTATATTACCTCTTCCTAAAAGTCAAACCAGCTTGTCCATAAAGAGCTCCTGTATCCTTGTGGCATGGCAGGCTAAACATGCCTAAACTGCCAGTCCAGGATTTATTGGTAGAACTGGTTGTGTTGAACTCAATAATTAGAGTGGTGTTAGTTTTTACAAGAGACCTATTTTCCCTTGTCTTTCCTTTTTTGTGGAATGAACTATTGTAAAATAAATGCTCATAAGCAGTGTGAAACTTTTCCTAGGGACAGCCAATATATCTTAGTAATAAGTTTGTACCCTACAGAAGCAATTTTCCGTCCTATCAGAATAATTTTTAATTGAATCTTATCATCTTCCTTTTTTTTTGTTTTTACTAATGCAGCTAAAGTATAATCACATTAGTCTCTCTCATAAAGCACGGTAAAAGAATACTAATCAGAAAGCAATAACATACAATGTGGAACTATTACTTGGATGATAATAATAATTTTTTACTGGGTTTGAAGCTGTGATTTTGTCCATTCCCTTTATAGTGTTTTCCTTAGTCCTGCCACCATCTTCCCAGCATCATCTCTTATTCAAATGAACAAGGAATTGTCCCCTTAAAGACATTAATCCCAGATCTAGATCACAAGACAAGTTGCAGATTGTTGACAATAGTGCCAAGTGAGATGTGAGAACATATTTGAGGTTAGGCAGGTTCATAAGCATTTTCCTGTATAAGGGCAAAAATATACCTCTTGTCACACATTGATGGTATGATTTCAATGAATCCTAAAGGAAAGTGCTTGGTTTCAGACTGTCATTTTGGTGTCTCCTCATGAATGTCATCTCCTAGTTCAAGCTTATCACCACTGAAGCATCTGGATATCCTTCATCTTCCTGACCTTTTCTCTTATTTACTCTTCTTTCTCAGTATCTAAGACATTTTTAAAATATCATCTTCACTGTCCACGGCATCTGACAGACGTGTTTTGTTTGTATGTAATACTTCTCATCTATGTAATCTGCATTTGCATTTCTACCGCTGGAACAATCTTTACACTGATCCCTCCTACTTCCAAATTATTGAAGCAAAGGTCATATTCTACCTACATCGTATTTTCCTTTGGCTCTTTCCTGTCATTTGCTTTTCTCCACCATAGAAAACACCAACAGCTTTTAGTCTTAATTTTCAATTTCTTTTTTGTACCTTTCCTTCTTGTTTCTTATTGTCTCTTACCACTGTGAAAGGTAATATCAGGTGATTTTCTCCCATGCCAAATCACGTAAAGTACAATTCTTTATCCTCAACAAATTACATTTTCAAATCTTCTGATTCTTTCTCTCATCCAAGCTATGTTGTACAGCTAGGAGAAACACCACGTGTACATCTGCAAAGCTTCTCCATTTTCCCCTTCACTTTTTTCCTATTAATGTTCTATATTCTTCACTGTAAACCCTCTGTAACATTTCCCTCCTTCCCATAGCTTCATCTCTGTGCTCCAAGGATCCAGGGCTGAAGTCTGATATGGCCCAGCTGTGCAACTTGGCTCAGACTTCAGAGGAAATGGTTAAGCTGTGACAAAGAACTGTGAGAAAGGCTCTAGAGCAGAGCCATGGAAGATAACAAAGGTAAAATTAGAGACAGAGGCAGAGTTGTTGAAGTGGAGACTGCAGAATTCAAGAGGGAAAATATCACCATGGAAAAATATAACATTCCAAAAGAAAACCAAGGAGCTGACAAAGTTGGTGGAAGACGGCAACTCAGCAACATGGAGAATATATTTTAATAGGCAGTATAGACCACCCCTTCTGCTCCTGATTGATGCCTGCCTGGCCAGCAGAGTATTCAGGTGGCTTACTAAAGCTTAGACTAGGAGCTCATTACAATCTAGTCCTCATTTTTGTCTTCGACAATAAATCATTGCCCTATTATTGAAATAGTCTATATTTATGTTGTGGTTTAACCCCAGCTGACAGCTCAGCCCCACACAGCCACTTGCTCACTGCCCCGCCAATGTGATGTGAGAGAGAACCAGAAGGGTAAAAGTGAGAAAACTTGTGGGTTTTCACTAAATAGTTTAATAGGGAAAGCAAAAACTGCACACACAAGCAAAGCAAAATAAGGAATTCATTCACTGTTTCCCATCAACAGGGAGAAGTTTGACCGTGTACAGGAAAGAAGGGCTTCATCATGCACAATGGTTACTTGGCAAGACAAACACCATAACTTTGAATGTCCCTTCTTCCCCGTTTTTTATTACTGAGCATGACGCCATATGGTATGGGATAGTGGAATAGCCCTTTGTTCGGTTGGAGTCAGCTGTCCCAGTTGTGTCCTCTTCCAAATTCTTGTGCACCCCGAACCTACTCATTTGGAAAGGCAGAGTGAGAAGCAGGAGTCCTTCATGCTGTGTAAGAACTGCTTCGCAATAACTAGATCATGTGTCTTACCAACAGGGTTTGGGTCACAAACCCACAACATAGCACCATGCCACCAACTATGAAAAAACCTGACTCTTTCCAGTCCAAACCAGCACAATTAATGTTTTTAACCTGTATGTATCCTGTTCGCAGAATTTCTTTGCGTGAAGATACAGTTGCCCAAACAACGTGCCCCAAAGCAATGGCTTTGCTCTAATATCCATGCAAATCCTCCCAGCAAATGACCTGTATGCACAATATACAGATATGGGAATGCATACATGCCCTTAATCTGAGGTAATCATTTTTGCCTTGCTTTATTAAAAATATTGTGGGTACCTGTGTGGTGTTATACTCATCACACTAGAGTTAAAATTATTGAAATTACTTAAATGAATCTTAGTCTGGATATGCTGATTTCTTGTGATTGCTTGTGAAGAAAGTCTTAGATTTCAAGTTCAGCTAAATTGTCTGAAATGACATATGATAAATGCCAGTGCCTTGTGTACTAAGATTGCTATAGGTTTCCTTCATATTTTCTTGTTCTTTCCTCTGTCAGTATCTACCTTTTGTCTTTTGTTTTATTAGATGTCAGTTCTTTGTTAATAAGAGAAGTCTTAAAACTGAAGTAGTCAATAAAATTTCAAGATACTTGTTGCTAGCATAGGGAGTTAGAATCTAGATGATCCTTACATTATCTTCTAAAAAATTCTTAATATAGAGGAGCGAAGGGGCCTGAGATTACATTATGCTATGTAAAGCATCCAGCACAATGGAGCATTCATACATGATGAAAGCCTCTGGCTTTTATCACAGAAGTAATAAATCAACTCTGAATCTTGATCAAATTATATCTTTGCTTTTTGCCTATTTAAATGTCACTTGCAGATTAAATTGGATCATAGGAGAGTTTTTTGTTCTTTCTTTTTCTTCTTTCCTGTAACTTCTTGTAATATTAGTTTAAAGCAATAATAAACTGTTGGATAATATGTGGCATTTGGATTTCCATGACAGACTGTGAAATCTACCTGCAGTCCTCCAAAGGGAATGAGGATATAGAAAGCTTAGAGGAGAAGAGGTAAATGAATTAATGTTATTTAATTGGAGTTCCCTAACTATATAAGGAATAATCAAGGGAAGTATTCTTTTCAGTATAAAAGAAAACACATTTGTTTCCACATACCTAAAAATGATTGCTTATACATTGAAAAGCGTTTCTCAAACACATAAGAACACATTATTAAAGGTAATTTTTTTTTCTAGGGAGATTGCTATACATAACAAAGTATGACAAGATAATATTGGTTACAGTCAGTAATTATGGGATTATAGATTAGGTAATCATACACTACAATTCTAGTGATGGGATTGTAAGTTCATGGAACTTCAATGAATGAAATCCTTTAAAAAAAAAAAAAAAGAAAAAGTCTCAGAGTGAGGTTCTTGATTTCAAAAGGCAAATGATGACAAATGTATTGTTTGGATAGTCTGAGAAGCAGCTTGGCTGAGGAGAAGTTAGGTGTGGAAAGTCTGTAAGATTTCTTCATGGTGATGGCTCTCAACCAGTCATTGCCCCAAGCATGGAAGCAGCACAGTCGCAGTGGCACAATGAGACAATTAGGCCTGCTAAAACATGAGCTTTAATATGTGTGTTACCATGGTTTTTCATGGTTTAACCCCAGCCAGCAATTAAAGGCCGTGCAGCTGCTCGTTCACTCCCCTCCTGCCTGGTGGAACAGGGAGGAGAATCGGGAAAAAGGTAAAACTTGTGGGTTGAGGTAAGAACAATTTAATAATCAAAATAAAATGAAACATCATATCAGCAACAGCAATTGTAATGAAAAGGAGGGAGAGGAAGAGAGGAATAAAATCCCAAAGGATGAAAAAATACCCAAGTGATGCTCAGTATGATTGCTCACCACCCACTGACCGGTGCCCAACTAGCTATTCCCTGAGCAGTGATCAGCTGGCCATGGCCAACTCCCCACAGTTTGTATACCAAGCATAGCATTCTACAGTATGGAATATCCCTTTGGCTAGTTCGGGACAGCTGCCCTGGCTGTGTCCCCTCCCAATTTCATGTGCCCCTCCAGCCCTCTTGCCTGAGAAACTGAAAAGTCCTTGACATAATATAAACATTACTTAGCAGCGACTTAAACCATCAGCATATTATCAACATTATTCTCATACTGAATTCAAACCACAACATTGTACAGCTATTAAAGAGAAAATTAACTCTGTCTCAGCTGAAACCTGGACACATAGGCAGAGCAGATTGCTTTGGGGGAAGCAGATCCAATAGCATGGGATTTTTTAATAGCTTTCTCCCCTCTATATCCAGCCCAGCTACCAGTTGTCATAAAACGTGCTAGAACTTCATACTTCTGAGGCATAAATCCTTTTTTCAAATTTAACCGGAACAAATTGGGGTGCAAATATAAGGAGGTCTTCTTGAGAAACAGAAAACAGGCTTGTGTATTCGAACTTTGTAAAAATCTGAAACCTGTTAATACCATTCAAATAATCAGGTGGAATTTTAGGAATAAATCATATGAGACTAATTTGATAGATATCTTTGATAAGTTTATAGATTTTCTAGGCAAAGGAAATATATCTAATCTATATGCCCTTTCAAAAAGTATTTGATGCAGTGACCCACATAAATTGAGTTTAGCTAAAAGAATCATAGAATGCAAGGTTGCTAACTAGGACCAAGTCAAAGAGCTAACCTGAATAGAAAAGACTAAAGGACTGATAAGCAAAGACTTAGCAAGTGAAGATAATATTTGTTAATGTTAAACTAATTTACTGTGAAAAATATTCAGACAAAAAGCAACCAGATTTTTCAATAAGAAGTGACCAAGAGAAGATGTTAGGCTGCAGGTGTATTCATGTAGAAGGTAGTATAGAACACATCCATGTGTTATGGTAAGGGGAGAAAAATCAAACAGGACAGGGGTTGCAAGGGGAATTCTTAAGAATGTGGAAATGGGATCTGCACTGGTGACTCTAGCATAAAAGTTACCAACACATGTATCCTTCCAAAGAAGGAAGAGCTTGTGCAGGTAGATAACTAGAAAGTTTTATGAAGAACCTTTTTTCTTTTTCTCCCACAATTTTTTTTTCTACATATATACATTTTTGTTGTTGTTGTTTTAGAACACTTAGTTCCTGACATTGTCAGTAACCTCACATGCATTAGTTTCAGATAAAATTCCCAGCTGGAAGAGCAAGGAACTCTGAAGGATGAATGTACCTTTGCTTGAAAGTTTCATTCCACGTTTTATTGAAAAAATCAATACAGACTGTTTGCACAGACAAATATCATTAGGAACAGTTCTGCTCCTTTATTCTGAGTGATAGCCAAAGTCTTAGAGGAGCTATTAGCTCATGCCTCTGGAAAACAAAAAGTCAAGAGTCTGTTAGAACTTAAGGATAAAAGAACTTGAGTCTTCACTCTAAAATAACTTTGCAGCACTTGCTGTCAAGTTCAGATTTTGGTCTGATTGACAAACAATAAAAAACCCCAGTATTTTTTCTAGGAATAATTTCTTTCTTTTAACAAATTACTGAATCAACACTAGCTACACTGGCTAGAGGCAAAAAGCCCATTTTCATCAATACACTCAGTTAAGAAAAGACTGAGATGATAGAAAAACACTGCTTTATTTTACATACAAAAAAATCTGTAGAGCTATGGTTCTGTAATTCTGAAAGGAAATAATTTTATGTTCTGTCTTTGTGAAGGAATACTTGGATTAGCATAGGAAAGCTATCTGGTTAAAGGAAAGTATTTAGTTTGCCAATCCAAACTCAAAAAACTCCATGTGTCCTGCTTTGGGGCTGAACTACTGGTGATTGGCATGGCTGATAAATTTTGTTCTGCCTTTTTACTCTAACTCCTCTTGCATTTTTACTGAACATCTTCACTACAAGTGGTAATCTCCTCAAATATGAGCACTTTCACAAGTAAAGCCGTAAAGATCACAAATTTCACTCATAGAACCAGCAAATATGCCTGAAAATTTGGGATTCATAATTCTTTTGCCTATATCAAATAGGATCATGGAATCATAGAATGGTTTAGGTTGGAAGTGACCTTAAAGATCATTTATTTCTAATCCCCCTGCCACAATCAGGGACATCTTCAACTAGACCCGGTTGCTCAAAGCCCCATCCAGCCTGGCCTTGAACACTGCCAAGGATGGGGCATCCAGCTTCTCTGGGCAACCTGTGCCAGTGTTTCACCACCCTCACAGTAAAGAATTTCTTCCTTATGTCTGATCCAAACCCACCCTCTTTCAGTTTAAAGCCATCCCCCTTGTCATGTCACTGCCTGCCCTTGTAGAAAGCCCCTCTCCAGCGTCCTTGTCGGCCCCTTTAGGCGCTGGCAGCTGCTATAAGGTCTCCCCGGAGCCTTCTCTGCTCCAGGCTGAACAACCCCAACTCTCTCAGCCTGTCTTCCTAGGAGAGGGGCTCCAGCCTTTGATCATCTTCACGGCTCTCCTCTGGACTTGCTTCAACAGGTCCATGTCCTTATGCTAGGGGTCCCAGAGCTGAACACAGTATTCCAGGTGGGGTCTCACCACAACACAATAGAGGGAGAGAATCATCTCCCTTGACCTGCTTGCCATGCTTCTTTGGATGCAGCCCAGGATATGGTTGGTTTTCTGCCCCCCAAGTGCACATTGCTGGGTCATGTTGAGCTTCTTGTCAGCTACGATCCCCAAGTCCTTCTCCTCAGGGCTGCTTTGAATCCATTCTCCACCCAGCCTGTATTTCTGCTTGGGACTGCTCTTATCCATGTGCAGGACCTTGCACTTTTCCTTGTTGAACTCCATGAGGTTTACAGAGGCCTACCTCTCAAGCCTATCGAGGTCCCTCTGAATGGCATCCTTTCCCACCAGCATGTTGACCGCACTACACAGCTTGGTGTCCTTGGCAAAGTTGCTGAGGATTCATTTAATCCCACTGTTGATGTCACTGACATCAGCACCAGTCCTGGTGCTGACCCCTGAGGAATGCCATTCATCACGGGTCTCCATTTGGACTTCAAGCCATTGACTGCAACTCTTTGAGTGCAACCATCAAGCCAATTTCTTATACACTGAGTGGTCCATCCCTCAAATTCTTGTATCTCCAATTTAGAGACAGGGATGTCGTGTGGGACAGTGTCAAATGGTCTGCACAAGTCTAGGTAGATGACATGAGTTGCTCTTCCCTTACCTGCCAACCCTGTAATCATGTTGTAGAAGGCCATGAGATTTGTCAGGCATGATTTGCCTTTAGAGAGGCCATGCTGGCTGTCACCAATGACCTCCTTATTTTCTCCAAGCCTTAGCATAGTTTCCAGGAGCATCTGCTCTATGATCTCAACAGGCACTGAGATAAGACTAACCCGGCTCTTCCTTTTTTCCATTTTTAAAAATGAGGGCTATATTTCCCCTTTTCCAGTCAGTAGACCAGAACTTCACCGGGCTGCCGTGACTTCTCAAATATGATGGGGAGTGGCTTATCCACTTCATCTGCCCTTCCCTCAGGGCTTGCTGATGCATCTCAACAGGTCCCATGGACTTGTGCACCTTCAGATTTTTTATATGGTCTCATACCTGGTCTTCTGCAGTGGGTGGTGAATTGAACTAATTAGGTTACCTTTCAGTTATCCCAGTGCCACTGTGACTTACTACTCTGTCTAAGAAAACTTGTTTCTGCTCAGTTTAAAAACAACAACAACTGAAGTTTGATGACTTCTCTCTAAGTAAAAGGATTTTGATATTGTTGAGTGGAAACTTTCTGTGCAAAAGCATGTTTGACACAATTCCTTCCTGGTAATCAGGTTTGGTATCATTCTCAAGAAATTGCTGAAACAGATTGTCCTTTGATAATTTTATTTTTAAAAACATGAGTCAAGGAAAGAAAATTGTCTTACTCATTTCCATTGGTGTCCAGTGTTTACCTGAACAGGGATTTCATTTTCTGGATCGCATTGGCAAACTTTTAAAGAAATGTTTCACTGCCTTTTTAACTAAAAGGGCGCAAGTGTCTAGATTTTTTTTTAGACAAGTTTGGTTTTATAGTTCTAAGAAATCTGTACCTGACTGACTATCCTAAGTATATATTCAGTTTTTCATTTCTCCAGTTTCTATCCACAACTTAACAAAATCTAATATTGCCTGAAGAGATATACCTTTCTGTTCTCTAACAAGCTTAAATTCTATGAATCTCTAGACAGGACATCTTACTTAAAAAGCATACCTTACAATTTTTTTTTTTGAGCAACATCTATTGATATACATGTCTGCTAATACATAGGAAGAATTTAAAATGGATAAGACTTTCAGTTTTTTCTGTGGTGGATTTTGCAACATTAGTGATGAGATTCAGCTATTGCTACAGACACCTGAGTTTAGGGAGGTGATCTGGTGAACTATTCAACTGTTTAAATGTATGTGCCTACTTTAAGTTGGCCTGAATAGCTCTCCAAAATCTATTCCCTGTACTAACGACATTTCTGTGGTCTCATTCAGTTTGCTTTAACACAGATGGATTATACCAACTTAGATATCCTAAGTTATCCTGCTTAGCTTCCAGCTACCAGTATAGAAATATTTTGGTGTCATGTTGGTCTTAAGTATGTATTGATTCATTGGACCCAGTTTGGTATCTTGACAGCTGCATACCTATTTAACCATATTATCACATAAAAGTACTGTAATGGTCAAAACATGGTCAGACAAAAGTCTACCTCATCCAGCATGCTGCTTGTGCCTCTAATAACAGATGCATAGGCAGTTATTAGAACATGACAATTGAGAATTCCTTAGAAATAACTTTCCCAGAAGTTTAGGCTTAAGGACATCTTGAGCCAAAGTCAGTGTTTTGTATTCAACTATCCTGTGATGGATTTTTTTTTTTTTAATGAATCTAACTAATTTTTTCTTTTAGTCTATATGATCTTTTAATATCCATAAGATCCTGGGGTAAGGAATTCCACAGCTTGAAAAATTACATGTTGTTTGAAGAAACACAACATTGCTTGAACTTTCCATTTACTAGTTCCATGTAATGCCCCTCATTCTTGTACTGGAAAAGTCAGTGCACAATGATTCCACAGTTACTGGTTTTCCATGATGCTGCTGTCTTCATAGACCTAAAATATGTGTTCTTTGAAGTATATAATTTTCCAGCTGAAAATTCATTATTAATATGTAAGTTGTTCCTTATATTTGTCACCATTTTGCTGTACCTTTATGGTATTAAAGCTGATGGTTTGGGAACGTGAAGCTTAAGTACTCTTTCACTTTTGTGATTTACCCATGTAATTAATTTTTACTGCATCTATTTTCCTGTTGTGTGTTGAGTAAAACTGTGATAGCTTTGGAGACACTGAATAAAGAGGAAAATGCAAGTCAATGGTCATAAGAAGTATAAAACCGTATTAATCTATCTCTCTGCAACAAGCTTGTTGCAAGACCTGGTCAGATACATTTGAAACGCAGAAGATACATTTGAAAAGAGAGGAAGACTGTAACTTGGTCATTCTAAACCTCCCACTTCTAGTGCCGCTCAACAAAACGGCTTAATTGCTAAGGCTTTTGAGCTATAAGAAATGATTTGCAGTAGAACAACAAGCTTATCTTGAAATCATCCTCTCCTTTCCTGGTAGGAGGGAGGAAAAGATAAAAATGTGTTCTTCACATACAGGTAGAGTCAGTGTTCAGTAATCTGGAGTCACAGTGTCACGGGGTATTTTCAAGAAAGGAAGGTTGTAGCTAACACAAAGCTTGTTTAATTTAATGTGGAGTAACATATTTAATGCATCTATTTTTGAGTTGGTATTTGTTGTAAGTTGGTTTATTCAGCAGTTTGACATGGCCTGATATAGGAGTGTAAGTTTCTTGTAGACTTCACTTCAGGCCATGGTGTTAGGGAGAAAATGTGGTCTAGATTATTGCACAGGCTACTAATGCACTTATAAAAAAACCCAAGAATTGACTGCCTTTATGCAGAGTAAATATCTTTATGATGATGGCTGGAACAGAGTGAGTGGTGGGAGGGATGGGATTTGCTGCAGTTTTACATTATGTTCCAAATATTTTGTCTGTAATGATGTGTTGTATCCTGCTATTGTTTTATATGCTGCTTAAATGTTTTGTTATATCCTGTAACAGGCACAGTATTTGTGAAGTAGCAAAACATTGGGATTTTTTTCCATCCCTAAAAGCCTTCAGATTAATATTACCTTGAAGTGCTTCTTTTCTACTGGGGACTTAGGTACACTTCCTTATGGCTGCTGCATCCCCACAAAAGGGCAAGTATTGCTATCGTCCTTTAACTTAGCGCTGAGGACCCCATAGGACTTGTAATGTATAAATGATTAAAACAATAAAAAATGATTGCAACATTTAAAGCAATAATTTTGGCCCAGGTGCAATCTCCAGCTCAGTGAATTCCTAAACTGCTGAAAGATGTGAAGGTATAACCATGGGGGCAGTCATTCTGTATCTGCCACTTTCTTCAACTCTTTCTCTAAGCGCTTATGGCATTGCCCTTTAACTTGATTTCTGGCAGAAAAGCCTTTGCTGGACTGAAAGCAAGTTGGGAGGAGGAGGTTGAGGAAGAGTATAAAGAAAACAAGGTCTCTCAGGGTCATTATTGAATGGCTGTCCTTCCTGATTGGAAGACCAAGTTACAGTCTTCCTCTCTGCATTTCAAATTGAATGGCACAATCTGGCAAATGCAGAACCAGGTGAGGTTGATTCTAGAGTATTTTGTATGAATATGAAGCACCGTGGAGTGGTTCTTGCCATGTTAGACTTCTCCCTCTCTCATCTTGGTTTGAGCTTCCCACACACATAGAAACTGTTGACAGAGAAACCAACAACGCAATAGTCCTGACCAACCATCTGGTCGGTCAGAGCTACTTCCAAATTAAGTTTCTGCCCCCACATTCCTCTGCCAGAAAAAGCCAGTCCTGGGGCCTAATTCTCCTTTTTCTTGTACTCCTTTCAGGTTTCATTTGGCCTCTGACTTGACGAGAAATAATTCCTCCTTTCTATTCTGCCCTGAGCACCATTTTATCTGTTCAACTTGACCAAAAGCACAGCACAGGAAAGATCTTTTCCTCATTTCTATCAGTAAATGGAATTGATAGAGATAGCTGTAAATAATTAAAAGATGATAATTAACAGAGCATAAACATATGAATATTTCAGGGCTTTGACAATAGCTGACAAATGCAAGAGCATTCAGTGTGAAGGACTGTCTGCCTGGGTCTTTATGACCATTTCAGTCTCTAAAGCATGAAATTTTTCAGACTTGATCAACTTTTTTCTATGGTCAGTAAAGGCCCTGAAAAATAAAACCATTCTGCTGAAACATCTAAGCTGAAATTCCAAGCATTTGAGTACTTAAGTCCACATGAGAGCACCACATTCAATCTTGGGCTGAATTTTTTTCAGGGTAGGTTCCCTGGATACAGATAGACCAGCCAGAAGTTCTTAAAGATAAATGATTCATATTCTTAATCCTTTATGGTAAAAATAAATAAATAAATAAATAAATCTGTTTCGTCTATTTGCTGGTAGCTGGAATTTAATTCAGGTGCATAGTGATCATATTTACTGATAGCAGATCTCTTTACTGTGATAACTTCTCACTGGATTATGTATAACAAGGACCTTCTGGGCAGACAACTGCAAGAACCACTGCAAGAACCATCTCCTGTGTCTAACCCCAAAGAGTTCGTGAGGCCACATGCAAAACTTCCTCCTCATTTTTAACACTTGTAGTGAATTATCTCAGTCTCCACAGAATGACTACTACTGGACCAGAACACTGCACTGCTTTCCAATCATACCTCCTCCATTGCTTGCAGCATATTCCCTCAACTTCCCACATGTAGAAGGTTACATGTAGGGAGATCTCTATCCCTAACTGCAGGTGTGATCCTGGTTTGGGTGTATCTCTTCACAACAGGAAACAACTTCAGAACACAAACTCAGAATGAGTCAAGCAGTGTTTCCAAAACAGGTTCACATTGTTTTTAGAATCACTTTCGATGCTTCTTATGGCCTGGTGGAGGCACAATGGCAACGCGTCTTTGCAAAGGGAATGTAAAAAATTCTAAATACTGAATAGAACAAAATATATTAAGGAATAATAAGGATGGAGGAAGGCTCATCCTATTTTTGTAGATTCAGGTGGCTGAATCAACGAAATTCCATAGAGATGGTACTGTGTGCATGGTTGGTCCTGAGTATTAATTTTTATTAAAGACCTCACTGATTAAAGAAATTACCTTGCATAGAGTTATTGAACCCTTAAGCTAGGAATGACAGGGTAGGGAGAAGACAGCCCACAGTCAAGTGAGGAAGTGGCAGGACAGGTGGGCAAGCAAAGGGTACAGATGATTTGGACAGAGGAGACACTCAAAAACCAAAACAGGGTCAAAGATATCCCTCCTGGAGTGTACATACACAAAGAAAGTGTCTACAGGAAAGGATTATGGGGTAAGCTTTCAACACCTCCCTGCGAACAGGACAGCATGAAGTGGGTGCCTCTCAGGTGCCTGTACAATAATGCTCAGGGAAAACCAGGAGGACTTAGATGTCCGTGTGCACTTGCAGGGCTACCACCTCACTTGGATCATCACAAACGCATGTTCAGCTGCGGTCCTGTGGTGGATGGGTGTAGGCTTTTCAGAAAGGATAGGCTAGGAAGGCATGGAGAGGGGTTTGTCCCTTATTTGAAAAGGCAGAAGGGACACATGGAGCTCTGTCTGAGCATAGGAGAGGAGCCAGCCAAGAGTTTACGGGGTCAGTATTACAGCACAAATCAACAAGGACAACATTGTTGCTGGTGCCTGCTGCAGGCCACGTGAGCCTTCTTTTAGACAAAGGGAAGGAATCTGATGTTCACAGGCCCTGGTCCTCATGGGGGAATTCAACTACCCCAGAATCTTCTGGAGGGACAACCTAACAGTCACGGGCAATACAGGGTGTTTCTGGAGTTAATTATCAACAACTTCCTGGCACAAGTGACTGAGGAGCCCAGGATGAGAGATAATCTGATGATCTGATACAAAAAAAGGAAGAACAGGTCAGGGATGAGAAAGATGGGGGCAGTCTTGGATGCAGTGATCTTTAATGGTGGAGCTCAGGGTTCTGAGGGGAGTGAGCAGGCCAAAAGCAGGTTCACAATTCTGGACTTGAAGGGAGAAGACTTTGGCCTTTTCAAAGAGCTCTTCCTTTTGGGACGGTCCTGAAGAGAAGAGAGGTCAAGGGCACCTGCTTGATTTTCAAGGATCACCTCCTCCGAGCTCAAGAGTGAAGCATCCTGGCATGCAGGAGTGCAAGCAAAGGTGGCAGGAGCACTCACACTTGATGGTGGGGAGTAAAGAAAATGGATCCAGACTGTTCTCAGAGGTGATCAGTGAAAGGACAAGAGACAATGGGCACAAACTAAAGTACAAGAAATTCCTTTTAAAAATAAGGTTTATTTCGTGCCCCTCTCCCCTTAAGGAACCTCGCAAACGTTGCCCAGAGAGGTTTCTGCATCTTCATCTTTGAGGTATTCAAAGCCCAAATGGATGCAGCCCTGAGCAACCTGCTCTGTATGGCCCTGCTTTGAGCAGGGGGCTGGACTAGATGATCTGAGGAGATCCCTTCCCCCACCCACCATTCTGTCATTCTGTGATCTTGTTCTGGCTCAGCCAGGCACTCTGCCTGGTTGCATCTGCTCTGTTACAGTTAATAGATCTGCTAACTGTTTCATCTAAACGCCACACTTCCAGCACTAGCACCTGTTCTTTGGTTATTTCTCATCTTTAACAGCAGTTCATGTAGCATATGGGATTACTTAAGAACCTTGTTGCTCAAAGGAGAATTCTTATTTCTTACTTTCCCCAGCGACCTTTATACCCCAGTACTGCAAGCCTCCTTCAGGTTAGAGACAACATTTACAGAGGCTCATTTAGACATAACTTATTGCTCCCAATTTTAATACATATAATCCCAATTTTAAAACATATAAAAGCTATTAAATTTCCTCCATTTTTTAATGTCTTGCTCCTTTTAAAAAGTGGTGCCACAACTATTATCGAATAAATTTTTGAAACTGAATAGACTATGTGCCCCGGCTTCTTTCCCCTCTGTTACCGAGACACTAAAAAAGAAAATCCTGACTGCCTTTCTTTTCCTTCTTGCTGCTTTTCACTGTGACGCTGAGCCTCACACAACTACAGTACTTGCCCCTATACCTGGTCACGGGACCAGCTTTTAAAATTACTTAGAGCCTAATTCATACTGAGTTCTATATGTGTTTGACTCCTAAATGTTACAGAAACACCGTGTCCCAAAATGTTACTGTTTCATGAGAGAAAGGCATTTTTAAAAGTATGAGCATATAATCAGAACCCTTTTTCTTCTTAAACTGTTACCCTGTGGAAAGGGATGCTGGGTCATGCAATCTAAAAACTGTGATGTCTTTCTGGGACCCCGGTGTGAAAGACTGTGCTAAGAGGGGGATGTTGATAGGATTGATCACGTGTACTGCAATTAGATGAGCATAATCAGTTCTGCCTACGGGTTACACTACCACACAGTGGAGGCAAAGCAAGCCCTAGATACCAGGAGTACAATGTTGGTTAAACACTCCCATATGTGCTTTGAGCAGCTTGAGACCAGCAAAGTAGTTTCACATTATGCTTTATGTGATCCCACTGTGCTACTGGTGAAGGGGTCCTGCTCATCCCTAGTCTTCCCACCTCTTCCCCTCCTTCCTAGCCAGGATTATAGTCCGGCTGCTATCCTGCTTCACTTTGGGGATTATGCAGCCAAGAGTGAGACAAACTATCTCATTGATCTAATGGAAAATAATCCCTCTGGTGTTCACAGCAACCTGCACTCACCATTATCAGGAAGCCATTTTGGGTATCAGTCTGCTTTCAATCAGTTTAAGAAGAACAAGCCAGGTTTAAAGAACTAGATCTTCTTCCTGACTAGATGGGCTGAGATCCTACGTGGTTTGAGATCTGCTTTAAGCTGAGCAAAGCCAGGGGAAGTTCTGTCACTAAGTTAGAAGAGAACAGAAATGGTACAATGCAATAAGAACTTTTCTGTGTCAAAAGGAACATTTTTTGTTATTCTTACAGCACTGAATATCACAGCATTCCCATGTGGGAAATGGCTCAGGTACCAGGGCTGGCAGGGGTAGATGTGGGAGAGATGTGTGTCCCGTGCAACACCAGCCAAAAGTCTTGCTGCAGTTCTACTCTTTGTATTCATGACACTCCCTCCTTAAGTTTTGTTGACCTGTCGTTCTATGATAGATGGTTTTGACCAGTAGATATGTTCCCATGGGATAATATTGTTCACAAATTTTGTTGTGTCATTTACATTGTCTTGAAGCAGTTTAAATTTTCCCTGGCCAGTAAACCAGTCTGTATGCTGACCCAGTGAGAGAAGATAACCCTCTTCACTGTGTTTCCCGGATGCCTGTGGGCTCGGGGTGTATAAAATGGTATCTCCTATGTAAATATTACAATGATATTTGATTTCCTTTATTTTATTTTTTTTTTCTAAAGACCAGTGACTACTGTTGTTCTTTCCATGATGATGGCAGTTGTGGGATGCACAAAGGGAGGATTGGATTGCATCAATCTGTTCAGTAAAGAGTACAAAAAAGAATCCACCTCCCATACTATCAGTCTTTAAGTGGCAGATAAATAAATAGCATGTCCCATACCTGATTTGCTCTAAAGCATATGCTTTGGACTAGCTTTTTGCTGTCACTGAAGGGAGAAGGAGAATCTCTAGCATTGAATAAAGAGACAAGCTGGAATGTCCTTGTCCTTCTCTTCTTCCCTCTCCCCCTCTCCTCCAGCTGTGGTCAAAGAAATTAGCCTTTGTGGAAGATACCTGACAAGGACCAAGGCCTTGTATACTAGACATTGAACTAGGACAGATGCAATTTAGAATTAGTTTACAACTCAGCTAAAGGCATCCTGAATTTTCTGTACCTGGAGTCTGGAGTCTTAATCTATAAATAGGAAATACGATAATTTTTTAATTGTTTTGTTGGGTTTTTTTTGTGGGGTTTTTTTTGTTTGGTTTTTGTTTGTTTGTTTGTTTTTTAATGAAAAGGAAATAGTAAGCTAAGTCTGAAGAAAAAATATTTTTGCGGTCCACAAATAACCTCATTTTCACAAGGCTCAGTTTCTGTTTGCTGGCCACTTTTGGTTTTTTTCACTGCAGAAGCTCTGCAATGGTAGCAGTTTTTCTCTGTAACTCATGATGAGACAGCAGTGTTCAGCATGCTAAGAAGGAAACATGGTTCCTTCAGTAAGCCCTTTCTAGCCAGCAAGGCAACTGAATACACATCTGTCATCTCAAGGTAAAATAGAAACCATTGATTCCTGGTATCTGGCAGGGATTATTTTGTGCCATGAAACCTGAAGACAAATCTTCCTTGGCAACACTTACCCGAGCAAAGGATGTGTGATGGAAATGCTTGAAAGGTGAAAACACCAACGGTGGACAATGTACATTTTTAAGTGTTGCTAGAAAAGTCCTGAAGTCTAGTGTAGCTGGGAGTACAGATTCTGGTGCTTTCTTATACATTCTTTCTTTTTCAAACGTCTTTCAGTCTTTACCTACAAAAGATTCTTATATCAAGCATCACTTCACTAGTGTTCTTCAGGATTTCTTCTGCCATCTTTTTGTTTCCTCCTGAAACTGTCATCATCTTCCCCTTACTTTTTGGGACATTTTAACAGGCTGGTATCAAATTTTGGTCAAATCCCATCTTAGCTTACAGTACTGAAAATACTTCTGAGAAATTTGATGGAAATGTAACTTGCCATATTTCATACAACTAAGCAAGCAGGTAAATCTTCAGGAGTGAGGATCCAGAGTCTACACTGCAAAACCCACTGCACATTGCTTTAGCAACAGTAACGATCTCAAAGAGGATGTGAAATTCAGATGCCTGGGGAGGAATAAATAACCAGACACAAGGAACTCTTGCCTCCTAACAAGGATTTCTTGTAATATACAGAAATGGGTAAAAAAATTTGGACATGGCTTTATTACAGAAAATTATAATTTAAAATTGACTGTCAGGAGTTTTTACTTTTCAAATAAAGTTTGATTCTTTGGAGGAAAGAATGATAAGTTCAGGTTTGTAGTGGGGAGTATTTTGAAAACCAAACTAGTACGTGGAGAAAATAATTTTCAGAAGAAAACACTTAGTCTTCTATTAAACTAGAAGTGGTTTTAATGGGGAAAGTCATTCTCTAATTAGAACCTATTGAAGTCAGTAGTTGCTTCAGTTCAGTGTTGTTATATATGTTGCTGGTGGGGATAAAGCTATTTAGCATTCTCAACTGCATTTTAAGGGCTTCATATTGATAGGCCACACAGTTTAGAAGCGTTGTTATGGTACTGAAGCTTACTTAAGGCTTTCATGTTGTTCTTTTGTCCTCATGTGCCATTGCTGGTAGCTGTTTCAGCTTTGATTGTGTTTCAGATCCATTGCTGAACAAAGATACTGAAGACAGGCAGGGAACTGTAATCGCTATTGATGAGACTGTGCCGCAGTATATAAAGCTGTCGAGTCCTACATAAGATACTTGAGTGTGATGGAAGGTAGATAAGCAAGAGAGAGTTAATTAAGCATCTTTTTCTCTCTATCAGGATCAAATATTGTTATGAGAAGACTTTTGATGTTACTGCTTGTTACCTGAATTGTCTGCAGCTTTGGGGAGAGTTGCAGCATGCCTCTTGAGCGTGTGGTCCACTTGTCTTAACCAAATTGAAGCTTAACTCTTTAAATAAGGGAAGAGTAGCTCAGTTCAAGTGAAACATGGATTTACTAAAACCAGCTAGTACCACACTGAGTCTGTTTGGGTGAGCATTCAAGTGACAAGCAAAAATAAGAAAAAGAGAGGATTTATGTCCGGAAAGGGAAAAGATATTTTTTTAAAAAAAGGAAAAAAAGATAAGAGGGAAAATGGGTATGATATGAAAAATATTGTCTCTGCAGCAAGATATTAGAAAATAGGATGTAAACCCTACTTTTTTATCTTCTTTTGTGCCTAACACATATGAAATGGAGGAGACTGACAGCTTTGAAAATTAAAGCTTACTGTTTAGGATAGTAATTTTCAAATGGGATCTCTTTATATAACAGCACTTTCTTCCAAAATTGTTTTGAAGTCATTTAATAGAGCAAAGGCAGGCACTGTAGCTGGGGAAACCTGGAGTGGAGCTGCACCAAGTAATTCAGAACAGTCCATCAAACATGTTTGAGTAATAGAAAAGGTCAGTTCAAAGTCTGTTGTCATTTCCCCCAGTTTCACCTAGGTTTGTTAATGTTGCACTGATACTCCTGTAATAGAGGGCCAGATTCCAGCAGTCCACTTTTTTCATGTCAGAAGAGCAAGTGGATGTGGTTGGGACTAGAAACTGAGGATCCAGTCTTGTGTTATTCATTTTTCTCCGTGAAAGGCTATTTACAGTGAGCTCACTGGGATAGTAAATCCCATCTCTGTTCAGCTATGCAAGAAAGTCCTCCTGCTTCTTATCTCAGTGGAGTCTTTGGCTCCAAGGTCAGGGAGGAGGAAAAGGGGAGCCCATGTGCAGCATCTGCTGCAGAGCTGCAGGAGCCCTGGCTCCAGCCAGCCTTTCACACTTGGGAATGTGAGAGAGGTAGAGTTGTTATGTCTTAAACAGATCATTCTCTGTTCCAAAATTGCAGGAAGTAAGTCTTTCCATCAGAGTTTGTCCTCTGATCTGCTCCCAGGATAACACAGTATTTGAAGCCTTTTATGCACTAAGGTGAAACAGGAGGGGAGTGAATCCCCAGCCATCCCAGCCAGGGATGTTTTTTGGAAGAGTAACAAATTCAGATACAATACTATTTCAGTTGTAAGGAACGTTCCTAGAATTTGGACAAACCGCAAGTGGCGTGTGAATCAGCTCCCTTAGTCTTGTGAGTGTGCAAGCGGGAGCTGCGCCCGTTCCCCCTTCCAGCCCTGCTGAGTGCAAGCGCTGTGCATGGAGAGGAACTTGGCTGTGTCTCCAAAGGAAACATCAAAATGTGCAGTGATTGCTGAATCGAAACAGATTCACAGGGACACATACTTCTTTTAGCAAGAGGTCCTAACGAGGTTGGGGTGGGATAGAGGACCTACAGGGAGGTAAACGACATGCCCAGTGGACCTGATACTGCCACAACATTTTGGAAATCTCCCTTCTATTCCTTGTTCAGCTTCAAGGCTGTTGTGTGTGACCTTGCAGAAGTTTTATCTCTTCTAGTCTAGCTTCTCCCTTCAGACAGAGAAATCTCAGTGAGTTTGTGAAAGCCTCTCATGCAACATGGCCTAACCCCCTGCTGTTTCTGCTTTCGAGAGCCAATATTTCTGTCATTGGTAAAAGGCTCAGGTCAAACTGCTCTCTTCTCAAAAGACAAATGTCTGTACCCCACTCAAACGGGGGCCTTGTGCTGGCTCTCTGCTCTCTGTATTCCACTGGGTACCCTTTATCCTTCAGGAAGAAAGAAAACAATCCATACATGCCAGAAAGACAAATGCAAAAACAAAACACTTCTATTTGCTTGGGTTAAATGCATAGATCTTGAATTGTTTTGATCCATTTAAACATTACAATACCAAAACCAGTAATCAGCTCTTCTGGATAATTTTAGAAACTGTCTTTTCAAAAGCCAGCACTGGTATAGTAGTGTGAGAGTAATGAGCAGTGACAAATTATTTGTGCTATTTCCAAGGGAAACTGTTGGCATTAACTTGATGCAGAGTCTTTGTTACTTTATGAATAAGAAGTGCAGTTAATATATTATACTCCATGTGTCTTCCAACCCTACCCAAAACCTAATTACACTTTATGGAAAGTTAAGTAGGCAGTAAACTAAGTGGTATGGAAAGTGCATACAGTAAAACTCCGTTGGCTGCAAACACTGAACAGTTGTTTTGTCCTTCTACTTTGGAGAACTTCATAATTACACATTTAGTGCTACTGAGAGATCCACTGTGTAATTACACAGCTCAGCAATAATGGCACCAGTTACTGTGCAGATACAAGGAGCCGCGGGATATTAAAACAAATGTAACAACAGCAATATGGAGAAACAAGACGAGAACCAGTAGTGGGTCCAGGTGTCACTCTAGCAGAGAGTTTAATGGAAGTTTGTTCAGTTAAGAGGCTTTGTCCCCAGACAGAGGTGGCATTGGCCCAAAGCCTGCAAAGACAGTCTGTCTGGTTTGGTAGGAGCCATGCCATCAGCTGATGGAGGGACACCATGCCAGGGCTATTCAGCTGCACAGCTTGTTTCCTGACTCACACTGCACTGGGAAGCGGGCTGCACGAGGTGTGGGTCCTAAAGGGACTGGAACAGAGTTTGTGCTTTAAAACACACCTATTAAAAGCACCTGGAGAGTTCCTACTTCCAAATTTACCCGAGCATCTCGCAGTCATTACTAAATCTATTGTCACAATGCCTTTGTGAGACAAAGTGACTTAGATATTTCACCCAACCCTTAGCAGAAACTCCTGTTCTATGTTAGAGGAAGAGACAAGCCCTTCCAAATGGGATTCCCAGCTTTTAGGAGAGCTGTGTGAGGAGCAGCTGAAGCTACACTATGGGAACCGATGAGGAAAGCAAAATTGTTTGTGGAGGGCAATGGAAGGTGTCTCAATACTGGGTCACAGGAAAGCTCCTAAGTCTGGCCGACGTTCACAGACTGTAGGTTGGTGTCCAAAGGTACATCTGCATTGACTCTGATCTTTGCATAAAATAGATGCCAAGCTCTGTTCATCTAGAGCTAAACAGCTTCTTAGGGAGCTTAGCTACCATTTGCTACCACTGCATGCAGACTACATGCCCTCAGCAGCCCCTTTCAAGACTAGAAGAAATCACTGGTTTTGTTTGATTTTACAATACAGTGGCCACATTTGTTGTCCTTTTCAGTGCATCTTCCCCATACTTCTACACTAAGTCACCAGCCCACGTAGTCTACTGATGGGAAAAAAACAAGCCCTGGGCTCTTCTCCAGCTAAGAAGGTGCATCCCAACATCCTTTATCTACCAGGGAGAACCATAATTAACAAGCCTGCATCTGTTTCCTAGTCAGCAGAGGTTCCACCTCTCCTGCTGAAATTGTGCTGAAATAATAATAATAATAATAATCATAATCATAATAATAATAATAATAATAATAATAATAAAAACAGTTTCTGCAGGCTGGGAGCCAGGCAGAAGAAGGAAATGTGGCTCACTAGCTCTGGGGTTACTTCATGCACTTAGGAGATGGAAAGCTGGGGCCTTTTTTAGAGCAAGTGGCTTTATACTTGATGCAAAACTAGACTCTTTCTTGCTCCCTCTGTCTTCCTTTGACCTGAATTGCTTCCTTGCCAAGCAGGAGAGGTATTCCTCCATTTCAGAGGAGCAGAGCTCCCACCCTCCTGGTTCAAGCCATCTCTTGACATTTGTGACTTCAGCACAGGAGCTGTCTTAGGCTAAGAAAGGCTTGTCATTCTAAGCAACTTCTGACTTCTGTACCATCTGCTTTACCACCAGTCCAAGCTCATTCTCGTCATTTAAGGCCTTGAAGAACACTTTCTACTTCTTTCAGAGTAACTCTACTTTCTGAAAAACTGCCATTTCTATTTGAGAATAGCATAGGATGGAAAAAGAAGAGTTTAAAGAGACTGCTTCCTACAGCTGTACAAATTTCTTTTCCCCAAGAAGCCTTCTTTCCTTTCTCCATCTCTTTTTTTGCAAACTTCTATCTCTGCCTAGCCTGTCATCTCATCTTTCATATTTTTTTCTGTTACATTGGCTGGCAATGCATTCTTTCTTTCTGATCTCTTAAAGCATCCTTCATTTACAGTCTAGATTTACCTCTTGATTATGTTGAGTACAATTTCCTCAGAGTACAATTAATCACATTGTCCAGACTATCCATCCCATCACAACTGTGCCTTGGCTTTTGGATCTAGTCAAAGAACATTCATATAAGTATATCTTTAATGCAGAGTCAATTAAATGCAACCCTGACTAATGCCTACTACAAGTATTTAACTTACTTTAGTGTTACTATCTAAAAAGTCTGTACTTTCTTCATGGGAAACTTCTTTCAGAATTGTCTTAAATCAAGCCTGGGAAGAGACATGGTTCAAGCATTCTGCTGCTTGGTTTGCAACTCATTTGTAGACTTTTTTTATGCAGTCTTTATCATTTTTATATATCTTGCAAAGTTTCATTAAGATCTGGTTTCCTTCACAGGTGGGAGTGGGAACTGCTGTCTCTGAGCAACTACTTACCAAGTAGAATTAATTTTATTAAAATTCCAATGGCATTCTGAGCATCCTCAGCTATTTCATTGTATTAGAACTCTGAATATGTACAGCTTTTGTCTAGAAACACTGATGTGTATTACATGTCTAGGTCAAATCAGTTCTTCTAACACCCCTGTGAGGCAGGTGAATAAGCATACGTTCAAGACTGATGTTTTTCCAGGGTTGGGTTTAGTTACTCAAACATATTTATAGCCTTGAAAAAATCCTGAAGACAGTTTTGGTGCAGAATAAATCCCTATGTTAATTTTCCAGTGTTAATTTGCGTCCCATGTGTTTGAGATTCCAGATCTGTGGCACTTGCCAGCTCTAAACTAGAGGCCTTGTAGGTATGTGGCTGTATTTCAGAGCTGGAGCTAATATAGTTTGCCTTCCAGAAATGCATAAACTGTAGTTTGTTCTTTGAAGTTAGCTCAGATATGGCTGAGATAAAGGAGACTGGACATGCCATCAGCAAAATGCTCTGTAGATGTGTCTCTCCCTAGATCCTAAACCTACACTCCTATGTAGAATCAAAAATAAATATTTACATCTCCATATTATATCTTTGGTTGGCATAGTAGCATGTTTATTATTATACTGCTTTATCCTGAACAAGTATTGTAGAAATCAATTGTCAATTTGCCCTGGTATATGCTAAGACAGAGTTAATTTTCTTCATAATAGCTAGTATAGTGTTGTGTTTTGGATTTGGGATTAGAATAATGTTGATAACACAGGAATGATTTAGTTGTTGCTGAGCAGTGCTTACACTAAGTCAAGGACTTTTCAGCTTCTCACCCCACGCCACCAGTGAGTAGGCTGGAAGGACACAAGCTGGGAGGGGACTCAGCTGGCAGAGATGACCCCCACTGACGAAAGCACTATTCCATACCACATGGCATCATGCTCAGCCTATAAACTAAAGGGAAAGCTGGCCAGGGGGCTGCTGCTCAGGGACTGGCTGGGCATCGGTTGGTTGGTGGTGAGCAATTGTTTTTCATTTGCATTACCTGTTTTTGTTGAGGAACACTTTCTTTCATGAGCACTTCTCCTATGACGACAGATGGAGAGAGTTGGGGTTGTCAGCCTGGACAAGAGAAAGCTCCAGGAAAACCTTGAAGCAGCCTGCCAGTACCTCAAGGGAGCCTACAGGAAAGCTGGAGAGGGTTTTTTTACAACGATATGTGGTGATAGGACAAGGGGGAATGGCTTTAAACTGAAAGAGGGTAGATATAAATTAGATATTAGGAAGAAATTCTTCACTGTGAGGGTGGTGAGGCACTGGCCCAAGCTGCCCAGAGCAGCTGTGGGTGCCCCATCCCTGGCAGGGCTCAAGGCCAGGCTGGACGGGGCTGGGAGCAGCCTGGGCTGGTGGAAGTTTGGCAGGGGGGTTGGAACTAGATAGTCTTTAAAGTGCCTTCCAAGCCAAACCATTATATGATTATTATTATTTTATTCTTTAAATTTTATTTTATTTCCATTATTAATCTGTTCTTATCTCTATCCATGAGTTTTCTTACTTTTACTCTTCTGATTCTCTCCCTCATCCCACTGTGGGGGGATTGAGTGAGTGGCTATGTGCTGCTTAGTTGCCAGCTGGGGTTAAACCACAACACAAATTCATATGCATTCAGTCAACAAATGCTTTGGTACTTGTCTTTCTAAATCAATTCTCCAGTTTACATTAAAGAGAATTTACCTGTTGTCTCCAATGACAGTTTGACTAGGACTGGTTTTAAGCCTACAATATGTCCTTTACCTCTTTCTTTCCAAAAGTTAAACAAGCCAAATATGTCATTCCATTTTCAGATGCCTAAAGTATTTGCAACCATATTTTATATGTACTGTCATTAAACCATTCCCCATTCTCATTCATACCTTCATCTCAGCTGTAAAACCTGCAATATATAGTGCATTATTCTCATCCATGTGACTTGGATACAACACCTCTTATGTCAAACTATTTATCCCCATCACCAGAAACAGCTGGGTATGTTGTTTCGTAAACATATGAGACAAATCCCCATCTAAATATGGAGATAAATAGAATTTAGGAGTCAAAGACTGCAGTTTGAAGAAATAGGATGCACTACTCTAGCTGTTTACCTCTGTTCATGCTTATTCTTATCTTCCTTATTGCCACCCCTTTCAGAGTTAATTTAACTCACGAACCTGACAAAGACATAACCCAGAAAGAGTGACTGGATCATTTTCTTCCACATTAGTGAGCTGAGTCAGCTCGGAGAACAATCTGACAAAAAGTTGGTTCAAATAGTTCAAGTGAACCACGCTCTGAAGGTGCCCATTTCTCACATTGACTTTAAAAAAGAGAACATGGGATGAATTCAGAAGTAAATGTCTACACTGTAAAGATCTTTAACTAGGGAAGATAAATCTCGCCCTAAACAATTCTTATTTAAGCTGAGTAACTCAGCCTGGCCATCAGTCTCAGACCATGTCAGACATACTGACAAGGCCAAGCTCCTCAAAAAGACATAGCCATAGCTTTCCTTGTAAACACAAGAGAAGCAGGTTTATTGAGATGTACAATAGCTGACTTATCAGAACTGGGGTTGAGACACCTACCTTTACTTCATCCCAGGCACTCCTCTTCAGCCCTGGAGCTGTTTTCTCCCAAGACAATCCATTAATTGGCAGGCTACATGCTGCAGGCAGGGAAGAAAAATTCTGGAAATGCACCAGCCCTCACTCTCTACTGTTTCTCTGCAGAAATGCCTTTGTTATTCTCTTTTAATAGAACAAATGTTAGTTAGGAAAAAAAAAAAAAAAAAAAGGGTATTTTAGATAACCTATAATTTACCACAACAACAAAATAATAAAACTAAAAATCAAACTTTGGAAAAGCAAAAGCTTTTTCTTAAGACACAATCATCCTCAATATCAATGAAAGAAACTTCACTGCCTAGCTTGGGTACTGACGTTAACACCTCACTGTCATCACGATTCTTTGGCTGTTCCTGTAACAATTATACAAATGAGTGCTAATCTTGATCTGAAAGACAAGATTGAGTCTGGGTGGTAGATAAAAAAAATAAAGAGGTTGATAAATTTACTGGTTTAGCTACCTGTTTCCTCTGTGGCCTTTGGCAAGTCAATGCACTGTTCCGTGCCCTAAGCATAAAACAGACAACTTTTTAGCAACCTTTTGAATGCTTTAGAAAAAAGTGGCAGAAATGGATTAAAAAGAGCCCAAAACTTGTCCCTTCCTCTTGCCTTCCATGAGAGAAATGGAAAGCTGAAAGGAAATTAAAATGCATCAGCTAACATTTTTAAATGAAGAATTCTTAACACATGCCAAAGCAATGCCCTGGTCAGGATGAATAGGTCTGCAGAGACCGACCTCTGCGGGCCAGCATGTACACAGACCTGCAGCCATCCGTCACGCGGGTGGCCACGCAGCGGTTGCATAAGCACTGTGAATATTTTAGGCAGTAGTGAGTCTGCTGTTGGGAAGAAAAATACAACTCATCTGACATTTACGTTTAAAGGTATGTCAGGGAGGGGAGAGAGAAATTGTAAGATTTCTTTAGAAACTTATTTATGTAGAGGGTTGCACGGAGGACAGTGTGAAAGATATATATATTAAAAAAAATTGTATACTTTATACCTTATACATGTGGATTTTCTCTCATTCGACAGTTCCCTTAGGGAGGAGAAAGAAAAGCAGAAGAATACGAATGGAGGTTTAGAGGGTGGGTGGTATTTCAGCTGCAGGTGAGGTAAGATGGAGATCTGGGGTAACTCTGACCTTTCAGAGGCCAGCTGAACAAGAAAATTGGGGAATGGAAGCCATGAAACCAGGAGACTGGTTAACTCAAATTCCTGCACACAGCATGATCCACAGCTGAGGCTGGGATGGTATGACCAAGCCTCAGAGCAGCTCAGCTTAAGCTGTGGTGGGATCCCTGGTGCCTTGTCCCCACAAGCTCCTCAGGCTGGGGAGGGGGAGGCAGGAGCTGTTTTACTGCCTTGTAGCCTACTCCCTGACACCTTCTTCATCAAAGGTCCCTGTTCATCCCCTGCTTTATGTGTCTAGAAGGACATGCACTGATCAGATGACACCAGCTAATGTTAGTGTTTGTCATGACAGGTTCGTTTGTATGTCCCATTACGTTATTGGCACATCCATCACTTGACAAGGAAGGTGTCAGAGCACACATCTCTCCCTGTGCCTCTGAAATACAATGCAGCCTTCCCACAGGAAAGCTGGACACAAGCTGAGGTTGTGACTCAGTAGCCCTGAAATTTGCCTGATTTCATTGACCTCTGTGGAGCCCAGCAGCTGAATGAATCTAGCCCTACATTTTCAACTTTCTGGAATTCCAGACTGGTTATTTTTCAAGTGGAAATGTTCTTTACAACTTTGCAGGAAGCATAGTCATGTTTTATCCCTTTCAAGAAAACATCCACTTAAATAATTCCATTTTGTTATTGTTTTCTCTAAGTCCTTATTCTGCTGTACAGAAAGAGAACACAGTGCAAACAGACAGACATAAATAAATTAATTACCCAGCCCTTTGCTATTTAGCTACAGGCAGATTGTCAGTGTGCTTGCTCAATTCACTCCTGTTTTTTTCTTGTCAAGCCACAAGCTGCAGATCCCGGCTACCTCCAGGGTCAAGCAGAGAGGAAAGGTCATGCTGCAGGCTTGGGGGCAATTGGGGTAGCTCGAGCATCTAAAATCCTGACCCATAGTGGCACTGGGGGGGCACTAATATGGGTAAGAGGCAACAGTTTCGGTAGGGTATCACTTCTGGGTTTTTTGGCCTTGCCTCTACTGCTAAACAAAAGAAAACAACAACAAAACAAAACAAAAAAACCCCAACCAAACCAAACCAAACCAAAAAAACCAACAAAATCCAAAACAACAACAACAACAACAACAAAAAAAAACCAAAAAAAACCCCAAAAAAACAAAACAAAACCAAAAAAGGTCAGATAAGATCTCTGTCCCTGAGAAAAAGTGGCATAGGCTGGCTTAGGTCAATACTTCTTAGGGCTACCCTGCTTTTGTGGATTTGTCTTGGAGAATGAGAGAGCACACAAGAGAGTACTGAAGTGGCCCAAACCAGAGGCAAGAGGGACTCTGGAGAGCTGTAAGCAGCACTTGAAAACACAATAAATTTTGTGGAAAACTTATCTCCCCATTTACCAAACGTTTACAAAATGAAGCTGAGATTCCCTACAGAAGAATTTTCTCTTGCTGAGAGGTGTCAGCACATAAAGAGTCACAGGAAAAGCCCACGTGGATAAGATTAGGTTTTTTTTCCATGGACCTCTGTAGTTTTGGGTGGAAATAGATGGCTGCACATATAATGATAAACAAAACAGGAGCAAGGGGGGTAAGTGGTATGGCCCAGCTGATTTCATAATACTTACCAGTTCTTTCTAGCTCTTCTGTGCCCTACGTGGTAGACCAAAGACAGAAGTTTTGGTGTTTTTTTCTCTCTTTTTTTTCTTTTAAGCTCTAAAATAATATGAGGCCAGTGTAGCAGCCCATCAGAGTGGAGGTTTCCTAGCACAGTGCTGGATAGTATTTGTTGCATGTGCTGAGGTATCTGAGGGAGCAAAGTTTGCTGGGATAACATGTAAGACCTGTACATGGCAGAAAGAGCCAATTTAAAGTGGTCTTATTCCTATTGAGTTTTAGGAGTATTCTCTAGTGAACTACTTGAAAACAGTTTTCAGTCATGGCCTTGGCAGAGTTAGTTGGAAAAGTTCAAAAAAACCCAAGGAGTGAGCTAGCAACTAAGCAGTGGAAATGAACAGAGAGTCCAGTGCTGATGCCCCTGGTTCTCTTATTTATTAATGTGGATGTACACTGTGAGTCACCTGACCACTGTGCCCCTCACGGGTTTTGTTGTCATGTGATTTCTTCCCAGCTACATCACAAAATCAAGACACATGAGGTAGATCCACAAAAATCTTGTATGTTTTAATAACCTTTTCCTGTTCAAACCTGTTCCAGGCTGACTTCAGATCTTGAAACTGCACCCAGCTGCTTAGGCTCTTAGTGTTTCTGCTAGAACATTTTCTATAAATCTGGATGCCAGATATCAAGAGGCACATCAGTCCTCACAGGATTAAGGCATTTGGATTCCAGGTTACATCCAACTCATTTTTGATCCTGCACATTTTGCCTAGGCAGCCCAGTTCAGAAGACCTAATCCTGTGTCTAACCCAAAGCAAAACACAGAATTGTTCACCAGAGGTCTGATAAAGCCTGGATCAAGTTTCTTCACTGCTTATTAGCCACAGTATTTCTCACTATTCCCTTAAAGAATTTCTAAAAATGGGAAAGCAACATCTCTGTTCCAGAAATGTGCTGTGAGGATAAATGATCCATAAAACAACAGAAAACATACACTGGTTAAACTTGCAGTTGACAGCAGTTTGGTGACGCAAAAGAAGTAATGCAGACAGCTGGGTTAAATAGAGGAACAGAAAAAGCACATTACACTTGCAGAACTGGAGACTGCTGGAAATAAATAAAGGCTGGGTTTTCACACACCTTACTGTGAGCTCTCAGTGCAGTTCTGTGATCTGAAGGATTAAAACTACCCCACATGTATGAACAGGGAATCCCTTCAACTGTGGTTTCTATTCATACAGCAGTGATACTATAGAGTATCTTGCCCATTTATATTGTCCATGTCAAGAAGAGTGCAGAAATAAGTGTACTCAAAGGGATTCCTGTAAAATGGTTCACAGATCAGAAAGCACCGCTGCAACATGAAGTTACACAAGCTCTACTCTGTGCTGAATTGTGCGTAGAAAGAATTCCACAGTGGAAGGAGGCTTTCCCCCCACCCCTCCAGCCTCCCAGCCTTGCTGGCAGAGGGAAAACAAGATCTGGCAATGAAAACTGAAGTTGTGCAAGTTAAAACATACTACTCTACTAGTGAAGTAAATTAAAGCATTGAAACATCTTATCCAATAACCTCTCTATATTTCTGAAGGATGCACTGTCTCCTGAAGTCTTTCAAATGAAATTTGGTATCTGTCACAAGACAGATGCCTTAATCCAGCTAACAGTTTGTATGGGTCTGGTGGCCCCTTCTGGCCCTGGAATGAATTAATGCAGCTCTAGATCTGTGAATATGCTGCTCAGTTCTGGGTTTGGTCACAGGGAGGGCAGGAAGCCACGCAAAGTCCTCGGCGTACTGACAGCACTTGCAGCTCACTGTTAACAATGTAGTGAAAATCAAAGCTCATGTGTCAAGCCTGTAGCCAGTTGCCCTCAGGGTAAAGGAGTGTGAACATTGTCTCTAGGCCATCAGAAATGAGTGAAAGCTAGAACTTTTAAGTTGTTAGCAGAAAAAAGTAGTTTATAGTAGGAAAAAGTAAATTCAGGCAGTTTACTTTGCATGTGCATGCAGTTTCTGTGCATTAACTATATAATTGTGTTAAATCCATGAATAAACTTGTAGTATACTCTGTTGCTATTAATATCTAAGGCCCTATGAACTGGAGTGTTAATGAACTTTTGAACCGTTATTAGTGTGAAATGTGCTAAGTTTGTCAGGCAGGGGAGAAAGCCAATTACCAGGCTAGTGGACAACATCCAGATTAGGGAAGTCCCAGTTAATGGAAAGTCAAGTGCACCGCAGATAAAACATCATGCCTTGTCAGGAGCCAGATTTTTACTCTTAGCATTGAATCTTGTCTAATTAAGATCATTCAAGGACCACTAACAAGGTAGGTCGGTTTGCCTTTTAAAGGCTCCCAAAGTGAGGAGGCATCTCAACATTTCTGTTCTTTTGTCTGCTAAAGTTATAGCCCCAAAATCTACTTTAAGAATAAACTTTTGAAAATGGACTGCACTTTGAGGATGAAAATAGGAGGTGAAATTTACTTAGATCCTGATAAATGTCTTAAATGGAAATATATGCAAATCTATAATGTATATATACATGCAGACATACACCCTCTCCAGTATTTCCATGTTCTCATTTCTTTATTAGAAGTGCTATGTTAGTTCATCTGAAAAATCTTGTACTAAACCAGAAAGATTGATCAAGGGGTGGATTTGAAAGGGTGTCAATGGCTTAACTGGACATCGATCTATTTGTATTTAACAAACAACAAAAAATCATTTTCCTTCCAAAGCATGACTGCCCAGATATTCTTTTTCTTCTGTTTTCTCCTTATCTTTCCTTCCCTATCCTCTAAAGCATCAACTTTGGACACAGCCAGGTGCAGGACCACAACTAGAATTAATTCCTTCTCACAGAAAATGCAAGGGACAACTTTCTTGTGCCTTGCTTATACGCACAGGCAGAACATGATCTTGAACCTGGAAGAAATTCCTCTCTTTCACTCTCTGGCAAGATTAGCAGGAATGTAAGGAGAGGAGAAGGGATTACATTCATCCAGACCATAGGAAAATATTTACCTGTTAGCATTACTTGAGTAACTTTCCTCAAAACTATTTTGGGCTGTGAGCATTGGTAGCACTGAGATTTCTCTTGCTTTCTCTGGAGGGACACAGGATAGTGAGCTGAGACTACACGACTGACCTCTGTGTGGAGGTAAGTAGATGATATTTGATGGCTTGTGACAGGCACAGTTCAAGCAGTAAAACAGCCTTTTCCTAAACTGACAGCCTTATTCCACTGCATGATGAGGGCATTTCAGCAGTTGGGGATTATCCTGACATTTAAAAGTCACTTTTGTTTTGCGCTTAATTCTGTAATAGTGCCACCGGTTGCCCTCTTGCTCCTACTTTAATAATCCTCCTTGGTCCTCAGCTGGGTGAAACTAAGAAATAAGAAAGATTATATGATAAATTCCGATGCTTCAGATTTTCCTTGCTGTGAGTCATATCTTCTTTATAAGCACACATTTCTCACAAAATTCATTACTTTCAAAGAGAATAAAACTCTGACTACCAGGGAATGTGCTGCTTTCCACTGTTCCTAAATACTGTACACAGAATAGGCTCAGTCTTGCTGCCACGGTTGGCTGGATCCAATGGGAAGAAGGTCCAGGAACACTTCCAATGTACTTGCTGAGCCAGCCATTGAGAAGCCAGAACACTCTTTCCATGCTCTGGAAGAGACTAAGTTGAATTGCTGCTAAAATATGAAGTAAATATGATTTTTGGCTCTATTCCTCTTCCTTGCTTTTCTACAGCTTTCCAAATGACAAGCTTTCTATGGGTCTGAATGACTGAACGGACTCAAGCACGTGTTTTGCTTAATCAGCAGGAAGGGTGATGCAGAAACAATCCACACGCAGCCCCCTGAGAGCTCAGAGCCCTCAGCATCAGGCTTGCATCTGACAAGTGAGTTTGAATTTACTCCTTCCTGCAGCTGTTGAGGAGATCTTAGTCCCTTAGTTTATCACGCTACTCCTGAGCCCAGAATTTACATACAGTTTAAAAATCAATGAATGAATTTAGTGCCTTCCAAAAAAATACATAAGGCAGGACAAGGAGCATTTGGAGGAAGAAGTAAAGTAAAATATAGCTCTGCCCTTGATGTGCTGCATGAGCTTAGGTGAGTTATTGCACCCTCAGTCTCTGTTTCTCATTCATCCTTCTTGTCTACTCAAGCGCAGGCTCCCTTAAGTCAAAAACTGTCTTTCTCTATTATGATCAGACAGTTCCTTGCACAACAGTGTCTTAGTCCCTACGTATATATCCTATGTTTAGTAATGCAAATAAAGTAATTAGCACTTTTAGTTTTGTGTCTGTTTGAGGAAAATGATACATTGATTCAAGTCAAGTTTTGTTAGAAAGGCTTTGTTACATCAAAATCACTAATGATTATGGCTAAAATGCTTAAGTGTTGTGTGCTGCTATCTGCTCTTAGATGAGATTCTTTAAGGAAAATAGGTGATTCGCCCCACTGCCCAATAGGCCTTTTAGGTAACATCAAGAACAATATGGTTTTTGTTATAAGCAAACACAGCTACGTTTGGATAGTTTTAATGGATTTATAACACACTGGAATTAAAGAGGCTACCCAGGAAGTGACACTCATTATGAGCCAGGACACTCCAGGGCACATCTCCTTTAGGCAAAGGATAAAGGTGTATGAATTTATGAGCTATGCCAGGCAAGCTAGCTCTGGAAACAGAAGAGTAATAACCAAGTGAGTGTGTCTCTGCGCCCTGGTTAATTAGCATTGCCAACAGACCAGGGTAATTAACTTATGTGCTGTGATGAATTAATGCTGTCCTGTTTGCAGGGTCCAATTGGATATCTCTGCCAAGCACTGTGTGATATTATGTAAATGTTCCAGCTAGTCCAGCATGATGCACAGCAAAGATGCATCCAGAATCAAGCTCTGAAGACTGATCAGTCTCATCATTGAAACACAAGGCATTTATCTGTGTAGTTCAGGAAGGAAAATGTTCACCAACTGCTACATTACCCAGGTGTTTAAATACATTACAGGACTTTCCAAACTTCCTTTGAAGCATCAGGCATGAGAAAATGCCAAAAGCTGAATAACAGATGAGACACGGTGAAGTGTTGTACTTGTTTCAAGAATATTGAGGTATTTATTTTGGAGGTAGAAATGCTCCAAACTGCTCAAATTTCAAACATAACTGCTCTTTGAATTGTAATGAGAGAATATCATGAGAGAAAACAGGCAGAAAAGACACAATCACCTTTTCCCACCAGCAGGCAGGCAATGTTGAGTAAGGATAGTGATGTAGAGACTAGGAGGTAGGAGGTTGATAAATTAGACCTGACAAGCACACTGTATGGAGTATGGAATATCGTATGGAGTATGTGTAGTGGAGCTGACCTGTCAAAAGCTGAATAAGAAAGAACCAAGGATCTAGCATTTCACTGCATTTTGGAAGGCATGAGTCTCACTGAATGTAGAGTTCTATACTGGAAATGTCTACATCTGGGCTAGTCATTCTCGATTCATTGGAGAAGATGAACTTTCTGAGCAGAACACAGCTAATGCAAAAGCATTCTAAACCAGTTCACATGACTCCCTATAGACAAGCTTATTTTCATTTTCCCTGGATTAGAGAAAGTAGCACAAAATAATTAATTTACGTGAATAATTTTGTTTACACTGTGAATGTTTAATATTATGTCAGGTGAATCCCATTGTCTGATTTGTTCTCATCTGATTTTCATGAATATAATTCAATAGTAATCTGCACTACTGGTATACAATAGTGATAAATATGAGCAAAGGCTCAGATTTATGACTTATTAGATGATAATAAATACTCCTGGTCACACCTTATATTTCCTGAGGGAAAAAATGTGTGTCTATATAAAGGTGTAGGGAAGAAGATACACAGACTGCATTTATAGAACATGGCATATAGCACTTCCTAAAACACACAAAGGAGTGTGAAGCAGGACTCCACAGGGCTGAGATTCACAACAGTATTCCCACAGCTACCTATACAAAGCCACCTCTGTGGTCCATTATCTCATTATAAACCAGCTCAAGTGCTCTGCAACAGAAGCATATTCAAGGGTATCCAGTTAATCTCAAGATACTGTCATTAGACATACACTCACACTCATTCTCTGCCGTGAACAGAAAGGTAATGGCACCTTTGTAGGTTGCTTCAGAAAACCTGAGATGTGAGCACCGATTGGAAGAGTCCGTCCACCTCCACTGACTGTGCAAGGTACGCAGGTCTTTGATATGAAAATTCCCTTCCTTATTGTATCAATCATTCTTTATTGTATGAAAGTTATTAACTTTGTTAGTATGTGTTATTTCCTATTATAAAGTGAAATGTAATAAGGTAGTGGAATTTTACCGAAGACTTTGATATTGTTCACACTTAAGTAAAACAAGCAAAAGGACAGCCTGGCACTGGAAATAAAGATTTTGCTTCTTGGAAGCTTAGAGATCTCCATGAAAGAGAAAAGATACCCCTGGACAACCAAGATAACACCAGCATCCTAGCCTCTCTAGAATTATAGAATAATTTAGGCTGGAAAAGACCTTTAAGACCATCAAATTCAACTGTTAACCTGGCACTGCTAAGTCCACCAGTAAACCGTGTCCCTAAGCACCATATGTACAGGTCTTTTAAATACCTCCATGGATGGGGACTCAACCACTCCCCTGGGCAGCCTTTTGCAATGCTTCACCACCCTTTTGGTGAAGAAAGTTTTCCTAATCTCCAGTCTAAATGACCCCTGGCACAACTTGAGTGATTTCCTTTTGTCCTATTGCTTGTTATTTGGGAAAAGGGACCAACACCTACCTCGCTACAGCCTCCTTTCAGGTTGTTGTAGAGAGTGATAAGGTCCCCCCTGAGCCTTCTTTTCTCGAGGCTCTATACCCCCAGTTCCCTCAGCCGCTCCTTATAAGTCTTGTGCTCCAGAACCTTCCCCAACTCCGTTGCCAATCTCTGGTCACGCTCCAGCATCTCAGTGTCTTTTTTGTAGAGGGGCCCAAAATGGAACACAGTATTTGAGGTGCAGCCTCACCAGTGCCTAGTATAGGGGCAGCTGCCCTGCTGGCCACGCTATTTCTGATTTTCTAACATGTCTTTGAAATCCTCCCAGCATCAGCTGTCACCATAGATAAGCAATTATAGCAAGACTGACTCCAAGGATATTTGGATCAATGGACAAGCAGCAAGAATGCTGCAGAAACACAATTGATTTGCTAAGTTTTACTATGATTAGTAATTGGTAGTGTCAGAGTTAGTGATTAGTCAAATCATGTTGTACCCAAATGTTTCAAGGGTATAAGAACCCTGTGTAAAACCAGATTCGTGATGCCTAAATTTGGCTGGGACACATCATGCACATGAATAAATACTTACCTTTGTAATTCTATACTTTTACTCCTAGTGCCTCTCCTTGTTCAGCACGGGCCAGTTGCAAACTTTTGTAACATCTTACTTCAGTGTCTGACTCAGGTAGTATGAATTTGGATCAACAAGAGTAGGGGAGTTGCTAAAGCACAAATAGTAAAATCGTTGCATAATCTAAATTAGAACCAGGATTACTCAGATAAAACACTAGTGTTTGGACTACAAGGCTCTCTACCTTCCTATTGTAAGTCTTTGGGTATGTAATGTTAGCAGCCATAATTAGTTTTATTATCAAAATTAACAGGCCTTGTGTATGTGTGTGAGGAAATATCTTAGATAAAATCTTTTAATGAACTGACATCAAATTTGTATGAACAGAATTAGATTGCTCAGTAGTAGCAAGGTATACAATTTTTTTCATAGTGAGCTGAAATCAGCAGCACTGGGAAAAAGAATTGACTGAATCTGACCCTGGCTTTCTAATGATCCAAAAATATAAAAACTTTTTTTCTTTCCACATTATTTATGCTATTTCAGCCAAATGCTTTTCAGAGTCGGGGTATTTTTAAATTTTCAGGTGTTCAGTGGTAAAAGAAAAAAAAACAAACAAGCCACAAAACAAACCCAGAAATGGCTATTTCCTCCTGCACATAGTTAATAGACTGTGTGCCATCCTCTTCAGCTTTAAACATAAAGTGGTATCTTCTGAAAAGGCTCCACATCACTGTACAAAACAGAGAAACTAGAACACTAAGCCATTCAACACACCACCACCATCCTTCATGTTGCATCCTGATCCTCTGCTGGATATTAGAGTTAAAAAAATCTTAATTTTACACTTAAAACTTCCCTTACTTACCTGAAAAAAACCACTTTTCTCTCTTCAAGCACTGAAGAAAACTCTCTGAAACTGTCAAAAACGTCACGGGCTCTAGGGCTGATGGTGGAAATAGAGATATACCCAGGCAATCCTTATTTCGTCAGTATTCCTGAGGCTGTCAGAAAGGGGAACATTAATACCTTTGATACTTTAGACCTTCAGAAGGGCTAAGCAAGGTGCTGAGTGGGGCACAATCAAGACAACTGATGGGAAACATCTGGTGGAAAGCTTTAGGTGGAATAGGCCACCTGACTCTGGTCCATGCACTGTGATATTCCAGGAGCAAAAATCACTTGGCAGACTTCTGTGTTTATAACTAAAGGTCATACTCTCTCACAGCTTGTCCAAACTGAGAGCAGGCAACAGCTCAGATGCAGTTTGATGTATGTTTTCAGCTGACGTGAGCCAGAGCAGCCATCAGAAGCAGTCCTGCCCCGCTCTCACTCCAGCTGCTTATTTGTGGCCCCCTTTCACTCTTGATCTCGTGTTGGCACGTGTATTTGAGTGCTGTGCAATGGAAATGACCAGGGAACCGATCAGACTGAAAAATTACCTGTCCACCAAAAAATGTTAATTTTCTCTCTTCTATAACTCAGTGCTTAAAGTGCCCCAACCTTGTCTATTCTGCAGTCACTTCCTTTCCAGTGTAGAGGTAAGATATGCTATGATTCCTTTTTTCCTTAAGACACACATAAATTTAGAGGGAGGGACTGAAGCTCAAGGTGACATTGTCCTGATCACATTATTCGCTGTATTGTTGTATTGCAGCATTATTATTGCTAAGCCTTAACATGTCAGATATTTGTTCCTTCACTTTTCAGTATACTATTTGATTTTTACACAGTGATTTTGCCGCTCTGAAAAGCAAATCTGGGAATGAGAAACATTGATTATTTGTGTATTTCTGGTCTCAACTTCAAATTAGCTGCCAGGCTTTGCATAACAAGACAGAAATTATTCATGTGAGAAAACCAAGAAGTGATTTATTATCATGTCTGATTTCCAGTGAAGAATTTTCTTCAGATCACCCAGCAAGGAGGCTTTCCTATTTTAAATAAGATAAATTACAATTGACATTGGAATTCAAAACATTACTCCAACCTTTCTAGATCTTTTGGTCATACAGAAACTAAGCCCATGAATTACATTGACATCAACGTTCATTAACAGTGTTTCTGAGCCCAGCTTGAAAAGCCTGAGATCCTTAGCACAGACTCAGCCCTGTCTCCCTCCTACTGCACCACTAGAGCACTTTCATTGCCTTGGGATGACAGCAACTGTCTTTGCTGCCACCTTACAGAGATGATGCCTGCAAGGGACAGGGTATCTATAGGAAACAAATTTTTCACTGCTTTGTAGAAATAAGTTGCACAGGATTTTTTTTTTTTTTTCCTTTGGAATATGCACTAGTCAAAGGACAATGAGCCTTTCCTTTCCCTTGCACCCCCTGCACAGCACAACCACACCTTGGACTGACACACAGGAAGGATGAAACTTTTGTTGCAACCACATCTTCCTTGTGGCAAATAGAAAACACAATTTTTAATCCAGAGCTGCAGAATGTGCAAAGTCAGGGGGAATATAATAATTTACTGCTGATATAAGGCAAGAGGTTGATGAAATAATAAGTATGTTATTAAACTGAACATTTAAGGGGAGAAAGGTGGCAATGGAAGGTTGCTTTGGGAATACAGGAGTTAAGCCCAGTTAGGTTAAATGTAGGGATCACTCTTCAAAACAAGTGAAGACAGATAAACTCACTTGAATGTTCATCCCTTTTTTGAGCAGAAGGAAAAACTCCAGAGTAGTTCAGAGGAAAGTGAAGGAGCTCAGAGAGAGAAATATGTGGTGATGGGAGATTTGTGAGAAGGACATTTCTCTCAAGGTGCATTCCTCAATAGCCACATCTCTTTCATCTGTTTTGAACACTGACACCACAGACCTTCTCACCTTCCTTCTTGAGAAGCAGTGTGGGATTGATTACATCTATCTCTATTTAGGGCCTCCTTAATCTCTTGCTGTTGTTCTGTTGGATAGCTTTCTGGCTAACAAACCGGTTGTCTCCATACTTTAGAGATCAGTGGACAAGCAATGGTTGCAGCTGTCAACTCTGGAAGAGACTGCTGAGTTTAGGTTTGCCCATGAAAAAGGAATGGTCATGCCTAAGTTAGGGCATGCAAAGTCTAGTGGCTTTGGAGTCTAATTCCTTTAATTCATTACGTCATCTCAGACAGCACCTTTGGTGTCTTAAGAAAAAAAATAATCTTAAAAGTCTTAATCATGCTTAAGAAAAGAAAGCTCATTTCCAGGAATTAGTCATCGAGTTTTGAAATCATAAATACTCAAACCTGAGTCAGAATTTATATTTACGAAAATAAAACCTATAAATGACTGCTATGCGAGCACCTAAGTGTCCATTTGATATTTTAAATCTCCTTAAAGCTTTAGAGCAGGGTGACGTTGACTGGACTGCCACAGACTTCTCTGCTGTTCTGAAAAAAAAAAAGAAAAAGAAAAAGAAAAAGAAAAAGAAAAAAAGAAAAAGAAAAAGAAAAAGAAAAAAAAAAAGAAAAAAACCCCAACTCATCAATTAATCAACCTTTGCCCCAATGACCTAATGGAGCTCTAAAATTAATAAGAATTTTGCTGTTCACTGTAATGAAAGATGGATCTAACTTGTAGCTTCTCTTGTAGTAAAGCCTGTATGTAGCTTTAAAATGTTGCATAAAATGGCTTTAAAATTGGTCTAATATTATTAGACCATCTTCTTGCAGGATATACCTATTATTTCTCTCCCTTTTTCTGCTCTTACCCCTTCGGCAGTTTTGATTTTTATATACTGTAATATCTCCCAAGCAACAGCTATGTCCTTTCTCGTATCTGCCTTACTCATATATGTGCTACATACATATAGCCCAAATGTATGAGGCACATTTTATGTAATATCATAACACAAGACATAGAAGATAATAATTTCTAGAATGATGACTGCATTTCAATCAGGTTGTAAATGTCTTTGAAATCCTTAATGTAACAATACATTATATATAGGAAAAAGTAGTATATGTCAAGCTTTTTTTGAGATCCACAGCCAAAAAAGGCACATAGGCTTTGACATGGATACCCACTCAAGGAGAGCGCCTAAGCAGAGGCAATGTCATTAAATAACTTTAGTGATTTCAGTCAGCAGGGAGTGCCTGATTAGCATATGGCCCAGGGTCTCATTAAGCTATGAATTGTACAAGTGTACGATGAAGACTGACTCCTACCCCCAAGGGCTTGTGTGCTAAGCACAGGGCAGTAAGACAAGGAGTAAACCCAGACCTAGCCTGCACCAGGCTGGCCTGTCTCAGGGGACACTGGTTTGAAATCTCTTTTAGAATGACACAGAAACAATCCTTGCTTGTAAGATGTTGTTTCATCTGGAGTTTCCAAGTGTGGGCATACCCATTCAGAGGCATTTGTTGCCTTTTATACAGAAATTTTCTAAACATGAAAAAAAAAACCAAAAACACCCTAGCACAAAAAGAAGAATGAACTGATGGGGGTATTAAAACCCTAAATGGGTCACTGAAGATTGTGATTATTTTCCAACAGCAACCATAAAACCTCTCTGAGTTCTGGTCCTGTGCTGCTTCTGTCTCCCATTAACTCTTACGCTTGATTTTCAATTCAGAAATGTTTACAGTTGGTAAGGAACATTTAATCAACATGCTGAAGCTGCAAGAAGTCAATCACTTTCACCTGTTTTCTGGAGCAGAGTTTCTCATGCTTCCATGGACTTGTAGTGGAAATTTGAAGGGGAGAATGTAGAGGCAGGAATTGGAGCAGACTTGGACTACCTCTTTTCAGAGCCAAGAACCAACTGCACTAACAAAAATGACACAGAGTCTTTTAATGTAACACACTTGAATTCTCAAATGTAAGTTGACATGGAAGGACCTGTTTTAAGGAACTACTTTAGGTGCTCCCTTTAAAGTTATCAGTAAACCCGAGGTTATAACTACAGTTTAACTTGTGTGCTCTGAGTTGGCCTTCCCAGCTGTCTGCTTCTTTCTTCTGAATATTTTAGTCTCGGCTTTAAACCAGCATCTCAGTCCACCACTGAAAGCTTTATCTGGTAATACTGTTTTATAGACTTGAATGAAATCACTTAGATTCATGCAGTTGTTAAAAGTTAAACAGGTGCAGAAATGATGGCAGAACTAAGAGAATGTTATTTTACTTCATGCTTTCAAGGTCTGCTGTTTTCCTACAAAGTGTAAATACAGCTTAGAAAAGTTACAGGTTTGCAAATGCTTTAAATATTTTATACATTAGCAGCAATATTTATAATTGAGCCACTAGTGACCTTGAGCGAGTGACTGAGCAGAGAGGCCATGACAATCACAAACTAATTCAGGGAGAACACGTGCAAACATGTCCTCATAAAAAGCAGTGATGCTGCTGTGTTTAATTACTTAATTTCAAGAAGTTAGTTACAAAGTTATAAAAAATCTGGATGGCAAGTAGATCATTGTTCTTTTCAGCTCCACAGGGAGCCAGCGTGAACATCTGCAAGATACTACCTCCCACCAAATAGAACAAGGCAGGTAATGATGAGAACACACATGAGAATAATTATACCAAACACAATTTCAGAAACACAACTAGGGAAAATACCAGAAGGCTTCATAGACCTGAAGTGTGAGATTCCAATGTCCCTGAGGAAATCCGCAGAGTTCCTGCACATTTTATGGAGTTATATGTCAGCTTTGCCAATAAACTGGGGTAGAATTTGGCTCAAAGATGTCCTGTGAAAGATGTAGGTGATGAAGGAGATGTCTGACAAGAACTCCAGAGTAAGATACTATGAGTGTGTTCTCTGAGGAAGGGTTATTTTCCTTTCTGATTCATAGAATCATTTAGGTTTGGAAAAGACCTTTGAGATCAAGTCCAACCATTAACCCAGGACTGCAAGTCCCACCACTAAACCATGTTGCCAAGCACTGCATCTGTGCATTTTTTAAACACCTCCAGGGATGGTGATTCCACCACCTCCCTGGGCAGCCTGTTCTGATGCTTGACCACCCTTTCTGTGAAGACATTTTTCCTGATATACACACTAAACCTCTGCTGGTGTAACTTGATGTCGTTTCCTCTTGTCCTGTTGCTACTTATCTGGGAGAAGAGACTGACACCCACCTGCCTACAGCCTCCTGTCAGGCAGCTGTCAAGAGTGCTAAGATCCCCCCTGATTCTCCTCTTCGCCAGGCTAAACCACCCCAGTTCCCTCAGCCACTCCTCATAAGACTTGTGTCTTTTTCAGAGAAAGAAAAGTGGAAAATTTTCTGACAGACTCTGTTAAAAACTGAGTAATGGGTTTTGAAGCCTTTCATTCTTCTAGTGAAGGCCTGTTTCCTCATTGCTTTGCAACGTGATTTACAGCTTAGGCTGGACATGAAACATAATATTAGACTTCTATTTATTGCTGAATCACGGCAAGTACAGAGCAATGCAGAAACAGTTCTGGCAACTGTTTTGAGCACAGCTGAGCGGGATACCAGCAGAAAGCTGTTGACAGCGCTGTTGACATCTGATGCATTTTGATCCATTCTCTTTGACATGAATGACTCAACCTACTGCTTTAGAAGTACTGTCACGGTGTCAATGTAACCAGACACAGGTAACTTCTGTGCATCACTTCGAGTCAGCAAGTATCACAAACTTTCAGAGAAGACCCAATGTACTTGGTAGGAGAAGACCTTAAAGTCACATATCTGAGAAGAACCTGTATACCCCACCCTGATGCTCCTTTCCGCCCCATGAATGTTAACTGCTGGAAAAATCAACTCCTGGAGCCACCAAAGCAAATAATGCTGAAGTAAAGAAAATTAATTGGGATGGTGTGTTAGCAGCAAGTGGCTAGGAGACTAATCTTGCATTGAGAGTCTGCTGCCCCTTGACAGCAAGTAAGCTGACTTGTCTAATAGTTCTGTAAACTGATGCTGTAAGCAGATCTGCCTTGAATTTCACAGTTATATCTCCATAATCAGAAAATTTTGTCTAGCTGAAACTAGGTATTTACATTGAGAATATAAGCGTCAGTGTAAAAAAAAAAAAAAATGGATATGGTTTCTGGTCAAAATGTAAGTCCCTTGAATGTTTAAAAACAAGTATGAAAAGCAAGGTTCTGGCATATGGCTGTATGTGAGGCTGAGATAGAAATAGGAATAATAGGGCTGAGAAAACAAAGATTTCTCCTACTTCTCTCATATCTCTGGTGGATGCTGTCAGTACTGTTTCTCAGAAGAACACAGCTGAGATTGTCTCAGTTTCTGGTTTCTGTTGCAAAACTTCAGGATGTTTTCTACTGTGTCAAAGCATCATTCCTGAAACACCAAAACACTCCTTGGGTAAGAAAAACTATTGGCCACTTACCCTAGGTAATAATAATATCCCCTCTCCGAGGGAGTCTTAAGAGTCAGTGTAATGAAGACTGGATTATCTGTGGCCACAGGTACACCACATTCCAAGCACAGGCTTGAGCCTATGTTTGAGTCTAAACTTGCCCTGTATCTTCACTACATAAAGGTAGAGGTAGCTATTCAGCTGTGAGCTAGAAGTTACCTGCCAGGCCCATTGGAGCAGAATCCTTGGACATAAACTACCCTTTAGTGAGGGCACTGCCCCGTACCTACCCAGGGTGTAAATGAGTCACTGCCATGTGTTTCATCTGCCTTTGTAGTGGTTTTGTGCAACTGTGCAGACCTTTCTGCAAAAGCATTGTCATAGCCTGCAGCAAGGATGGACAAATTTTTCTGCCATCTAATTTGTGCTACCTTAGAATAAATGTGGATGTAACAGCTGTATCACGCTTGATGGCACAACCAGTCTGTTATTCTAGCGTGATTGTGTGGTAACAAGGGCCATCGAATTACACAAAGCAGCATAACTCTTCAACAGGAGACAGACCTCAAAACATTCTTTAGAAAGATAGGTTCCTCCTTTGTGTTTTTTAAGCTCCTAAAAAGAGGATTGATTTTCAAATTAGTTGATAAACTTTATCTTCAAATTATTAACCCCAAGTTTCTTAGCATTTCAGAGGACATCAAAGTACACTACAGATTAAACTTCTAGGTATCGTGTTGGATATGGAAAGTGACTTTTCTGCTCAATTCTAGGAGAAAAATGCTGAAATGAACCTGTTTCTCCCTTTTCTGACTCCTGTCCTGGTCTCCTGATTGCCAGTTTCCTGTACATAAAAGTCTAAGGTGGAAGATTATTTGACAACTAGGCATAAGTTTTTGTGTTTGATAGACTGCGATGGATCATTTTTCAACTACAGGCAAGATCACTTTCATTTATCTGTGAAATTTTAATCATATGAGAAGAAAGAATTGGCATTATTATGCAATACTCCCACTTCTTACTGTGTTTGATAAGAAAAAGGGATTAAATCCTCCAGAACAATCTCCCCTTCATAAGGTTGTTTCTTGTGCTTCTGATTAACATGTTAGTGCTAATTAAATATGCATATCATTAAGATGCATGGAAAATTAGCGGAATGGTTCTAACAACATTAAAAAATATACTGAAAAAATATCTTACTATATGTAGACACCTGTTTAGCATATAAGTGAAACATTATCACAAACTTCAAGAATATTACGTTTGTAAAATTAAAGCTTGATATGCAGCAAACCTGGTTTGTTTGAACAAATGTACTTTGCACATATGTTAAGAAAAGAATTGTACTGAAGACGTATGACACGCTACAGAGAACAAAGCTATCATTTATAAAAATCCACTTAGAATAACGTGCTGGTTTCGGCTGGGATAGAGTTATTTTCTTCACAGTAGCTGGTATGGGGCTATGGTTTGGCTTTGTGCTGAAAACAGTGCTGATTACACAGGGATGTTTTCTTTCCTGCCCAGCAGCGCTCACACCCAGCCAAGGGCTTTGCTGCCCCTCACCCCACCCCACCAGCGAGGGGGCTGGGGGGCACAAGGAGCGGGGAGGGGACACAGTCAGGACAGCTCACCCCAAGTGACATAGGCAATATTCCGTACCATATGGCGTCATGCTCAGCAATAAAACTAGGGAGAAAGCTGGCTGGGGCCACTGCTCGGGGACTGGCTGGGCATCAGTTGGTTGGTGGTGAGCAATTGTTTTTCATTTGCATAGCTTGTCTGTCTCAGGTTTTTATTTTTCTCTCTTTTCTTTGGTTTTGTTATTTTCCTTTTCATTACAATTTGTTATTATTTTATTATTTAATTTCAATTATTAATCTCTTCTTATCTCAAGCCAGAAATTTTCTCACTTTTACCCTTCCAGTTCTCATCCCCCCCATCCTGCTGGGGTAGCGGGGAGTAAGCGAGCAGATGTGTGGTGCTTAGTTGCCGACTGGAGTTAAACCATAACAAATAACAACATGTCTAACGGCTCCTAATTTATTCCAAGAGAATTTGAACCATGTGGCTCATATTACTGTATTAATGTACTGTATCTGTAAAAAATACTTTCTTAAGCATACATTATATAAGTAGCCTATACTACAGGAAACATCTTTAAGCAGCAATGGACAGTCTCATAAAACACTGATATTGGCAAAATCATTAAAAAAATACAGTGGCCTTAAACTGAATGGTAAGTATGTGGCCCAAAATGGAAGTTGCCTCAAAATGTCTTTTAATCAAGCTTGAAACTCAAATCTGAATCTGAACTTTAAAGCTCCGTTATTTCTCAGCTGCAGGACATGAAACACCTCACACTGCATTTTCTAAGTATGTGAGAACAGCAAATAATGTAGACCAGACTAATGAGTTCTGGTGATTTAATATGAGGCAATTTAAGAAGTTATCATCCCCAGCTGTCTGCCCTGCCCTTCTGCCAGAAATTACTGCCCCTAACAGAATTGGCAAAAGACGTGGTACGTGTGCTTCTCAGCAAAAGCCGTTCTTGTCAGCTGGAGTTCTTTCAAAGTGCTCGGTCTCAGTTTGTTCTCCTGGTACATTTTGGGTATTACAGCATCTGAGGGCTTGGTTTCATCGTCTCTTTTGCATTTAGAAGTGGAGGCTATTGGAGGGTGGAAGGTGCGTCACCATTTCTTGTGGAGATAAGCGGTTTTACTCATGAATAATAGGTTGCAGAAGAAGTGAATGCAAATATGATAACTGAGAATTACCTCATAAATCTTAGCATAGCAGACTGCCACCACCTTCACGCAGATCCACCCCACCGGCAAACTGTATTACAATGGCTGGAGCATATTGACTACCTAGAGTAGGTGATGTGCTGTGACAAGGTTTTCCTGGCCTTGAAAGGCTATACTTTGAAAAATCCTGTGGATCACAAGCTTCTTCAAGGAAACCACTTGAGAGCTGGAATTTCCCCTTTGTTGCTATAGAAAGGTATTTAACAGACAACTAAGTTCAAGGATGTGATTACCAAGGGCTGAATGGGCTGGTGGCTCCCCAGGGGCTGGGAGCAGTGGGGGCTCCCTGGAAGGGGTGGGGGGGGTGGGGTGGGGACAGAGCCCTGCCAGACCAATCCCACCACCCCAGCCAGGGAGCAGGGCAGGGGGGCAGCCCCAGTCCTGGGTGGTGATGGGGGGACAGGGATGGGTCAAGGCCCATGGGAGGGTCTGGCTCAGCAGGGCCCTCCAACAGGATGGGAGGAGCTGGAGACCAATGTCCTATGGCATCATTTGGGCAGAGGCTGACAGCCCCATGGGGCTGAAATGGGGTCCTGGGCCATGGGCAGGGTGGGGAGAGCCCCAAGGAGGCTGGGCAGGGCTGTTACAGCCTAGTAGAACCCTCAGAGCCCTGTCAGTGATTCTGGCCTGGAGCCCATTGGCCTTCTTGGCCACCCAGGCACACAGCTGGCTCACGTTCAGCCGGCTGTTGACCAGCACCCTCAGGGCCTTTCCCGCTGGGCAGCTTTCATGGACTGCGACCTGCAGCATAGCAATCTCATTCAGAATCAAGCCTGTGGAAGAGGTCCTTTGCCGCAAAAAGGGCAGCCACTTAGAGCACTCACAAAGTGGGAGACATCAGTCAGTTCTCAATCCTCCTTGGTTTCCTGCCCCACTGTTTCGTCCAAAGAAAGAGGCTACAGGTCAGGTTGCATATGGACACCGTGAGCTTCTCTGGAATCTGTGCCAAAATGCTACAATCCTGGGGCAAAAAGGACAGCAAAAAGGAAAGAACATAATCCAGGAGCTCAGTTGTCAGACTACTCAACAGGGGTTGGAGAGACTGTGCTCTGATTCTCATTTCTCAGGCAGCTGAGGGATTTGGCATTCAGATGACACTTGGATATTTGGTGTCCACTGGCAGAGTGACCAGAGCTCTTGAGCTCGAGAGCGCCTGGCACCCAGCAGAGGGACCTTCCTGATACTCCTTTCGAGAGGAAGCATAGGAGCCAAACTTAGATGTTCTGAGTCCCCTGGACCCACACACTGAGGCATGGATTCACCCCGCTGCACTCTGGGCACTGCAGTGAGGAAGTCACAGACAGGAGCGTAACTGCCCTTTGGGGGTCATTCAGCTGTTTAGTCAGATGAAACCTATCTCAGCTGGTTGACAGCAAAAAACAACAAAGATAAATAGGCTTCTAAATTAGGAGCTTCATCTTGCTACCTAAAATTAAGGTGAATCTGAATCCCAATCCTGAGATACTGAAATGCCTAAATTAGAAGTATTTAATGAGGTGCTCCAGTCTCTCCCTTAGACTGTCAATGCCTCAGTTTTTCACCTGTAAAATAGGTCTTCTGTCTTGCAAGAAAAAAAAAAAAAATGAAGTAAATTCAAAGCTATGAGGAGCAAGGATCGTAGCATTAACTTCCTCACCCGAATAAGAGAAGTGAGTGCAGCTCTCCAGAAGATAAGAGTCAAATACTTCTAAGAAAGAAAAAATAAAGTTGAAAGAAAAGCCTTGAGATGAACACCGGTTTCTTATTGATAATCTCTTTGTTAAAAAAGAGAGACTTCAGCAAGCCCAGAAAGTTTGGACTTTTCTCAGTTTATGATCTCTGTTCTAGGGGAAGCTGAAAAACACATCTGTTCATTCTCAGTCTTAAGCAGGAAGCTTTTACTCAAGAGTTTTGGAGATACATATTTTTTAACACTTAAATGATGACTACGGCAGTATGTTTCAGGCTTTTTTATGTCAAACTATTTTCATTGATACTAATGCTCATTTTTATACACCTGTATTTTGCTCTTCCCTCCCTCTCTTTGAACAACAGGTGACTTTGCTTAATGCTTTTCCAATATTCAACTACAAAATACTCATCATCAACTGACTAATTTTAAATGACACGCAGTTCCCATAGATGTGTTCTCACAGCTTTACGGCTACAGAACATTGTGACCCAGGATGGAAAATAGCTGGAGGAGGTCTGATTACAAAATTTTCTTTGTGGATTTATATTTTGAGGACAGCAGAAAAAAATATACATTGAACTATTACAAAAAGATTAGAGGAATAAAAAAATAAAAAAAAAAAAAAGAAGAGGTATTGGGAGTTGATGAAAGACTACCTGCAAGCACTTTCACTGGTCATTTCATTTCGATTGTGAATTTTTAATTTAAAATGTAAAAAAAAAAAAAAAAAGAAAAGAAAAGAAAAAACAAGAAACCTTGCTAAGGAGAATTGAATTTAATTATATGTTCATAAACACTTCTCAGGCTTTTTTTTATGTGAGTGTAACCCATCACTCCTTTTCTGACTTGCTATATGGGGATGAATTTCTGGTCTGTGATAGAGGCCTTCCAGGGGTAAATAGGTTCCACTCATATGGATTGAATTATAGGTAAAATTGCAAGGAAACTATCAGCAAAATATAATAGCGATAGAGAGCACTTGTGTATTTAAGGATTTGTATACGGCCTTGTGTTTTACTAAATGAAAATTTGAATGATGAGAAGCTGAACATGCGGGGGTTCTCCTCAGCTGTGGTTCACGCTTATGGAGATAGTGTTTGGGTATTGTGAGAATATGTTTTCAAACAAGGAATTTTGATTTTTATTTATTTATTTATTTTAGTAAAAGAATCTGTGATGTTGAATCTTTAGAACACACAGTCTTATTTGTGATTTAATAGACTTCCATTGAACGTACACTCAGTCTTAGTTCTTATTTTGGTCTTTATAGATAAAAGTTAAATGTGCATTAATGAAAACTAATAAATCTGAACTTTTGAAATAGAAATTGCCTGTGAAGCCAATAAGTTAAAAAAAAACCCCAAACATGTGGATAGAAACATATCAGTAAGAAGATATACCTTATGAATTTTTCAGAAATGTAATGATTTTTTATTCCTATCAAACATCAGTGAAACACACCTTCAGAAAATTAATAATTTGTTCTATGCAAACTACCTCATATAGGTTCATCTTTATTAAAAATATGTTACTTTTACATCTCTTTTCACTGGTTTTCTTTATAGATATTTTTGCTTTCTAGTTACTAATATTGAAGGTTTTGAAAGAACAGAAAGCTTCCCTAGAAGAGTCTTGAGATGTTTCCCATTGCTTCGAGATGCGTATTAGTATGTTCTAGGAGTTATACTCTAATCCAGCAAAGTCACCAGAAGCTTTGTCACTGGTAGCAGTGGATACAAAGCTGCCTTCAGGGGGATCTCCAAATCTGAAAAAAGATGAAGGACTAGACAGGCTAGTAACCTGATGCAATATCACAGTTTCTATGTTCCTTCTTCTTCTGTGTGTCATTAAGCCTTTGTCACAGTTACTGCAAACATGGGTAGAGGGTCACTAATTTTTTTTAAATAACAGCAACATTAGGAACTCAGACTTTAACTGTAACTTCCAATGCTTGTTAATTCAAGTTTATGCTGTCTATAAGGAGGGACCTGACAGGTGGGAATGTTATGTTGCTATATATTTTTTACAGAAGGGCTTTTACAGAAGTCAGCTACAGGAGAATGTACATCCTTATGGAATCTATCTATCCTCTTATCAGAAGAAGTATATCATATAGCTGACTCTGCCTTCGTTCCCAGTTCCTTCTTGTCATAAGCCTGAACAGGGTGTGGCTCTATTTACGTGCCCTATATTGAATACTCTTGCTATCATTTACACCCCTCTTGACAAAAACTGTTGTCATAATTCACTACAAGTTTGAAGTCTTCACTAACTTCTTTGGAAGTTTTTGTCTCATTAGTTTGTATAATCGGTTTTCATCTAATATGACTTTTATTATTAGCACATGAGATGTCTAGTCTAGTTATATTTTGTCTGTAATTCCTCCATAGTCAATGAAAGAGAAGGTATCTAGAAAGGGCAACTATTCACATTTATCTTAGATATATATAGAATGGGATGGGCATTACAAAGCTTATCTTTCTCAGCTCATGGTAGCCTGTACCAGCTGAAGTAAGAAATATGAATTTCTGTCCATTTTCAGATGCTAAATTCCAGGCCTGAACTGACCAAAGAAAGAAGTCACCTTTACAGCTAGAGTAGTTTCAAAATGTTTCCTATAAAATTATTAAAGAACATATATATGGCAGGGAGACAATAGTCTTCACAACAATTAATTTAGCTGAAATTTCCTTGATTTGATTTTTCAGTTTAGAAATTTTACTTGCAATCAAAGAGCAAGCTATGATGTGAGACAATGTTCTACCTGGGCTTTTTCAGTTAAATAGCTCATTCCATAAAACACAAACACTTTACATAGAAATAAGTTAATCTAGTACACCTAATTAAGCATTATATATTGGAGCCACGCATCAGTGATCTGAATTATATCAATGGACCATTTCATTTATCGAGGCTGACAGCACAAGTTCTTGAATACAATGATAAATTACTTCCCTTGAAGGGAATGATACTTCACCTTGGCAGTTGGCTCTCTTTTTTAATGCTTTAGAGACAGCTAGGAGTGATCAGTTCATAAGCATCCTAAACAGGCACTCTTCCATTTGGTTGGTTTCTGTAGTCTATCTCCCTCACTAAACTCTTCAGGGTTATCTGGAGGTGACCATACTTTCCCTTCCAGTTTAGACTTTACAGGAAGAATCTCTCTATTCAAGAGCACATTTGTATAACCATTTGTATAACCATCATGTCTCTTACCAAGTAGTTCTGAAGACAAAAAGCAACTCTGACTTTGTGAGACACACAGCTAACTGTTTCATGTTGATGATCGCACATCTCAGGCCAGAGTGGAACATATTTTGCCTGATAAATAGTGCTGAAGAAACATTTCTTTCTCCTCTTTCACTTTCTTTGATAATACGGAAGGATGTAGTTCTGAACTCACTGAAGTCAGTGAAACAAAACATAAGTCTTATTGATAAAAAGCAAGGTATAGTAGCTTGCTTGCTTAAAGGAACTTCTTTGGATGAAATCCAGCAAATAATGTTTTTATCATATTTTTCATTTAACTTTTTTTCTTCTTTTTTTTTTTTTTTCCCTCTATGCAGGATGTTTTCACTTTCCATGAAGGTGTTAAATTTTCACAGAAGACCAAAATATAAAAGCTACTATTCACAATTGGTATTTGATGGAAGCTGTAATTTTGTTGTGCATGTTTTTATTTTTCTTCATAGGCTGTACTTTTGTACCTTTTACCAGCTATGTAATCTCTGATAACCAGATATAAGGCATTATATGTTGTTTTACTGAAGAATAAGCAAACTAAATGGCTGGATTAGGGAAGACTTGGAAAAAATGTTTTTTGCCCTTTTACAGCACTTAGGTCTGCTGTCTTTACAATTGTTTTAGAAAATGCTCTTTCTTCTCTTATTAAAATTAGTTTTATCCTCTTTCAAATCAAATTCCTCTTATCTGGAGTTGTTCTATAATAAGAGCTCTCGATGCTTTCAAACTGACTGTGTGAATATGTGCCTGGATTACTAAAACTGTACAATTGCCTAGTTTTAGCTGAGATGCCCTGGCTATGTCAGGATGTCCCATCTGTTTCAGAAGGGCATGCACCTCCCTTGAACCTTGCTTTATATCCATTAGCTCTTGGCAGAGGTCTCAAAGCCACTGGGCATCTCAAATGGCACTAGATGTCTATGTCCAGACAAGAGAACTGAGCCCTAAGTACTTTTCTTTGTGGAGATTTATCTGTGAAATATTTATAAATAGTGTCAGAAATGTAGTACTTGTGACACTGTGGATTGCAAATAAGGGCTGTGTTTGTGTGCTTTTTACTTTTGCCTGTTTGTCTCCTGACGTGCTGAGAGCCAGTAAGGTATTAATAAAAGAAAAAAGCTGTCCTCCATAGTGTTGCATATGCTGTTGCTTGACTGTGAGACAAAGACGATCTCCAAGAGACTGTCAGTTCCTAGACAAAGCTAGTCTTCATCCAGTTCTTTCAGGAAAAACCATAATCAGTCATTGAAACCACAGGCTCAGGCAGGAGCTTCCCAGTAGTGACAGAAACAAAGTGGTTTCTCTTACAGCGTATAAAAGTCAGGCAGGATACTCAGTTTCATATATGGTTAGCAGTATTTACTTTCTTAACTTCCTTGCTTTTCAGTAGGACTAGATAGCACAGAGAAATGTCACTCCTACTGTTTGTTGGTCCCACTGGAAGACGTCACAGGGTGCATTATAGTGTGAAGCAGCTTTGTCCTCAGTGGCACACTGCGGTCCTGCACCTCTGATTATTTAAAATGGTTATGTGTTCATTTCCATAGCTGTACCATTTCATGGTGAACCACTGCACTGGCTCTGGTTGGAATGGAGTTTGCTTCATAGCAATGCACATAGTGCTGTGCTTTCCATTGGTGACCAAACCAGTGTTGATACAGCACACCAGTGTTTCCGCTGTTGCTGAACAGAGCTTGCACAGTGGGAATGCCTTTTCTCTGTCCCACTCTGTGAGTTGGTTTGAGGTGGGCAAGGGGCTGGGATCGCTGACCCAAACTGACCAAAGAGATATTCCATACTGTATCATCCTCAGCAATAAAACTTAGAAAGAGGCGGGGTAAGTTTTTCCAAAGTAGCCATTGCTCAGAGACCGACTGAGCATCAGTCTGCTGGTGGGACATGGTGAGTGATTGCCTTTGCATCACTTGGAGGTTTTTTTGTTTGTTTTGCCTTTCTTTTTTGGTGTTGATGGGTTTTTTTTTCCCTTTTGTTTTTTTTTTTTCCTTTACTTGTTCATCTGTCTCTACCTCAATTCATGATTTTTTCTTGCTTTTGCCATTTTCATTCTTTCCCCCATTCCATGGGAGAGTGAGAGTGACTGGGTAGGGGCTTAGCTGCTGGCCAGGGTCAACCCACTACAGCCATGTAACTCCTCGTCAGGCTAGTCCATAGCTCTAGACACATTATGAAAGCAAGCAGAGCCTCGGAGTCTGCAGCAGGAATTAAGCCAGGACACTCTCACTGCGTTGGAGAGAGTGCATACTCTCCCGTGTTAACAGTAGAGGCTGAAGGAACACTTGACAGATCTTGGCTCTTTCTCTCTGTATTTCTATGTAGAATATAGAAAACAGAATATGGAAATACATAGTTCCTTCAGCACCAAGCCTGGAAAATGACCTGTATTTTTTGGCAACCAACACTCTTGGAAGCTGTAGGTCAGAACCTGGTAGGGAGATATAGCATAGCTGGAAAGTATCTTAACAGCAACCAGCTTCTGGAGTCGCTCCAAAACAATTGTTGTCTGTTTCATCCCACAAAGTAGTCAGGAATACAAGCACAGAGAGTTTAGAATTATCTTCAAATTTCTTTCCATTGGCTGTCTGAAAAGGAGGTGGAGTACGATTTAACATTTCTAGGATTATTCCAGCTCTCAGCAGAAACAGGTATGAAGGAGTTAAAGAGAGTATTTATGCTCTGAGAATAACAACAGAGCGAACTTGCCCCATATGGACAGTGGGACCAGTGGTCTCCAGGACTTGTGGTACCGACCTAGTGGTCAACATGACGAGCTCTGCTGGGAGATACATCAGGTTGGGAGCAGAGATGTGCTAATAGAGGTATAGTGCCTTCAAAACCTGGGCTGGGATTTCTTTGCTGCTCTGCCCCACAAGGTCAGGGCTCTTGGAAACCATCCATCACATTCCGCAGGCAGGTCCTTAGCTAGCCAGGAACAGCTATTCCATGTGCAGGAACACTGATGTATTCTTGCAGGCAAATTTGAAATAATTACTCCAGGTTATGTAAATGTTAAAATGCTATAGGCTTTCTGCATTTTTTTTAGTCTGCTGTAGTGCCTTCAAAGTGTGGCTGGGACTGTAATAAATAGTGTTCTGAAATGGAATGGGTGGGATACAGTTAAGGAACTACCTCGCTTTTGCAAGAATGAAGAGAAATGCATACAGCACAACTCTGTGTATGCATCTTACAAAAAAATTCCTCTAAGGAAGAGATAATAGATGATACCCAAGTAGCCTGACCTGAGAATAGTATTATATCCATACACACACATCTATACATATACACTGCATATGCATTACAGTTTGAAAGATCTTCTAAGACTTGTTATCTTAAATTAGAGCATGGATACCATGCACAATTGGCAAGTATCTGATGTGTGAAATCAGCCGTCTGCAAGATCTAAGAGAAAAGGAAAGCTGAGACAAATTGAGCTCTGTTGGCCTCTCTAGTCTGATTAGTCCATGCTGTCACTTGAAGTAAAGCTGGATCTTTGGATGTCATTCTTCTGTTGTCTTACATGGTGACGTTGGATATTTCTGCTTGTTCCTATTAGTGCTTCCTTGGAGTCATAATTAATTTATATTAGCGAAGACAAGTTCCATTTGCTATGACAGTTCTCCAGCTCCCTCAGGCTTCTTACATAATAATAGATTATCTAAATAAGAGCCATTGCTTCACTTCTGCTCCAATGTTTCACATTTTGAGGGTCCCTAAACCTAACCAGTAATGCACGTTTAACAAATTGGGATTCAAATGGACTGCTGGTCCTCACCCATATTCCTAATGTGGCTTGACTTCAGTGGCTTTTTTTTTTTTTTTCTTGCAGTGATGTGCCAATCCACTGATCATAACAAGTTATATTTGGAGACCTACACATGCTCTTGCTGAGAGGATTAAAAGGGTGAATTTATAGCTTCCCAGTTGGATGGAAGAATCCATTTTTCATACTTTTGTGCACACACAAATGATTAAGAGAAAAAACATGTTTTGTCCTCTTGACTACAGTCAAATTCAATGATTAGTGTCCCAAATCCATTTTGTCAAATGCTGAATTCATTTTATTTAGCATAATTGCTCCATCACTCATTGCTCATCTTACATAGTTAATAAATGGTTTCTTGTCAGCAGAAAAAGTGAGGGAAAATGCAAATTGCTGGTTGGAAACATTTTGTTGATCTTGCATTTGGGGTTTAACCCAAGCATTTAAATGATTTTTTCTTAGCTGTGCAATACTGGAAGCCCTGCACGCACAGATTCATTCATGTCACGCTCCACCACTGCTGGCTACTGTCAATAATTGCAACCATTTTATTTACTGACAAACCCTCCATTTTAAGGATTGTGGTTTGGCAGCTCTGTGAAATAAGCTTGAGAGTCTTGCACTCTCTTATCTCTCACTTCTGCAGAGATAAGTGTCCCCTTTCCCAGAACCCTAACTATTGCAGCAGTTGGAGTGATTAATAAGCTTGATGACAGTCTCTCAATGAGCTAATGAGTGGAATAACCTCAGGGAACCAAGGATTTGCCTGCTCTGCAAAAATGGATGTATGACCATACCATGAACAGCAATCCTAGCTATATTGTACCTTGAATGGGTGACAAAGATTGTGATTACAGATAGTGGAGATGTTTTGGTGCATGAGGCTTTTGCCTCATTTATAGACTGGGGGATGAAGATATTGAGAAAAGCTCTTCTGAAAAGGACTTGGAGGTATCAGTGGACAAAAAACTGGACAGGAGCCAACAATGTGTGCTCATGGCCCAGAAGGCCAACCGTGTCCTGGGTCAGCGTCAAAAGAAGCATGGCCAGCAGATCCAGGGAGGTGATTCTGCCCCTCCACTCTGCTTTTGTGAGATCCCACATGGAGTACTGCATCCAGCTCTGGGGTCCTTAACACAGGAAAGACACGGACCTGTTGAAGCAGGTCCAGAGGAGGGCCACAGAGATGACCAGGGGCTGGAACACCTCTGCTATGAAGACAGGCTGAAAGTGTTGAGGTTGTTCAGCCTGGAGAAGGTGCCAGGGAGACTTTAATGCAGCCCTTCAGTAGTTAAAGGGGGCTTACAAGAAAGATGGTGACAGACATTTTACCAGGGCCTATTGTGACAGGACAAGAGGTAATGGTTTTAATCTAATAGAAGGTAGATTCAGACTAGATGTAAGGAAGATATTTTTTACAGTAGGGGTGTAAAACACTGGCACAGGTTGCCCAGAGAGGTGGCGGATGCCCCATCCCTTGGAACATTCAAGGTCAGGCTGGATGGGGCTCTGAGCAACCTGGTGTGGTTGAAGATGTCCCTGCTCATTGCAGAGGGGGTGGCCCAGATGACCTTTATAAGTCCCTTCCAACCTGAACTATTCTATGATTTTATGATTCTTGCACTCTTTTCAGACTCCTGTTCCTAGAATCAGGAACATCAGCACTTGTATGTTTATACATCCTGCATCAAAACCGGTGCTCCACATCGTCACTGCTGTTCTTACATCTCCTAGTCAAAGGATGAATAGACAATTATTTCCCTAAGGCACAGCTGACATGCACTGCAGACAAAGCCTGTACTGACTTGCCACCATCTTCTGATAGGAGTTTACAAATTCTCCAGCTTCAGCTTTACACCTGAGGTGGATGGATGTATCCTATCATTTCCATTCAGCCAGCTCACAGGCTAGGTAAACGGGCAGCTGAGGCTGTTTGCAGTGATTCTCCAGAGAACTAGTTCTTCCGTCACCAGCTGTGTGCATACATGGAAGGATGGAAAACATAAAAATGTGTATGTATAATTGCGGATGGAGGAAGAGAAGATGACAATGCATATAAGGAAGTTTGAGTGCATGGTATATACATAAAATGTGAACCACTTATGTGTATAAATAGTGGGGAAAGATTTATATGAGTAGAGCTTGGCCTCCTCTGCAGTTTTTATTGTTAATCAGGCAGGACAATCAGACGCTTGTTTTAAATGGAGATGGAAGATTCAGTGCTTTCTTGTGTTAGGTTAGGTAACAAATGCTTGTCTACTCCATTGCTGTCCTTTTTTCCCATCTTGCATCAAGTCATAGTACAAAGATATACTCCCCATATGAGATGCACTTACATAAGGTGGACCATGTACCACAGGATTTTAGACAGGAAGAAGTGCTCCCTTTTTGCATGAGGTGCAAGATTGCCAGTTTTCTCTGATATGGATCTTAACATCTGTCTCATAAGCTCACCACATGGGAAAGTAAGTCTCTGCCATGGGGAAAAGGAACTGACTGTAACATGAAGGCAGGAGCGGAGCGCTAAAGGCATCACTTAAAACTCCTTTAACTTTCTGCCCCATCCAAACCCTACACAGCTCCATTAGTCCATCTTTTCAGCAGTTCAGACACTTTTGAAAAGTGCAGGCCCTTGCGCTGGAAAATGTCAAGTGTTCCAACACCATAAGTTCTCATGTCAATAATTTGATTACAGAAAGACTGAAAAGCTTGGACAAGAAATAATGAGAAAATGCTTGCAGTATTCTTTATCTTGCTTGCAGTTCTTGCACATTCAAGAGCACACTTGTATCAGCTCTCCCAGCTGGACTTGAAACAGGGTTGGAAGCTTTGTAAGGTCTTTTATTTTCTCAGCTAAAAAATATAACCACTGTTTTGAGGACCTAGGATTTTAAATAAATCTCCAGAAGTCACAAGACTTAAAATACAATAACAAAAATGGGCAACATGGGACCATGCAACATAAAAATTGACCAAGTTTGAAAAGGTCTTGTCCCAAATGCATAGAAGAAGAATGGGAGAAAAAACACAATGATGCCAATGATAAGAAAGCATAGTTCCTTAGGAAGGATACAAAAGCAAGTTTGAGTTAACCAAGGACAAATCCTGATTTTAATAACTCTGAATGCTCTGCAGGTAGCTCATCCCTGCTGCATCCTTGAATGAATCAGATCTAAATTGCTCATCCTTTCCCATACCTGCTGTCAAAGCATGCTTCCTCAACTGCAGTCGCTCTAAGTGATTCTCCCCTGTGGTACCCTCCAAGCTGTGCCTCTCCATTGATTTTGCAGCACTTTCCTTGTTTTCCAAAATCTTACCTGTGATGCTCCCAGTCTCTCATCTCACAGGGCCAAGCTGACAGGTTTTTAAGTTATTACATATTATTAATGTTTCTATTTAAAGGATACACAAATAACATGATGTGTGTTTCCCTTAGTCTCCCTACATTTGAATACATATACAGTATTTTCATATATATACCTAAAAATGTATCTAGTAATCTGTATAGCTCTAGCTATCTTTACCTACTGAGATAGTTGAAGGTTCAGAAGTGTAAAATAAACAAAAGAGTCATGTAGGTAGTATATAGCAACAATTATATTTGAAAATCTAGGGTCCTAATGCCTTTAATGGAAACTACAGTACCTGAGGAAACTTATGTCCAACAGTTAAGTTGATAATATATACAAGTAGCAAGACTTTTCAGTATGGCGTTATTCACATACTCCTTGGAAATGGGTAAATAAACAATAATAAAAAGTTAGGAGGGCGGAATAAAATATTAGATTTCATCAGTTCCCTCTTTTTTCCCTCATTCCAGAGTCTGGTATGAAAAAAATAAAACTTTGAGAAACATTAAAAAAAAAAAAATCTCAATATGCTGCATTTGGTCAGATGAATCTGTATTTTCATGTCTAAATTTTACATTTCTAAGCCTTGCATAACATTTCTAACTCTTATAAAATTAGCTTTCTTTTTTCTTATGAAGCAACAGTACTGATACTTTGTTTTTTCATCAGTTCAGCTGTTTCAGAAATACTGTAGTGAACAAAATACATGTAAGAGCCATAAATCAGACAAGATACATGTAAGTGTGCAAAATCAGGTTATTTGTAGGCATATTTATGTATGTATATGTATTGTTATTAAAATACTTTTTAAAATTATATTTACTTGTTTTATAAGAATGTATAAAAACACTTTTTGTGTGCAGATTGAAAGATATATAATTTAATTCTCAATCTGAAATAATTAAATACATTTTCAAGAATTAAGTAACAATTGCATATATTCTAATTTTCCTCCTAACAGCCTTTCTTTTTAAATTAAGTTATTTTTCAGTAAAACTTGCAGCTGCTGGGAAGCTAAATGGCAGAAAGCTAAAAGCTGTGCCAGTTCTAAAATGAGGGGAAGGGGGAAGACACAGGGAATTACAGGCTCATCAGTCTCAAATTTAGCCCAGGCAAAACAATGAAACAGCTGGTATGAGGCTTGACTAATAAGAAAACAAAGAAAGACATTATAACTAATGGCAAGCAACACAGAATTATGGAAAACAGATTTCCTCTAACTAACTTGATACCTGTTTAGATTAAAATGATGTTCAGATTGATGCAAATAATAGTCTTCATGTAATAAACTCTACACAAGTTTTCCTTTGAATTTTGTTTAATATTACAGAACCACTTATTTAAGTGCACTAAATAGCCCACAGTAAATGGATGCGATGTGTTCTGGCTATAGGAGTCACACAGTAGCCCCAGAGGGGTTACGCAGGGCTTGGTTCTTGTGTGTTTCACAGCCCAATGTTTTTAGCCATGTCCTATATAAACAACAACAACAAAAAAAAAAACACCCCCCAAAAATAAACCCACAAAACCTCTCCATAAAATTACTACCAATCCATATGGACAAAAACAGAAAGATTGAAGAAATTATAAATAATGAATGAGATCGCGAACTAACTCTGTGGTTCTTTCAGTAAGCAGGGCATAAGTAAAGGCTTTTTACAACGAGTTGGAAAATTCTGAATGCAAGAACAAAGAGTGAAAGCTGCACTTCTTCAAGGGGGTCTACCTCTGAAGCAGTGTCTCTGAGAGACCTGTGGATGCATATTACCTCCCTTTTGATGCCCAGGCATCCCCTCCAGCTCCTCTAGTAGAGGATTTCTGGTAGTTTCCCCTACCCAGAGCCTGCACACGAGCAATTTTTACTCCAGAGAGATAAGTGGTGGCAGTGGCAGTTGTAATGCTGTAGGCATGGCTGTAACGTGATTCAGTGGCTGAAAATGTAAACTAAAAGATAGAAAACAGGAATCAGGCTCTTATTTTTAAACCAAAGTGTAACGAAGCTTTGCAACAATGCTTCAGTGCCTGTGATGGGTTCTCTTGACAAGTCTGAATTAAGACTGCTCGTAATTTAAACACTGAACTCAGTCAAAGAATTCCTAGGGGTCTCTGCTGTACAGGAGGTCAGACTACCTTGTCACAGTGGTACTTCCTCACCCTGTAAATATAAATGATAATACCCTCTATGTATTTCTCAAAGCCCAGTATCTGGGAAATGTGATTACACGTGATTTTCAGCTTCCCTTTAAAAAAAATAATATATAAAACTGGAACCAAGCTTAAGAAAGCAGAAAGCAAATGGAGATAACTTTATGTTTATTTTTTAAGAAACCTTATAACTCTGAGCCAATCTTAAAATTTTTCCTTTGCATTTCTTGACAAACCACAGACACTCCCAATTTTCTATTTCAGCCATGGTGGCTCCCCCCAGGCAGCAGTACTGATGTGTTTCTGCAAAGAATGTGTCAGATTTATCTATGGGAAGGCAAAACTCTGATTTTCAGTGTAATAATCTGTTTCTTCAGTTCATATTAAAAACGAAATACATGAAATTATCAGGTCTCGTCTTTTCAGCTCTGCTTGATCATATCAGGGTATTCTTTCCCCATATTTTCCTATTACTCTGGGGGATTGCTGTAAGACTTTGCTGCATAGTTATTAAACTCTTTGAAAATTTTTCTTGGAGTCACTTAGCAAAAGAATGAGTTCTGAACTGAACAGCAGGCCTTTACAGACTTGTTGGCAGCATAAATACTCTTCAGGCCTTTACATTTAGTCTTCTTCTATCTATTATAGAGTATATGCTCTTGAAACAATAGCAAGTAGTCCATTAATTAACTATACTATGCTACAGTAAATACAGTATATACAGTAAAATCTACTGTAAGCAGACTCCTTACTTGAAGAGTAGTCTCAGCTATAACATCAGCAAAGCTGAGTATCACTCTTGTTTTTTCCACTATTTTTTATCTGGCACTGTCTGAGTTTCTGGTGTGATGTGAAAGCTGGAACATTTCTTGTCCTGGAAAAATAGTGGCTGCCCTTTTAAAGCTCGTGAATGGCCTCCCGTTGGAGCAGCTTTGTGCAGCTCTGTTTCTTATTGCTCCTTTGCAATAATTAGCATTCAAAATAAATTTCTCAGAGAGGGTCAGCCTAGAAGCAGTCCTGGCACTTCTCTTGCCTCTTCTCAGCTTCCTTTTCCCCCTCAAAATGTAGGTGACTAATAGAAGAACACAGCCTTTGTATTATATGTGTAAGGCCATTAATTTGAGTCCCAGAGATGGATGGCTTTCCAATCCACTCTCCTTTGTTGTACTGCATCTGTGATTACCCTGGAGAATAAAACGAATGAAAAAGTAGTTCCCTTGCCTCCCTCCTTTATTACTCCAGGCACAGAGTATCATTATCAGCCTTAGAGTTGATACAAGAAGAGCCTCAGGTTAGTTGAAGTACAAGTAGTGAAATAGTAAAGATTCCTTTTGGGCCCTCCCTCCCTACATGATATCACCTGTATGGTTTATTTCCAATCACTTTTGGCTATGTAGCAGTCAACCAGGATTCAGAAGCCTGGAGTATATAAAAACAAATTTTTAATAATAACTGAACCTGTGCTTTCTATAATAGACCCCCAAATCTACTATCTTCTGGTTAATGTTAACACAGCCTATTCTGTATTCTGTACTCATAAACAAGATTAATATTTCCACCTTCCTATTAAGTAAATTGGTTAGGAAATTACCAAACATTAATAGCATGCCAGTAAACATTCAATAGGGGAATGGATTTCTTCAATGTGGTGGGTTTTCTTTGTCTTTTTCTGCTAATTTAGCGCTCATCCTTACCTTAGGTTGGATAATTTTTCTTCTTTCTCAGAATAAATTAATAACTTGATTGCACCATCGTATTTCTAATTAACTAAAGGGGCAGTAAATTCAAGAAAATAAAATGAAATTAATTTTTATGAATTTTTAAAAGAAAGGAATTCAGAAGTGTAGTACATTAATACAAAATGGAAAAAAAGTAGGCCTTTTCAGATTCTGCTACAGACTTGCCTGCTGAAAGACAGTGGCTAGACTTGCACTTACAGTGTTGAAATCTGGATAATTTTGCACTTGGATATTCCAGCATTGAGACAGTTCCTATAGAACAACAACAAAATTCAAAAACCCCCACAAGCAAATAAAAAAAATATCAGTCTTTTATCTGAAACTACAATTTTGTGAAGCATCATTTAAAGACTTATAAATGGTGTCATCAAAGGGACTGACTGAAATACAGTGAAGTATGCGAAGTGAAATCTAGTATACTTAAATTATGTGCCATATTACTCATGAGAAAGAGCAAGATTTAACTTAGGTTTCAGACATGTGGTCTGAACTAGCTGTCCTTGATCCAGCTTCTAGTTCATGGAGAGAAACATGCATTTTGAGTTGTATAGACTATCTTAGATTCTTCTCTTATAATGAGATGAATTCCACTTGAGGTATCATTTTTCCTCCCTCATTATGAAGGGAATCCAGAATGATTTGTTGAGATTTGAATCCCTAACTTTAAATGTCTAAATTAAGGCAGATGAATCCTCCACTTAATGACTAAATCAAAATTAAATACTTTGTCCTTCAAATTTGAAAGCATTTATTCGATTTTTCAATCAGAGATTTTGACAGAACACACATCCCAATGTTTCTGTTGGAACAGTGTGACCAGCTGTATTATCACCATTGCCTTTAATATTTTAGTTCCCGTCCTGCTTGGTAGGCTGGATCTAGAAGGAACGGCACTAATATGAGCTGAGGATCTTGCTGTGGAGCTTTCCACTTATGCAGGTACTCCTGTGGGGGTGTGTTCACTGAGCCTTAAAGTGCTGCTAAAATCACAGAGGAGGGATATCTTCTCTTTTAGCATGGCAAAGTGAGATCCTACATGAGTAAGTGCTGTTTAGTGTATTTATACTGGAGAGATGATGCAAAACTCTAGTCCATCCCTCCCTTCTCTTAGGGGATATAATTTTTGATTACTTGAATTTTGAGACCAGAGTGAATGACATTCCGCTTCTTGCATAGTGGTATTTTGCAAAAATACTCCCTTTTAACCTGATCCATTTTCTGAGCTTCACAGTACTTTTGAAAGCATAATGTGATCCTGATCCTTCATTATCCAAGTCTTAGCTATCAGTGAGTATATATGATATTCAGTGATAGGGAAGATCAAGTCTATATTATTTCCTGAAAAACAAGTTAACCATAGAGAGCCCCTCGCCAGCTTTCACATTGGGTTTTCATTGTTTTATGAGCTTTTGTATGTTTTCTAAAAGCATCAGAATGTCAGTTTCACTAGATGTGCTTCAGTGTTTGATATTTAAACAGTAATGGGTAAATGTGAGCTGTGAAGCATGCAGCTGTAATGTCACTTTAATTTGTTTCTAGATTTCTTTGTGTAACACAGTTTATTACCTCTCACCTCCCTCCTCCATACATGCCTTCTGTTCTTCTACATTTTCAATACAACATCACTCCACACCCTTCACTGATTACACCCTTTTCACACCCCCATCGTTCCTTTTTGCTGTCTGTCACGTTCTGCACCTGTATCCGCAAATAAGTGTAGAGAGAATATGAGTTGTAACCTGGGGAATATTTTTTGACAGATAGTTGAACTTGTCAGAAACGTTCTCATAGCAAAATTACAGTTTTCATCATGCCTTTCAGCCATCTCACTGAGTGAGAAATTTGTCCACCTCTGCTACTTCCTATGCAACAATTTTCTTTAAAAAATGGTGTCTGTCCAAGTGGTTTCCCATCACATGGCTAATGGGGCCAGAATTCAGCCATAATATTCTGTACTTGCAAAAGCATCTCTGATGAGAATTATGGGAAGAAATAGCAAAATGTAGAGACTATAGAGTTGCAAGGTGGGACGTGATGCAGACAGAAGGGAAAAAGGGCTTTGCAGGTTGGACATATTACTGGGAGTAGGAACACTGCTGAGACTGAAGAGATGTCATATTGATTGTAGGTTAGGGAAGCTGCTTTTCAATCATTCCTTGAGCATGGTTTTTTGATCAATATGAAAGTCTCTGGGTTGTGCATCTAAGAGTCTACACTGAATAAGCACTATTTATGCAGTAACTGAAGCAGCAAATTCAGGTTCTGCATTGCTTTTTGTTTCTGTTTATTCCCTCAGAAACACTCTGAATGTTTTCCAGATACTCAGGTAAACTGGTATCATACAGTGGAAGCTAAAAGAAAGAAAAGATGAACAAAAATCCTCAGTCAAATTAGCTACTTTTAAAGCATAAAATTTAATGTGATCACCACAGAACACAAAAGGTAAAACCAGAGCAAGTGACTAAAACTCATGATTGCTTTTATATCCAAATGATCCCATTTTACAGTTCTCTGTTGCTTACTGGAACACAGAAGGCTTTACAGCTTCCCTGGCAGTCTTGGATATCTAAGAGTTATTTATTTACACTGCAATTTTTTTTTATGCTGATGGAGATGGTAAGAGCTTTCTCTAATAATTTTATTCCTTTTCATCATAGCCTTAATTCAGCGTGGTGTTTACCAAAACAGGAATAACGGTCTGAAGTATGATTTTGCTGATACCGGCCAATATTGTTGGAGCAACAGGATACAGCAAAAAGGTGCTTCAACTCACTGTGCTGTGATTTTGGCATAGGTCATGGCGCGTAGGCAGAAGAAGTTTTCAGGGGATAGCAATTGCATTTGAGCCAAAATGGACTTTTTCCTTTGTTTTCAGAAGAATGAACCCCCTGATTTCTCAACATGATCCAAAATGGTTTCTTTCATTTACTTTTGAAGTTACATAACTATTTGAACTGAACTCTTGAAGGTTAGAACAGTTTATAAACCAAAACTGCTGTTTTGAAGCAAAAAGTGGAAAAGTGGCCTTCCAAAAGATGGTAGAATGAATACTGGAAATTTCTCACTGTCCCTGATTCTCCACTGAGTTCAATCCATTTTCCTTTCCAGAACTGTAACCTTGAGAAGTTTCTGATTCATCAATGAAATAATACCATTTCCATCTTAAATAGCCAAGGGAATATGAATCATCAACTATTAGGAAATTAGTCATTAGAACACCCAGTCAAGGCTGAGACCTAAGTCACAACAGTCCAGATCTGAGCCTTTCTGCTTCATGCAAACCACCATTAGCAGCCTCAGTGGAAGGGAATACAATCCTGAATTATTCCTTCCATCTTTGGCTGGAAACTGAAGTGTTGTGGAAAAGTTTCATTGAAAGTGCTTATTCTGCAGTCCTTGGAGGGAGAGGGGAGCCAGGATTTAGAAACTGGAACCTTCCAGGGGCATTATAAACTGTGTTTGCTTTTGCATGTAAATTTTTTTCTGCATCATCCTGCATCTTTTATTTTCCTTTTTAATGAACCTATCAATTAGGCAGATGAAGCAAAAATAGCATAATAGAAATAGTGAAGTTTTAAAATTCTTCAGTAAGGGATGTACTTCCTTAGGGACTTGGCATAAAACCTTCCTAGTTTTCAGAAATGGGAAAGTTATTAACTGTTTCTTGCCTCCCATGTAGCCACGTAAGTTTTGCCATGAGCAAGAGCTGGAGTAGAAAACTCCCTGAGTTACAGCTGGCAAAGGATAAATGTTTTAAGGTCCTGAACTCTGACAGTCCTTGTGACTGACGGCTTCATGGTAACTATGGCCAGCAAAAATGAATGCATGTCCTTTTCTGCTGTGTGGCTTCATAGAAGTGTATGGAGATGAAACAGAAAGGAGTAGGATTGACATAGTGGTCTACTGAATATTAAAACCACTTTGAAAAGCTGTGGGGAAGTCTTGATCTAACTGAAGCTATTGGAACTGTTCCTCTGTGACATAATGGAGCCAGGATTTCATCTTGTAAAAGGCAGGGGAGACTGTTTCCTTAATATAGATGGTTTATTCTATAAGTTCAACTACAAGGATACACGTTTTCCCTTCAGTTCTATAGCAGTATCCAAGAACTATAGAAAAATAATCTACTATTTCCCTTTTATTTTGTGGGGGTTTTTTTCTGCTCAGACTTGACAATGCTGAACACAGAAATCAAATATAAAGCAAATGGAGATGTTGCAAATGACCAGAGAATATAAAAATACTAACAGCCTAAATCTGAGGTCTTTCATTCTCTTATCTTTTTTTCACTGTATTTATTTTATGGTTCTGGGCATTACTATGGTCACCAGGGTCCAGACCTCCTGTGCAATCCACACCATAGTATCTGCTCCAGGTTGTCCTATAGAGGAAGAATATGTTTTGCTAAACCTCCTTTGTTCTCAGGCTGAATTCAGCTGGTGCATGCTTTTTGTGGGTGGAATTTAGGGGTATTACCCATTTCAAGTAGCATCTAGTTCTTGAAGTCTTATCCAGATCTGTAGTGGTTTTGTCAGTTTTGACCACCATATTGTCATAATAATGCCACAAATAGCTTGCTTTCCAACCCTCCCACTTCTGATTACACCAAAATGCACTGCAGGCAGCAATCACACCTTCCTCATTAAGGCCCCAATCAGTGCCAAGCAGATAATTCCACATGGCAATTCAGTTAATCAAGTTTCAGAGAAAGATGAACCAGCAGGTCAACTAAGGAGTCAAGAAAGCCATATGGTTCCCTAACGCTTTGTAATAAAAGTTGCTGATGTCTTTCTTAGAAGTACAAATTTTGGTACTGAATGTCTAATACGTGGCATACGCTCAGGAGCTGGGTTTGCCATAAGAAAAGACAAAATACTTTTATTAGCTCCTAAGTATACAGGTTCTCTAGTGACTTCTTAACAAATTTCCCAGCAGACCTGCTCTGAGGTCTGACGTGGCTTCTAATAAAGCTCCTCTTACACTGACTTTATGCCGTTTAATTTGCACTCTCAATTCAGTATGGGTTTCCTGATATCTCAAATTAAAAGAACTATGCTGTAGCTCACTGCTGAATTTAAACTGTATGGAACTACTTAGCGTAAACGCGCAGTTGAGACAGTGCAGTTCTCTTCAAGCTATATATCAGTGTGTAAAGTCATGATGAACAAATGCATATAGAAAGTTTGAGTTTTTCATTAAATACTCTGGAAAAATCATAAAGCTGCAAACACTCATACTTTCTTATTGTTCCCAAAGCTTTTGGAAGTGCTGCAGTAAAGATAATCAAACTTAACTGGTTTCACCCTTCCATCTTTGCTTTCATATCTTTCAGAAAAGAAGAAATAGCAGGATCCAGTTCACAACTGAAAGTGCTTAAATCCCTGATCCTCAAGATGCACAAGGTCTGAATCCAATTTTTTTTTAATGACTGTTCCTGGTTCCATATCTTCTGCTAGGTTCAGCATTTACCAGTCTGAATTGAAGACACACACCACTAAAAAAGACAAATCTCCTTACAAAAAAATACTGGGGAATATTGATTAATGTGGCGTGCAGTTTGTATATTTTAGACTACATGTATTTGTTTCAGGTCATAGATCAGAGGACGTTTTCTAGTGACAGGAAAAGCGTATTCTATCTTGCCTGATAATCAAATAAATAACTACTTCATAAATATAAATCTAAAAATATGAGACCAGAATTTGATCTCCTTTGCAGTGTAAACTCAATCATACATGTATAGTCTGCTGCTCCAGCGTACAGCATATAGAATCAATGTATATATAGCTGCTTGAATTTATCTGGAAAAAGGAAAATCTCCTCAAAGCCTCTTAACTTTTAAGTTAGCTTAGACATGTTTTTTCAGCTATAATGTAATGTCTTTGTTTGTGGATGTGCAAATATATATATATATATGTATGTCTGCTTCTAAATATGCAAAATAATTACTGTTAATTACAGCCACTTTTCTTAATGAAGTTAAAATCCGTTATACACAGATTGAATCATTGGAATATATTTTTTTGTGATGAACTCGTGCGCTTTTTCTTTTTTATTGTTTTAAAGAAAAATTTATATTTTGACAGCTTATGAGGGCATAAAAACAGATGTTCATTCCTTATTTCTTATGTGTTAAGTGAATGGTTCTATTAAGAACCTACTTGAAAATTAAATATTAACACTGAAGTTAATTACTTTTTCAGTGCTGAAAAGCAGTGTCTAACTTTTTGATGAAGAAAGCAGTGCATTTTTTTTTAAAGCAGACTGATTATTTATACATCTGAATCATTAAGTTTTTTTCTGAATATACTGAACAGGTTAAACTGTTTGTTTCCATGGAAACAAAGGTTAATCAGAAGATCTTTTAAAGTCATCTCCTCAAGTGCATACAGGCACAAACCGAAAAGAAATGAGGAAAGGAAAAAATTAAAAAGCGAGCGTGATGCTGAGTGACACTAAAACTTGACCCACCTTTACTAAAAAGGTGTCTATCATTTTGTGGATATTTAATCCACAAATTATTTTGTGGATAATTTAATTTCAAATTAAATTCCTTTTTCATTTTTTTAATTGTAATAAAGTCTTCTGATGTTCATATTTCAGAAACATATATAATCTTGTCTGCAACTGCTTCAACTTATTAAAATATCCTTAACATCATGGCTCAGGAGTGCCAGATCATCTGGGGCATCTGGTTTGGCTGAAGGTATGTCAAGTATGTATTTTTCTGTATAGAGGGTACATACAGAGTCAAATGAGCATTTTGGGATGGAAGATCTTTTAGGCATCCCTCCTTTCAGGCTGCTTTGGAAATTCTATCATTTTACAGTATCTTGTAGCTTTTCTTTAGAAAATTCTTCCAGCTCCAGATGGGCTTAACATTTGGAAAATGAACAAAAAAGAAAGTAGATAGAAAATATCTTTTTTTTCCTGGTCCTGTAAAAATTTGGTTTTAAAATTTTGCTGAGTTATGCTGCCTTTAAAGAAGAATGCTCTCAACCTTTTTCCAACTGCCATTTGGACAAATTATGTCAGTTTGCCAGAAAAACAGTTAAACATGGCTGCTTTGTCTGAAGACCTCTCTAGTCCACCTTCAGAGGGATTAGCAAAACCCTTCACCAATAACACCTGCAGTTATAAAAACCACTTGTAAAGGGACATGAACAGAGGTGATGGAGAAGAATACTTCCTTGCCCCATATTCACATGCTGCCTGAACATATCTACTCAGGTGCCCTGTCTGCTAGGCAAAGGATACCAGAATGAGAAGAGCTATGTTTCCTCCCATCAGTACCTCAGACCAAGAAGATTGCCCCAGGAGGAATGTTTGTGCTAGTCACATAGTTTGAATGGTACAGTAACATTGAGGACAGTGATAAAACTGCACTAATAATATTTGATGTGAGTTACCAGTGCAGTGTACAATTTGCTACACCTTCTCCTTCTGCAGGCAGTTATATTCTTAAAAATATGATTTAAGATAATATTATTTAAGAGTATAAGAACACAGAATTATCAGACACTAAATATCATCAATGCAACTTCAATGCAGCTGTTTGAACTTGGTCATATTTGGTCATACTGGTCATATTGGCCAGGGCCCAGTTGTGTCCCTGTCTGGGCCTGAGGAGATGACAAATTGGACACTATGTACAAACAACGGGAACAGCCGCCCTGGGCCAGCACAGGCAACCCCTGCCCAGGGCTCTCCCAGCCCAGGCCCCGGCTGTCAGTCCCATGTCTCCCAAGCAGCCTGGCGACACCCATCCTGGGGTGGCCACGTCACCAACCCCGCCACCAGCTGCCCACTGTGACATGGCCACTGCGTTGCTGGGGCTAGTGTCAGGAGTAGTCAAAAATGGCACCAGGCGGCTATTATTTTGATTCCTTATCTTCATGTTGGTGTCCCTGCAGAAAGCTGCGAGTCTCTCCGGCTGAGCAGCTGAGGACAGGGATGCGCCATGACCCGATTGTGTCCTCTGTGGGGCCTCTGGCCCCAGACGGCAAAGGCACAGCCACCACTGGCTGTGGCACCCCAGGCAGCCCCTGCCTCGCTGCCTGTGGCCCAGCTGCCCCCTCCCCTGCCCTCTTCCCCGTCCCCTCGCCTCAGCCTCTGCTCCTCCCGGCTCGCCCCCAGCCCAGGCTGGCTCCCTGCACAGCCCTTTGCTCCCCCTCCCTGGGCCAGCCGTGCCACCAGCCCCTGGGACATGGCCCTGCCTGCGTCCTGCCTGCTGTGACAGAGCAGCTGCAGAGCCAGGGGCTGATGCCAGGCCCTGCCCTCGGCTGCCCAGGGCAAAGGGGCCGCTGCTCTTCAGATTTACTCAAACGCAGGAGGACGGGTGATAACTCAGGCCTATGCAGAACATGTCAGGCACAAACAGCCCACTGTTGCTGCTGCCCATGTGGGGACAGCCTGTCACCCGGGCTGTGGACACATCACAGCCCCTCGTCACCCCCAGCCCAGCCCGCCTCTCCTTGGCCTCCTCCGTGCTGCCAGCGCTGGGGCAGGGGCAGGTGAAGCCCACCATGAGGGTGTCTGAGCACGGGGGAGCCATTCGGGTGTGTAACGCACCGACCCAGTGCTGCCCTGGCTCTCTGACAGCCCGACGTCCTGCGATCCTCATCTCCTGTAATGCCCTCCAGCCTAGAGTGTGAAAGGGCACGTGAGCAATCTCTGAATGAATCTTAATGTGCAGTTATGCTGTATGTTGAAGAAATCAATTCTAGTTTTCAATGGTGATTAAGTATGTGTTTAACAATTGGTGCAATACTTCTAAAAAATAAATGAAGAAATTCCCAGTTTTAATCAGGTGAAATTCACGTGGTGAAATCCACTTCAGACTGGAATCCTCAAGCAGATTGCTTTCAAGCTCTCCTAATTATTCATTGTTATTAACATGGGTAAAGGTTGGAATTTTTGAATGAAAAATACACTCTAAATTAATGTGCTGAGACTTACTAAACTTTGTACTGAAAATTCAGACACTTTTCCTGTAATGTTATGTCTCTGTATTATGAGTGGTACCATGCACATTTATATTTTTTCATTTGTTCTAGAAAAATAGATTAATTATATGCATTTAGATTAATATTCACATTTAGTTACAGAGATTTCAGGCTGTGGAGCCACCATTCAGTACAACACAATAAAATCCTCAGTCCTGGCCCCATGTCTCTCTGCTCTTACAAATCTGCTGGCTCAAACTATGATTGTCTGCCTCATAACCTGGCTTTAGCCCCATTATCTGTATTAGGGGAAGAGAAATGAGGTTCTCTATCCCTGAAACTCATCCCACCATGAAATTGCAATGTCAGCAGAGTGTGCACTGGCTTCTGGGAAATGTTCTCCAAGTCCCACAGTTTCAGTTTAACCGTAAACTCCTTACCTAGCAAACAGAATGCAGTGAGCCTCAAGTGGTGTTCTAGGTCAATTTTGGAAGACTCCAGGGTTTTCTGTTACCTTTAATGGAATGTTAAGTGCTGGCTAAAGTGTGCGTCCATCATTAACACAAATACTGAAGGTTTCATTTTATTTCAGATTTTATTAGCATTACTTATAAGAAAATTAAATGTTTTGGTTTTAGTTATCAGCCAGCCAGTAAATTAATTTGGGAAAAAAAATATTTCTGAAAGAATTTAAATGAAATGTTTGCATCTGCAGTGTGTTTCCCTTGTTGCTTTTGAAATAGAGGAGGTATAGAACACTTAAGATTTCCCATTTCTAGACTGCCACTGGAGTTTAAATTAAGATGGCATCACTAGGTGATCTGTCATGACTTCTTGCATATCACATATCACACCCTACTGCATTTTATTTAATTACCCCTTTATTAAGCATAAATAGTTTATGATTTATATATGTCTTGCCTTTTCAGAAAGTGCTTTGCTTTCTTCAAAATAGACCCTTTTCTTCAATTATTCTGTTACAGTCCAGAAGATCTAACTGAGAAGTAGTTTAGTCAATTTAGCTACAAAATGATGAACATTCTCCTTCATTACTGTGTTGCTTTTGAGTCTCCAGGTAACTCTGCCTTACCCCACACTCCACCTGAAATTCAGATAAACAACATTTAGGAAAATGATGTGCATGCACTGAACATTCCCTATTACTTTTGTCTTCACAGCAGACAGAAGTAGAACTTGCTCTTCTCATTCCTTATAACAGAAGTATCCATTTGAGCACTACCATTAAGAATTCCAGTCTTCACCCAAAAAAAGCTTTTTTTTTCCCCTGAGACTGCAACATAGCCTTCAATATTACTGATGCAAATAGTAGAGATAGAAAGAACACCTGTATTGCTAGTGACACCAGCACCTAATTAGTATTGCATCATTCCCTTTCATTTCTAGAAATCCTAGAATATAACAAAATATTTTGTCTACAGAGTCACTCCTAGGGAAAAAATAAAACTGTTGGTGTTCATGAATACTCCCTAACCATATATCTATTATTCTGCATGGGGTAACAGATACATCTAAAATAATGGTTTAGGTTTGCATTCATTCATTAATTCTTGTTTTTTCTAAACTTTAGCTTGATGTGTACCCTGATTATTTATGCTCATATTCATTAGTATTCTTTCTTGCGTAGTATGAGAAGCAGGTAACTGAATTAAAATACATACAATGTATTTATACCCACATTTTTCTTGCTTAAAATATGTTTTGCCAGATGATTCCTTTGGCTCTGCAACAGCCTCAGATGTAGTCCTCAAATCTTGGTACCAGACTACTTTTAACTTCATAGAATCATAGAATCATAGCATCATAGAATGGTTTGGGTTGGAAGGGACCTTAAAGACCATCTAGTTCCACCCCCGATGGGCAGGGACACCTTTCACTAGACCACGTTGCTCAAAACACATATCAGAAATTCCTTATTGTGGTTTTCGAAAATATTCCTGATACGTGTCCTGGAAAAGAGATTTCTGCCAAGAAGCACAGTACAATATGTACCCAAATATGGCATTAATGTAAATATACAGAACAGCAAATTGCATGCCTTTACACAGTCCTGCAAAAAGGGCTGTAAAGCATGAAAATGGTGCAAAAGAGAAACTACTCATTGCTGTTGCTTTGATTTGTTCTCTTTACAAATTGTTAAGTATTTGAAACTATTTCCATAGAAATATACATACTTGAAAATAATTTTCAAAATCCACATTTGATTTTGATCCTACTTTATATATATTAAGTATATGTATGTATTATATATATGAATATATTAAGTGTATATATTACAAAGAAAGGGTGAATTACGTAACAGGTTTTCATGTGGTCTTTTCACAGTATGATAGCAAAAGATTTGAGAAACACCAAATATAACAGAATTTTAGAACATGGAAATTTGCCTCTCGGAAATCTGCCTCTCAGAACTAGCAGTTATCACCCATGTCTCCCATTTTCCCCACCCTTTTTCAGACCCCAAGTCTTTTTTCTGTTTATCAGGACCTGCAGTCCCCCACATCTTTTCCTACCCAGCCAAACTTTCTGAAACTATGCAGTAGTTCCCAGACTGTGAACCAAGGACTTCTGGTTGAAACAGAGTGGGATTTGTAGGTGAGTGCATTAAATAATTTTGAGATGTCAGTGATGACCAAACCCTAGAATGGCTAAGCGAGGTCTTCCTCAGGTGCATCTTGCTTACTTCAAGCTGGTATTAGTAGGACATTTACAGGGGCCAACTGTAACTGTAGGTTCTACAGATACATCAGGTCATTATAAAGTGTTCAGTGTGTTATGCTCTCCTCAGTATTCCTTGGAGGACTTTCATGATGTGAATATAGGAAACCATAAAAGTAACAGAGAAAACCCTGCTCCCATGTGTCATTGCAAATAGTAGGACGATGTAACTAACTCCCCTCACACAAATCCATAGTCTATTATTCTAATTTTTGTGAGCATTATGAGACTAAATGATTCAAAACATTTGAGCAAGTCTGAATTGATTAAAATTATGCAGTCTGTTGCATAGTGAGCACTTTAGTTATTCCGGTTTATGTGATCAGGAATGCTATACTTACAGCCTTCTACTTTTCTGAAGGTTACACTTCACTCTGCACATTATGATTGAACTGGAATCACAGATGTATTCTATGGGTCTATCCAGCTTTTGTTGTCCAGAAACGTGAATTCATATGAAGGTTTAGATATATGCCAAAATTATAGTAGACACTGGAAGAAAATGAAATGTCAGATTTTGATATATATTATTTGATAGTAGCCACTAGTTGCTGCCATTAATTTAACAAGTGATTTTTCTTAGCAACTCTGACATAAAGGGGAAAACCGTGTCTTGGTTCTTTGTGATATGAGCTGCTGCAAACAGGAGGATTTTTGTTTACCTTACTCTCTACAAGTGGGGTTAATTCCTCTAGCTGTCTTAATTCTCTTGAGCTGCTCATTAGAATTCAGACCAAAATATATCTGAATGAGAAAGCCATTTTAATGCACAGCTATAGAACAAATCATATGACTTTATTGTTACTTCAGTAATATTTCTTCCTTACCTTTTTTTTTTTGTTTGCTAATTTTTAAGGTGGTGTCTGAAGTAATGGGATTTGAGTCTCTTGAAAACAAAGATAAATCTGTATACTAGAATTCAAAATTTTAAAACCTGTAATACATTAGCATTTGTTGAAACTTCCAAAACTATAGCACTTCTATTTCTACAGAAAGTGTCAGTTATATGCTGGTGTTTGCATGAGCCAGATGGTGTGATTTTTCCTACTGATTCTAAGGAGGAGAAAGTACCTTTAGATTGTCAAGCTCATGGAAATCCCCACATACAGATACATGTTTTAGATTTTTTTGTAATTTTCAGAATATTTGGGCATTGCAATCCCATTCTGAGAGTCAGCATGCATTGGAAAACAACATAATGGAAACAGATCCATCACCTAAAGGGCTTTCTTGATTGTTTCTGATACTGAATAAGGAAAAAGTGTAAATGGAAGTGAATAAAGGGAAAACAACTTGTAAAATTTGAAATTATGTTCTCTATGCATTGTATCTATCCATTTGGATGGACTAATTTTGTCTAGTTTTACAACTTGTGTCTAACATCTGAGAAGATCAAAAACTTTGATTTTTTTTTTCCTAAGCACAAATTCCATAAAGCTGGAAAATACTGTCCCATTTTATAGGGAAATCAGTAAAGAACAGGTACATCGAATGACATGACTATGCAATATAGAACACCATAGCTGAGCCAAATCTGGAATGTTTTCACTTCTGAGTGACTATCTTACTCCTTTTTAACCATTTTCTCTTGCCTGTTTTCCTGTACAGACTATTATGCCACAGTTATCTATTCTACAGCTCTGCTAAGCCACACCTGTGATTCTGAGTTCAGTTTATTAATGTTGCTCACTTACAGGTGGGAGTAGTAAGCTGCAGGCACCCTATCCATTTGCTATATCTGACCCTGCTCATATTTTACACAAATTACAAGTGATGTAGGAGGACTGGGGGAACATATGGTTGATTATTTTTTCCAGACACCCTTTATCTTTTAACATAAAGTCATTCTTCACCTACAGAGGGAGCATAAGGACTCTTATCACTGTGTTTTGTCATATGTGGCAACCATTAGTTCTGCATTTTACTTTTTACTCATTATGTTTATTTCATTTGTGGATTCTTTAACGTTCTGCATGAATTCCACCTTGTCTTATTTGAATTACAGAATCTGTTTTTCTATGGCTGGAAGAAATTCAGTGGCAGTACTATCTTTATATATCCCCAGCACAACAGCACTGAATCTGCCTCTTCGCAACAAATGTGATTCATTAGACTTATCTAATGCATGGCACAACGTCCCCAAATGGCATTGACATGACTGAGACATGTAATGTGGGATTAGGAACAAGTGGCCAGAAGTTCTTCGAACTGGAATTGCTTGAACTCCTTGTAGTGTGGGATGCAAACTGTTGTTAAATTCTTCCTTCTTGATATTCCTCATGTAAATTTTCTTGCTTATTTGCTACTTTTTTCACTGATAAAAAATCACGTTCATTAGTTCTACACACTGTTACATAGCTATCAATCCATTAAACATAGCATGTGCCTATGGAGAAAAGGCACAAATTCCCACCAACAATGGAGCCTTGTGTTCAGCCCTCCCAGACAATCTAATTAATATTGTGGAAATATTCTCTTCAAAGTATCTATGCCATCCCCTTTCCTTCTTGGTCCAACTATTTCTACATTTTCACATTGGAATGCAGTCAACAAATGCAGGGTGCATTTTCTCTTTTACTTAGAACACATATAAGCTCATTGGAAATTTTTTGTTAGTATAATTTTCTGATAGAAAAGTCAGATGAAAAACGTATTAAAATATTTTCTATTTGCTTAATCCAAATTTTGAAATATTTTAATATTTAATATTTTGAAATAGTAAATGTCATTTGTCTTCAAGAAAAGATGTAATTGACTTTCTCCATCAGCTTATTGCCTTTTTTAAGTATTATATTTGGGTTTCTGTCATGCCAGATTGGTTAGGATACTTAGAAGAAAACAAGTCACACAATTCGGCGTTGGTTTTCCTCTAATGTGCTTCGATAATTAAGCAGAATACGATCATTCAGGATGGGTCCTGGGGTATATAGTCAGGCAGCCATCAAGCTCCAGAGTTTTGCGGTAGCATTACAAAAACATAATCTTGCATTGAATTTAACTGAAATTGAAACTACATGAAGTCAGCTAATTAAAGCAAACTGAATTTTGCTTCACTTCCATTTGGAAATAGTGAACATGTCTTGACTTTTTCTAAATCTCCATCCATTCTGGATCAACTAATTTAGAATTTTAATTTAATTTGAAAAAAAAAGTCAATTCTCATGACTTCATTCAAACTCTTAGATCATTAAGAAATTATTCAGGACTGAAATTTCTCCTTTTTTGCAATGCTATTTATGACTCTCTTAAAATTACAAAGCAAATCCTACAGACATTTCCTTAATATCCCTCGCATTATAAAGGTACTATCAAAAGTGTTTCATTTCTTACGTTGAATAAGGCAGGGGTCCTCTGCAATCAGAAGTTCAATCATTATAAAATGGGGCAAATGATAGTTTTACGGTGCATTTTAATTCAGGCCATTCTGACCTTTGGATTAAAAACAAATACAGAACTATGCCAGCTGAGTTCTCGTGTCTGTACCTCATTCACCATGAAAGTTAATGAAATAGGGTGTACTGATAATCATTTTGCTTCTCTAGTGTAGATGTTGCCAAGTTCTTCTAGTCTTTGCTGATTTCTGGCAAAGCATGGAAGCGCTTGGAAGTTTTCTGAGGCAGCTGTGAAAATGCAGAATGACTGCAAACTAGTCATGAAGGAAATACCTGTGCATCACACTATCAGTGCCACTTTTCAGAGATTTATGATCCCTATTATACTGCTTATCTTGTCTTTATAATATCAGAAATATTCTTTTAACAATTTCTGGTCTTAACAGTTTGACACAAAAGAAAATTTAAACAGTCTTTTTATGTGTATTGTTGCTCCTTAATTGAGATAGCGCACCTTTCCAGGAGATTATTCCAAAGTGATGGAATCTGCTAATCTACCTCACAAATTCCTTTCTCTTACAGCTAATGGACTCTTTGAGGGTTTCTTTGTTTAATTCTTTGGAGGTGAATGTAATTAATAAGACTTTTTGCCAGATAATAACCAGAAACCCTCCCCCCAAACAAACCAAACAAAAATCCACCACTCGTATAGCACAAAAATTGAGACTCTTAGATTATGTCTCAACCTCAGAACAAGCATCATTGCTTTGGAATTATTCAGTGCATTGGCTTAAGTATGATGCTTTCTATTAGGATTCCTACATTTTCATTCCTGTCGCTCACTCTCTATTGCTCAGGCTTCTCAATTCACTTCAAAACACCTTTCAGACCTTCTGCCAACAACTCATCTGAACTTAGCTTCTATTTACCTGGTGGCTGCCAGGCATCACCCTTGACCAGCCTCCACCTAACTGCAGTCTCTCCTGTCCCAGTCTTCTCTGAATTTCATGTATCCTAGTCCAGCTAATATAATTTTATCTTTGTCTATTGCCAACTTCCTTTATTCCCCAACAGCCTATGTATACAAATTTGCCTCCCAACTCTTCACGTCTGGCTCTTCTGCTTTTTGTATTAAATCAGATTTCCCCATTTCTTGGGCCCAGAAGAACAAGTGCTGGAAGAACAGAAAAGAAAATTGCCTTGCTGTCATGCACTGCTGACTCTCTAGGCTCATCTCGGTCTAAGGCTTTGATAATAAAATAAGAATTGAAACTTCGGTTATCATAAGCACAATAGAAGTCACATTGTTGACATAAAAAATGCACCTGCTATACAGATTTCAAGTCCAAAGCCTTTGTGGATGATAGTCTCACAAACAAAAGTCTTATTAATTTGATTCAGTGTAGGCAAAAGGATGAATATGAGGTCAAAGATCTGTTTTGACTTGCCTCTTTTAGAAAAGCTTAGCTTTTGTCAGGCATGCATTGTGGAATGTCACCATCCAAAGTTTTGCCTAAGTAATAGGTTACTGCAGAAGAGTCATTGACTGGCACTCATCCCCAGTAACAGCTGGTGCTAGGAGGTTCTGGATACTAAACTTGATGCCTGCCTTTGGCTTTGAAATGCTTAATGGTTTCTTTCTTGCTTTCCTGAGATGGCTTCACAACAGACTTGAAATCAGCATTGAAAATGATTGTCACTATAGTTTAATAGAAGGAAGTCTGATCATCAACAACTCCAGTGAAACGAAGGATGCCGTACAGTATCAGTGTTTAACCAGCATATGCTTGGCAGTATATTAAGCAGAGAGGCTGTTTGTCAGTCTCAGAGTAATGTGTTGGGTTGTGGGGGTTTCTTAACATGAATAATTCAGATCTTTACATTGCGTGGTAAGGTTCTAAACTGTAATTTGAATACATTACACAACAGTTACACTTTCCACTTGAATTTGGTTGGTTAGAATCGCAGGATTAGAAACAAAATGCTTGGTGGGAAAAAGTAGGTTTTTGTGGACTTTTGACTTTAAAAATAGAACCAACTAATTGGGAAAATATCTGGTACATGATCCCAATTTCTTTCCTTTAATGAAGTACTTGAATACTCCCCCATGCTATATTTCACTCACTGCTGATTTCTGAAGCACATATCACTTTGCCAAAGTACCTGAGACAAAGAACTACAGACTTAGACATAGAGTTGGATAAACTCCATCTATACTGAAGGACAGTCTGCATTTGTAACTACGTGAGTGTGAGCATTAGGGTAAGGCTGCTGGGCCAGAGGGAGGGGTGTGAAAGAGTGGCTGTGTGGAGCTTAGCTGCCAGCCATGGTCAACCCGCCAGAAGGATGTAAAAGTTTTATGAAGTAACTTATGCTAGGATTTTTCATTCTTTTTTCCTCCTCCATTGCTGACATATACGTATGAATAGCACATCCGGAAAAATAGGTAGAAAAGAATAAGGTAAATAACAGAAGAAGCTGGGCTTAGCAGAACAGTTAATTTTATTAAGATGTTGTCTGTGAATTGCCATACTTTGCAGTGTTTGCTTTAAGAGTTTTTTTTTTTTAAAAAAAAGGGTTCATTCTTATTTTTTAAATATAAATCTTCAAATTTTGAAAAGACTACATACCACCCAGTTTCTGTAATAAAACTGCCTTGTATCCTTTAAAACACATGTGCTTTTGTATGTACAAATGGCCCCCCCTTTCTTTTTTTTTTTTTGGTTATACATTCATTTTAGCTCTTCTAATCATCACCTTAAGTCTCCTGCCTGTTTGTGGGTTGTGTCCTGCTTTCCTCTCCCTTAGGGTGATGTATAGTTCTAGCAAGAGAAAGGTCAAATTGTGATCAGGAGAAGCATAATAACTTCACATATCAATGTACATTTCATCTTTCTTGACAAATGATCACCATTCCTCCTGAAAATTCCCTGCATCACATGGTCCCCTTTGACCTTTTGGTCAATAAATACTGCATTCTCTCTAACATAATTGAACTACCTTATTTGGCTGCAAAATCCCTTATACCAGAAAGTGTGATACATAGGACAGTGAAAAATGGCATTGTGGAAAGACTGCAATTTTACTATATAGCTTTTGGGTGAAGACAGATTTCCTTCATATTATAACCTCTTTTTCTCACTACCCAATAACTTGATCTAAATCAAACCAAAACACCCAGCATTTCATAGACCAAATGAGAATGTTTCTTTTAAAGAATTTTTTGGTGAAGTGTCTAGAACAAAAAGGATTTAAAATCTGTACATACTTTTTGGGAGGCTTTTTTATCACTGCAAACTGACTGGGTCTGGGAACTGTACATTCATAATTTATCATGTTAATCAATAGCAGTTTGTTAGCTAGCTCACCTCACACTCATCCACCCCAGATGGAGCTCAATATTGGACATTACTTACAATTTACAAGATTGTATAATTGATAAATCTGATAAAATTGACAAGACCTGTCCACATTCTAGAAGATACAACCTTCCATAGGGTTTAGGACCCATTTCTAGGTTTGAGGAGAGGCTACAGGAGTCTGAAGGCTGTAGGACTATTAAGCATTCTAAGAGCAAAATATTCCACACTTAGAGATCAATGATAAGACAAGAGAGGGAGAAAGCCAATACTGTAGGTTTTCTGTCTGCTTTCAAAGAATTTCTTCCTACAGATCAGTGACGTTTTTCATTTATTTGAAGAACAGGATCAAGACCACAACAGATAAACTGCAAAAGCTGAACTGTTGTCTTCTACTATGACTTATTTTAGTATTTTTCTTCTAAAAAATGAAACCTAGATTTAAAATCCTAGACTTTCTCATGGCAGTATTTCAGTGTTTTCTGGAGAGATCCTTGATCAAATAAGCACTAGTGGTTTTTAACCTCAATTGTGAGTTAATAAAGTGTTTTGCCTCGAAATAGTGCATTATACTTTCTACAGGGTGGTACTGAATAGTTCAGGAACACATAAATCATACTGAAACAGACTGTGATGCAATCACACAGTACTGTTTCATGACAGACTTTTATAACTGTCTCAGTTATAACTGAGCATTCCCTTGTGAAAAAGTGCCATTTTTCTTTGGTTTCTAGGCTTTTTATTCTGTCCCTTTTACTTTTTTCGTAACAGAAACTGTACCTGAAACTGCTAAAGCTTAAAGCTATCAGGAAATTGCCCTGAAACTGAAAACCTCCAGGAAATTGAATGGACATACTGCGCGCAACATCCAAGGTATTATGTCTTGGTTCTGTTTCTGGGGATTTAGTGTTGATGATTTGTATTATACACGACCACAGCTATATTTCTCTGAACACACTATTTTGACCAGCATTGAGGACAATAATAACATTAGACATACCAGGAGGAGCTTTCATACTAGGGAAAAGGTCAGTTGCACTCCCCAGTATGCCTATTGTCAAAAAATACCATTTAAAGAAAATCATTACAATGGTCTTCTATGTGATGACTATAAAGGAAACATCTATAAATATCTTAGCAATATACTGTTAAGAAGTGGTACTGGAAGGGAAATATTTTGTTTTCCATCCAGCTATTTCAGGGCAAAATTTTTCATCCAACAAAACTCCCAGTGCTCTGATCAATAACACTGTTCAGGATGGAAATAAGGTTTTATAAAACACTTCAGAACATGTATTCTAGATTCTGAGAGTAGCCACCGGTGTAATGAAGTTTTGCTCTATTGCACAATCCTTTAGTCGAACCCCTGCCAAACTTCTGTAGAGATACAAAGACTTACAAGACTATAGTTCAAGTATTTGCCTTTTCTCTTACTGAGGATCAGTTCAGTATTTCTGCAAAAAAACTTAGAGGTCAAACATGGTCAGGTCCTCACGGCTGTCCAGCTTTTACTAGTTTCTAGGTCATAACCCTTTCCAGATGGATTGTATTTCACCAGTTCTTTACAGTTGGTCAAAAAACTTTGACTTTATACCACATGCTTCTGCATTTGCAATCTGCTACTTTGCCCTCGTTATTGTATCTGTGTGTGCAAATCTCCTCTTATAGCTATCACCAGATCTCCAAATTTACAGACAGAGACCACCTTAGTTAGTCAAAATGACATTTTATCCATACCTGAAACAAAGGCAAGAAGAGAAGCTCATGGATGTCTTTATGCTAGTTCTCAGGAGTGCCCTTCTGAGAAGACAGCCCCATTAGGTGAAGTCTGGTCTTTGGAGAAGGCAGAAGGAAAATACCTTAGGGGGTCAAGCAACAGTCATGCTTACGATATGATATTAATATATTTGTAAGGAGTTCTGAAAATACTAACAAGAAGAATGACAGTCACAGACTATCTATGAATGATGGCACAGGCCTGGGATATTCTTGAGGAAACAGGAACATCGTCAGCAGAACATACACTAAGAAAATACTCCTTGTGATATTTTCCTGGTGTTTAAAAAGGCACTTCATTTGCAGATAAAGAGGATATTCTCCTATTTAACCTCAAGCACTCACGCACCTGTGTTGAAAGGCTGATCTTTGTTAGCTCCCAATACAGTCAATAGAGGCTGTGTTCATCATGGGAGGTCTGTGAGCTCCAGCTCTGAGGGATCTGCTCTCATCCACTGGATGATGGGAAAGTTCACAAGAGTGGCCTTCGAGCTGGGGTAGCAAATGCGTTGTGACTATCAACCCCTGACATCAGATCAAACATTCTTGTCTTTGTTGAAAAAATATCAAAATATTTTCTTAAAAAGGAAGCTGCTCCAAATTGTTTGGGAACTGAAGGGGGTGAAAATTTATTATGTTTTATCACATCCTCTTTTTTTACTTTATGTCTTTGGCTTATATTCACTTGAAATATATGTGGGAAATGAGAGGGTTTAAAATAAAGAAGCAACCCACTCTTTCTTCTCCCAGGTTTTTCTTATTTCACCTGAATAACATTGTCAAAAGATTTTTAAAGTGGAAATAAAGTAGAATAGACACATTTCTTAAGTCTTCTGAAAAGTGGAAGTGGGAAAAAAATAAAGAAAAAGCAGCTTTTTCACTTTTGGTATTTTTTTGTTCCTGATTTTTAATACAGCAAAAGGATAAAGCTATGCAAGGAGAAGGAAAAAAACCTCTGAAAACATACAGCCTACCATGAGGAATTTAATTTATTTTTGTTTTGCTTTACTTCTATAAGATGGATCAAAATGGCATCTGGGTCAAAATGAAAGAATGTGGGGGGTTTTAATTTGTGAGTGCTTGGAAAAGTTAGATTGGTGAATGCTGAATCATGGCAAATAATCTGCTGTGAAGTTATTTCTCCAGTCAATCTAATCTGATTTTTTGCCCATGAACTGCAGAACAAACCTTTCCTTTGAGGCATGGACCTTAGCTGAGAAGCATGAAGCAACCTCCAGCATTCTCCTTTGGCTATTGCATCACATACTGTTTTCCTCTCTGTTTTGCTTGGAGTTCAATCCGACAGATTCTAGACATGACAGGGCTGGTGAAGCCAGTGACTTTCTGTGGCCAGTCCTGTGCATGTCTCACACCAGTTACCACCCCAGACATCTGACTGAGCTGCTCGTGGGACAGCTCCTGAACCCAATCCAGGCTAAAATGGAACAGAGTTGTTAAGGTTATTTAATCTAGTTAAACAAACCAGGCTAATTCATTCCCCAAATAGTTTAGAAAGCAATCCCAGAAGGAGCTCTGCTTGCAAACATGGTTTCCTCAGGCTGAGGGGAGGTGCTGAGCTTTAACAGGGAGATAGGGCAGCATATTTTGTACCACCCCAGGTGTGCAGGGAAAAAGATGTGGGATCCTAGCTTCATGCATTAATAATACATTATCCCACAGTAATGAGGGCATCAATAAAAGAAGAATGGCACCATGAAGCCAATTCCCTGTCTCTAATAAACCAGTTTTTTTTCAAGTTGCAAGGATAGCTAAGCAGAGCCCTGGGATTTCAGGCCCATACATCTTTCTTTCTTTTTTAAAATGAGGCAAACCTTTTCTCAGAAGTTATTTGCACTCAAGAACGATGACAAAACAGATGATTATGTTTGTTTAGATGTTGACAGTCTGACAAGAACAAAGCCTGTTTGAAAAATGCAAGTCCTTTTTTCCCCACCACATGAACATTTTGAGCAAAAGAATCTGGCACTGGAAAGAATGTGCCAAGACCCACTCACAGAAGCTATTATTTATATAGTACAATATGCTCATATCATCAAGACCTTGCTCTCTGAAATATACACCTCAGCTTGAAAACTGTCAGTATCTACAAGAAAAGAGATGTTGTTTTTTTTTAAAAAAAAAAAAAAGTGCTACCTAATGCTCAAGCATTGTTGCTTCATTAATATATCTTCACTGAGCAGAATTGCTAATTTATACCTATAAAATAATTAGCATCTGCCAGATGTACTTCTACTGTCATCAAGCTATAGGAGAAGTATAGGTTGGTTCACATGTGCTCTGAATCTAATTCAAAGTAAATGGCAACGTCTACTGATGCCTCCAAAGAACAGGCAGCTGCCACCACGTTATTGTATTAGGACAGGGAGCTGCTGCTTAAATATTAATGACATTAAACCTACAGCATTTTCTTTATATGATTATTCCTATTTTTACCATTGTCTTTTCAACTATTCAGTTTGGTCACGTTCCAAAGATGTAACAGTAAACCATAAAACATCTTGCACCTGATGAAAATTTAAAGTGTTTCAAGTTCATTTTGAATCCCAAAATACAGTAGCTTGACAGAGCTGCTTTTCCTAAAGGAGGACAATAAAAGATTTAGAACAGAAATGACCCATCACTGAGAAAAGTGACTTATACTGACCTAAGTACACATACCTATATCCATCCATATGTGACTATTTTTAATGAAAGTTTTTCCTAAGCACTGTGCAGAACACTCCAGGAATAGATGCTTATTTGTCAAAGCCAACTGCTGTTCTGGTGCCATCTTCTCTTAGGTGTATAAAGACACATACATGCATATATTTATTAATTTATTAATAGCAACATGGTGGACTATCATTCCTTGAAGAGATTCCTAGAATTACCTTGGAAAAGGCTGCAAATGACAGGAATGGAGTGGGAGAGAAGTACATCACAAGATGGATAAAAGGGTGACTCAGGAGCCAGAGCCTCAGCTACAGCAAATTACTGCAGCTTCGTTGACTTCTGTATGCACAAACACACACCCACACCCCCCAATTTCTCTACAATCATGTCCTTACTCTCAGTAAGTAAGCAAGTCAAGACTAATACAGCTCCTTGAGAATGGGGGCTGAGAAGGCAAGAAATGGAGTGAATTGCAATTTTTAATTTTTTTTTTTTCCCTAGCTTGAGAACTATAGTGAGGAATAACAGCTTCATGGAAATAAGGAAGATGTCACATTACATTTTTATTTAGAATTTTTACTCAGGTGGCAGTAGGAATGAAATTTTTGATCTGGGTAGTGTTCAGTGGTATTGTCTTTTTTGAGCATCACATAACTTGACACCTCTGCAGCCCAAACCTAAATCTGAAGTTTTCAACAAAAAGGAGTCCCTTTTATGCACCCCTCTACATACATTTCATGACTATTTATTTGAAGTTAGAAGTATTTAAAGAATTTCAACCTCCCACTTCATGGAATACTTTGTAAATACTGATCAGGTTAAAAAATGTTTGCAACAGACAGCTTATAATTAATTTTCACAGATTTTGCTAGAGAAAAAAAAAAAAGGAAAAAGAAAAAAACATTCCATTAACACCCTTCAAACTTACACAGTGTGAATGAGGCAAGCTAAATATTCTCTGAAGATGCAGTTCAAAAATACTCCAAGAGAAGAGAAAGCTGACCGACGGAACAAACCAAGAAATGCAGCAGTTTCACAGTTGAGCACTGTGATCTTTATGTTTCCAGAAGGTTCAAAGCAACAGAAACAGCTCAGCTGGATAGGATTCAGCCTCATTCTGTCCTACCTGCATAATAAGGAGACCTCTCACCTTCACATGTTTATGTTTGGAAGCACAAATGGGTTCTTCAGGGTAAAAAAAACCTCCTTGATGTCCAAATAGCCACAAAGGCGTTGTTTCTTATTTTTCTTTTTTCTTTTTTTTTTAAGCAGCCTTCCCCAATTTGCCCTCATCCTCACCCTGGAATCTATAGCACTTGCTATCTTCAGAGCTGTACTTTAATAAAATTAAGGTTTTATCACTACAATGCAATGAGACAAAACCCAAGCTGGTATCATTATGTAAGATAACAAGAGCTTTTTAATACCCACCAGTAAAGGAAAAAGGAAAGCAAACATTTCATCTTTAATTATTCCTGTTCTTTGGTGTAGGAGATGGCATTGTTTGCTTTAGTGTGCAGGTTTTTTAAAGCGGAAAAGCTATCAATCTGCTTCCTACAGTGACTGCAACAGAATTGGTCAGTGAGGGAAGGAAGGATGTGGGTTACAATTAAGTGCTCTTCAAATAAAGCTGTTCACTGAGCAGCAGGTGTAAGCAAATAGGGAAGCTGGGTGTGGGAAGAGTGCTCACAGAGAGAACGACAAAGGAGGGAGTCAGTCTGGGGAGTGCAGACTGAGATGGTAAATGTTGCTCCTTCAGGCCTTTTTAAATCAGTGAGTATCTCTGAACATTGACATGTGAAGATCCGAAATAAGTAATCACAATGCAAATGAAAACTTTGTTGAACAGTTATTCACTATGTGTATGCAAGTGCTGGCTGTGTGTACATTGTTCTTGTAGAACTGGATACCTAGTTAGAATCTTGTCCTGCATTTCCACAGTGTAGTGACAGTGGAAGCAGAACCATGTGGTAACGTCTACTACTTGTCTAATGTATGCTGACCCCTACTCCTTAGGTTTAATTAAAAGCCCTGTTTAAAAAACACTTAGGATTATTTATGCATACTTGCAATGCACAACCAAGCTATCACGTTTCCCCAACAGCTTCTATCTAGAGTGAAGGCAGAATAAGGATCTTGTTTTTATTGTTTTCTAACCTGTTTGGTGCACAGACACAGCATTAAGTAGATGACAGAAAATTTTTCTCTTACAGCTTTATCTCCAGGCAAGTGATCAAGGCACTGAACTGGGTGAAGGTACATTTCTACCTCATTCAGCATCTGGAACATGCAAATAATCCTTTTCTGCCCTGCCAAGGCAATGCCTTGTCACCTTTGCATCATAGTGAGGCTCCAGGGCTTTGGGAGGGCCAGGCTTAGGGTGGAGCGCTGGCATACAGTCATCCAAATCACATCACTCTTGTCATACTTCATGGCACAGCTTAGGTGTGTAAGAACCAGTATTCTCCCAGGGGAAAAAAAAAAAAACCAACAACAAAAAAACTTGGCATAGCTTGGGGGGATAGTCCTGGCATAAGCCAGAGCCTTTTTCCAGTAGTTAGTCAAGATGAGATAAACATTTGTTGCAGAAAAGAAAATTTAGCTGTGTAGAAACATTTTGAGTTGTACATCTTATCCCTGGGAGCAGCAATCGTTTCCCTGGTAGGCTCTTTCTGTGTCAGTAGGTAGGAGGCCCAACGGAGAAAGATCTGTAAAGTGAAGTGGTTGGTGCTGAGGAGCTGGTGTGAACACTGTACATGTTTTAGGGTGTTTTGTTTTTTTTCCTTTGAACTGACCACCTTTTAGAGGTGAGGATGCAATAGGTGTCCTTCTGGAGCATACCTGGTTTAGCCTGACCCAAAAAGCACCTTGGGACTGCTCTGTGTCATGAAACAAAGCTCGGTAAATGACAACTACCGAGATACTCGCTCTAGAAGTGTGCTTTGGATCTGAATAAGAAAGCTAATGTAAATGCACCCATAGCCTGCACAACTAGTGTATGAGGGAAGCAGACCACAGGTGAAGTCTGGTCATTTTCTGATTACCTACTTTCTAATTCAGGTAAGTGAAGTCAAGACAGCCAGGAGAAGTTCTAAGCCTTTGCTAAACCTTACCTGCACACCTGTGACTCCTCTATTACAGGAAAGAAATAACTGTTTCTAAGTTGAGAAGTAAGGTAGGTGGTCTGAATTTGGCCCCCTTCATCCTTGGCCAGCACAGTACAGCTCTGGAAAACACGTATGCTTCAGTGGTTGTAGCTTTAGAGCATGATGGGGAAAAATGGCAGTAAAAATATCCCTGAGAAGGGTTTTTTTCCTAATAAAATATTTAGCTGATAGTAGATATAAAGTCGGTGGGCCTCTAGTTGAAAGGAAGTGCCTCCTCCCCCTTGGACTTTCTCCAGCTCACAAATCTCCATCTGCTAATTGGCCTTAATCCACAGAAAAGAAAGACTTCATAGAACATGGAAAATACTGAAATGATACATCAATCCATTTTTATGTTTTAAGCCAAAAAATGTATTGCTTTAACCTGGAAAGCTAGGTAATTGAATAAGTAGCTTTAAAAACTAAAACCAGAAGTCAGTGGGAGAATTTTAAAAAAACAGGGGGTTGGGAAGTCAAGTTAAGAAACATGTTAAGTAGTAAAAAATTTTTTTGCTCAGCAAATGTACACATTGTAAAATAATCAAAATCAGTCCTTCCTCAACAATAGGAGCTGGTAAAAGAATGACACAGTTAATATGTTTTCCATGCCTTCTCATTCTGCTATTAATGCCTTTTTTTCTGTTAGAGTGGGTCCTTCTGCATGAACACAAGCTGCTCTTTGAACCAAATCCCTCAGGTTTTCAGTTATAAAAAACTCCTGATAAAAATAAAATATAAAAAAGCCCTTTAGGGACTTTTAAGTTAGAATGAAAATTGTAGCTTGCTCTGCCTCAGATTTTTCCACTCATTTTCTTTTCATACAAGGACCGAGCTTCATCAATAAAACTAAATGATAATAACACATTAGTCAAGACACTTCTGCACAAAACCTCTCCCATTAACACACTAAACTTCACTCCCACAGAATTAAAAGATTAAAAATAAACTAATTACCCAGAATTTAGCATCCTAAAGTAACCGGTTCCAGCCACCTGGCTCACAGCTGCTATGGAAACTATTCAATTAATCAAAATAAGGGTGGTTGTTTTTTTCTGATTATTTAAAGGAAAAAGAGAAAGGAATGAAAACCCCCACACACTCAGTAGAAACAACCTTCCCTTCTGAAATATTCCAGAGAGATTTTAATCAGTCCAAAATGTTAACATATGAATACTACTATTGCAGAGAAGTTGGAGCTTGTAATAAGATGGTGAAAAACTTTTATTCTCCTCTCTGGCCTCCTAGCACCATAAATGTATGAACATCTGGTACAAAAGTTTATCCTTTGTATAGTGTTTGGTGAAAATCAGAGTGAAGGAATGACAGCTTCAGCTGTCTCTCGCTCTGTTTCTATCACATTGGTGAAGACGAATGAGCGCTTCATAGCTAACAAACATCCCAGCCTATGTGTGAAAAGTTCTGCACAGACAAATCATGTTTGTTGACACATGGTCACACTGTATGTGTGGGGAGTAGGAAAGTGTGTATGTAGAAACATGTCTTGCATTCACCTGTGACTTGTAAACACATTTGCAGGAGATGAGGATTAAAATGCTAATTTAATACTGCCCAACTTTTTCAAGAGAGATTAAGGATATCAGGTAGTAAACCCCTCATAGGGCCCTTTGAAAGCCAAATCTGAATTGCCTTTAATTATACTAATTAAATGATTTATTATTAGAAGTGATCTGTCAAGCCTTAGCCCTGGTTTCGATGGATGTGGAAAGAGTAAGACTGTAACATAGAAACAGAAGAAAACATGAAAAAAAGAAAGAAAAAAAATTGGATAACTGGTGTAGTCCAAATTTAGATCTCTACAATAAATCATTATCAAGTGGAAATGTTTCTAGCTGTGTCCTTCAGTCATATGGACTAGATCCAACTTTTTTTTTAATACTTTAACCTGTGATCTAAGAATAAATATGTTATCAGTACTTTTAACCTTGGCAGGTAGCACAAAATTTTAGAAAATGGCTTATATCAGTTGACAAGATAGCCCTACAGACATCTACTTGGTAAGCTGAGCTTGTTAAGATAAACTGTTCTTTAATGCAGCCGGGTACAAAATCGCACATCCAGGCCCAAGAAATGAAAGATATGTCTACAGAACTTACATAGGAGAGGCAGGTGGAAGCACAGGTTTGACACAGATTAATTTCACCAAAATTTAACTGTCTGAATATTTAGTAGTTCTCTATGAAAACACAGGAGACAGATTTATCTTCAGGGGACTGTTCACATATCTGTGTTACAAACCCATCCCAGAACAGAATGAGTCATCTTCTGAAAATGCCTGTTTGACACTCTTTGTAATAGAGACAAATCTAAACTTTTTAAACTATCTGTCTTTGGGTGGGGTGAGAATACAATCAAGGTGGGTTCAGTTCCAGGAGAAAGAGCTGCCTTACACTGCTGTTGCTGAGCCCTTCCAGTTCTCCTCTTTTTTTTCAGCATCTTCTTCTGAACTTTTCTTTCTTTTTTTTCTTTTTTTTTTTTTTTTTCTCTCATTCTTGGATGAAAAAGATCCCTAAAAGCTTGAAAGATCACAGTGAACTAACAATTAAATACAGGTGCTCATGCGAAACTAGGGCAAAAAGACTAGTGATTCATAGCTTCACAAGTCACAAGCCAATGAATAGGAATAGTACATAAGGACCATTTTGCGTCTGTATAAAACACTGGTGGGACAGGCATGGAAATACTGAACGTGAGTCTAATTTTTACCATTTTCAAAAGCATGTTGAAAAATCAGAGATGTTACAGAGAGTAACAATATCCACATTCAAAGACCGGAGGAAATGTATTCTAGCAAAAGACTCAGAGATCAATTTAACCTAGTGAAAAGACAGACCGAGCAGAAACAACTTAGTAACAGTGTGTAGCATGTTTTCATGGAGAATACACCACTTACTAAAGGACTAGGTGGCACAATAGCTCCTTTTGTTCTTTAGCTCTGCTGAATACAGATATGCAATGCAGCCCTGACTGGGTAGAACTGGTGTAACGTACAAAATAAGATAATAAAGTATAACTATGTTGATCTTGAGCAAAGTGGTATTATGTGTGCCTTACACACATTGGTGGGAGGCTCTGGAAAGAAAGAACATGCCTCTGTTTGGAAATAGTATTTGAAAATGTGGGCTAATTTGGCTGGACATCAAGGCTGATTCCTTTGAATATCATAAAAATTGAAACAAAGGGATCCAAATGGGAAAATGAATAGTCCATATCACATTGATGTACTCATTTCAGTTTCAGTGAGCTATTTGATCTAGCTATGTAGCCAATAAAAGTTAAGATGAAAAGTGCTCAGGAACACGCACAGAACAGTACAACTTTTCAAATATTTATGTCTTCGTCTTAGGGTTTTTTTTCTCTTTCAAACTATCAAACGGCATGCGTCTGCGTTAAAGAGAGACTTTCATGCCAGCAAAAATGTTCAGATCTTTCAAACTAGAAACTTAAATGCATTTACCTTTTGGATTATTTTTTGTAATTTTGATAACTGGCATTCCACTGGGATTGGTATGTCTGCTGCCTGGAGGTGGGTAATGGTCCCACAAGGATATGCTTTTCTTTCTTCAAATAAATATAGTCATACATTAGCAGGAAAAGCATCCTGGGAGAAATTTACTTCTCAGATTGCCAACGTTGCATTGCAGCTAGGCATTGTTATTGCTTATTTGTATTACAGTGGTGTGCAGTGTGGGTGAGGCTGCCATTACACAGCAAAATAAAGTCTCTCCGACAGGAAGTCTTTCATAAAACTGTGGAAAAGGAATTAACAGCTCAAGGAAGTGGAGACACTTGCTGAAGGTCACACAACAAATCATAATCAGAGCTGCTGGGAAGTCCAGGATCACTCATTCCCTTTGGCCCAGGCTGTTGAACCAGTCCAAGGAAAGATGTCTTCCTATCTCCTTTGTATATAATTAATCTGTCCAGACTATCAGCTGGCATAAATCAGACAAACCCCACTGAAGTCAACAGACATGCATTTAATTATACCACCTCTAAGTATAATTTGCTATAGGGTTTGTCATCACAATTCTTGAATTGAGCTTAAGGAAAATGAAATTTGAAAAGAACACAATCGTAATGAAATACAAGTATAATAAAAATAAAATAAGAAAATATTCTGAGAAAGCATAGAACAAATGGAAGATACAATTTAAAAGGAGCTGTGACTGATGGGAGGAGCTCAGGGGGGGTCCCCAGAGCCTCCAGGGGCCTTTGTTAACATTTTACTACCCAACTGATTCTTCTCTCAGTGACTGCTCATCCCTTTTCCAAATACTGCTAAATCAGCCCTTCCAGATGTCACTCACCCCATGGGAATCTCAAACACTGAAGAATGGCTTGCTTTGTTTCAGAAGATGTTTGATGCCATCACAGAGCAAGTATCTTTTTTCTTTAATTGTTCCAGAATCTCCTTGCGCTTAGCTACCAGCTCTCTGCTGTATCATCAGTTTGAACTATATACCTCTGACACTTTATTATCACTATTCTCTGTGGATTTCTAAGGATCAAAGTATAAACTACAGAGGTGTAGGCCAACAACTCAAGAGCATGGAGCTGGCCAGTCTTCAGCAGGCAGTGCAACTCACCTTCTTCATGCTGGAGGGAAGTTCTGTGAGAGCTTTTTATGCTGGGAAATTTCCTGCTCACTTTTGGACCAGTCAAAGCTCTGAAACATAACTGGTTTTAGATGAGTGTTTTATTGCCTTCCCTTGCATATTCCCTGATTTCTAACCTTACTTTAAAAAGAGAAAAAATGTTTAAGTGACAGAAAAAGATTTCTTGTTTTTTTCATTCTCTCACTAATTCAGCTTGATCAATTGTGCTGTATGTACATGGAGACTATCAAAGGTCAAGAAAAAAATGTGGTACTTCCCAATTCAAAATATACATAGCACATAATTTCTACCCATCGATCCAGAAAAATAGAGCTGCAAAACCCAGAGCCTACTGTTAAAGGAAAAATTCACACAGAAGTGGGTACCACTGGGCTTGCTTTAACCACAACTCAGAGTTGGGCCACCACTCCAGTGAGTGGTACAGACAAAGGGATACAGCATGGCTTATATACGCTTATCAAATCATTAGTCAATGTCTGAAGTTTTTAGGAGTTTCCTTTGGTCTTGTCAGTTCTGCGAATCCATCACCTGACTGTCCCAGCTGATTCATCTATTCAGTTCCCATCTCTGCCTCGGTTCCAAGGTCCTCCCTGGATCATGATCTTCTTTCTGCCTGCTTTAGCTCACACAGTCCTTCAGGCACACTTAGTCTTTGAACAAGCAATTCCTATTCATCTATATGAATTTTTCTAAAAACATCTGCATTTCTGAGAGGACCTGTGTACACAAATTGATCATCAATTGTTTTTCTATCCTCCTACTGATTAGGTTTACTGGGTTATAAACCAGCCTTGGATTAGGGCTATACAAGGACCGAGGCCTGGTTATACCAGGTAGCAGCTCCAGCACTTTAAATTTCTTAATTAAAAATACATTTTTCTTAACACCTAATAGATGTGTTTGAATGAGAAATTCCTAGGATATACAAACATCTATGCTATGTCCCTACTGATATGGAACCAGTCCTTGCGAACCAATGAACCAAAACCTTCAAGAGTCCCTAGGTTATTTACGGTTGTGCTCACTGTAGCATGAAACTGCTGGTCTTCCACTATTTTCCCTCTGAGATTAGTCCACTGTTTAATTGATTTCACAGTCCAGGCTAATATGGCATGAGGTGATGCCTGCAAATTGACTAGTGTGGTTCACATCATGATAGTACAGTAAGAGCTAGCACAGCACAATAAACAAAAGGAGAAGAAAATGTCGGGATAAAGCACAGACATGATGCCCAGGCTGCCTATCCCACATGCAAGGAGCTAAAAGGAAAATTCCCTGGCAATTCTGTTCCCAATTTAACTTTCTGGAGGTAAAAACTTATGGTCTCCCGCCAGCTCTGGCTAATTTGTAGTATCAGGCCCTGAGAGAAGATGACAGCTGCAGACGGTGTGGAAGGAAAGCCACCTTGCAACACATTTTGTCAAGTTGCAGTCTCTGGCATTGGCCCAGGGCCGGTATTGCTGGAGACATGATGAAGTGTGAAAAGTCCTGGCAGGCATTTTAGACAAATAAAAGATGGGAGGCAAGGGAAAATCAGGACCAAAAGAGATTAATATTTGTGAGGTTTATAGCAGAAGAGGGAAAGCAATAGGAAGTAAGAAAAACCCCACAGGGAATTTAGTGCGACAGCAGCAGATTAAAAACAGGATGGACCTGAAGAGGAAGCTTATTTTTTTCCAGCTGGACCTTCACCTGAGAGCAGAGATCAGGTTGTGAGCAGCACTCATAGAAAAGTAAATAAGCAATAATGAGAGAATTTGCAGCCCCAAAATGTGAAAAAGTTCAGTAAGGCTATGTGTGTGTGTAGTGGGGGGACCAAGGAGTAGAAGAGTGAACAGTTTTCTAAGCTGGGAATGGTAATAGCAGTACGGCACCATGAAAGTCTGCATTTACCATGGAGGCTAACTCTGTAGTCTTGGTGTCACATGTGTGGGTTGGTGGCATCGTAGCTGCACACAGAGGTGGGAATCGCTGGACACCCCTTCCCTTGAGTTCTGGTTCCCTTGGAAAGAAAGATCTGAGGAGGGAGAAAGATCTTTCTAGGGAGAAAGCCCCAGGAGTCTGATCTGGAGGAGCAGGGATGATCATAAGGATTCACTAGGTGACAGAATGCAGGTGCATTCACTGCCTGACCCCACTGGTTGGACCTGCTGGGGTCTGTCTGATCTGCTGGAAATCTCCTGTATCCTGTGTGAGCTGGGAATACTCTGGGGGTTTCATGGAATAAGGCAAACCACGTCACACAGGCGAAAGACAAAATCATTTGGAAGAAATTAAAAAAAACCTGAGAAGTGAAGCCTCAGAGAAGGGCCCATAGGCAGAACGTAATGTACAAATGGCAAACTTCACACCAAAACTCAGATGTTCTTGTTTCCTGGTGTATGGTAAATTCCTGGATTGTATTCCTTTGAAGATTCTAGCATTTTTTGTCTGGCCAGTTCATTATATCAAAGGTTGAAGCTTTGGATGAATTTTGTTGGTCATGGGCCACCAGCAGTTCTAAGAGGAAATCTGGTGCTATTTTAGGCAGTAACTTGCAATGGCTAGATTTTGCCCAGTGAAATCAAGATTATTTTTTTCTTATTATATTCTTCTGAGGAAAAGCATATTCATATCCTAATTACGCACTACGTCACTGCTAGAACACAGGATAGCAGTTCTTAGCTGATGAGGCAGAAGTTACTGGTGGAGCACAATTTTCTGTAGTGACATATAGTCACACTGCAGCGGAAGCAACCTACAGAAACCAAGCAACTGAACCCTGCTCGTATCATGGAGGACCAGGTGGACAGTAACAGGACTTGGCCACAACAAATGAGAAGACAGTATTACACAGCAATTACAATCGATATTTTGTATAATATATTATTATTATTATATAATTATATTACATATCATATATATGGTAATTACATAAAGATAATTACACGGCAAAGTCAAAAAGAGTTGACTGGGTAGTCATCCCAGTTGCAGAGCTGGTGTCCAGAAATCAGCAGCATAAATAAGGATGAGGCACAGGGATCCCTTTGATGGAAGGAAAAGGGAAAAGCAGTAGGCATCCATGGTGTATGGTAGTTCTTCTGACTCTTCCTGCTGACTTCAAGTTTGATGAATCTCCACCCTCTGTTCTCTCTTAAAAAATCTACATTCCAATCTCCTCCTCTTGAGTCGTCTCCATTTGTCTTTTATCCCTGTTACTTTTCAGTCCCTGAGTAGTACTAATTTCATCAAGTTTTCTCATGCACATATTTTGTCTCAGCTCTGTCTGTCTGCTACTGACAGAGAGATGTGGTCTCCAATCAAGTGTGAAGGCCAGAGAAGACAGACTTTTTAGACAGGAAAAGAAATTATAGTCCCTCTGTCTTCAGAATATAGTTTTTGTCTCTTCATTCTTCTCCAGCAGAGTTTGCAGTGAGTCTGAGCTATTAAGTCTGTCTAGAACAACCTGATTACACTCAGAAAAATGGGGGCATTTCAGGTGCACTGTGTGGAAATACTTAAGCTCTTCTCCTGACCTCAGATAAGCTCAGTGATACCTGCCTCAAAGTACTGGGAAGTTTTGCTGTAGGACTTTCCCTAAGCTTATGCTGCAGCTGTAGTTTCTTGCTGTGGGTTTGAGTGAATACTGGGATGCATTTCTACACAGAGATGGAAGATTTATCATGCCTGTAGGTATCCTAAATGGCTATAAAGTCTCTTTCGATGCACTTTTTCTGGCATTTTAATTGCAGTGTTTTGCAATTTATTTCAGTTTCAAGTGCCACTGGCATGAAAAAGCCCTTTATTGCTAGGATGTTGTTGAAGCAGTATAAAGATGAGAACTCATCATTTCTGCCAGAAAAGCTTGCTGAAGGGCTGAATGTCTTGAGGATCAAAAGGTGTAACCCTACCTTTCTTTCAGCCTTCAATGAAGAAATTCATGTTAAAGCAAGGAATGCAGGTTTACAAACTAATTTAAGTGGGTGGAAGAAAGACTGGAGCAATGTATTCTGATGACAACATACATCTTCAGGAAGGAAAAGGCTTGACTACCCTGTTTTTCCTTGCTCTTCATCATCTGAGTTAACATAATACTTTGAAGATGGTATTTTTTGACAAGAGAACCTCTTTCTCTTTCTGCTTTTAAGAGGATCATGGATTACACAAGTTTCCCTCAGACAGCTTGACTTATGAAGTATATAGATGTTTGAGAAAACAGCTTTTGTGACCATCTTATATTCTTGATTGTCCCTAAGCAAATAATTTAAGAAAAGGAAGAAATTAATTTCCTAAGAGCAGTGAAGAAGAGGGAGAGTGAAGTGGCAGGCAAAACCGAACTATTAAAACCAAGATGTAATCACAATACCATGTCAGGATATGGCTTTGCTGTTATTCTGTTTAATACATACCTGACACTTCATAAAACATTTACCATGGAAATATTTATGTCTACTGCTTATGTTCAGCAAAGGTTTGTCCCTCATGTCTGTGCAAGACCCACCTGAAATCAGAGGGTGCCTCAAGCATATAGTTCTAACTGTATGGATCTTCTAGAAGGATCATGTCCTGAGTTTCTCCTGCTGTGCCATGGGTGATGCAAAGAAGTCGTAACAGTCGTGCCTATAAGAATCAGGCAAAATCAAGATTCCAGTGGAGAAGAAGGATGTGTAGTCACTAGAGGTCTCACTGGGGATGTGAGACTTAGTTTCACACCCCTCACAATTATCCTGTATTTTTTCCTTGGCAAATAATTTTAATTTTTCATGTGTCAGTTCACCCTAAGTGAAAAGACAGTACTTTATTAAAAAATGCTGTGACGATCATTATTGAAAGTGTGAGAGGTTCCTACTTGATAGGGACCATATTTAAACTTAACTGTAAGTCCATACAGACTGTTGTCTGTGCCTGTCATTGCAGTCATAAGCTTCAGAAGAAAAGGAAATCTTTACATCTTGTGCTCTTTCAGTCTCATTTATATATTATGCATATCCACAGTTCCACAAGCCCCTTAACAGCTGTGATTTAGGCTTCTTATGGTTTTCTTTTACTGAGTTCCCTGCAGCATAGAAAGGGTTTGTCCCTACAAATGACACAGACGACGGTAGAAACTGTTAAGTGGAAAAGAGAAATTAAGGGCTTGTACTAGGTCTTAAAAAATGAAGCTGGATCAAACAGCAGGATCTCGAGAAACAATTTAGAAAATTACCACAGGACAGGAGACAGAAACAGAGAGCAACAACTTTTAGGCACCATGGATATTTCTTTATGTGATGAAGGCATTAGGTAGAAGAGTATAGCAATCTCAGAAGTGCCTACGAGCCCTTCTCCACCTGCTTCTTTTTCACATGGAAGCTTCTCAGATAACCTGCCAATGCACTGCCTGCTCCTGCATTTGGACATGCCCACTATTACACCAGTCTGTTTACTGCCATGGTGTTGATGTAGTAAGCATGGGAATTTGAGCACAGAGGATTTCTCATGTTTTGGAGAATGAGACTCAGCGGTTTGTTACTAAAGCTGTTTGGCCTTTAGTCATCCTGCTAGATGCCCTGCATCATACCAGTCATTAGTGGTATGATAAGTACATTGATCAGGTACACACATTACTGGAATATTGCCCTGTTACTGTTATTGACTTTTTTCCATCTCAGAGTTTCTCGTATTTTATGTCTGTATCCAGTGCTTCCATATACGAAAGGGAAGGAAAACGAGAATGTGTTCTTTTCTGTCAGACTTTTGTTGGACACATGCATAGGCACACTGAAATCATAAAATAGCGTTGCCTGTCACATTGCTTTTTGTGGGCTTTTCTTTGATTTAATGGTTTTTCAAGACTAAATACCACTGAACTAAAAATGAGTACTCTATGCACCTGAACAACCATTTGAGTATGAAAGATACCATTATAGGATGGTCATTTTTCTTCCTGGCTCTCTTTTTGTTCCTTTTTCAGAGACTCTCCTGGTAATACTAACTTAAGTAGCTCACAAGGGTGTTGTGGAGATTAATTAAGTGCTAAGTATTATTAAGCGGACCGCAAACCTAATAAAGTTTGAGTTGAACTTTTGAACCTGTGCTGTTCATGTGGGTTCTAAATTAGCTAAATGAGCTTACAGAATATTGCAGTATCCAGATGAAACAACCAGGGTGAATTTAGGTATGTAAATGTAATTACTTGCCTTGGAATTTGGCCAACACAGCATAGACAGAGTACTAGCCATGCTCTTACAAAATCAGCTGCAGTTTTTTTCACTACTATAGTAGTACACTTCTTGCTTTAGAAGGATTTTTAAATTAAAGATGATTGGATTAAAGATGATTGAAGGAATATTTTTTGAGTTTTTTTAAAATTCTTCTCACAATAAAACCATAAATCCTCTGAGAAGAAGGCATGTGCTTTTTTTCAGAAGTGTTTTGATCGGTCATTAAAATGGGGCAGAAAGTGAGGTTTTCATAGAGATTCTTTTAATCCAGGAAGAAAACTCATGTCAAGCTATGTTTTTTTCTTTAAAAAAAATAGTAAAAGGTAGTTTGACAACAGAACTTAATCTATCAGATATAAATGTCACTGAAGAGAGAATGCCATGTTCAAGAGGGTGATTCAGTTTGTGACTGTTTTGTCCATTGGCAGTGCCTTTGTCCCTTGACTACAAAAGAAGGTAGAGGTTCCTTCATCTCGTTCATATTTGCTATCAAAGTTATCTAAGCTCAGCCTGAATAACAAATTCTTTCTGTATTAGAAAGAAACATCAGTTTATCTGTTTTAGGTACTGGTCTAGGGCGGTCTCTAGAATCTCCTTCTAGAGATGCCTGCCTTCACCAACTTCAGAGACAACCATGTTGGACTAAGTGTCGAGCTTTCAGATGACTAAAGGCAGGTGAAAATAACTTCTCCTTAAAATGACTATATTGCCGATTTAGAGCATCTCACTTGGATGTACTCAGTTAGGATAAATGAATCTTCCTCTTAGTGTGGATGCCAGGGAAAGGTGCTAGCATAAGCAAAATGCATTCCAGTACTTGAAGGAGCATGAACTTCAGGGATATAAAACATGACAGTTACTGGGACTCGAGCACACTTTGGACAGAAGCATTTTTACAATGGAAGAACAAAGTCTACTATGGGATTTAGGAAATCCAAGTACAATTCCAAGGTTTGTGAATTATTTTAATTCCCCTCACCTTTATGTGCTGTAATGTTATCATAGTTTTAGATTATAGATCTTCATATGGAAGCTTAACATTTATGTCTACCTATACAGGGTTTTTAACAACATTTACAGTGTTGGGTTTCAGATCTCATTTTATTGACTTTTATAATTTGAACCAGAGTGATGGCATAGTCAAGCCACCGAAAGTTATTATCTTCTGGGTGGAGAAGCCAGGAGCTGTTCATGTAATTTATGAGATCATCTATAGTATGATGCACTTAAGAACCTAAGCCTTTTAATAAAGTTTATACATACAAAAGACTGCTGAGGACTTTGTACATGGTTATTGTAAAACGCAATCTAAAAATTCCTTCTCCTGTGTATAAGCAGACAGATCTACGCTCAGAAAAGCAAACAAGCAATGTCCACCATTAGCATTTATTAGCAGCTGCTTTGAATGTAGCACACTTAAGTATGAGTTTGACTAGCTATTTGGCATGAATCTCAAGGGCCTTTTTCCAAAACGTACAATAAAAATGAAATGCATAATAACCTTCAAAAAGTCTTATTTTTCTCATGTACATATCTTTGTCCAAAATCTTGATTTTAAAGAAAATTGAAGCCTGGATCATCCATATGGAATGCTGTTATATAACAGCATAGCAATTGAACCTGTACAGTGCACAGATAACCACTGGCTTTTTAAGAAAAAAAGTTCCCACCCATGACAAAATTTTGTAAGCATTAATTATTAAGTGAATTCTAGGTAAGTAGCCTTATCCATACGTTTTAATAATTGTCTCACTTTCCTATGAAATAGTTTTCTTTCTGCCTACATTGCTTATTATATGGTCTTCAGAAGACATTGCAAATACAGAATTTTAGAGTAATCCAGGAAACTGTTGTGTCATTTTTTAAATGAAGCAATGGAAGACAGTTGAATTAAGTGAGCCAAAGTAAAAAAGGAAGTTTTTATAACTGAGGTGAAAATTGCTATCCAATTTTCAGTATTCTGAGTTAGTTCAGTGTATTACTTTTTGGTTTGAAATCACTGTGATAAGGAGAAGGATTTATTAACTATTTCTTTTTCTCTTTGTGGGTCTCAAGAAGAGAGTGAGAGTCAGCTCAAAATATGTCATCCTAACCGGACTCAAATCAACCACTTTGAGATGTAATTTATATTTTGAATTAGGGAGATATTTTTAGTGTTAGATGAAACTACAGTAAAGCCAAAAGAGGAAGGGACATGTGGTAAGCAAGAATCTTTTCCTTCAAAAAACTCCTGGAGCCTTCATAAGTCTTAATAACAAGAAAATTAGTGATATTTGAGCAGGGAGATTGGTAAAACTAACCTAGCAGGTAGACTTGTTTTCTGGTAATGTTCACTTTCCTCTTAATATGTGTAAGCTCTCCTTAGCAAGTTGAAGATAAGCCCCTGCTAAAAATGAGTTAAGGCTTTGGATTTTCCATGTCTTTCCAGCGTAATTACATGGTGCAGCTTTCAATGGCCAGTGCCTCTGAGCTGGCAGATCACTTTCTGTTGCTTTGTATGAACACAGAAACTACCAAACCAGTTCAGTCCAATAATCTGTCTTCCCAGTATCCTCCTCCTGACAGTAGCCAACGTTAGATGCTTAGAGAAGCAGTAGAAGAAACAAGATCAATGCTGCATAAACTTTCCTGGCTTTTGGCATTAATTCTTTTAAGGACTTCCTGAACTGAGAAGTTTCATGTGTACTATTCTGTTAATAGGAACTCTTCACCACCACTACGTGGAATCATGTTTTGCATCCACTGGCCTTTCAGAACTGTGTTAACGACTTTCACAGTTTAATACTCCTAGCACAAAAAATGTGTTTCCATTTGTTCACTTTTTTAACCTGCTGCCTGATTATCCGATGCAGTGACTACTGTTTCTTCATTCTTCATTACCTTCTAGCACTATATCATATGCTACAGATGTGTCTCTTATCCGGAGATTTACACATTGTTTACAGAAGTAATTTCCAGGCTCCTCTAATTCCACAAAACCAGGGAAATCTAGAGCTGTTCAAAATTTAGTTTACAATTCTGCTGAAAATGTTAGTTGCGATTCAAGAAAATCCAAGGGATGTCTCCACAGTTTTTGACTGAGAAGGCTGTTGTCATATTCACCTCTGCTTTTAGGAAGAAAGCAAAATTTATCTAAGTCTGCCAGAAAGAGTGGAGGAAGTAAAGCAGAGCTGCTGCAAAGGCAGCACAGCTCCCCAAGTGTCCCAGCCCTGCAGCCCAGCCGGAGGGAAATTTGTCAAATTTCACCTTCTGCCAGAAACTCAGTTTCTGCTGGAAATGGAAATCGACAAGAGCGTTTCAGCTGGTGGTTGGCAGCTGACAGCTACTGCTGAAACAGGTTTTTTCCTCTCCCCTGGAAATACCTTCACAAGATATTTCTCACTTGTGAATTTTCCTTACAGCATGGAGCTTTCCCTTTCCCTTTCCCTTTCTCTTTCTCTTTCCCTTTCCCTTTCCCTTTCCCTTTCCCTTTCCCTTTCCCTTTCCCTTTTCCCTTTCCCTTTTCTCTTTTCCCTTTCTCTTTCCCTTTTCCCTTTCCCTTTTCTCTTTTCCCTTTCTCTTTCCCTTTTCCCTTTCCCTTTTCCCTTTCCCTTTCCCTTTTCCCTTTCCCTTTTCTCTTTTCCCTTTCTCTTTCCCTTTTCCCTTTCCCTTTCCCTTTCCCCTTCCCTTTCTCTTTCCCTTTTCCCTTTCCCTTTCCCTTTCCCTTTCCCTTTCCCTTTCCCTTTCCCTTTCCCTTTTCCTATCTTCCCCTCAATGACTTTCTGTCTGTCTTGTCTCCCAGCTGTACGCTCTGGTAAGGCCTGAATGGAGACGCCTTAGTGCAGAATTCCTATCAATTGTAGTTTAGGCCATCATTTGTCAAGTTCAATTTTAAAGTGCCAAGTGATGGGGATTTATTTAATGACATTTCTTTTCACAGAGTGTCTTTGGTGATTTTCTTTCAAGCTCACTTTCATCCTTCCCTGCTAATTAAGACCTTTTGAGAGGAATATAAAAATTAAGCTTCCACTGATACCTCATTCTTTGAGAACCTCTCTGCCAAGGCTCACTGCCTTTACATAAAATGTGATTTTCCTCTGAAATTGAGTGTACAAATTAATATGAGATTCATTTTTATTTCCTTTCTTGCTCTACCTCTAGATGTACCTTCAAATGATACCAGTCCATTAGAAAAGGCTCAACGACAAATTTTTGGACTTGAGTAACTTTATAAATTGTTCCTGCAAAAATTAACAACTCTTATTATACCGGCTTATTACCTACGTCTTGCTGTGTATTTTCTTATTGTGATCTATATACATAACTCAGTGTGCTAATTTTTCAGGTTGATATTTATCTCAAAGACTGTAGAATTTGAAGACTGCATCTCTCATTTATTGTTAGAAGAAAAAGGAGAGAGGGAAAAAAGGCCCAAAGACACAGCTAAAGTCTTAGGTACACCTATGCAAAGCCACTGAAAATCATTCTCAGTCAATCCCAATCTTTATTCCATTAGATTAGGTTGATTTGGTGCAAAGGTGAAGACTGCATGTAGGTGAGTTAAATTTATTGATAAAATGCCACATCTGCTGTCCTAGTGTGAGTTAAGGTGAGGTCAGATCTAACTGTGGGTGTAAGGGAGAGCACAAAAGGATTCCGTCCCATGCAGTACTTGCCTCCAGGCATTCAGCAGACTTTCTAGTTCTTCCTGATGAGGATAGTGAAGCAAGTTTTTATGTCAGAGCTGTAAGAGAATAGGTAGAGGTAGCACATATCTTTTGTCCTTTTAAAACATCAGAATAACATCAAGGGTCCTCTAACAGATATTCAAAGAGGGTTTATTATTTTCAAATTAAAACCTAAGCAACACCCTTGTAAAAAGGGTTAGGACCTCGCAAATGGAACAGGGTTGAAGAGGACAATAATTTATTTGCTCTCTTCTGAAGTCAGCAGAAGAGTCTCAATGTCCTTGCAATGAGTAAGAGGTCATCATATTTATACAGTTCCCTTTGCAAAAGATTTTTGTTCTCTAATGGGTAGATATTGCAAATAAAATTTCAGAAATGTAGTTATAGATTGAAGAAGTATGCAAAAATTTAGATTCAGATTCTAAGAGTCTGAGGTTTACAATATGTTAATATTTTGCTGATTTGTTTTCAGGACATTTTCACTGGCAATAAGATCTTCCAGTTTTATTTTCTTAATGATAACAGGTGTTGCTCATATACTGCCTACTCAGTGAATGCTCCTCTCTTGAGATCTCCAGTTGGCCCATGCATTTTCAGTCGGCATTTTCAATAGGAAATTACTACTTGGGGCCAAATTATCTTGCCTCCAGGAGCTGTGCTGTTATTGAGTTATTAGATATAATGGCACCATTAATGACAGCCCTTGCTGAATGCTGTGTTGTGTGAGGTTTATGTATTGGTTTGTTTTAAAAGTTACCAAATGCTTGTGATACGGCTGCAAGCTATACAGCATCACATGGGAGAATGTTCTTGTTTGGATCTAAGCATGTTTTTGATTATATGAATTCTGAGTTCTGGACCACTTTCCACACCATCTGCAGCCAATCTGCATAGCCTGGGAAATTCAATCAGACATCTTGCCCATCTGTAAAACCAGAACTGCTCCGTTACTGTTTCACCCTAATTAATGGGGTTTACTTCATTTGCTTCTTTGTTTACTGCTAGCCCTGTTATCTAAATCCCATTAGGAAAAGTAGACTAGTTTCAGCACCTGATTAAAATGCTTCTAGAAGTATTATTTAAAATGTCTAAAAAAGATTTTACTTGATAAATTAAATATGTCAAATCGGGTGGACACAGCAGATATGGGAATGTCTATGTTTTGTAGTTCCACCCTTAAATTAATGTTCACAAAATCTCTCTTTAACTAACTGCAAATTGTTATTGCATGTAGTTCTAGGAAATTGGATAATGTTGCTCAAAACAGGTACATTAAAATCAATGTTAAAGAAGAACAGGGCAGAAGATGGTAGAAGGCTAGAGAACTGCTGCCAGATTTGAAAATATTAAAAATAAAAATAAAAATTAAGCTTTGGGGCTTATGCTGCTGATCTGTATCAACTAAATATAAAACCAAAGCTATTCAATCTCTTTGAGACAATCCACATTTTCTTGGCTGCACATTTTAATTAAAAATAGCAAAGTTGCAGGAAGAGGAAAAGTGAGAAGATGGACTTGAGACATTTCTGTTAGCACATCACAAAGCTGCTTTCAGACACCCGAGCTTGCTCAGAAACACCATTTGTTTTTTGAGCTGCCGCACAAACAGAACCAAACCCCAGCTGCTGCTAGGCTAATAAAAACTATGTTAATCAAATAACAGAAAATGTCAAAAGAAAACCCCAAAACATGTGCTTTGTCCTCCAGTTTGAATTGCAGCTGTAAACTGGTTGCCAGTTACAATTTCCATTTCTAATGAAATCTCGGTTACCCCTCTTCATTGTTCCATGCTTAGACTGAAAAAAATCCTCATTGAGATCTTTTGTAGGACTACTGAATCAATAGATTTGTAAAACTAGAGGAAAATCCCTTCAACTATTTTAGAATCATAAAATCACACACACACACACACCTCTCTAGCCCTTGATGATCTTGAAAGCTTGTGGTTGAAGGGATACAGTCTCTGGAGAGAGCAGGTCAGGTGTGGGCAGCTGATTTTTAAGACGTGTTTTATGCAGGGATTTCATTATACCTGCATAAAGCCAGAGCAAATCCTTTCCTAGGTCAGCCATCTGACCTAGGGTTACAGGATGTGATTAGTTTTGTGCTCTTCCAGATGAAGGCACAGCTTAAGCACCCACAGCTTTGGAAAGGGCCCTTGGGGACCAGCAGCAGGCACAGCCTGCCTGTGACACAAGACCAGGACCCTCTTGCCATGATTCTGTGTGCTCTACCTTAGCCAGGCAGGGAAAAATTGGGATTTTAAGTATGAGAGAGAGGCTGCAGTGCATTTCCCAGCACACGTGCATACACCCCCGCTTGTTTTACAGGCTTGTTTCTTACCCAAGCCCCATATTGTGGCTTCTGCAGAGCATAACCTTTAAAGCAAAAGATGAATGGGTCTAATACAGATTTTCCTGAGTAAAAACAAAACAAAACAAAACAAAAACCAAACCCCAAAACTGTTTTAATGAGCTCTTTTTTGGACTTAGCTCCTTAGGGCAGTTATTCTCCCTTATGAATGTCTGGAAATTGCTGAGCACTTTGTGGTCACTACCGTCAACAACTAATGAATAAAAATGATGATGATTATATCACAAGAACCAGAACTCTGAAAAGCTTTAATCACAACAATGTAACAGATTAATTAGAATGTCCAAAAAACAGAAACAATGCATCTGATTTTGAGATGCCTGAGTGGGAATTTTTACAAGTGTGCAGAGAATTTTAATGAAATGGAAAATCGGTTATATTTATAAGAGTTATAATAATCATAAATACATAGTAAATGTTAATGCCAACTCTGATATAATGCCTTGTGTCAGTAGATCTCAAAGCACATTATAAAGGAAAGATCCATTAGCATCATAATGAAAACCAAATTAGTTTTGCTAATTTGAATTATGCACAGGGCTGTATGATCAGGGTAGAAAAACCAGGCAGGTAGTTATGGGTACAGGTGAGCCAGTAATTTCACTTATTTACTGGGGTGTAGAAAGTGAATAATGGGAGCTGAAGTGTTTTGCAAGTCTAACAAAAAAAGGAAAAGATAAAAAAAGAAAATGCTTTGGTTTGATTGGGATATGGTAAACTGCAGTGAATAAAAAAGGAGCAGTTGGGCTTTGCCCAGTTTTAAATTGCCTATAACATACTTCTAAAAGTTATGAGGTTGTATATGATTAAACAATTGACTTCACACATGTGCAATGGAATATTCTGCCCTGTTTTCAGTAGTTTAATCACATGGGGCCTGTGGAGTCCTGGTAAATCCATTTGCAAGACATCACGGAAGCAGCACTGAAGAAAAACCTTGAGAATGGCAATCCACAGGGACTGCTTATTTTCTGTTTCCTGAAATGTGCTTAGATTTTTTTTCAGTTTGACCTAAGATTTCCTATGTTTACCCACAGAGCTACGGTGTATGTCTATGGAACACATAGTGCAGAAACTTCCTCTGAAGCACCATAATCATAGAAACAAACTCTGTCACAGATATGCCTTAGAGAAGTGCTTTGTATTCTGGTCACATATTTTCCAAAGGAACATTTTTATGTTGGGAAATACTATGTCACTTCAACAGTTTGGGGACAACTTTTCATTTGGGAATAGGGCTTGCCTGCTATTCTTTTTCAAAGGCTTTTTCATTTATTAAAGGTGTGGGTTTTTTCTTTATGTTAGTCTGGTTTTATTATTGTACATTTATTTGGAAACTCAAAAAAACTCGAAAATGAAGCAAAAGAAGTATTGATCTTGTTGAAATGTATGTATTCCAGTAAGTAAAAAATAACCTCTCATCTCTTAAACTTTCTTTTTTGCAGAGTATTATGGAATTATTTTTATTTTTTTATCTTTGTTTGTTTGTTTGTTTCCCCAGTCTGGAAGAACTTAGGAGACTTGTGGAATTTTCCATGAAGTTAAAGTTCCAGCTTATTAGCTCCCTGTTATAGGCATTCAAGTGAGAAATTTGGAGTGAACGTATTCAGACAATTAAGCTTCATTTTCTGATCCCTAATTGAACACACACAGAGGGATTTAATTTAAACATGAGTTCCTTCAGTGCTAGCAATTGCTTGACCTGTTGTTTGACCCATGTTTTTATTGAACAGATCTTTGCTTAGGACTTTTTTTGTGAATTGTTCATCTGAGCTCTTTGTAACACACTTTCTGCTTGGACTTGTTCGCAGTTCCCAGGTTTAAAACCATCTCCATCCTACACTGAGTTTTCTACATGACACCTGCTGTAACGATGCCATGGAACATCTCTCTCTAAGTCCCTTTGCTTGAAGACATTGGCAGCTGTAGCTCATAATGTTTTCACATAACCTGGAGAAATCAGTGAAAACATTTTAGGGATACATAAGGACTGTAACCTTAAGAGTACATTATAAATTCATTTAATAGATTTATTTATGGACCCTAGCTTGTAATGAGAATATTTCTCCCCTCAGCAGCTGTGTGGTTTACTCTCTTGTGCCATATGCTCTTATTTTCACCCATAGAAATTGAGATTAAAACCCTGTCCAAAAAGAATGATGTCCCTTTGCATAGGTTTTTGACCACTCTCCATCTGGAGGTCTCAGGGAGACCTTCAGCATCTCCATCTGGTACAACATTGTATCTCCTTGCTAAATACAGATGGAAGAGGGAAAAGAGTTTCTACTGATCAAAACTCATATGAAGGCTGAGGAAACAAGAGGTTCAAAAGCATTCAGATAGTAAGGACCACTTCAAGAAAGATTAGGGAAATTCTTCAGACATTTATCACAAATGATCCGCCAGATGCTCACTACAATCTATCAGCAACCTCTGTTAACTCAAGCCAAATGCCTTTCATCAAAATCTTGCCTTGGCTAGCTCTGAGGAAACCAAAGACAAATAAATGGAGTGAAGACATTGAGTCAAATAGTGATGTGTGATTTTCCATATTGTTTAAATGCTTGAACTTTCATGGTGTTTTGCCTGTAATCCCTACCAGTGTACCAGATCATGTTTGGACAGGCCAGGGACCATACCAGCCAAAGAGTTTTTCTGAGTCCATCCTGTCCTGAAGGGGAAAAAATTCAGCAGGATGGACATCAGCTGTGCGTGCCACTTGCCCCCATGGTCAGAGGTCAGGCCCTAGCCCTGTCTGCTTTTCTGCTACAGGCACAGCCAGGAAGAGCACATGTGCAGTGAAAAGGCTAATGTGCAATGTAATGAGATTTTATAGACACCTTTTCAGGGTCTCCGTGCTTTCACTCCCCATTCTGCAGGAAGAAAAGTCTTCTGAGATTCAGAAGGTCATTTAGAGGTCAGGGGGAAATCTACTGTGGGATGGAGCATGTGCAAAATGTCCCATAGATAGCCTGAAGTAAATTGTTTGGTTTATTCTTGTTTTTCCTGGATGATTTTAAATGATCCAGAATCAGTTTCTCCCAAGGCTTTTGGGAGCCTGGGGTGGCCTGGAGATTCTTTACTTGAAGCAGTTTTGGGACTGCTCCGGCCAAAACCCCGGCTGTATGCAGGGTAATGTCATACATGTGTCTCCTTTGTAGATGCCTGCATTGCTGCTCTCCTTAAACCATGACAGATAATGCAACCCCAGCTGAATGTGGTCCATGAGTGTGGCCTGTTCTTAGTGGGTTTTTTGGGGATTCCATGGCTATCCACAGCACCAGAATGAACTGACCCTCTTAATGCCCATTTCTTTGCAATGGGCTGGATCTTTCTGGGCTGGATCCAGCATGGTGCTGGGTGCCTCCTGAAAGGGAGCAAACAGGCTCTGAGAAGACAGTGGGAGGCAAAAGACCTCAGCATCTCTAGGACTGGGCCCAGCATGGTGCAGAAAAAGCACTGTTTCCTACTAGTAGGTACCTAATTGTATTGAATTGTAGTACTATTTCTACAGTGAGATAAGTTAATGAACCTCAGCTGATTATGCCCTAGTTTACTTAATAGTTCACATTATTATTTAAATGTGAAGCTGTAAGTATGCCAGCCTATAATTGTTTTTACTATTTCTCTTTTTTATTATAGTGCATCTGTAGTATGTGGTTTAATTATGTTTTACTCTATACTCTACATGTAAATGAAGAGAATGGTCTCTTTTTTTTTTCTGTCTTACATGCCACAATGGTATTAGGGAAGGATTAGCAGCTGGAAGGGTGAGATCCAGGAATGGGAAATGAGAGAGATGCAGCAGAGAGTCTATAAGCAACCTTGACCAAGCCATGTGGGCTGCATTTTCCAAAGCAGAAGACCAGAGATCATTGCACTGTGCAGCCATCTGCCTTTTTTTCTATGAGAGGCTCTTCTCTGCTGCTGATGAAAACTGAGCAGCATGGTGTGAAACACAGATACAGCTGTGTAACGGCTATAGATTTAGAAGTTAATGGGTAGTTTTTCAGCCCTGCTGAGTGCCCAGAGTTCCTGTTCTCTTTAGGGGAATCAAAGCTATAGAAAATCAGGCCACTACTTTAGTTGCCTAAATAAAGATTTAGTTTCCTGGCTGTTATGAGCCTCAGTTCCAGCATACTTGTAAAAAGGATAACAGTCCTCTGGCAAAATACTGCTGCTTAGAAATGTCACAGTTGTTTCTTCACCACAAATCACATCCACCTGGAAACTATTTGGGAAGAGCAGGGAGAGCATGGAAACCCGCCTGTCATCAAAGCACGGGCCTCTGTCACTAACCCTGGAGTGACAAGCTTCACATAAACACCTCTGTTGGATCATTTCTGGCTCTGGAGCTTTGAGGTAGTAGCTTTCTATGTGTGTTCTAGTCTGTTGTGTTTGTGTCAGTGCTGTTCTATCTCTGACTAATGAGCAGTTTTAGCCAAATTTCTGAATTTAGGCAAATTTCTGAAGCTAACAGTTTTTTACCTAGCAGTGTAAGCTGAAGAGAAGACAAGGTCCATGCTCATAATCCTGTGACTGGCCTAAGTCAGGAGGAGTGCCTGGCAGCAGGAGGGGAGGAGGGTGTAGAGACATGCTAAGCAGATGGAGAATGGACCTCTGTGGGACCACCAATGAAAAAATACCCCAGACTCTCTGTCAGTAACTTTTCTACAGGGTTTCAGATGAAAAAATTACAGAAATGCTCTGAGATTTGGCTGAAAGTCTTATAATATTGCCCCATGTCTTAAATGTGAGTAAAAACAGTCTTCACTAATTTCATTCTATTTTTCAGTTAATGTGCTGTATGTCACATAACTAGTGCCTGTCTTGCATGTACGCAAGTGGGGAAAATAAAAGCAGAGATAATATTCAGCCTTAATTAGTCCTACTTAAATGCTAGGTGCTTACATATGCAACCATACTGGAGCATTGGCATACATGATGATTACTACCATTATCTAACAGTGTATTTCTCCTCCTGGATACAAAATCTACCGAACAAGTCTAAAATGGTATAAATATGCCCAGTGTAATAAGGCAGACTGAGCTGAAAGGCAATCTGCATTTCAGTATTCACATGGGGGAGCTAATGAATTTCAGACCATTTTTTTTGCTCCCTGAGACATGAATTGCATTCCTTATCTTATTTTTTAAAAGGACATAAATTAAACTAGAAGCCAATAGGATACTGATTGTTTTGCCTCTTTCCTGATCTCACCAAATACCTGTTTCGTCCTCGGTGAATATTATTAAAATCAGAATAATTTAGGTTGGAAAAGACCTTTAAGACCATCAAGTCTAACCATTAACCTCACACTCGCAAGTCTATTACTAAACCATGTCCCTAAGCACCATATCTACAGGTCTTTTAAATACCTTCCAGGAACAGTGACTCAACCACTTCCCTGGGCAGTCTATTCCAATGCCTGACCACCCTTTCGGTGAAGAAAGTTTTCCTAATATCTGATTGAAACATCCCCTGGCATAGCTTAGGGCCATTTCCCTTCGCTAGTTATGTGGGAGAAGAGGCCAACACCCACCTTGCTACAACCTCCTTCCAGGCAGCTGTAGAGAGAGTGATTTCCCCCCCAGTTCCCGCAGCTGCTCCCCATCAGACTTGTGCTCCAGACCCTTCCCCAGCTCCGTTGCCCTTCTCTGGACACGCTCCAGCACCTCAGTGTCTTTCTTGCAGTGAGGGGCTCAAAACTGAACACAGGATTTGAGATGTGGCCTCACAGTGCCCAGTACAGGGGGATGATCCCTTCCCTGGTCCTGCTGGCCACGCTGTTTCTGATACAAGCCAGGATGCTGCTGGCCACCTGGGCACACTGCTGGCTCGTGTTCAGCTGGCCGTCAACCAGCACCCCCAGGCCCTTTCCCACCGGGCAGTTCCCAGCCCCCTGCCCGAGCCCGCAGCGCTGCGGGGGGCTGGTGTGACCCAGGTGCAGGCCTGGCACTTCTCCTTGTTGAACCTCATACAACCGGCTTTGGTCCACCAGTCCAGACCCCTCTGCAGAGCCTCCTTCCCTCCAGCGGATCGACACTCTCCTCCAGCCTGGTGTCTGCAACCTGACTGAGGGTGCACATGACCCCCTTGTCCAGATCATTGATAAAGACATTAAACAGAACTGGCCTCAGTCCTGAGCCTTGGGAACACCACTTGTGACCAGCCACCAACTGGATTTAACTCCATTTTGTATTTAATTTTGTCCTTGTAAGTTGTCCAGTTCACAGCTAATGGTTTATCCTATAGAAATAATGGCAGTGCCAAAATCTGAAAACTTCTTTCATTTTATCACTATGATTCTTGTATTAGAAGTGTGGCCTCTGCCTGGAACTGCCATCTCCTGCTCCTCTGTGTCAGTGACCATTGTCATCTGATCGTTTCTGCTGTACCAAATCGAGCTGATCTCACAAACTTGAGTTTCAGAGGACACAAACAGCTGTTGTAAAAAGTCTAAGCTCCAATTGTGGATGGATTTCGTAAAGTCTGACGTGAGGGCTCACGCTGTCTTACTCTCCCCAGCCTGTCAGAGCAGGCAATGGGTATTTTTTTCTGTTTTTGAAAGCGAACAGTAAATTCAAACTTAGCAGTAACTGCTGCTAACTACCTGCTGCACAAAGCTGGTTATTTTCAGTTAAGAGTTGTTTTGCAGGAGGAAAATGAGAGCTGTAATCAAATCTTTATGTGGAGGGAGAGGAGGAAGGGAGAGAAAGAGTCCTGAGGATCAAGATTATCAGACATTACTGCCCAGCAGAAAGAGATTGGTGTGCTACACTGGAAGCGCAGGAGAGATGTCTGCTTTGTAGGGTCACAGCAAAAAAAATAAAGGCATATTAAGTAGCCTTCTGATTCGGGTTTGCCTCCATTTTTTACCTCCACAACTGAGATAAGCCCTGGAATGCCGAGTTTTCAAGGCTGGTTTTGCAACTTTGGTGGAAATGTCTGTTTGAGCATGTGAAAATGGAACTCTGAAGAGAGGAGAGTTGCTTTTTGGGAAACTTGACTCATTCTTAGTAGCTAAAGACACCTAATGAAGTGTAATAGAAAAGAAAATATCTTTACACGCTTCTTTCTATTGCAGCACAGGTATGTAGCCTGGATATAATAGAAGTGCTTGGGAAAAGGTGCCCTTTGATTGTTACTTCAGGGTTTTAAAGTGACAAGCCCTAAAGGGTGAAAACTGACTCTTTGATCTTAAAGAGCCTGAAAAGAGGGAGCTTTACTCTGTTCAAATAATTTCAGGTAATTGTAAGTAATCCGAATTCAGTCTTGGGCCTGCAGGGCTTTACATAAGTGATTCACATTTGAAGAGGTTCTGAATAAACATGAATTCAGATTTCAGGAACCTCTTTACAGTTTTAGACACTTTCAATAAACTTTGGTTAACCCTCTCAGGCTGAAGCAAGCAATAGCATGCCCGCTGTGAAAGAGGCATCAGCCTACAGGAGAAATTATGAGAGAGGTTAGAATGACGAAGGTAAAAGCTGTGGTAAAGTCGTGCATTAGTACTAGCCATATCTGCAAAAGCTGCTGCCCCTTCTTTTGCACCTGGGGAACGACCAAGTGAAGAAGCATTAGTAAATAAGCTAATGTCAGCAGGAAACATGGACTTGGGAGCTTTGGAGAGCCTTGTCCTACTGAGGTTTATGGGGATACAACATGCCTCAGTGTACCCCCTTAGAGAGACAGGTGTTCATGACACTGGTGTTCAGCACTGAATGTCTTGTGCATGCAGCCTGTGTGCAGCTCTGCAGCACTGTGATCAGACATGGATCCAGTGTTCCACCAAGCTGATCTCTGCTGGACACAAGGCCTTTGGTTCTCAGGAGACTTCATGAAGTGGAATCAGAGAGATAGCCAGTGACAAACTGTGCCTGAGATGTAAATCTGTTTACAGAGATGACCTTGAAAGCTTGTGAGCTTTCACTTGTGCTCCATCAACAGAGTCACTTCTCGATCCTCTGAAGGTAATAACTAGACTTGGTATAATGAGGCATTTATCAACACTTCATGTTACACACATGGACATACAAATTAACACAAGTGCAGGAACGCTGAACCTCTTGCTGATGCTGAAAGACTTTGCTTTGGCATATCTGATCTCCAGCTTCATGTAAGGCACTAAGGGTCCTATTACAATGTGGTAGAGAATTAGTGTCTGTCTGGAAGACAGAGATACATATGTATATTGGCTCAAAATGAGACATGGACTAATTCTCATCCACCTAGAAGAAGAGACATCTAAGAAGAGTTTTGTTAGACATCTACAAAAACATGAGTGGTATGAAAAAGAGAAACACAGTGTATGATCATTTTCTTTTCTAATATGAGATTTAGGGGGCATCAAAGGGAAACCTGCAATCAAAACCATCAAATAGAGCTGGCTCTTCACTCAACATGTAGTTAAGTTGTGGAACTGCTTATCACAGTATGTCATGGATGCTGTCAGATTTAATGAGTTCAAAATGGGATTAAACAATTAACTGAAGGCCAAGGAGATCAAAGGTGCTGCCTCTGTTTTTGAAAACCCTTGAGATCAAAATTGGTGGAGACTGGGAAGCTATTTTTTAGGGAGGTATTGCCCTGTTTGCCTTGTTTATAAATTATTGCCTGGGCATTTATTTCTGGCTACTGTTTTAGACAGGACGCTAGACCAGAATGAACATTTGCTCTCTCTTGACCACTTCTAACCCCCATGAAGAAGCAGCTCTCCCAGTGTTTTCTGATCCAGTATTTGAGATATTGCCTGTTGGACTGTGGGGATGGTGTTAATTTTGTCAGAGGATGTGGGGAGGCTCCAGCTGACACACCACAGCTCGATCAAGCAGCTGCATTTGACATATTGGGTTTTGGAGAGGGAGAAGGGCCATGATAGTGAGACAAAAATGTGCAAAAGACCTGTGCTGAGCCAATGCTGGCTCAGAAGTGGCTGTAGCATACAACAGGCTATACATCATTTCTTTTATAAGTTCTCAGATTCATTAATGCCTTTTTATTTTTAAGAGCTGTAGCAAATTCTAATTTCGTTCTTAAATAACTTTATTTTTAGAGCATGTTATCAATTTATTTATCAATTTCTTTATTTATTTTGCAAAGATTTTAGCCTCGTCAAGTTTTCTAGAGATGCCAAACACTGCCAAATCAGATGAAGCACACATCAGGGACTCCCAGCACAGCAGCTACTTTAATTCAGTTCTATACTTGAAGATAATTAAAATAACTGCTGGCCAGGAAGTTGAATCTGGTTGTAGGGTTTTCAAAGAAGACAAGCTTGCTTTAGTGCCCTGAAGTAGAGATTCCAAACTTTCTCTACTGAGTTAAAAAAAAAATAATAAAATTCTTCCAGTTAAAACCGTGCCCTAAAACCAAATTTGTACATATTGGTATAGAGGGGGTGGATTTTTTAATATGACTTTGTTTTTTATCCACAAAAAGATCTTTTGGTGTTCAAATTTTAAAGTAAAGAGACCAAGTCTGATCTGATTTTGAGTGTGTTTAGAGAAGGGTGGATCAGCAGGAGTTAGGTGTGGGCATGACTAATAATGGAAAACATGGAGAGAAAAACTGACATTAGTATTCAACTGTGCCTGTTTTCCTAGTTTGATGCAATTCAGAGTTGAAGAGTTTGATTTGAATCACCACTCATTTAGACCCAGAGAAGCACTAAAGTATTTTAAATGAAGCCAAGCATTTAGAGAGTACTCAAAGTCAATTACATCATCTCAATCTGAGGGACAGTAATTTACTAAAATAGCATTAACTCAATATCTTAACACTGTTTGGCCATAATCTAATGTTTCTCCTTGTTTGCAGCCTTTAAATCAAACCTAGACATATAAAAAGACATTGAAGGCTCACTGAACAATATTTCTGGGTGGCTGCAAATTCTGTAGTTACTACAATATGAATCAAATGGGAAGACAGGGTGAGAAGACACCTCCTGTGGATAGCAGAGGGAGCTTTCCGCTGGACGGTTTTTCTACTGAATTGTATATACTAGTAAATAGTTGGAGAACACCTGATTTATACCAAGAAATAAAATCAAGAGGAGTTTGTGGACTATGAATGGAAATCTGAGTGGATGAGAAAACAGTAAGACCAAAATCAGTTCCAAAAGGGATCAAAGAGAGCATGCACGTGTCTGTCTTCCTGAAGAAGTGAAGACAAGCTAGCTGAGTAGAGGCAGCATGTGTATTTTGCTCTTCAGTTCACCTCTTTATGTAGCTATTAAAATATTAAAATTCTATACTAAGCTAATTATCGGTGTACAGCTTGATGATATTCCAGTATCACTCAGCGCATCAGAAAAAGACACATCTGTTTTCTTAAAATATTTCACACTTCATTTCAGAAGTTGCCAATTTTTAAAGTATTCTCAAGGGCATTCTCAAGAAAGTTATATTTTTGTCTGTAATATTAAGAAACAGGAAATTTCCTTAGGATTCAAATTATGTTTATAAGGCAATTTCTACTCACATTTTACTGAATGCCAAGTTATATTTATGGTATTTTTCTTGCAGAAGAATCAAACAAAGTCACATTAGCCATCAAATAAACCCAGTTGTTGTTAAAGAATAAAGAGTATGAAAAGTGCCTATGGCATGGAGTTACTGTTTTCCCTCTGAAATCTTGTCTGAGTTATTAAATCTTGGTGGGTCACTTTTATTATTATAACACACCTTAGAACTCTAGGTCTTAATACTTCAGGCTGTTAATGCAGTGAGGGCAAGAGTATGTAATACAATATTTAAACCACATAAATAAAGTTGCACCTCTTCTGAGTATTAAAGTTCCATTCTTAGAAGAAAAAAGGATGTTTGCCCTCATGCCCTAATCAAAATCCAGCTAAATGAACTGTACTAGGACTACTTTAATTTACTGAATGTGCTGGAAATATCTGTTTCAGCTCTATATATGGCATGACAGTGGTGCTGGTTCAGGTGTGCATGTGTTGTCTGTGTGTTATGCAGTATCGTTGTGCAAGATAAACGCTTGTGGGTAAAACTGAGAGCTAGACTGCAAATAGTTTCATAGCTTGTTGGCCAGAGATGCACAGGCATTAAGGGGTTATATTGGATTCCAGTACTTGCACCAATTTATATTAAAGTATTTATACAAAAAGAGGACTTTCCTCACCTCAGGCATGTGCCATGCCATGATCACTTACCGTACTTAATTCTGTGAATTGCTTTTAAATCCCTGTAGGAATCTAGGCTGTAGAACCGATAGCCTCCTCTCTGTCAATCAGCTCTCTCAACATTTCCAAATTTTTTGGTTCTGCCAGCTGAAGCATATTGCTGGGCTTCTGTTAGTATGTGGTTTCCCATTCTTGGGTGTTTGGTGTCAGCATGTCAGGACTTTTCCAGCATCAGACATTGACTTTTAGGTGACTGTAACTGATGCACTTTAAAAACTTTTTTGTGTTATAACAGGCACCTGTGTGAATGTAGCATTCTGGTCATTCAGGGGACATGGACAAGGTGTGGGGTTTTTTTTCCCTTTTATTCTGACAATGCTCATTGTACAATGTTGGACCCTGGCACAGAAAGAGAAGTCATCTTGGCATCTGCCTCACCAAATGCACTAATACCACTATGTCTATGGTTTCTATCACTTAAAGTTCTTCATGCATCCACCTAATTTCATTCTCAGTGCTTAAAAACAGAAGCTTATATTCCTTTAATGGGTAGTCATACATATCCTCTAGTGGATTGTGTTAAATGATGATACATTCTAGGTAAACAGTAACTGGCTTGTAATGGACAGTCTTTTTGCATGTGAAATATCATATTTGGTTAACTGGGTGTTTCATAAATATTAAGGACATGTTGCAAAGTGAGAAAAGAGACAAAAAGATGAGAAATACTAAAAGTATTTTTTTATATATTTTTTCTTCTAAAGCTTTATAAAAAATATACTGATGAGAATTAGACAAAACATGAGTAGCAGGGATAGGGAGGGCAGTAAAATAGAAAAGTACAATAGAAAAAAAATCTCTATTCTTCCTATTCCCAATATCTCACAGTTTAAAGCTGATTTGACATTGATATTTCTTTACTTTTCTAATGGTGTTTATGGTTGGGCATCTGAAGGCAGAATTTGGCTTTCATTATAGACATTTTTTGCCATGCTATTAAGCAGATAAATCAGATTAGATTTCTCTGAAGAAACTAGAGGTCTCCCTTGTACAGGGCTGTTCCCCACTTACATGCTAAGTATTTTTGACATTCCTGTGTGCTGTTAAGTATCGTAATATACATTATTGTCAAATAAACTCACCTAACAGAGAAGAAACTGTCATCTTAAAAAGCCCATTCTCATTTCTAGCTGTTCCTTCACATTACCATAGAATGACAGAATGGTTTGGGTTGGAAGGGACCTTTAAAGTTCATCTAGTCCAACCTTCCTGCCAGGGGCAAGGACATCTTTCACTACATCAGGTTGCTTAAAGCCCCATCCAGCCTGGCCCTGAACAGTTACAAAGGTGGGGCATCCACAACTTCCATGTTACAGCATCTCACTACCCTCATCTTAGAAAATGTCTTTCTTATGTCCAATTTACACGCACCTTCTTTCAGTTTAAAGCTTGTCACTTATATGGCCTGGCAAAAAGTCCGTCTCTGTCTTCCTTACAAGCCCCCTGTACATATTGAAGGGCTGCAATAAGGTATCCCTGGAACCTTCTCTTCTCCAGGCTGTATAACCCAAATTTTCTCAGCCTTTCTTCATAAAAGACATTGTACCAGCCCTCCTTTGGACCCGCTCTGACAGGACCTGCTTTTCATAGCCCTCCTTTGGACCCTCTCTAAGAAGTCTGTGTCTTTCTTGTACTAGGGATCCCAGAGCTGGATGCAGTAGTCCAGGTGGGGTCTCACAAGGGTGGAGTAGAGGGGCAGAATCACCTCCTTCAACTTGTTGACCATGCTTCTGTTGGCCTTCTGGGTTGCAAACACACGTTGGCAGTTCATATCAAATTTTTCATCTATCAGTTCCCCCAAGCCCTTCTCTGCAGGGCCTCTCTCAATCTATTCATCCCCTAGTCTGACCCAAGTGGAGGATCTTGCACTTGGCCTTGTTGAACTTCAGGAAGTTTGCACAGGCCCGCTCCCCAAGTTTATCAAGGTCCCTCTGGATGGCATCCCTTCATCCCTCAAGCAAATCCACTATACCACTCAGCTTGGTGTCAGCTGCAAACTTGCTGAGGGTGCACTCAACCCCACCATGTCATTGATGAAAATGTTAAATAGTATTGATCCCAGTACAGACCCTTGAGGGACACCGCTCATTACCATTTTCTGCTTAAGACATTGAGCCATTGACTGTAACTTTTTGGATGAAGCTATCAAGCCAAGTCCTTACTTATCTAACAGTCTATCCATCAAACCCGTATCTCTCCAATGTAAAGGTAAGATTGTTGTAGGGGACCATATCAAAGGCCCTGCAGAAGTCTAGGTAGATGACATTCATGGCTCTTTCCTTGACCACTGATGCGTCACTCTAGAGAGTGCTGTTGCCTATTGAATTTTTAACTCGTATTCATCCATCAGAACCATTTATTTGGTGTGGGTACAAGAACAGATGCTTGGAAGAAATAGAGCAGACAAAAAAAGAATGATAATGAAATTATGGTCCAAGACATGACCTGACCCTAATCTATTCAAGGAGACATTTTCTGATGCTATTTTTAGTGACCGATTTTGTGCAAAGAAGCATAATAAAACATAAAAGTTGGAAGATAAAGCCAAATAAATTTAAATTGATAAAAACTTGTATTTAATGAATAAATTAAATTAGTGGGCAATTCAGCTCAAGATGAAAATAAGTGACTGTTAAAGTGTTAATGTGAACTATGTGTCTGAACTCCTAGAAGAGTGGATGGAGATCTTGGATTTGACTTGTCTTCATGGAGAAGTCTAGTACCATGGAGAAGTCTAGTACCATTTTGTACTTTATTGCCTTGTTTATAGCTGTTCCTACTGAAAGGTAATGGATCCTGTGTCATACTTGCCAGACTTATTGAGAAATTCTGGGTAACACAGAGCTGCTCAAAGGACAGTGCATCCAGCCCAGCAAAGGAAAGAATATGGGGGGGGGGTGTGTGTGTGTGTGTGCAGGGGGGATGACACACAACATCAAAATAACGTGCAAATGTAAGCAAAAAATAATGTCTTGAGAGTGATTCAGCTGATCAAATATAGATGTCCACTTTAAGAAGACATAAATCATACTCAAGGGGTCTACTGTTCGAGATGACTAGGTCTCTTATGACTGTATTCCTTCCTTGTGCAGATGTGCACCAGTGGAGACCTAAAATTAACTGCCTTTATAAAGACTTGAACACCCCCTTGACTGTCAGAAGAGACTGCTAAATAACCCAGTAGATTCTCCATAGTATGACTGCTTTAAAACAAACTGGAATGTTACTTCTTCAGAAAAGTTTAACCAAAATAGTGACAGAAGGCCCGTTAACAGTAACAACTGGGCGAAATTCCATGGCACAGGTTATACAGTGTTCAGATTAAATTACATTATTAATTCTTCCTGGCATTAAAATTTTATAAAGTATGAATTATACAGATTATATTATATTATAAGAATTAAAAACTACAGATGATACAAAATAATTAAGAAAGCCATAAATGCTACGTAATGATAAATGAACTATAAGACTCTTACTTCAAGAGAATGGGTAACTTTAAAGGAAAAACTTTTACTTTTTGAGAGAAATATTCTCTTCCACTTTCATTAATTCTGATTGCACCAATACATATTTTGGCAGTTTTATAAATTGCAGCTGTCTCTTTTACATGCAGTATGGATATACTTCCTCCTGAGTCTTTGTGGTTTTGTATGTAAATAGCTCTTTAAACACACATAATTATGTAGGTATTTCAGATTAATTTTCCATACAAGTATATATGTTTAAAAGATCTTCCTTTTCTTCTCTTTTTCTTTGCAAAATACCAGTACTGCACAGGGATTGACAACATAATGGAAATTTCTAATCAACTTCCACACATGTTCTATGCCAGTGGAGCTTTGGCAGGCCCTTTGCAGGTCAAACACGAAAAGCACTGCATATGGAAAAGACATTTTAAACTTCTAGAAAACAGCCAAATTAAACCAGGTTTCCTTGGGATTTCATGAAGACATGGCTGCAAGCCATGATTCATTGTCCAAATTTCAAGTCTTTGCCTGTTCCTGTTGAGCCATCAGAAGTATTTTAGAAGGCTCACAAAAATCCTGTAATAAAAAAAACAAAAACCTGCAGGTTTTGCATCCTCAAAAGTAAAAACTGTTTACATTTGGTTTTTTGAAAGCCATTTGACAGCTGTCTGACAAAAGATTATTTCACTTCTAAAGGTTAAATTTATAAACCTGTCATAATGAGCTTTAGGAATGGAAATGTAGGTGCAATATTAACTTCAGGCATGAATATAGACCATATATAAAAATTCAAGTCCAGGTGGTGGCCCCTTCAAAATGCCAATTTTCCACAAAACATAAAGGTGCAATGTTTGGTTAGCATAAGACACATGACTGACAAATCAGGACCTATACATGTTTATTAAAGGAAACGGGACTCAGAATTTTGTGTTTATTATGTGTTTCCACTCCATTGTCCATGGTAGGATGTAGATGAGGACACAGAACACAGTCCCTATCCCTGGTGCTTAAAGTCCGTGGATAAGACAAAGGCAGGTGCCCATAACCAGCAAACAGCACCAAGGAGTACTGCAACAATCAATACTCATATGGATGAGGGGATGGAGTGCACCCGTGGCAGATGACACCAAGATGTGCAGGAGTGTTGGTCTGCTCGAGGGCAGGAGGCTCTGCAGAGGGATCTGGACAGGCTGGACTGATGGGATGAGGCCAGTTGTACGAGATTCAACAAGGAGAAGTGCCAGGTCCTGCACTTGGGGCACAACAGCCACACACAACATCACAGGCTCGGGGAAGAGAGGCTGGAAAGCTGCCCAGTGGAAAAGGACCTGGGGGTGCTGGTCAACAGCTGGCTGAACATGAGCCAGCAGCATGCCCAGGTGGCCAAGAAGGCCAGTAGCATCCTGGCTTGTATCCGAAATAGCATGGCCAGCAGGACCAGGCCAGTGATCATCCCCCTGTATTGGTGAGGCTGCACCTCAAATACAGGGTTCAGTTCTGGTCCCCTCACTGCAAGAGGGATGTAGGGGTGCTGGAGCGTGTCCAGGGAAGGGTAATGAAGCTGGGGAAGGGGCTGGAGCACAAGTCTGATGAGGAGCAGCTGAGGGAATTGGGGTTGTTTAGTCTGGAGAAAAAGGAGGCTCAGGGGGGACCTTATCGATCTCTACAGCTGCCTGAAAGGAGGTTGTAGGCAGGTGGGGGTAGGTCTCTTTTCCCAGATAAGTAGTAACAGGGCAAGAGAAACGGCCCCTAGTTATGCCAGGAGAAGTTTAGATTAGATATAAGGAAAGATTTCTTCACTGAAAGTGTGGCCAAGCATTGGAACAGGCTACCCAGGGAGGTGGTAGAATCACCATCCCTGGAGGTGTTTAAAAGCTGTGTAGATGTGGTGCTTAGGGACATGTTTTAGTGGTGGTATTGGCAGCCCTGGCTTAATGGTTGGACTTTATGATCTTAAAGGTATTTTTCAACCTAATTGATTCTATGATTCTCTGATCGTGATCAGGATACGGTAAGCTATTCAGAAAAACCACTGTGGCATAACAGCTGATGTTTTGTGGGCACCACAGCAAAGTAAGGTCTTTCAGAGATTTACAGGAGTTGGCATTGGGTTTATAGATGTTTAAAGTGAGCCTCTCCCACACAACAGCAGTTTCAGAGGACAAAGAACACTATAGTCCCTTTGTAGTGTGGTGGCCACAGCTCTCTCCCAAACTTTCAGTTCTGCATAAGCACTAAATGCAGAAGAGGGACAAAGACTATTTGGGGTACTGGGACAAAACACAGCATTATGCCTCAGCTAAGGGATTCATGTGCTGGAGCTCTGGGGGAATGATAACTTAGGGAATGATCATTGGAGTGGTTTTCTGAATGGATACTTGTAGGCAAAGTTACCAGAACCCTGTGAAAAAGGCTGCTGCGTTAGCTCTGATGGGAAAGCAGAACTATAGCAAAAGCCAGAGAATCAGATTACAGTGACTATAGCATTATCCCCGAAGGTGTTGGAAGTGGAGGAAACTTGATTTCATTTCTCTTGTTCCATTTTGTTCTAACTTTTACATTATACCTACTTATCAATATTGATTTTATGCTAGGTTTTTATTATATTTGACAAAATTCACGTTAAATATTTAGTGATTGATGAGAAAAATGAGTGTCTGAACTTGAATATTTAGACTTGGATTCTTAGACTTCTGAACTTGAAGTAGTCAATGCAATGAAGACTGAGCTTTTCCTTTCAAGACAAGTGTTTGACCTCGACACAGCCTCTATACAGCCTTCTTCTCTCTGTTGATGAGGGTTCAGGGTAGCTGGCTGATACACAACCTTTTTGTCTACACTGAACTCTGAGATGTAATGATTCCAAAGTTCTCATGTTTTCTGTTAGACCTCTTGTGCTGTATTAGTTTTCATCTTCATTCAGGATAATTCCTTGCTTTCTTGTGTTGGTTTTTTTTTAAACTCCGCTAAATATCAGTATTGCTGACCTGAAAAATCTTATTTCGCAAACTTCATTCTGGATGGAAAAAAAACTTCTGCTGATAAGTCATCTGTGGAATGTCATGAGTCAAAAAGTCAAACAAAATTTCTGCTAAACGGAAAGGCCTTGAGGAAGGATACTATCTGTTTGCTGCCTACTTTCTACCTGCCTTTATCCTCACTGCTTAGGGGTCCATAGTCATTACTGAGTTATTTTGCTCATCTCCTTAGACAAAAGTAAAAAAATACTAATTCCGTCTTACTAAGAAATTGTAAATAGGAGAGATGTGATCTGTAACCTGATGAACATTTCAAACTCATATGACTTGTCAGTGCATCCCAAGATGCTGTTTCCTTCAGCTTTTTGTCCCCAGCTATCACTTCTCCTGTTTCCCATGTACTAGGGCTGAAACGGAAACGTGAGTCAGCTGGTCCAGCTGATCGATAGAAACTAACTTACCACACATGCAAACAAATGAACAAAAAAAGGTTTCCACTAAATCTCCTTGTTTATCTAAATCCTCAAGGGGTTTATTTGATCTCACATGGGGAAGGAGCCATAATGCACAGCTGATGGTATGGAGTGAGGAGAAAGGAAAGGGTGATGTTCTCTCTTGGCAATGACGTGAAGTGCCACTGGCTAATGTGCAGTGTAAAATACCACGGATACCCTCTGGCTGAATCAAAACACAATTACAGTTCCTTGAAGTTCCATATCCTTTCTGTTACACTACCTCTGTGATTTATTGTCATGGGAGTTCTGGCTGGAGATGAAGGGTCTTTCAGTAATGAAAGTACTTTCTGAAGACAAAGCAGTATTTTTTGATTTCCTTTCATCACAATGATGTCTTCCTGAGTTTGCCTGTCTCTCCATGTTCCTGTCACCATAAAATGATGCTTTGCTGCCCCATGGAGCTGTCATAAAGACATGGTCAGTAAAGACTGGTGTTCAGACACTGTTGGGTACGGGACTTCATATGTGTTGGGCATCCACATTTAACTTTCAGTGCGATTTACCTGGCAGCGACAAGCATCATTCACACTTTAGGCCTCACTTGCAAATCCCTAACCCAGGACTTTACCTAATCTCAGGTTGTAATACAATTCCTGGTACTTAGACAACACAACAAAGAGAATGGCTAATGAACAATGTCTATAATCAAGGGAGACAATGCGTTCCTAAAAGGTAGGCAAGCACAATAACAATAGTTAGTGCTTAAAGTCAAACTATAACCATAATAACTTTAATATCTTTTCCTCTAGAGAGGCAACAGCTAAATCCTGGATTACATTCCCTTCCAACATCATTTGCAGCTGTGGTTGGAGGTTAAGCCTTTGCAGGTAGAAGCGCCAGATCTCAGGAGAGCGAAGGCCTAGCTGCCTCCTCTCCCTGGGTCGCATACTGTTGCCTGCCATTTAGGCTGTCCTTTTTGCTGCAAGCGCTGCCTTGCACCGTTCCTTGCCTTGCTTTGGTAGCTACTCTGGCTCCCTCTATCAGATCTGACAGTAGGGGGTTTTATTTTGCATCTTAAAAAAAAAAATACATTGGTGAATTAAGACAGTCTGTCATGTCATAGATTCCAAGTAGTTTCTTTATCTTCTGTCTTCTCAGGGAGGATTCATCCAAAGCCTCCTTTTCTTCATCTTAGGATCACATGTGACTTTTATCTGAGTACTGGAGGGTGTTCCCCTCATCCCTGGGTCACAACTCAACCCGTTGTGGTGGGTTGACCCTGCCTGGACACCAGGTGCCCACCACAACTGCTCTGTCACTACCCCCTCAGCTCGGGGGGGGGGGGGGGGGGGGGGGGGGGGCGGAGGGCGGGGGGCCGAAATACAATGAAAAGCCCATGGGTCAACATAAGGACAGAGAGATCGCTCATCAGTTACTGTCATGGGCAAAACAGACTTCATTCGGGGAAATCTGTTTAATTTATTAGCAATCAAAACCAGAATAAGATAATGTGAAACAAACCCGAACCTTAAAACACCCTTCCCCACCCCGCAGCCCGGCCCCGGCCCGGGCTCCTCCCCGCGGGGCCACGGGCCCTGCCCGGAGCCGGCTCCAGCGCGGCCCCCGCGGGTCACAGCCCCCCGCGGGCACCCCCTGCCCCGGGCTGCGGGGGGGAGCTGCTCCCCCGCGGGCTCCGTGGGCTGAGGGGCACAGCCTGCCCCGCCGGGGGCTGCCCTGCCCTGCCCTGCCCTGCCCTTCCCCGCGGGCTGCCGGGGAGCCTCTGCTGCGGCGCCCGGAGCCCCCCCGGCCTCCTCCGGCCCGGCCCGGCCCGGCCCGGCCCCGGGGGGCTGCGGGGCTGCTGCTCGCCCCTCCCGGCCCCCCTCGCTGCCGCCGCTGTTCCCCCCCGCGGGGGTTTTTCCCCTTCTCAGCCCCTTCTCCCCGCGGCGCTGCCCCCGCGGCTGCGGGGCTCGGCCTCGGCCAGCGGCGGGCCCGGCCTGGAGCCGGGGGGGCAGCGGCTCTGCCGGCCGGGGGGAGCTGCCCGCGGCACCGGCACCCGGGCATGCAGCCCCGGTACAGCCAATGCATGTCTGGACAGAGTTATCAGACCTGGATTTTTATGCAGTTACTACTATACTGTTTCCTCCTATTCAGAACTCCCTTCTTAGCAGAAAAGAATCTCACCCACACTGAGCCATGCAATGCAATACATTTAGGCCTGTCCGTCTTCCCTTTTTGTATTTTTCTCCCTATAGCTTCACTAGGGGCTGACAGAGTTCCTTTCAATATTTGGGCTTCCTTTTCTTGGGAGGGAGGGATGGTTCAAATGTGTCCCTTTACCTTCCGGCCTTGGCTACCTGGCTATGCATGTGACAACCATCATTACTGCCATACCTCGCAGCCTCCCTCCTTTTCTTCATCTGCTCCTGCCTCTTGTTGGTGCCTTCTCCCATGTGGGATGCAGGATGTTTTAACCAAGGGGACCTATGGCCTGGCAGTTCACACATTTTGCATGCCTCAAAGATGAGGCATAAAAAGAATTGTCTTTCTTTCAGTAAGAAAGTGAAGGCACTGCCAAGATTCTTGATTCTCATTCATAGGCCTTAACTAGCTGTCTGTCCTTTTTGCTCTGCAGTCATTTATGTTAGATACACGGTAAATGTTTGTTAAACAAAATCTAACACATCACCTGGGTCATACATTGTCTAGTTTGTAAATAAAAATTGTGAAAAATGACAAAGAAGCAGATGGGGAAAATGCAGGTACAGTAGATATTTATTTGTGTAACTTTCAGTGGATAATGAAATTAAATAATTTTGAATATGTAATTTTGCTAATCACCAAATATATTTACATAATCCCTTTTTCTCACAGTGATTATAGGATTTGTGTGGCAAGACTTACTTTGAAGCGGCGTATTATTTATCTGCCCATTTGGTATTCCATTTTTCAGCGTAGATGGGTTTTATTTCTGATTTTCTCTTGCATATACAATCACTTCTTTTCCTAAGCAGCACTGTTCAAAGCTGAGAGGTACTCTGGGGATTTAGCCTTACTGTATGTGCTAGAATTTTAAGCTTTATGCAAAATTATTTGCTATCAGTGCTGGATATCCCTGCACACCCGTAAAATAAATTGGCAGTTTCTAAGAGCTTATGCAGTCTAGAGGATCTGGCAGAGTAAAGAAACATGCTATAAATGGTTGTGTTTTGTTCTCCTTCACTCCTGTGTTTGTAGTGTCAACACATTGTCTTTGAGCTCTTGAAGAGACTTGGGCAAATATTTTTTAATGATGCACTCCATAAATTTTGCTTAATGTTTGTGTTTGCAGGTAGACTGCAAAGCTCTGGTCTCTTCAATAAAGTGTTTAAATACACTGTAAAAGGGTACCTCCTGCCTTCAGTAAGACTAATCCCATGTTTGAAATTAAGCATGAGTTTAAAGCACTAAATCTTTTATGTGGCAGATCACCTGGCCCTCCCTGTAGTATTCACAGCCCCTTACAGTGACCCTAACTAAATGAAGGCATAGCAGCATAGTAATGAGCGTGCTGTGTTTTGTCTCTGCAAAGATCCTGGGAATGACATGGTGAATAGTGCATATTTCAAACCAAGGGTCAAGAAAGTAGCTTTAAAGGCATTAGCCCACTGGGGATGCTTTTCTGGCTTTTTGCTAGCCTATGCCTTTGAGGCATAAAACCTCATCTCTCTTCAAAATCTGCGTCTTTAGTATTGTAACTAGAAGCTGGAGCTACAGAAGTGTCTGGTGAGTCTTTCCTTCATTGCTGGCCTCAATGTCATTATGCAGCCAGGAGTTTCACTCTGGCACCTCAGTGCTGTTGTAGATAGAGCTCCTTAAACACTTCCTACCTCATGAATTTACCCAGAACTCATAGGAATATGTATTTTACTTATAAGAAAAAGCACTTCTTATTGTAGTCTACTTTTTAATTTTGGTTTTTTTTCTAACTGCTTCTATAACTGTGTTGGAAGAGGAGCTGAGCATGGGTCCTTCTTTTTGTGTGTCTGGGTCTTCTCCTGCTCAAGTGTTAGATTTATACTAATGACTTTCAATGAGATGGAAATCAACCATTTCTAGGCAACCGATTTCACATAAACTCTGATTCTGTTTTCATTTACATAGGTTTGTTCACATCATGGGAATAATTTCAGTTTACCCCATGGTAACTTTAATCAGAATCTATCCTTTAGTATTTCATAAATCTTTGTTTTGCAAAGCTGTTTCAGCAATCAGTGCAAACAAGGAAGTCCTGAACTGGGATTTTTGCTTGCCTGTCTATCTTGAGCTTTATTTAGCATTTATTTTTATTTTTTCCTAGATAAAAGCAACATTAAACTTCCAAGGACGTAAGTCTCCTTATGTGTTTAGAAGCCTGAAAAGCAAATGTAAGGAACTAGAGATCTCACAAGTTAGGAATTCAGCTTAAAGTATGAATAGTTTTAACTTTTTCAACCTACATGAAGGACGAATCTCAGTCTGAAGTCTCCTCCATCAGACATGTTCCTGCTGTTACACTCTTTTCTATTATGATTAATAATGTCTGAAATCTGAAACCAAGTCAGCTGCATTATAATAAACTTGGTATCAATTTTACAGGTCACAAATAACCATGTAATACAATAGCCCTCTATATGTTCCAGACCAACACGGGACCACATGCTTGTGGGGAGCAATGACTGGGTAATTCCATGAAGAATGAAGACCATATTCAGGGAAAGGACTCTGAAAGCTGAAAGTATTTTCCTCAGGACAGCAGGAGGCTGGGTCAGAAGAAGAAAGCATGTTTCTCAGAGATGGTTACTTTTAATGGTGTGAACTATCTTCAGTCTTTAAAAGGTGTCTATGAATTTTAGAGTGTGTCCAAACGATGAATAATTCATCCTGAGGAGAACAAATGCAAATAACTAAAGAACATGGCATCAGACTAGATATAGTCAGTCAGAAAATCAGTGAGGCAAGATTAAACAAAAAAGTTTGCTTTGAAGATGAGATTTGGGATCAGATACAAGGTGGTCTAGCTCAATTACAGTCAATACTGAAGTCAAAAACTACAAGAGATTGTGCTAAGAATCAGGACCATCATGTAAAAGCCTATGAAAAAACTTAGAAGAGGGAAAGGATTATGTGTTCCATATATAGGTTGTAAAATGATGTGGTTAAGTGAGATTCTCAGCTTTCTTTTTATTTAAGAAAATTAAATTTCTTTGGTCACAGGTGTACAGAAAAGCTGGAAAATGTGAACCAAGTGAACCCTATACACTCAGAAATCAGAAGACAAATAATGCCCTTTTTCTCATTTAAACTTAATCTTATGGCTGCAAAGCCAGCTGCATATATTTTTTAGGTTTGCCTTCCAATTGTCCTGCACTGTGAACTAATGAAACTTTGCATGGGAAAAACATTCTTTTTTACCTCTTAGTAATGAATTATACCTGAAGGAACCTCATGACCACAATACATGTCTTTAGGCATTCACAGATCCTTTCCTGTGTTTACCTTGCAGCATCTAAATCCCATCAGGACATATGTTTCTGACACTGCTAAAATGCACAGTTATACAACATCTGAGAAGATCATTTGCTAAGCCCCAAAGTGATTCTCAGACATATCCTTGCCTGTCATATTTGTATGGCCTAACCAGGCAGATTTTTAGATATGTGCAGTAGTTCACCTGTGTCATCAGAAGGAAAAAAAAAAAAAAAACAAACCAAAAAAAACTTAGAGAAGAGAGATGTAGGGATTTTCTCTTTGTAGGGATTTTCTCTTTGCTAGTTTAGGCAGCTTCTCTCTAAGCATTCTGTTGTGTTTGTAGAAAGTATTCGAAGGTGCTTATATCCATCCATATCAGCATGCTTCTGAAGGTGTAATTTCAGGCCAAGCAGCAGGGAAAGATTTAGATGATTGTAAAACTAAGTCTGAAGACTTTTTTTGTAGCCTAGTTCCAATATGATCATTTTGGGCTCTCCAGATGTGAAGATATCACAAATCTAAAGTTATGATTATATGAGCTTCCTATTTAGCAACATCATCCTTTTTGGTTTGTCATGATCTCAGTTGTAACATATCCTGCCCATTTAAAACAAAAAGAGAGAACAGAATATTGCTTCTTGAGGATTCAGGTCTAGGGAACTTCAGGCCTTATGGAAAATGAAGAAGCTAGAGTAGTGTATTGTAAATGTTGTAGTTCAGCCTCCAACACATGGGCAGAAGTAATATGCTAAGAACAGAGAGGCTGCGTATTGGAAAAATGAGATTATGCTTCTACTTTTATCCCTGACTGTAGCACGTAAAGGTCTTACTTTAGGTTCAGTCTCCTGAAAAGTTTTGTGTGTACACCTGGTGAGGGACTGCCCAAGTTGTCAAGGTGTGTGTGGGAACTCCACGTCTGCAGATGAGCTGGGTTTAAAATATGGCTTTAGTATATATATCATGTGAGACAGCTTCAGGTTTCTGGAGGCATATTTGGCTCTGGCAGGTTCAAGACTGAAGAAAGGGGCTCAGGGACCACCCCTGTTATTACCCACTGGGTGTTCTGACACAGTTCAAGGGTGACAGCTGGTGGATGAGGACAGAACTTTTTTATTCTGAAAACAAGTCACTTAATTTGCTTGAAAAGTGTCCCTGAACAGCAACACTCCTCTGTTGGCCAAAGGAAACCACAGAAGACTTGAGTTTTGAAGGGACCTCTGTAAGTCACCAGGTCTAACCTTCTGCTCAAAACAGGGTCTTAATGAATCAGTTTGGTCTTGTCCAGGCTGCATTTTTAATATCTCCAGGAAGGGAGATTTCCCAGCCTTTATGCTGAGCAACCTGGTACAATGACCAACTTTGTGATAAAAATGTGTTTTTTCCTAATAGCTAACCATAATTTCCCATGTTCCAACTTCCATGCGTGTTGCCCCTTGTCATATCACTGTGCAATTCCAAGAGGAGTTTGGCTCCACCTTTTCAAGACCCTTCTATTTGATAGTTGAAGCTGGCAATACCATCTCCTTTAACATGCCTTTTTAAGTCTGGGGAAAATTCAGCCTTTCCTCATACGTCATGTGCACCAGTGACCCTCACCAGCTTGGAGGCCTCTGTCTAATCTGTTCCTTTATGTCAATGTTTGTTTTGTAAGAAGCGTTTCTCTTGACCTGCTGACCAATACGCAGTTGGCTACCTTTGCTGCAAAGGCTTAGAGCTGACCTATGTTCATCTTGCTGTCTGCTTGGCTTGTCCAGAAAGCAGCTTTGTAGGACAGGATCTTGCTGTCCACCAGGACTCCCAGGTCCTGTTATGCAAAGCTGCTTTTTGGGTACCTGAGTCCCAGCTTCTATCTCTGCACAGCGTTATTCAATCCTGCAGGCAGAAGTTTGCATTTGCTGTCATAAGAAAGGAGAATGACTAAAACAATAGTGTTAGCATCTGCCTTTTTCTTTGCCGAGAAAAGTGCTTTGGAACATGTACACATAACACTAGGTATGGCCAGGTAGTCCTTGTACAGGGAGCTTCAGTAAAACTAGGTCACCACACACCTGATTCCTCTAGGGCTACTTGAGGATTAGCAGTGCAGTGGGCAGTGCTGGTGAGTCTGACATGCAAGTCGGTTGCTGTAATGTTATAATATCTATAAATTATATTAGCTTCTACAAATTATATTATATACACTATATATTACATAATAAATATAATATGTAACTGCATAAATGAATGTGTAGTCAACATGTGGGTTGCCGTAATGTTATAAAACCATTTTCCAATCAAAGAAGTACATGAACATCTACGGATGGAATACTGGATCCGAACACTACCATGAGAGAATTTTGTTTTCATTCACTTCAACTGAACTGTTTGGTAAATTAAACTTAATCTTGACATATTTCCTTTTTTCCTACTGCAGTTTTCAGCCTAAAAAGTATGGCTAAAATATCTTTTAGCTGTAGAATCTCCCCCTAGAATATACTATATAATCCATACCTTTCCCTTTATGCTTGTTGACTAAGACACTACTGAAGAAAATAAGGAACTGGGGATGATATTTAAATCATTGCCATAACAAATGAAGGACGAGTAGATATATTTTGTGTTACACATGCAGACAAATTCAGACTGCCTCTTCATGTCCTGAAATCCAACACACTAGCAAGCACGCTGCTGAGCTATTCAACATGTTTTGAAAACAGTATTTTCCTGTTCATATTGTTCCTTGGCTCTGACAACATGATTATACCACTTCTGAAGGTGCACTTCTAGGCAAGAAGCTTTGCTGTGGGAACGTATTCACACACATGGGCTGCTGATAGCTTGAGGATCACACTCCATAGCACAGTGTAAAGGGAACCACCAAGCCTTCAAGTTAATCAAAGAAACTGAGCCAGCCTTTTCCTTCCCAAATATCTCTAACTTCAATTCCACAGCTTAACATCAAAACTTTAATGCCCAATGCAAGCATTTCATACTGTTAGAAGGCGGCAAGGAGGATTCATCTGACTAAATGAGACATTTGCATGCAGTCATCTACATCAGAGGCAGTTTTACTGCAAGTCCACTTTATGGTTAAAAGAGAAATGGGCATTTCTAGGTACAGTTGAATTCATCGTGGTATAGACAACAAGAATATGTCAGAGAAACCCATCCTTGGAGTGTCTTCTTGTCTCTGTAAAAACAAGGGAAACCCTGGATGACAGGAACACTTATACTGGAGATGTCTAAATAGCTTGACTTCTGCCCACGCAAATGCTGACCTCCTGAGCTGATGAATGACCTCAGTCAGTTGCTCTAATGCTTAGGCAATATTTTCCAAAACTTTCCTCCACTTATTCAGTGTCATATAATTATATTTTTTTTATAATTAACTCTTCATAAGAAGCCAGTAGAACAGTGTGCCTGCTTACTGAAGGTGAATTTCCACAGTGCCCTAGTTGCCACCTGAGAGTTACTCTGTGTTTTGCACAAAGGCTTTTTAAAAAAAGATGATGAAAACCTGATTTATGCTATGCATTCATAACACTGGGCTGAGATGATTGTAACTGGCCTCCTGTCTTCCTTCATTAATCGTCAACAGATTGTCCAGAATATGCAGCTGCTCAGGTGCTGATCTGGATTCCTCCCAAGCAGTGTAGCATGTCCACTAATATTCTCCTGCACTGTGACCTTTTGCTCTATCAATGGCTTGCACCTACTTCAGTTGTCTTTTGAATGCAGCTCAAATACTCTTTTTCTGCCATCTACTAGTGTTTCACGTGGTGAGCACTTACAAGAGTTACAGCTTCAGTTTATGTTTCAAAAGGTTCTTGCAATGAAGCCTCTTCTACAAAAGCTTGTATGTTTGTCTGTTTGTAAACCTCACTGAAAATGTCACTTATTTGTAGAATCACACCTTCTTCTGGTTGTTCTGCTTGAACTGAGGACTAGTTCATTTGTATGGCTCCTTCCTACTGTGAAGTTGGAGTTTCTCTACTGATGCAGTAAAGCTTAAATATTGTCTCTAATATAGGACACCTAATTATTAAATACACCAGAAGGTCTAATCAATAAAACTGAGCACTTGGGAAGGCTAAGGACCTTCAAGATACACATGGGAATGTGGTTCAAGGGAGTCTGGATTCTGCTTCTGGTTTCCTGATTTGCTGCTTAATCTTTCACATCTGGTGTAAATCAGTCTAACTTCAGTATAGCCAGTGTCAATTCACCAGCTGAAAATACCTTTGAAAATATCCACAGAAACACTGTGGATTAAATTCTTAGGTGGTTCAGAGATCACTTTTTGATACACAAAAGATGGAATGCAACCATTCTTCTGGATTCAGTTGCTCCAGACAGCATGCAAATGCATCAAGGAGGGGAAACAGAGGAATAATCTAATTACATTTCTAATGAGGGAGAAAACAAGCCTGTACAGGAGAAAAAATATGGGTGTCCAATTTCAGTGGAGCAAGTCTGAATATTGAATTCAATATACTCAAAGAAGTTATATTCCCACTGCTGTTGAGGTCCCATTTCCACAAATGTTTCTCCTTTCCAGCAAGATGTGAAACACCATTTATACTTAAGATAAAACCAAGCAAAAACTACAGTCCTGTGCTTCTGCAACATTATGCCTAACCTCTTATCTGGGGAATTAAGAGAGAGAAGAGTACTGTCTGACTATACTATTCACTAGCCTTTAAAGACTTTTAAAACGTGTTTTAAGTGCTTTTAATTAAAAAAAAAAAAAAAAAAAAGGAATCATCATACGCCTGTATCATTGTGATGCGCTGAAGAAAACACCTTCCATGCTTCTGCAAGTTGCCAGCTCTACATGCATTCAGAAGTCAAGGAAATTTCTCTGAATGCCAAAGCAACTTGGAGCAGGATTCAGCTCACCCAACTGTAGTTTTGCTAGAAGAGGCCCTACTGCTGCTGAACATTTTAAAAAGAGGTAAAAAGCTCCCTGCAGCTTTTGAACCACTGGCCTCAGGTGGAGTGTCAGATATGTGACTCCTCAAGGCTGATTCTTCTAAAACTACTGTACTGATGGGTCCTAGATATCCTAGCCCAGCACTGCTTGAAAACCCAATGCTTGCAGTCTTCCCTGAGGAAGGGCAGCATTGTTATCACATGTCTGGCAGTAGAGAAGGCATTAAAAGAGTGGCTTTGGGACAGAAGTAGCAGTTTTCCCTGCTGTTGACCTGCACTTTTGTATACACAAGGGGACAAGCCACTGGAAAAGTGTAGGAGCCCAGACGTAACAGCTCTTCTGCCCTGCGTTATACAGGGTGGGCAGACAAGGCAGAGAAATAAAGAGGTGCTTAGCAGTAATTTCTCCTTCTGTATGTCCCAAGAAGCAGCTTTTTGAGTGGTCTTTTTATGTATAAAATCCAAAAGGTTTCACTGACTGATCTCAAAACACTTCAGCACCTGTCGCATGTCTCATTTTCCACCTGGGAAGACAGACACAAAGCAGTGATGAACATGCATGAATTTGGTGGCAGAAGCACTCTCAGCACGCAGGGCTCTGAAGGTACATATCATTTCTCTGGTATAGGCACGTACACTGTTCTGTTAGCTGGTACCTGACTCAATGCCAAGAGAAATCAGCACTATATGCTTCCATTGGCTTCAGTGGTAGCAGATTATGTCCTTAATGGGTATGTGAATTACAAGAGAGTGAAACGTACAGGCTTTGAGGAGTGGTTTTATTGTGTTCTTTTCCAAAGGCATTTCTTTTATCAGAAAAGTGAAGAATTGCTGGGCTGGGTATTTTAAATATAGCTTTTAGCTTGTCATTGATACGCTTTGAAAGAGAGCTGTGAGTTGAAATTTTTATTCTTCTCTCCTCTAACTGCTTTTTTCTTTTCTTTCTTCCTTACAAAGAAAGTTGTAAAGTATACTTGAATAGAGGTAGTTTGAGGTTTCTTCTATATATATTCTTGGTGTATATGGTTCTGACCATTATTTTTGATTACCTGTTCTGGCATGACTGAGATTTCCTGTAATATTTCTAATATTTCTTTTTCCTCCTTGGGGAAATTTCATGTCTGCTTTTAACATTTCTCCTTTATTTTTATTTTGTGAAAACTGAGGCAGGGAATTAATTTCATATCATTGCCATATCTATTTCTTTGGTTAATAATACCTTACATTTACAATATCCTAGACTGTAATCTCCTTGGATGACCTTCCTGCCCTAATGCATTTCTATTGCTTCTCTTTTCTCCTTTTGTGCTACTTTGCCTTTAGTCTTTCTGCTGAATTCCCCTCTCTTTTCTCTACGCTTTCTCATCTCTCCCTTCCATAATCCACATTTTGTGCCTCACATTTGGTCCCTTACTAACCTGGATTACTTCATACAGAGCATTTTTCATTCACATTGGCATCCCTTTTCCTTTACAGTGTATTTACTGGGTAGGTAGCATACACATACACAACGTTCCCTGAGGCAAACATGATTTTTACTCTGAACACCTTCCAGTTTCCCTCACTCACCCCTTCCCTTCGTGATTCTATTCCTTTCGCTTTAGCCCAACACTTTCAATTCTAAGGAAGCTTGTTCCACTGAAATTGAACACCCATATTTTTTTCTCCTGTATAGGCTTGTTTTCTCCCTCGTTAGAAACGTAATCAGATTATTCTTCTATTTCCCCTCCTTGATGCATTTGCGTGCTGTCTAGAGCAACAAACCAAAAGGACATCAATGAAAGTTTCTTTCTGCTTCTATTCTTCTACATTATATATATTTTAAAAAATCCTTGCATTTTTTTCTTTTTGTTCTCTCAAGAGTCTTTCTCTTTCCTTACTGATGCACAGCTTTCACTTGCTTTGTCTGCTCTCTCCATGTGCCTTTTGTCTGTTCTCTGCTTCCATTTAGTTCTCTGAGAATTTTGTCACTGACTACAATGCAACCTGTGTTTGAATTCACATGTGTTTCCTCCTGTGTCCGTTAGCTTGACCTGTTAACAGTGATAACCAAAGGTTTTGTGTGCCCTGTTCCTTGCAGTACACTTGGGCTCACAAGAAGCACAAAACAAGTCTCTTCTCTGCTCACATGAACCCTTGATCACACCTACATGCCCCTGTCCATTCCATTTCTCACAATGTCTAGATAACCTCTGATCTCTGACTGTTGTGCCAGGGGATGTCTTTCATCTGGTGTGTCCATAAGCAGTTTAAAGTGGGCTTGGGTGTTGTATTCCTAAATTTCAGGATGGAAAGCTAGCTAGTAGAATGGATATAGCAAAAATTCTCAAGTAGGTGTCTCACCATGGCTCTGTCCCCACACCCTGCCAATCCTAAAAGGCATATCTGTCTGGGTATATTGTTCCTTTGGATATTTCTGCAGGTTTCCCTTAGGCTGTCCCCAAAGGACATTCTTACAGGACACAGTACAGGGGATAAACTGCTGTAGCAGGATGGGTGCCAGCATGCTGTCCTTCAGTGCTTCTACATAGAAGAGGAGCAGAAAAGGGACTGATCCTTGTGCTCATAGGTAACGCAGCTGAGCCAGCAAGTGGCAGGGAACAGTGCCACATTCTAGTGCCGTGGTCATTCAGTTTATCTGGATAGGGAAGACAGGGGCACATATTGATCTGTAACTGAGTTAGACCACCTAGCATTAATTGCACATTAAAAGTGTCCCTGAGTGGACACTGGTATAGACTGCCTGGGTTCTATATATTCATGGACAAAAATGCAATATGGGAACTTCCATACTTAGATAGGCTGTCCTAATTTCACCTCTGGGCTACAGGTTGCCTGGGCCTTCTTTCGGATTATGGCAGGCTATTTATCATCCTTTTTACCACCCTGCCCTGCCCCATATAAGAAAAATCTGTTGCATCCCTAGTTTCTAGGAGGCTAAAACATTTCCCTGGCCTGTTTGTTCAGATGCCAGCTCCTGGCCAATGCTCCATCCTGCTCAGACAAAGGCATTTATCCATGGTAGAGCTCTTTCTGAATTGAAAGAAACCCATTGCCTCAGGCTTGTAAATATTGTATAGCACTACAATAAATTGACTCTCAAAGTCAGCAGTTTGGCTCTCCCAGCACTCAACAAGTCAGCACCCTGCATACATGTAATTTTCTTCCTAGATATTTTCATTTACAAAACATTACATCTTGTCTTGCTTGCAAATCACAGATTTATTCTCACATAGATATCTAATCCTCAATCTCCCAAAACTTAATCCTGTAGTCTACCTCTTCCCAAAAAATACTTTGTCAGGAAACAAAAGAGAACATAAAACAAAATGTAAAGACAGCCAGGAACGTGTACCTTTTAAAACCCCAAATCAGTCCCATCTGTGGCATGGCTGAACACAGCAATTTAATATAAAACACATACATAGTACCCACACTTATTACTTATTTGAAAGATAGTGGGTTTTAACAAAAAGTCTTTATATGAGGACGTGAAAATATCTAGATCTCAAAATTAAATCAAAACAGATACCTAATTATTCCAGTTAATTAGTAATTCAGATAAATTCTTAATAACAACAGAGTAAGTATGTTGAAGTTTTATTCAAATTTTCTGAAGCATTTAATCTTTCTGAGATGTAATTCAAAAGGATGGGAGCATCATAGCCTAGTAGAGTAAAAACCTTTTTTTACTTTTGATACCTTAATCAACAGTCTGGGCTTGAGTCTGTTTTCAAGCCCATATTCACCAGATGTAGCTCTAGCGAAGTAAACTGAATTAAACGGTGTCATGCCAGAATGATATCATCTTCTCACTGAGACTCTGCACTTCTTCAAGTCAGAGTAAAACTCAAGAAAAAACAATGAAGCCAAAGGATTTATACTAATTTTATGCAGGCACTAGTAAGAAAAGAATTTGTCTGATTAATAAGTCAAAATCATACACTTCATCCCTTATCATTTGTTTTAAAGAATTAAGATTTTTCTGACATGAAGGAAGCTTGATTTGTGTTTCCTTGCAGGAAGGAGTCAAGATATTTTACAATTAATTTCCATAGATCAACAAATCATGCAAAACTGTTTTTTTGGTTACAGACATTATTCAATTTTTCATGAGGTCTAACAGTGGAAATGAGAGAGGAAAATGTATGGGAGTCTCACATTTCTTTGCTGAAACTTAATGAAAAAAACAGATGGGAATTGCTAGCCTTTTAGCTAGAAGGAATAATATTTTTAGAGATTGTGACTCAGTCTTTGCAGAAAGAGACATTTGGTAGGTTTTGTTCATTATTTGGTGTCAGGAGATTATTATTCTGCTACTGGGGAGTAAAGGGATAGGGTTCTTTGTTTATGGGTTAGCAGATATAAGATCATTTAGGTTTTGTTCACTGAAAGAAAAATCTGTTATAGTGAGTGTATGCTGTTCTGCACACTTGAGGATCAGATATTCAGTTTAGCTCAGGGACAGAGTATTGTCACAGTATTAGAAAGACATTTTCAGAAAAGTTTGACTCTCATTCAGGAACCTGAACACAAGACATTCTCAGAGAAGTGAAGAACATGGCACTGTCAGGGCAATGGCAGAGAGATTGTCCCTTCTGCTTCTGTATGTGCCAAGAAGCAAAGAGAGTGCTTTAGGTGTAATACATTCTCAATTTTATTTCTTCCACACTGCCTCCTTGATCTGAAAGTACCTAACCATGTGCATATATATATATATATATATATATATATATGTGTAACTTTATAGAGATTCCTGCAAGGTGGAACTGTCTTATGTTTCAAATTGGCATCTTTGATGAACTGATAGCAGCTGAGATTTTTCCTGATAAACTCCTTTTAATCCAGGAAAGCTGCTAAACAGAATGGGAAATAAATGAGAGAGGACATCATTGTCTGGAGGGTTGCTTCCATGCTGAGTGCAAGCAGACTCCTGTATGTTCTTTCCAGCAATTATGCAACATTTACATCAGAGGTTAGTGCCCCCTGGAATTATAAAGCAAAACAAAACAAAAAAGCAGTTGAAAAGGATACAGAGAGAAGGAAAATCTATTTTGATGCTGAAGAAGGAAACTAGACAAAAGTAATTAAAAAGAGCAGAGAGACAATGAGCTAGACTGTGACATCATTATTTATGTAGGTAGGGCATCTTACTCAACAAATGTTCTTTTCTTACAGCAATCTTATTTTTATTGTAATTTTTATTGCTGTAGCACAGAGGAGGCCCCTTTATGGGCCAAACTTCACAAGGTTCTTATATTGTTAATAACAAAAGATTATTGTTATTTTCTGAAGAGTCCCTTATGATACAGGTATTCTTCCTACCATGCTGCTGTGAGGCTGGGATAGCTAGCAAGAGCCCACCCCAGGGGATGACTCTCTGTCACCAAGAAAAAACCCTTTACGCCCAACTTTGTGGAGAGGCACCCTGCTACTCCTGGAGCCTCCTGATCACAGTGTGGAAACAGGAGATTGGTTTAAGATCACTAGTCCTGGAGTACTGAGGTGCCACTGTGATCACCATGAATTCGCTCTTTATTACAATAGAGAGCAATAAGGTAAAAGCAAATTAATTACTTATGCTAAATTGCCAGGTGTAAGTAACAAGTTATTGTATGTGATAAATCAAACAAGAATAAGCTGTAATTACCTTTGGTTTTGGTTTTCCATCTGTATGCTTTCCTTACAGTAGGTGATCCAGTCAAACTAAGTTTCAGGACATTATACATAGCTCTCATGGACAGAACTGGGTCTCTAACAAACCCCACTTTTTCCCGAAGTGGATCCTGATCTGGAGTGAACCACCTCAAATTTTCCTTATTCATGGAATTGCTTTGGTTGGAAGAAACCTTTAGAGGTCAGCTAGTCCAACAAGCCCACAGCAGGTCTAAATGCAGACTTGGAATAGGTTGTTCAGGGCTTTCCCTAGCTGAGCTTTGAAAATCACCAATGGAGATCCCACAGCCTCTCTGGACAGCCTGTTTCAGTACCTGACAGGTTTCGTTGTGAACCGTATTTTCTTTACGACTAGCTGGTATTTCCCTTGCTGCAGCTTTTGACTCCTTTCTCTTCTTCTTTCACTGGGCATCTCCGGGAACAGTCTCACTATCTTATACTTCCTCCATGAGGTACCTAAAGACAGGAGTTAGGTATCTACTCAGCTTTCTCCTCTTCAAGCTGAACAAACCCAGATCCCTCAGACTCTTCCTGGGTGTCTCATGCTTTACTCACATTTTACTCACATTTTCACAGGTGGAGGTCTTTGTCTTCCACCAGACTTACTGCAATTTATCATCTTTTTCTCTAATACCAGTGAGTTAAAAAAAAAAAAACAACACAATGCTCCAAACATGACTTCAGAAAGACTAAATACATGAGAATAATCAGTTCCCTTGACCTGCTAGCTGTGATCCCGCTAATGAAGCCCAGGGTGCAGTTGGATTCCTTTGCTGCAAGGGCACGCTGCTGACTCCTCCAATCACATTTGTGTTGAGTGTAAATTCTTCAGCCCCATATTCTTGATTACTGAATTAGGAAAACAGCTCACCTCTTAATTCCTGTCATCCAAACCAGTAATTGTCTGACACAGCTTTCTTTAAAAAAAGGGGAAAAAAAGGATATGATATCCAGCTGAGCAAATGTTGCTTGTCAGCACTTTGCATGTTATGAACCAATACATTCTATATACAGGTTCGTGGGCATGTCTTTTCCTGGCATACCAATCCACATACAGATTTACATAATTTCTGAGTATATATGAGTTTATGTACATAGTTTTAAATAAAATACTATTTACACAAACACTTAACTAACAAGAGCTATGATTCATTAACTAATTAATAACTCATGGAGATTCAACAGGATGAAAGATAAACAGCACTGAGATAACATTTGTCCTGTTTTATATAATCCCTAAATGTGGCTTTTTGGGACTGGGAACTCCATGACAACGCTCCAAAGAGATGCCATCTACCTGTAGGACACTACATGCAGAGAGATAGGGAATGCAGTATTGTGGGGGATGTAGAAGTCTGTGGTATCTGTATCCTAGACGCATAACCACTGTCAAGCTTTGTAACACCGGGGACTCTCAAGGAGAATGTGAAGGAAGACCAAAAAGGTGTATGATAACAGTTCCTGAGGTATGATAGCACTTGAAGAGCAGAATGAGAGAAGAAGAAATTGTTTATAGAAAATGAAGGTTAGCAAAATTGAGGCAGATGTTTAAATATGAAATAGAAAATGGTGTTGAAGACTTCGCAATGCAGCTTTGATTTGACATGGCAGGGAAGAGGCAGCTGGGAGAAGGTTTTAGTAAGAGGTGTGTCCATGGCCAAAGTAGAAATTGCTTCTGTGGCAAGTTCAAGGTGGAGAGATCAAGGCAAGGTAATGTCTTTTATGGCTGGATGAAAATCTCTATCAAAAACTGATGGATAAAAACTTGGATTTGAGCATATATTAGCTACCTGCAGATGTGGAGCTTGGAACTAAACAGCTGAAGGATTAGCTAGAGAGCAGCTGTGACAGAGCAGGGTCCTCCAGGCCTAGCCTCAGACCATCATGTAGATGCACCAACCCACGGGCAGGAGAGGCTACTCTGGACAGTACTCCACTGAGCAATATTGCTATACCCAGAGGCCAAATTTGCACCCAGGCTGCCCCAATTTTTGAATGGTTTTCACTTAATCTGAGAAAAATGAAACCCATCAGTTATTTCAAGATGAGAGCATACAGTATGAGGAATATTAAAAAAAAAAAAAAAAAAGAAAAATTTATAATTTTCTTTGAGAAACTAGAGGCAGAACAAAGCTGTACTGTGTCTTTGATTTAAAAAAGAAGAAAAAAAAAGAAAAAAAATGCTTCATCCTCCAAAAGGAAAATTGAAGATGTCCTTTGAGAATTTTGATCCTCTGGAATCAAGAGTCAGGGGAGGGACTTGAACCAAAAGCAAATAGTTTAGCTACTGGAAAGCCTAGGGAGTTCTGATAAAGAGGTTGCAACAAATAAATGAACTTGTGAGAGCAGTCATTTTAAAAGTCATAAAAGAAAAAGAGAAGGATAAATCATAAATAACCCCTTAAATGAATGGTATAAAGCCTCCCTGGAATGCAAAAGACCTGAATGCCCCCATTAAGAACAGGCAAACATAGGAATTTACCTGAACCAACAGAAACTGGATGGAGTTGTATTACAAGAAATACACCAAGAAACCAGAGGTTGTTAAACTAAAATTGGGATGGAAAAATCAGTTACTGCACAGTTTTTCAAATAAAACACAAAATCTAAAGCAGACAGCAGTTTTAGCGGGGAAAATATTTATTTTATGTTATAGGATATGCCAGAGATCCCGAAACATGCAAGGTCAGAAAGTAGTAACTGGAATGATATGTACTAAAAGCAGTATTTCTGGAACATATCCCTTGAGAAATGACTTGTATGGATTTTGTCCAGCTGCTGGAAAAAGCTTATGAAATGTTTGTTTCAGAAACATTGCTATGCAGATGGTGGTGGTTTAGACCCATTCTGCACTTCTCCTTCTGTCCTGATTTAGTCAAAACTCTCACTAAAATTGATCAGTGAATGGATTACTTGAATAACCCACTTACTTTAGTCCCTGGTTGAGCAGGTTTTTCATGCTTTCTCACTTGTATGTGGCTTACAGGATAATGATATTCCCAGATGGGTTTTAAATTGGATTTCTCAACTGAAGAAACTAACTGCTCATTCACTAAAACAGTGATAAAATGGAAGATTTTTGGTATCTGTGGCAACTGAAGCTGATAAAAATTACTAAGGTCAGAGAGTTCCTTGAGTTTCCTGATGTTTCCAGGGCTCCATGCGGTATGGCACTAAAACTGCCCTACTGGTGTGACAGATTCGTAATCTGAGGCATTAAAAGTACCGGGATCATTGTATAATATAGAGCCTGATGGCTAGGCTGAATCAACAAATTGTATCTGTTATGATCAGTGTGCATTTGAGTAACAAAATTTAACAGTAAGAGGGATTTCATAGAATCATAAAATCATTTCGGTTGGAAAAGACCTTTGAGATCATCAAGTCCAACTGTTAACCTAGGACTGCCAAATCCACCACTAAATCATGTCCCTAAGCACCACATCTACACAGCTTTTAAATACCTCCAGGGATGGTGATTCTACCACCTCCCTGGGTAGCCTGTTCCAATGCTTGACCACACTTTCAGTGAAGAAATCTTTCCTTATATCTAATCTAAACTTCTCCTGGCATAACTAGGGGCCGTTTCTCTTGCCCTGTTACTACTTATCTGGGAAAAGAGACCTACCCCCACCTGCCTACAACCTCCTTTCAGGCAGCTGTAGAGATCGATAAGGTCCCCCCTGAGCCTCCTTTTTCTCCAGACTAAACAACCCCAATTCCCTCAGCTGCTCCTCATCAGACTTGTGCTCCAGCCCCTTCCCCAGCTTCATTGCCCTGCCCTGGACACGCTCCAGCACCCCTACATCCCTCTTGCAGTGAGGGGCCCAGAACTGACCCCAGGGCTCGAGGGGCGGCCGCACCAGGGCCCGGCACAGGGGGACGGGCACTGCCTGGCCCTGCTGGCCACGCTGCTGCTGACACCGGCCAGGGCGCTGCTGGCCGCCGTGGCCACCTGGGCACACTGGGGGCTCATGCCCAGCCGGCTGCCGACCAGCCCCCCCAGGCCCTTCCCCGCCGGGCAGTTCCCAGCCCCCTGCCCCCAGCCCGCAGCGCTGTGGGGGGCTGGTGTGACCCACGGGCAGGGCCCGGCACTCAGCCCTGTTGGGCCTCATACAACTGGCCTCGGCCCCTCGGCCCGGCCTGCCCAGACCCCCTGCAGAGCCCCCTGCCCCCCAGCAGGTCACACTGCCCCCAGCTCGGTGTCCTCTGCAAACCGACTGAGGGTGAACCCATCCCCTTGTTCAGATCATTGATAAAGACACTAAACAGGACTGGCCCCAATCTTGAGCCCTGGGGAACACCAGTTGTGACTAGCCACCAACTGGGTGTAACACCATTTGCCACCAATTGTTGGGCTAGTGCATCCAGCCATCTTGTACCCAGCAAAGAATATACCCATCCAAGCCATGAGCAGCCAGTTCCTCCAGGAAGATGCTGTGGGGCCAAAGGCTTTACAAACGTCCAGGTAGACAACATCCACAGCCTTTCCCTCATCCACTAGATGGGTCAACTTGTCATAGAAGGAGATCAGGTCTGTCAAACATGACCTGCCTTTTGTAAATCTTTGCTGGCTGGGCCTGATCCCCTGGCTGTCCTGCACATGGCACGCGATGGCGCTCAGGATGATCTGCTCCGTAACCTTCCTCAGCACCAAGGGCAGGTGAGTCATTTTGAGTAAAAGTAGGTAAAGTAGAATCTACTCATAATAATTACAAATGAAAAATAAAGGAGGGATATTAAAATGCTGAATCACTTCATTTTGACATCTTCAGGTATCTAACAGAAATGAAATATTTTATCATGAAAACATGAGAATGTAACTTTCAACATTTCTTAGAGAAAATCTGTCATATCTTTGGTATCAAAATAGTATTTTTGGCTTAGAAGCTGAAATGTTCTTTAAAATATAAAAAAAACAGAAATAAAAGGATTGATATTAAATCACACAAGTAATTTTATTTTTAAGCAAAATAAAATCCATACTAAATATCTCTTTTAATTGAAAAAAACCTGAAAAATTCCTTAGCTTGACCTGAACTAGGGATTTTTGTTTTCTTTGCATTTTCTTCCCTATTGCTATACTGACCTCAAAATTCAATTTTTATTATGAGGTAGAACAGAAAAAAAAGTTAAATGTTGGAGTTAAAAGTCTGTTAGCATGTCAGGTTCACCAATTCACTTACTGGAGAGATCCAACACATCTGCAAACTCTAAATACTACTGAGTAAAGTATAAGAAATGTGAAGGAAGTGATCTTCTTTTAGGGACAGGGTACCACATTACAGACAGTGAGACACAGGCTAGCCCAAAGTCAACTAGCTAGTCAGGAGCACAACTCAGTTCTTTGGCCAGCAGTTTTGTTCACAACGTCATAGTATCCAGAGTAGGAAAAAAAAAAAAAAAAAAAAAAAAAAGACTTAATTTTTCTTTTCCATTGGCTATGAGGTTCTTTCCATATTTACAGAACGGTAATGGCATTTGTTGATCTGCTTGGAAGGAAAACAATTGCCATGTGCCTTCCCAAAACATCTCCAATTCATTTCAGTGGTCAAAAAATGCCCAGAGAAATAGATATTTTTTCTTTTTCTTTAAAAACAATTCACACAAAAAAATGCCATGAAGGTTGATTGTAGGCCTTGTCCTTTCCTCAGAGACTGCCTTTGTGTTATGCCTCCATGGGAAGATACAACATTTAACTTTGAATGTAGTACACAGTGCTCTAAAGAAGCAAATATATCCTAAGCCTTGGCAAAGCTAACTGGCACAAAGGAATCACACACCAATATATCTGGTTTTCTCCCCATTTTCAGGTGGCCCTGTGCCATCCTGAGTGGCAGCTTGAATGGCCCAGGAGGCTGTGTTTAACTGTCTGGGCAGAAGTGCTCTCTCTTTACAGGTCTTCACAAGCCTTGACTTGGCACCAGGGGAGATATGCCAGAAGTCTATAAAATGATAAGAGTCAACGAACAGGCCAGAAGGGAATAATTATTTACTGTCTCTTCCAATACAAGAACCAAGGGGGTTTAAATGGAACTAGCAGGTGATAGGCCTGGAAAATCAAAACAATGTGGTACTTCAAATAACTTGTGAAACTCAGAATATTGTGCATAATAAAAATATGTATGAGTTAAAAATGCATGCACCAAATACATGGAAGGAAATCCCCAGAAAAAAAAAATAATAAAAAGAACAACAAGCAAACAAGCAAACAAACAAAACCAAAAAACCCCAGATAAGACAGAAAAGAGGCAGCCATGAGGTGAAGATACCTGGAGGCTTTTAAACACTGCAGAAATATCTCATATTCTTCTGTGTTGTCCACTACTAGAGATGGGTAATGGGCTAATCAGCTGTGTCCTGATTTACATATGTTCTTACAGCTTTATGGTCCTCGCTGATGGAAAGAATCAGACACTTGACAACAAAACAGCTCATCAGAATAGAGACATGATAAAGAAATAAACACCATCCAAGTTAAATTCAAAATTAATATAGGAAACATTTTTCTCATGGACACAGATTATGCAGTCATTGTCAAAATAAGCTATTGAGATCAAGAATTTCACAAGTTTCAAAAACAGTTTGGAGATGTACTTGAATAACACGAATAGCCAGGAAAAAAAAAATCTGTTAAATCTTGTTATTCAGTGTTTAAAACAACCAAAAACTATCAGAATGTGATGGAAATGTGGGCCAGATTATTCCATCTTGTACAGTGCAGGTTGTTTTAAAGTTTCTTCTGAATCTTCTGGTATTGACCAGCTCTTGTTTGAAACTGGGAATGGCTGGTTCAGTATAGTGTTTTATTCTAATCCCATAGGCAGGTTTGTTACATAATCCATGCCTGAAGGAATTGAATGGAAAGGAATTGCAATGAAAAGGAATTGCAATGAAAAGGAGCAGAAAGGGTGAGCTGAGCTCTAAACAATACATAAAATTATGAAAGAAACAACAGTATATGATAGAGTTTTCAATTACCTCTGTAGTGTCCACGAGACTTACCTTACTAGTTAAATGGGACACTGAGGGCTCAAAACTTTTATTCCAGTGTTTCTTCATGTAAAGAAGGTCACTTAAAATGACCCTTCTTACAGGAAAGGATCATTATTTTTGATTGCTCAACATTTTTAGCAAAAGCGTCATCAAAAAAATCTTGGCTGTCTCTAGTTGCTTCAGTGCCTGTTTTTCTCGGAGGTTCCCAGCATTTCATCAGGTCTGACCCATGAGCATAGGCTAACCTTTGCAGCACCTGCCTGCTCACGTAAGGTGGTAACAGAAACACTATCACAGCATCCTGAGATGTCAAACAGAAGCCTCACATTCATCAGTCCCCCTAGTGTCAAAAGAATCTTCCCGTGGCTAAACTACATAACTTCCCAAACTACTGGCAATATAGGAAGCATCTCGGGGCTGAAGATTTTCTCCTGTACAGAGAGCCCCTCAGCCGCTATTACTGACCCTGCAGGCTGGTTAGATTTAACACACTGGCAGGATGCGGCTCACCAATAGTGTGGGACAAAGGAGGGAGAAAGGGCACCTTGTCAGACCCTTCAGCTAACTGTTGCAGATTCTTTTTGCGTGTACACAAGGAAAATACAGGTTTTCATTAAAACAAAACCCAACCCAAAAACTTTTACAATGGCTTAAACAAGAAAATAAGGTTAAGAACAGGCTTGTTAATGAAACAAGTCCTGTCCTCTGTGTCTCATCCAATAAGAACATGGAACTGGCCGTTATCAGGTTGGATTAAAGGTCCATCTCATTCAGCATCCTATCAGTCTAAGTAGCCAGTGCTGGATTTCTAAAGAATATAGGAGTAAGGCCAGCACTGACACATTGTCTTATTTGATGGACGCGTGTTCCTTTTTTTAAAGAAATCTGATCTCCCTTTTTTATAAACAAAGGCTTTCATAGAAAAAGAATTAAAAAGCTATGGCTAAGTTGTTCATAAGGATTTGCCTAGGATTTATCTAAACATATGACCTACTATGTTTAGCAACATGCTAAACATATGACCTACTCTTTTTTAAACATTATTCTTAGTGGATTCTTCTTTTTCTTCTTAATCTTTTACTTTTCCACTTTTTTTTTTTTTTTTCCTTTGGAACTGACCCAGTTTTTAAATCCTTGTCAAAGATCTGATGGTTTGTAAAAGAATCCATGCAGTGTATTATAAATCAATTCAGGCCTTCTGTAACTGATGAGGATAGTGGTACGTCAGTATCATCTCGCCACTGAAGTAGTTAACCCAATATATAGATCTTCCTAAAGCATGTTTTGTCATGTGTTAGCAATGAAATATAAAGTCTGAGACTTTGATAATGGTTGATGCTCTGTCGTCTTATATCTGTGGAACCTTCATTAAAAGCTTGAGGCCTCAGTGCTGCAACATACTATTGAGGAATTTAAGCGTATCCCTGTTCAGTACAGCATTGAAGCACAAATGTATGTATTCCTGAGGTCAAAAAAGGGTAAGTGCGTGCTTAAATATTTGCTTCATAGAGGTGCTTAAAGATGAATTTAAAGTTAAATCTGTACTTAGAAACTGTCCAATTGGATGTGAATGAAACTGAGGAGAAATATGCTAATGAAAACTATCCTTACACATATTGCTCCCTCCTGTGGGCACAAATGTACACCATTTCAGCAATTCTTGTATCTATGGGCTGGCAAAATTAATTTTGAGAATCAAAACCAGCAATGACAGGCTTCAGAAATGCTGAAAAGCCCCATTTTGGTGTTTTTAGAGAAATGTTTTGATTTTTCATTTCAAAATGTCTTAGGGGAACAAAATCAAAACGTGAATGTTTTGATTAGCCCAAAGAGATTTTCTGAAATATTGTGTCACATAAAAATTTGATATTTTTTTTTTATTTCAATCTGTTTCTGAATGAAAAGAACAAAATCGGAATTTTTCAATCATCTGCAGAAAATAAAAAATTCTTTGGTAATGTCTGCTAAAGGTGGCAGAGCATGGAATGAAGGAGAAAGATGATTTTTTACAAAGTTATTAATTCTTGAGAAGGAATATATTTTCCCAACTATTTTTTTTTGTTTCATACTATAGGAATTCCAATACCTTCATTTCAAACTTCAACTTACTTTATTTCAGGGAAAGAAAGAAATACCTCACTTCTTTTCCTAAACCCCATGATGGGATTAAAATTAAAAAATATTTTCTTTAGTACAAATAACATGTAAAATAAAAATGAACAGTGTTAAAACTGTAACCTCTACAGACTACAATAAAAAAGTGCATAAAAATCTTAACTTTATAAAAAGAAAAAGGAAAAAGTATCAATACCAATATTTCCAACCAACACACAAAAGTCCCAAAGGGATCTGAAGTTTTGCTTGGCTGTGGTCTTATTTTATGGATATAGGGAAAAAAAATCTCTCCCTTTGAGGCCTTTTAACCTAAAGGATACAGACAAAGGGGAAGATATGAAACCCAACCCCACAGAAGGAAGGAAACATTGATTGCTAATTTTATATTTTATTAATGTAGTTATTAGCTATATGCATTGTATCATTGCCTCAAATTACCTGTCAAGTCCTGTCTATGTTAGATTGTACAGTCTGATCTTGATTAAAGCCAAGATGCTGTACAAGACTATAAAAAATTGATGTGTCTGCAGTACAATGGTTAAATTTTTTATTCTAATAAATCCCTCTGATCTTGCTCCATTTTTTGTGGTTTTTTCAGCCAGTCTTCTCTATCAAGTGGAACACTTATTTAAATGTTTCCTGTAAAAATTCACAGCTAAGTGAGCTGGAGAAAAATAATAAATGGTTATCACACGCTGTCTATATAAACCTTAATTTCTGATAGGACTATTGGGAGGGCTAATCATCATTATATGATTCACATGGCTTAGTGGGTGCAGCTTGTTCAGAAAGGTACAACATAAAAATAAAGAACAGAAAGCCACCTTCTTCACATTAACCCCGAATTCACATGACAGTTTTTCTTACAATCACGTCTGAATTAAAAACATTTGTCAGATGGCTGTTTTTATTTAATCTGAGGGCTGGGAAATTATTTTCCTTATTTCCACAGCTGGTCATTTTCAAACCTAACTCTAGAAGCCTACAGGAAAATAGAATCTTTTGAAAAAGATCCTAATGACAAGCTTCTTGTGGCATGGTTTTCTCATAAAGTGACTGTTCACTTCCTTTGTATCTTTTGTAATGAGAATTGTAATAGAAAGGGCAGAGAGGACACACAACAGGGGACACAGGATGAGCAACAGTGACAAGAGGCATTGAGCTAGGCTGTCAGTTTTATTGACCCCAGAGAAGAACTTGGTAGGTAGATGGAAGAGCAAGACCTGGTGGGACTCATCCAGGGAAAAGGTGTCCTGCTAAGCTGTACAACAGAATCAAAATTTTGGGCCAAATCCTTCATTCCACTGAGTTCAGTGGATTAATGGCATGTTTTACTTGCTGATCTTCTGAGTTCATATTCATAGCCATACATGAGTTCTAGTGACGGAAAATTCCAACTGGGGAGGTATGAGTAGAGACAAGACAGCCACATATTCACTAAAAAATGAAATCCAAAGAAAAAGGAAGATCCAACTCATGCTCAGACAGGGCCTGTGAGAAATATCCTGAGGCAACTCAGACTGTATCTGTGTGTTTTAAGAAATGGAAGTTGAGCCTAAACACATTTGGACGCAGATTTTCAGACCAAATTCAGGAGCCTGAAGTCAGACTTCCTTAGCGTGACTCATGTATCCGCATGTCCACTACTCACAAGTTAACACTGTTCAAACGTGTCTACCCTGTATGGCATAGGAAGCACATGTCATTGCAGTATAGTATCCAAGTGATTTTTAAAAAAATATTTTCTTTCTCTATGTTAGGGCTATAAATTGGCTCTTGAAAGCATCATGAAACAGGCTATAGAAAGCACTGATTAATAATCCCTAGTCTTGTTTCATTCTTGGCATTAATCTTCCCTAATTCTTATCTTAAACAGCTGACTTTGTTTTCACCATGACACATTGGAGGGAAATTGAAACCTATTGTTTTATCTGTCCAAGGGCTAATATAGCAGTGGAGTATATGACACAATACACAGTGTTTACAATTGATTAAACACTGGAGCAAATTCCACCTCAACTCAATGCCTAGAAATTCCACTGTAGCTAGAGATCAGGCTGAACCAGAAACTGAAATCTCTAAAGCTGCATGTTTTAGAGGGTTTATAATTAATATGTGTATATTTCAGGTTAGAGAACAGACCAAACTCAGAAATGGTGAAAACAGCTAATCTCCACTGTTATTCTGGGGCCAAAAATTGGGTTAGCAGGCTGTAAGTTTCTGACACAGTAAACTCTTTGCTTATTCCATGACAAAACAAAAAATCAAAACAAAATAAGACTACTAATCTAGCTATACTGAAGCAGGAGAAGATTTTGGTTTTACAGGATTTTTTCTTTTTTTCCTGGCGAGTTGTTAGAGCTTTGACCTGATGCTTGAAAACTTGCTGTTGATGCATCGTTTCAGGATTCTCTGTCTGATGCACTACTGATTCATAAACTACAAAAGACAAGGTGTCATGGTTTAATGCCAGTCAGTAACTCCGCCCCACACAGCCACTCGCTCATTCCCCCCACAGTGGGATGAGGGAGTGAATAGAAAGAGTAAGAGTGAGAAAACTCGTGGGTTGAGATAAGGACAGTTTAATGGGTAAAGCAAAAGCCGCACACCCAAGCAAAGCAAAACCAGGAATTCATTCACCACTTCCCATGGGCAAGCAGGGGCTCAGCCATCCCCAGGGCAGCAGGGGACTTGGGAAGAGAAATGCCATAATGACAAATATCCCTACCATTCCCTTCTTCTTCCCCCAGCTTATATACTCAGCATGACGTTCAATTTTATGGACTGCTCCTTTGGACAGTTCAGGTCACCTGTCCTGGCTGTGTCCCCTTCCAGCTCCCTGTGCCCCTCCAGCCCTCTTGCCTGCAGGGTCTGAGAAACTGAAATGTCTTTGACATAGCATAAACCACCCAGCAACAACTAAAACCATCACTGTGCTACCAACATTGTTCTCACACCAAATCCAAAACACAGCACTGCACCAGCTACTAAGAAGAATGTTAACTCTATCCCAGCTGGAACCAGGACATAAGGACACAAATGTTAAAGGGGAGACAAGCTACAATATTGTAATAATTCCATGCCTAAGCCTATGTTTGGGAGTTATTTACAGTTTTTTCATTCACAAAAGTAGCTAGGACTGTGTTGGTTTTGGTGGCCCACAAGGCGAGTAATTTGAATATGTAAATAGAAATTCTCATTTGGGGGGAGGCTAGATTAATGCATCTTTCTAGACCATGGAAATCACAGTATTTGTGGAAGAAGAAAAAAGAAACTCAAATTTTCTTTCTTAAGTCCTCTTCTTCATGAAGTGGATAATAAAGCTACTTAGATCATTCCTGGAAAGCCATATCCGGATTTGGTTCCCAAATTTTATGGACAGTGTTAAAAAAGTAATTTTGAAAACACTAATAAAAAAGCTGTAAGAATTGTCTGATATTTGGGAAACCTGCCTTCTAACATGCTTGAGCTGTTGCTTATCCATGGAGGAGTTAGGCTTTTTATAATCAAATGCCATAGTGCCTACATTAACTTGTAAGACTGAAGGCTCTTATATCAATAGACAGAGAAAATAATAGAAAGTTGTAATGATGGAAAACAAAGAGTAAATCACACTGAAATTTCCAAGCAAATTTTGTCAGCGAGCATGATAAATCATGTTTAAATATCAATATGATCAATTCTTCAGCACTTCAGTTCTTTAACACTGATTTGTATGCTTTGCTCAAAATATATTGAAACTTGAAAACATGTTGTGGGCTAGCTATAGGAATTTCAGAACAAAACTCTATGTCTTGGGATGTGTAAAGCACAGATCCTCTTGAGATTCCTACTGATTTTAGAATCGCCATGTCGCAATTCTTAATTCAGAACTGCATTTTCTGGTTATAGAAATCATGACCAGAATGTGGTCTTAGAAATCGCTATTCTTATTGTGGCAGTGAGACTGAACTAAGATCCACAGGCTCCCAAACATCTTTCATTTGCATGCTGCATTTAATACACTGTTCTCTTTGCCAGGCACTCAAAGAATTGCACTTTGACTTTGAACTTTATTAACTCTATTACCATATTTTCTGAGTCTGTCTTCTTGCTTTGTTTCAGCAATTTCCATTCCTTTCATCTATCTGTGAGATTTGTGGTGCAAACAAATCAATTTGCTGGGCTGTTGCTCAAGTTTTTACAGGGAGAGGTATCTGCAGTTGTGGTTACTGAAACCTGGGGACTCTGAAGGGGGACACACGAAGACACTAATGTCTTCCCTTTTTGGTGGGAAAAATTATTTCTGTACTGTTTTGCTTTCTTGGTTATCTAAGGCTCTGACCTCAACATGACTTTTGTCAATTAGGTGTCAATCAACAGATGGACAAATACTGAACGTAAACGGGGAAACAAATCTTAACATGGCTACGGGAAGAGGCTTTGACTCAGTTCTAAATTCTGCTGTGGTCTCCACTGGTGAGTTTGCATAAATCCCTCAATTCTGTATACTTTACTTTCTTCCTCCTCCATAAAATGGGCTTAGAAATATTTTCTGTGAATATTTCCCATGATTTACTTACAATTAGCGATGTCTGCTATCATTTTTGTTGCTGTATAGTTTGCTGGGAAATTAATAAGAATGCATAAAAAGCATGAGAATAATCCAGGGGTTTTATTTATCCAGGCATCCTGCCCTCTGTTCTCATCATTATGTTCATTGACCGAAGGGCACTGTTTTGTTGTACTTTGTAACAGCATGGAAAAGCAGAGAATATAATTGTATTATTAAGAAACTTAGGAGCACTAGCCAAGGACTTAGTACTGGTACTATTCATTTACAAAATTAAGTGGTTCCTACTCCACAGAAGTTACAACTCAGAGAGAGAGAAGTCTGATGAAACAAGAAAGCAATTTAATTGATTTTGCTCTCCACCCTTGTCAGGGGCTTTCCCGCTCCACAGCACCATTAAGAAAGAATCTGTGAAACCTTCTTCAGTTTAAGACGCCTAAATCTGGGCGTCTGCATGATGATAGTGAACTAAGTTTCCATGCTCCCATTATAGCCAGGGGTGCGAGGAGTACCACAAATAGCCTCCAGCTGACTCTTGTAGGTGGTAGACAGGTAGGTTGGTCTCCCTTGGCATAGATAGACACACAGAACACAGCTTACCTTTCACTGACACTGTAGCTTGCTGAGATTAATAAAAACACACAAGTGTGAAAGGGATAACAAGGAGACAAAAAGTCAAGCCTAAAATACCCAGTGCAGATTCTTGATGTATTGACATAAACGATATCTTTATTAATTCACAATACATTTACGGTCACTCAGAAATGCTCTTTTCTAATGTGCAACACACAATAAATGGAGCAATGGTATCTTGTATAGAATACATGACTCACTTTGGAACTGCCAAAGAGAATTTAATCCAGATTTTCTGCAAAGCATCAAGTACCTCGGACAATTTACTGCCAGGGGCAGCGACAACTATACCTCTGGATTTGTTAAGATAAAGGAAATATGTCATGCTGTCCACTGTTGTAATGGGCCTGTTAAATGTTGCAAACTTTTCCCAGGATGGGGCAGGGGGGGAAGGCACAAAATGAAATATGAAGCAAATGAGGGCCTTCTTTCTGTCTACCATTTTCTATACTTCTAGGATATACTTTTCAAAGGACAAGAAACAGCCTAATAGTAGCTCCCAATAAGAAAGATTCCAATAGAAGGAAATGAAGAGACTTTCCTGGATCTTCACCATAGTGCCTCACACTTTTTAAGCATCAAAGTGGCAACAGAAGTTTGAGAATAGAGCTAGATTATGTTTTGAGATTGATGGTATACAAAATGCCTGTGAATCATCAGATGGGTGTTATTTTTCTGCACTAGGATTCTGCTAGTTAGAGGTGGAAATAGCTGTGAAAATATCTAGAGAAATATGGGAAAGAATCAGTAAATAACTTTAAATAATTTCCATATTTAAGATGAACATTCAGTTCCACTGTGGTAGCAAAGCTCCATTCTTATATTTCAAAAAGTTTTTTAGCCCAATGAAAAACTAATCAAACTCTCAAGTAGCAGGCTCAGAACCTACCTATCCCCATTTCTAACGTCTTCTTTCATTACATGGGAAGAAAAAGGATGATGGAGGTCAAGTCTAACTTCATACGTTTCTCAAATAGCAAGTTTAAACCTGTGGTGATCTGTGGTAAAGACTGGGCTGGGAAAGGGGGTTGCAATACGAAGATGAGAGAAGCTAAAGGATCTGTATTTAGAATTTTGGTCATGCCATGTCTCAACATAATGACTAATTAGTAAAAAATCAGAAGTAAATACCTAAGTAGTAATCTACCATTGTAGTGCACACTACAGCTGGAACAGGATTGTATAGACACTTTTCTAATCATTATCACTTCATTCAAGAGTGAAATGCAACCAAAGCTGCACAAAACTCAGCAAAATGTTTGTGTTGAAAGCATCATTACTCCTTAACACTGCTTCCTGTACTTCCTATTTTAAAACAGTGGCACGTTTTTTGAGCCCCATGAATATTGAGTTACAGAAACTGTAAAATACATTCTTAAGTAGCTGTTTTTGATCAGAGTTAACACTGAACACTGAGTGTAAAGGTTTGTATAATAAAAGACTTTGTACCCTTGAGAAGCTAGAGGTTAATCATTCCAATTATTTTTAAAAGCATCTTGGGAATTTGTTGAATTAACAAAAGAGATATAGCTGAAAGTAAAGGTAAAAATAGCAAGGACATAGCAGAGCTATTTTAATAAAAGTCTTGTAAAATGCAGCTTATAAATGATCAAGTACTGCACTTTAATTGTATATCTTAATACATTAGGTGAATTTGGTGCTCACAGGATGGCTTTGATTTGCAGGCTGGAAATCAGCATGGTCTGTGGCATAGTAAAATCTTCCATATTTTCACTCTAACACTGATAAATCATGGTGTTTTGTAAGTGAGGTGGAAATTTGTGATTTTTCACCCACAGATGAAGCTGATACACCCAGATATCATGCTAACATGCCCATGATTAATTGCATGGGCATTTGTTGCACAAGGGAGGGTGAGACAGGTTCACATGCATGAAGATGTATGAGCAGGGCCCATAGCAGATGAAATGCATTGACTCCAACACAAAACCCAGTATTTGGGGGAAATAAGGGAGACAGAGCAAGAGCGAGAAAGAAGGGAACAGGAAAGGGGAAGCTCTCCAGTGGTCAGGCATGAGGCACAGTGATGGGTGTCCAGGATGAGTGTCCTCTGGTGGGGGCTCTCTCCAGTGCAGCAAGAAGCAACAAGATGGTGATGGTGTTGATAATGACAATGACAACTTTTGCCATGCTTTTCCCCTAGTATTATGTATTTTTAATCAGGAACCACTCAAGCTTCCTATTTCTTGTTTATTTTCTGCTTGTGAAGCTATTAGCACTGATTGGAGCGTGCTAATTAGGCACAGATGTTGCACATTGATTGGCTGTTAAGGCTCTGCATACCAAGTCCTGGATAGTACTTGTCAAGTATATAACTGACTATTATCTACTGTGCTACTTTCCTTGTTTTTCTTTTGTATAAACCAAAACCTGCAAAACAAGAAGTGAAACAATGTGTTAGTGGCAGTCACTTCCCATGAGAACCTGTCATGAGTTTGGCAAGTACAAGGTTGTGAAGGCAACTGCACCTGAATCTTAGCATGGAAAAAAAACCAAGGGAAAAGTGCCACAGAGATTCTGGAAAACCACTATTAGAGCACCTTAGGTGAAAGGGTACAAAACTTCAAATTATACACCCTGAGCACTACTGATGCTAAGGCACGAAGGCATCTCTGCCACTAGGCCTCACTGCTGAGCAAAGATTCCTATTTTGTCACCAGTTTGTGTAATTCAAATAGTCGGCAAAAGATATTCCTCCAGGCCCTGGTCCCTAAAGATGCCTGTGGCTCGATTCAGATGCCAGCAGTGGAGAGGTCTCAGTCATTGCTTATATTCTGCAGGTGGAGGTGACAGCCCCAAGAGCTGCGATGCAAGAGATGATTGTATGAGCGTGCTTAGTCTACTTCAGTACAAACATAAACTAGGTCAGCAAATGGCCTTTGCCTGAGAAGCAGTAATTAGCAGCTCAAGGCAATGGTTTCTTCAGCTGTCCCACCATAGTCCCCATGAGCCGAGATGGTCCCATGATGTAGCACAAGAGAAGTAGAAGAAAGGATAGCTGAGCCATTTGCAGACTGCCTACTGCAGGGATCTGTCCCTCCAGGGACTTGGATGGAGATTTGATACTTCTGTACCAAACTCTCTCTGCTGTTACATAGTTTAGAAAGAAGCAAGGACTACTGAAATTTGGGAACAGTGAAGGACCCTGTGCTTAGACATCTAGGGATCTTATTAGCCTCAAATGATCAGATCATATTTGCTGCTTTTAGAGGTTAAATGTTACTGTAGAATTTGTGGTTAGATTTTTCTTGAAAAGCTGGAATACAGAACAACTTTAATTAATCTAATAGTGCTCTGTCAGCAAACATCCTGAGAAATTTATAAATAAGCTTCCTGAAGAAATGGAGATTGGGAATACTACCGGCTCCATCTGGTTTTGGGAAACTGAATCCTTAAAGGCAGTCTCAGTTGAAGCAATTACTTCCTAAGACCAGACTCTTTTCTTTACAGTCCTTTCTTTGACTTCATTTTTATGTGACATCTAAAGAGAATAAAGAACGCCACTTAGACTGTATCTTCCTCCTGGAAGATGTTTTGTTGAGAGATGACAGCAGGGAGAGTTGTCCACACAGGAGCATGTGACACACTTAAGTCAGTTTTCATCTCTGTGGGAAATCCAGTTCTTCAGTGTTACTTCCAGACTGTGAAATGGGAGTGAATGGCAAAAACCTGGCAAGTGTGTTACGGGTCTAGGTGCAAAATCCTTCAAGCACACTGCAGACATCTATCATCTTGGAGGGAAAACAACTTTTCTGTAGATCCATCATACACATCAATCGCCTTCATTATAAGATTCCAGTGGAGCCTGGAATCGTCTAGCTCACTGTCACCTATAAAAAGAAGCTGGACACTTTAAATACAGGATTAGAATTTGATCTGGTAGCAAAGACACACTTTTAATAGGCATCATTTTATATTAGTCTTCCAAGTAATCTGCCAGCATCTTAGAAACTGGCTGAGTTATGACACACAAAGAAATGAAAGCAGCACAGTAGGACCCAGATGGCATTTTGAGTGCATTAAGAATAACATTTCTTGCAGCATAAACTGTTTGAAAATTCGTTATTGAGATGTTCTCTGCATGTTTGTTCATATGAATTCATTCCCAAATAAGCAGAGGTGGGAAGACAGACTTTTTCAGCACACAAAAAGAAAGCAAAAATCTCAAAAGGGGTGCAATCCTAGCAGCTTAACCCCTCCCTCCAGTCTGCGTCATTCATTGCATTTATTTTTTTATAATATCTAAATAATTCATTTTACTTGAGCTTTTGAAAAGTATTTTTATTCCACAATAAATTAGATATTTGAGAGACAAAGTAATCTGAAACAGAAGAATAAGAATGTTGCATGTGTGCATGTGAAAATATCTAAACAGAAAACTTTGACAAAACAGATTTTTCTCAACAGGAGAAATTAATCAAAAAACAATGTCCCAACTGATTTTTTTCAGTTTTGACAAGCAGTATCTCTTACTGGAATAGTGAAACCACTCTACATTAACTTTTCCTATGAATGCCCAGTTATGAGTCAAAGGGGAGCTGAAACATTCAAAAATCTAATTATTTTCTTTAAATTCCTGATACAGATATAGCCCTTCAGGAAAATTCCCATTTTTAACTTGTTTGAAGTAGGGTGTCATTTAAAACCAGTGAATGAAGTGCAAAGCAGGGAAAACGGATCATTTAAGGATTGTTTTATTTTCTTGGGTTGGCAACAGTCTCTTGGCATGTAATGCCACAAGGTAACAGGGTGAAATACGTGGAATTTTCTATGTACTCCATTGCTTGGACAACTCTTTCGGTATGAGCCAACAGCTATCACTCCAGCCTGTATTGTCCTTCGGTAGGGGGCAATTTATGGCCCCAGAGCTCAAACAGGCAAAAGGACTACTTGCAAACCAGGAGATTCAGCAGCTTTAGAGCTCTGAATGTGCTTTAGAAGAAAATGCATTCAGGACTGAGCATGGTCTAGACATTTGTAGGGCTAAACTAACAGTAATTAACCAGCTTTTACTGGGCTGCCATATTCACTTTCATACACTATTGCACTGCACAAAAGTGTGGCACTCTGCAAAGTGCTTCGGGATAAACTGAACACAACCACTATTATGTGAAATGAAACCCTCTTCCTTTCAGCTGTACCTGCCCACAAAAACTCAGATTTAGCCCACTTTAACCATGAAAAGTAAAGCTGAGAAAGCTCTGACCTCATTGTATCATGCCAAGATTGTTGGATTTAGGGTGTAAGATCTCAGCTGAACACTTCCTACACATGTAATTACATGAAACTTTACTTTCCTGCTCAGAAATACAAAGGGCTGGAATAAAGCTGGAAGGGCTTAAATTGGTGATGCCAATAAATGTAAATGGTTCAGACATCATGATTAGCAAGATCTTCCAGGTCAGCCTGACAGAGAGCTTATGGGTCAGGATTACAGGAAGGGCAGGGACAAGTGACATAGTTGGGGTCTGCTACAGGGTGCCTGACCAAGGAAGGCTGAGGCGATGAGGCCCTATACAGACAGATAGAAGCAGCCTCACCTCCACATGCCCTGGTCCTCATGAGGGACTTCAACCACCCTCCTGTTGGAGGGACAACAGAACAGTGCGTAAGCAATCCAGCAGGTTCCTGGAACGCGTTAATGATACCTTCCTTCTTCAAGTGATAGAAGAGCCAAAGAGGAGAGGTGTCATGCTGGACCTTGTTCTCACCAATAAGGAGGGGCTGGTGGGGAATGTGAAGCTCAAGAGCAGCCTTGGTTGCAGTTACCATGAAATGCTGGAGTTCAAGATCCTTAGGGCAGCGAGCAGGGCACACAGCAAGCTCACTATGCTGAACATCAGAAGAACAGATTTTGGCCTCTTCATGGATCTGTTTGGTAGAGGACCATGGGAAAAAGCCCTGGAGGGGAGAAGGGCCCAAGAAATCTGGCTAATATTCAAGGATCATCTCCTCCAAGCTCAGGAGCGATGTGTCCCACCAAAGAAGTCAGGCAAAAAGCCAGGAGGCTGCACGGATGAACAAGGAGCTCCTGGGCAAGCTGAGACACAAAAAGGAAGCCTGCAGAGGGTGGAAGCAAGGAGAGGAAGCCTGGGAGCAATACAGAGAAATTGTCTGAGCAGCCAGGGATCAGGTTAGGAAAGCTAAAGCCCTGACAGAATTACAGCTGGCCAGGGACATCAAACGCAACAAGAAAAGCTTATTTTTAGGTACACTGGTGATAAAAGAAAGACTAGGGAAAAAGTGGGCCCTCTCTGGAACAAAATAGGAGACCTGGTTACCCAGGATACAGAGAAAGCTGAGGAAAATTACTTTTTTGCCTCAGCCTTTACCTCCTTTCAGGCAGCTGTAGAGAGCAATAATTTTCCCCACTGAGCCTCCTCCTCTCCAGGCTAAACACCCCCAGTTCCCGCAGCCGCTCCCCATCAGACTTGTGCTCCAGCCCCTTCCCCAGCCCCGTTGCCCATCTCTGGACACGCTCCAGCCCCTCAGTGTCCCTCTTGCAGTGAGGGGCCCAGAACTGAACCCAGCATTCGAGGTGCGGCCTCACCAGTGCCCAGTACAGGGGGACGATCCCTTCCCTTGTCCTGCTGGCCACTCTGTTGCTGATACAAGCCAGGGTGCTGTTGGCTGTCTTGACCACCTGGGCACACTGCTGGCTCATGTTCAGCTGGTCATCAAGCAGCACCCCCAGGGCCTTGCCCACCAGGCAGCTTTCCAGCTGCTCTGCCCCCAGCCCGTAGCACTGAGTGGGGTTGTTGTGACTCAAGTGCAGGACCCGGCACTTCTCTTTATTGAACCTCATACAATAATGTAGTGATTAACACAGGCAGCTTAAAACAACTCTAGCAGGACAGAGGATTCCATGTCAGTTTAGCAGATATTCCCCACAATTCAATGAAATTATCCTTATTAATAAAATACTTCTAGAACTGACTTAAGTAGTTCAGCAGACTCCTGCTGCTTCTTCAGCTACTTCAAAGAAAACTTAGAGAAAAGTTATATACCTGAGGGAACAGTTTTTATTCACATCCCATCGTGATTTTCTTCATTGTCACAGTAGCCAATGAAAGGAATATGCATCAATCAAGGAGAATGGTGAGGCTAAATAATTAAACCTCTTTGGAAGGAAAAATTACTCATCAGCAAGTTTACTATTTCACGTTAAAAATTAGCATTTGAAGTTACACTGAAATATGACTGTGTTCCAGTAATTGATCTTACTGACAAACTCATCAGAAAAGACAGAGAAATTCATAGTCCTCAAAAAGGATGACAAATATTTTGTAACTTCTTCATTTGAATAAGCAGATATGCATGTGATGCTGCCTCACAACCCAAGAAGACTGGTCTCTTTAGTTAGAAAATTTTCTCATACCTAAAAGAAAGAAAGATCATTCTGTTCTTAACACAGGGAGTTTAAAATCTAAAACAAAGCATCAAGATCTATTTGCTATTACAGAACACTTGACTAATGCTTGTTTTACAGAACTGGCTTCTTTTTGAAGTGCTCTGGGTGGCCCAATGGTGTCCAAAAAGCCTCTTATGCCAGAATGCATTAGATAAGCATCTCTATTGGGTTTCTTTGGGAGGTGTAATCCTTCAATCTGCAATGTAGCAGTACTTCAGGCATCCACTTGAGACTGATTGTGGGTCATTTGCAGAAGAATAATGGTAGAAATGACTACTCAGAAGAAAGCATTCATTCAGGTATAGTAAATACTGTCCTGAAATGTGTTATCTGGGCACAATTTTGCTACCCACCTTCCTGTTCACCTACCTCTGATTCTATTGCAAAGCCTGTGAAAGTCCACCATGGCAGAGTGAATGGCCAAACAAGCCTTTCTAAACTAAATAAAATGCAGGAAGATACCTGGATCATGGATTAAAAACTCATGCTCTAAAATGGTAGGTAGACCCACTGATTTAAAGTCCAGAGTCATGCATGACCCATACTGAAATTGACACAGTAATAACTGAGAAATTTTCAGTCTTCTCACAAGGCTGAAATACTCCAGTGACTCTAAGATGAGTAACTTTGCTTCAGGGGTTCACCTGTGGCCTCCTTCATGTGATTCATTCATCAGTATTTAAGGTTGCAATTTTATACAAAAATAAAAATTAAAAAAGAGGTCATACGTTTTGCCATTGGGATTACAGCATGCTCCTATGAAGTCATAACCAAATCTCTCCTGGGAGAGTCAAACCCCCATTCTGGGGCTTCAGCATCTGCGTTTTCTCTCCATGGCTTGTGGTGACACTAGTAACACAGTTGTTACAAATACCTGACCCACCAAAGGTAGGTTCGGAAATCTTTTATTGTGAGGCAAAGCCAAAGAGCAAAAACCGCAGCGCTGGGCGTATGACTAGTCAGAGGCGCACCAAGCAAGTTTAAATATGATCTACTTACACCATTGAGGTTGCATCAGGCACATACATATTCCTTGAAATGATTTAAATAACTCCACCCCCACTGCGCTTGGGCTTTTCAGTCATTGGGGTCCTCTGGTGGTTGTGCAGGGATGAAGTCAGGTATCTTCCTCGCGGTGAACTTCGGACCTGAGGAGGGCAGCTTGTTATCTGTCTAGCACAGCACTTAGCGAAAAGTCAATCTCTGTTCCATCCACCCCTCTATGGATGCCTGGGAAAAAAAGTGTCGTAGTGGCTTTCCAGCCCTAACTGGAGTATCCACATAACTGTTTATATATCCTTGTCCAACTGTTTAAACATGGATAATTACAATAGACAGACAATTGCTAACATGAGATTATCCCTTTTGGCTTCTGAAATAATCCCAGTTCTGGGTAAACCATTTCCTACATTTTCACTTTTACTCTACTGTTGTGATATCCTGAAATGAAAGATGAATGTCCTTGGAGGCTCAACTATCGTTAAATACACTGTCTGAGGTTTCAGAAAAATGCGACCTTTTATTGTTCTCCCTTCTGCATGATTCTCTCCTCAAACATGCTTTTGTAACAGAGAGCACACTCTGAAAGCTTTTAAAGCGATTTTGGAATTTTAGTCCTCAGGCATTGCTCACTGCTCACAGACTGCTCCAAGATCAGACACTAGTTTCATCTGGATCATTACATTTTAGCTATATTGCTAGTTTTATCATATTTTACCATTTTTAAATGGTACCTTTTGTACTCATTAGATTTTGTGATGATATGGCCTTGCTATCACTTACTCCTGAGAACAGGGCTGGGTGAATAATTATTTTTTATTATTATTGTTGTTCCATGACGAAAGAAGTATTTTGGATCAAGCCCAATTCAATTTATTTTTTTTTTAAAGAAACACTACTTAGAGTCTGAACAATTTGCAGTATTTCTAATTGTTGCTATCTTATATGGAATAATCACTAAATGAATACTTATCATACAGAAACAAAGCTGGATGAATTATGCTCTTTTTTTTTTCCCCACATCCTGAACAATTCAGTGACATCAGAATGAATTCCCAATGTTATCTGATGTTTGACTTCATTAATTTTGCCATTACAATGTCATCTACAAAGTCTTCACATCTGTACTTTCCATTAAATTGTAGTGGTAGTGGAATCAGAGTGGTGCTGGTCGGGAGACTTTTTTTCAAATGTTCAAAACTGCAATACACTGGACAAGCTGAAAATGAACAGTCAGTAGACTCAAAGAGCCAAGATGTCTTGTAGTTTTGTGCATTGCAAATGGAATTTAATTATTTATTGTTGACCAGGGTTTCTCAGCAGCCTGGATGTATATACATAAAATTCACCTGAAAACTTACATTACACATTATAATGTTATTAGAACCTAAATAAAAAACAATCTATCCCCTTCTTTGCTGTTACTTGAAGGTATTTATTTAAACCCATGCAAATAAATTGTATGGCTTTGTCATTATCACTGGTATTGCCTGACTTTATAGTAAATGAAAAGGATTGAATATATTTTTGACTTGGCCATAGAGAAAACTTGAGAAATAATTATTCTAAATGGCCAAGCAGATGTATTTTAAAAGTTATCTTAATATCAAGGAAAAACAAATCTATGAAAACCATACTTCTGTCAATTTTCCCCCAACCTAAATTCCACTATAAGTCTCTGAACCTAGAATTTCCTACTGGCTGGCTGCCTCTGAAGGCCCAGAGCCAACAAGAGGTACCAAGGCTTAGGGGGAATTAAGCTTGAATCAAGGTCTCTGGGGCTAGGTATTGGTCATAAACTAGAGTAAAAACATCCTTCACTTGCTTTCTTCTGCTCATTTTGTGTGATAATACCTCAGGACTCTTGTACTCCCTTAGCCATGCCTGGGGACTGAACCAAGGCTTTCAGTGGTGACTGCTGTCCCTTGCAGAACAAATTTCTCTGTTTTAAATGTATTCAATGCCTTCTCTCTCCTTTTTTCTTTTTTTCTTTTTTTCTTTTTTTTTAATAATAATAATAAAAAAAATAGCCATTCAGTTTTCAAAAAGTCTCTATTTCAGGAATGGTAGACATTTGAGTGAGTTCCAAACTTCCAAACCTTCCCTCTGATTTGTGAAATTAACCATCCCCTGTTCTGCCCAAGGGCGTATGAGTCCTGAAAGTTGTGCAACTTCCTAAGTGAACTGCAGGTGGTAGGAACTGGGAATCAACCCAGGCCCTTGCAGACTGACTGACCTCATCCTACTGAGGAGTGAGTGGGTAGATGGCAGAACTGGCATTACTTGGCTGCTCGGCAGTTGTACCATCTGTGCTTTTGCTTTACACCGTCCCGTGCCTTCCACCAATTGTACGGTTGGGGAAAGTGCGCTGGCATCTTCATGGAGGGGTACGCAGCGGGCGTGGTGCAAGATCCCCCTTATGGTGGGTTGGCCCCGGCTGTGGGCCAGGTGCCGCCTTGCCCCTGCGCCCAGCCGGGCCGGGGCTGTCCCGGGGCTGCGGTGGGCGCACCCCGGGCTGTCCCGGCCGCTGCTGCCCCGCCGGGGGAGGGTCCTCACCCCCTGCCCGGCCCCAGCGCGGGGCCCCCCGCGGGGCGCAGCCCCTCAGGCCCAGCCGGCTCCAGCCCCCCCGGGGGCACCGGCCCTGCCCGCAGCCCGGCCCCGGCCCGGGCTCCTCCCCGCGGGGCCACGGGCCCTGCCCGGAGCCGGCTCCAGCGCGGCCCCCGCGGGTCACAGCCCCCCGCGGGCACCCCCTGCCCCGGGCTGCGGGGGGGAGCTGCTCCCCCGCGGGCTCCGTGGGCTGAGGGGCACAGCCTGCCCCGCCGGGGGCTGCCCTGCCCTGCCCTGCCCGGCCCTTCCCCGCGGGCTGCCGGGGAGCCTCTGCTGCGGCGCCCGGAGCCCCCCCGGCCTCCTCCGGCCCGGCCCGGCCCGGCCCTGCCCCGGGGGGCTGCGGGGCTGCTGCTCGCCCCTCCCGGCCCCCCTCGCTGCCGCCGCTGTTCCCCCCCGCGGGGGTTTTTCCCCTTCTCAGCCCCTTCTCCCCGCGGCGCTGCCCCCGCGGCTGCGGGGCTCGGCCTCGGCCAGCGGCGGGCCCGGCCTGGAGCCGGGGGGCAGCGGCTCTGCCGGCCGGGGGGAGCTGCCCCCCTTCACCCGGCCCCGACACCCGGCCGCGCGAACCCCCTACACCAGGGTAGTGAGCGGGTGGGGATAAGTGAGGAGATGGAGCTGGGATCCTGTTTGGTGGGAGATGTGAAGGGCACGCTTGGGGTGGGAAAGGGGGGAAAACAGAGGCCCCTTAAGTGTAGCTGAATCCTGTAACAGGTGCAAACTGTTGCCCTTTCCATGAAGACCAACAGCCACATCTTCCGTGAAGCCAGTACTAGTGGCTGTGAAGCCAGTACTAGTGGCTGCGTTTCTCAAAGCAAGCTTGGGAATTTTAACCAATGGAATTCTGAAAACAAGCATGCAGGTATTGCCTATTCCTGTGCATGTGGGTGGATGTAGGCACATTGTACGTATCAATATAACACATAGATCATATATTTAGACTTCTTCATACACCCCTTAAGCAACTCCTCTGACTGGCAATGATCTGTTCACTTCCTATTTCTTTTTTTCATTCTTCAGTTTTCTTTGTCTCATTTTATAGAAAATAAGTATAAAAATTCTTTTAGAAACAGTGTTACTTGCATGTCTGGAAAATAGGTATCTTCACCCTTTTCTCCACACAGAAAATACTCTATGAATAAATAAATTAATATTTTTTAATAAATAATAAATAATAAATATTTATTTCCGATTTGGAGGCATGGGTTTTATAATTCCAGCTTTAGCAAGATAATACTTACGTGAAATGTTTATGCTTTTATATTTTAGACGTCAGCTGAAATTTCCACCCACCACCCCACCGTATGCATAGCTTGAACAGCCAAAGCCTATCTAGGTTTTCTGTAAGTGGTATGGTGAAGGAGATGTATTCCCACAGGCCAGAGAATGACGAAACCTGGTGACAAGCTTGCCAGCATTTATTACCAGTTCAACGTCAAAAGAGGAGCACCTTCCAATCCTCTATGTTATTTCACAGTATACAATTATTATGAAAAGAAAAGGTATTTTCAGCTCCATTTCAGCATTGTTGTTGATATGGAGAAATAGTGTGAAATGGGGATAATGGACATCGATTGTGATTGTATGTGTCTGCTCGAGGAATGTGGGTATGGTGACTAGTCATGGGTGCGGTGTCTGGTCACATAGGCACACAGCTCTGAGGAGACAACTACAGTTTTGAGGAGACGCCTGCCCCTCTTCCTCTAACAAAGGGGAGACGGGGAGACGCCTGCCCTTCTTTCTCTAACAAAGGGGCTATTTAAAAGAGAATGAGAAAAAGATGAGAGACATTCAAATGCTATCTAGAGGGAGGGAGTGCTAAGTCTCCTTGCTGGAGAAGATCGGATGGTCACAAGGACATGAATCACCTTTTCTTGCTGAAGAAGATCGGATGGTCACAAGAACATGAATCACCTACAAACCTGCAAGACCACCACATTCCAGGAAACGGACTGATAAGCTAATTAACATACGAAGCGGGGTTTAGGTAACGAATATGTATAGGCGTTAATTGAATATTCATTTGTTTCATTGTATAAATGTGAGATGGTTCGTCACTTCGGGCATGCACGCTTGTGGAGGAGCGATCCCCCGTGCATCTGCGCGCAATAAACATACCTACTTTATAACTTTCGAGTTATAGAGTCTAATTCCGCACGTCATTGCTCTCTGTACAACCAGTTCAACACACAAGCATTAGGACTTGTTGACGGTCTAACTGAAGTGGAGAAGAAGACTCCTTCAGCTGATGGGAGCATTGCTGTTCAACACAGTAAGTGTGCTGACTATCTGATAGTATGTAGCAGATAAATAAAGTACGTTAATGCCTACTACTTTTCTACAGAAAATCTATTTTAAAAGATCACAGTCAAGCCAAACCTCTGATATTATCAAAATAAATCAGTCATCACCTGGTCCTGTTCTTCTACACCAACCATCACTTCCTTTCTTCCTTCACTGTAGTTTAAATTATGCTAGATACGACAGAAATGAGATCCCAGTCCCAGGCATCAGCGTTCTGCAAATGATGCAAAACACTCTTTCACACCTCATCGGTGGGGAGTTCTCAGTCATGAATAGCATTCCTGGTATCTAGTAAGTCTCCTAAAATGCATATTATGTAGTGTGACTGACTTGCCCTAACACAAAGAGTGTAAATTACATTTTCATAAACATTATTTTAATCATACATGGTTTCTTACTAGTGAACTTAGAGGAGAATTATATGTTTAATCTAGTAGACAAAGCAGGCTCCACAATAAAGATGGAAGAATTAAAATATGATTATTATTGCAAATTATAAACAGAATCTTTATTAGCATTTGAGTTGATGAGAGAGCACAATGCATGCTAATATATTCAAAGATAATAAATAAACCAGTGAATTTTTAAAAGATACGAATAAATGAACAGGAGACATAATTATTTACAGGGGGAAAGCATTGGGATGACAAAAAATATGCATGATAATTTCATACCTTTTACCTTTGGCAGTACAAGAGAGAGATTTTCTTTTACAGTTCTGGGCTTTGATCTCCTAATCATTGTCACGTGCTGGTGTTAATAGAGACCTTTAAACTACAAAATGGTTGAACCGTCACACCTTGGGGCAGATCCTCGGTTATGCTGTGATTGCTGATACACTGTCAAGTCACGAGGTAGTATGTCTGCATAGTCAGTAGATCTTTCTACATTCAGAAAAGAAAGGGGCAGGGACTGGGGGGCAGGGAGGTAGAGAACAAAACAGTGACCAAGCTATGGCTTTTGAGCAACACAGAAACCTGTAATTAGGTTTCTAAGGCTGTACCACATGTGCTGGCAGGGCACTAGGTACAGGAGCTGCCTGGCTGTGAGAAGGGAGCAAGCAGGGCTTATTTAGGCTGGCATGGTTGGCTCGTTCCATCATGCATGTCTACGCTGTCCCTGTCCTATAATCTGAATGCCAGGATCCCTGTGGATGGGTAGTTGTTTCCTGTTTAAGTGCCTCTGGCCCATGCTGTATTTCACCTCTGTGGTTATGTGGTATTTATGGCTTTGTGGCACTCAGCTGTGCGAGATGTTCAGCGCACAGCTCCTGGAGCCAGCAGAGCTGCCCAGCTCTGAAACAGGAATCTGTTCAGGGTAACAGAAGTACAACTGGAGAAGGACTGTTGCTGCTTTAATTTTAGAGAAAGTCTTCAATCGGTGTAGCACTAATTAATGTTTAATATACAATCATCTAGTTGTATGCATGTCACATGAATTTGTTATCACTCACTTCTCATTTGAGATATCACCATAGCTTAGGACATAGTTCTCCTACTGAAGTCCATGATAAATCACTTTAAGCATGTTTGTTAAATGTACATATTTTTGAAAGCGTTTTCAATTAGAAGTTTGATGCTAAAGTGGCATTGCTAACATTTCACCACAGCCCATTGATACAAAAAGCCTGATAACTACTGGTTTAAATTTTCCCTCTACTTTTTCTGGTATCTTTTATCCTAATGCATAGACTGAGCTCTAGAGAACTGGTAGGAAGAGTTCCTCTTGGACCCAGCTACCATTGCATCAGATGGTGACATTGTAACAGTGGATGGGAAATTCAGGAAAAACTATCAGCCAGTGAGGGATGGATTTACACCTACATACTGAAGTATAATGCTGTCATAATGAATTGTAGCTGCTGCTATTATTTTCCTAACTATAACTTCCATCAGATCTTAGTTCAGATTTTATAAAATGGCATACATAGACTTAAGACATAAACACATACGCAAACCAAGCTGTTTCTGGGAGGCCATACAGTTTATTTAACTGTGCAGTCCAAACAAGCTGCTGTCAGTGCAAACTACTATTTCTCTACTACCTGAAGGTAGAATAGACTCAATCCTAACTTAGCTGCCTAACTTTGTCATTGCTTCACTGAACAAGTGCTTGAACCTTAGAGACAGGCATGCTGCCCATTGAGCATCTACATTCCATGTGTCAATAGAATACATGCCTCCAATGAACACCAGGGATGAAAAATCTTCCTAATCTGCAAAAGCAGTACTTCCCTGTGTTAACTGTAGAAGAAATTCAGCCTATTAGCTGGTCTTTAACATGCAAGAGGAGATTCTAACATCCCAGGAGTAATACAGTATTATTATTACTATTATTATTCATAGATGCTCTTATATTTTGGGGACTTTGATTTGCATCTGCATCTCTAATCTCTTTCTCAACGGGACACCCTAGGTGCTGAGTTGTAGACAGCCCTTTTTCTAAGAAAAGGTAGCTGCATTCGATGTATTAAAGCTTTGATTAGAAAATAATGTAGAATCTTCTTTACTGTTACCCTGTGTACCCTAATGCAAGCCATGCTCAAAAATAGAAGTGTTGCATTGCAGAAAATTTTTATGAAGCAGTATTGAATGTCTGACTTCCTATAAATGACACTCTGTATGAAAACAAACAAAAAACCAAAACAAATTCAGGAACTTTCAGCTTCAGTGGTTTAGTTTACAACATCTTTCCTGTAATGCAGATGTAGTCATTATTGTTCTTTTCCATGATGGAAGCTCTTTGCTGTCTGATTAATTACTCCATGCTTATTTAATAGTTTGTATATTAATTATTGTACTACAGAGTTTCCTTTTATCCCATTTCTAAAGCATCTTAGAAAAAATACAGTTGTATTCTACCACCAACAGTAGTCAAATTTTCATCTTTGGTTTATTTTCTTTGTTTCTTTCAAGAATTACAAAATAATGTTTGCAAGAAGAGAGCATGAGAATATGACAAGATGCCCTGGTATTATCATGTTTGTAAGGAAACCTTAAGGGACCATGTTCTTTTCAAGTGCCTGTGAAGCCAGTCTCATAGTAAATGTAATTTGTTTTACATAAGCTTTACAGTGTTCAGTAGACTGTCTGGCTGCCTGTACAGACAGCATTAAATAAACTGACTGAATTCACCACCTTTTTCTCATGATCAAACTGTGAACAGAGGTTTGTTTTGAATTTGGTTTATAAGCATGCATGCATTTTATGTATATATATTATGTTAAGTATAGTGAATACCTGGTGTTTGAATTGTACCTCTGGGATATTGTGGGCCTTGAAGATAAGGATGGAGACCATGAATCTAATCCGATAGCTTTAGGCAAGCAGCATACTGTGTCAAGAACATGCTGTAGTGTTTTCACTATGGCCAGCACTCCTGAGGAGTCATGCTTCAGTGCTCTGAGCAGGATGGAAGTCGCTGAGTCTGGAATGTTTCCTCCCTGGTTATACTTCTGTATTCCGAAGTAGACGGCATAAATGTATGACATACTAAAGCCTTGTTTGGCAGGATAAAACAGTTTTGTCTAACCGGGTGATATCGGTAAGAAGTCACGTTCGTGAATGCTAATCACTGAGTTAACCTAGAGATTGTATCACAGTATTTTCTGGCCAAAGAGCGCACGGTCTTTCTGCTCTGGTTCTGCTCCAGCTCCACCCCTGAGTTGAACAGGCTCAAACTTTGAGCTGCATGGGTGGTGATGATTTAGTCATACACAGTGAAGGTCAGGTAGTATTGTGTAGCTAGCACTGAAATCCATGACTTCTGAGCATTTTCTGTTGTAGCTGCGTATGGATTCTGACTAAGCTTGGAAAGCCATCAGGTCACTGCAGGATTGCAGGCAGGTAGTCACAGAAATGCAGTTTTCTGTGCATTGCTCTTCATTAAATGCATATTTTTTAGGAAAGGCTATTTCAGCACATTCTTTTGGGACAGGTCCATATTCCTTTGGAACATCTCTTATAGGTGAGATTGTAATATGCTGTAGTTCTTAGGAATTGAAATGTTTCAGAGAAGTGCAGAAAGATGAGAACATCTCTACCCTTCATCTATTCATATACACAGCCACCAATGACATTGCAGTTCCAGGATTTCCTGAAAGCTATTTGTGGGATCAAGGATATTATCTTGAATCATATTTGTTGGTAGCTGATCTTTGCCTAACTCCATACTATTTTGCTGAGGAATATAACTATTGATAATGACTGTAGTAGGACTATAATCAGCTTGGCCAGGGTAAGTTTCCTTACTTCTAGTGACAATGTTAAAGGGGAAAAGATTTTTTTTTTTTGCCATGAAGTACTCCAGATTGTAGTTAGACTCGCCCATTGCTTATGATGCTGGAGTATGTGGGTCATTTTTAAATCTGTGGATTTTTTCATTGATAGAATAAAAATCTAGTTTTTCTTTCCACATAAACTAACATTCTCCTCATATTCCCTTAAGACATGCATTCATGGTTTGTTTTTTGTCTTATTCCTTAAGCCAATACTATTAACAAAACGCTAATCTGGGAATAATGTTTGGTGGCTTTGGAACAATTGTTTACCAGTCATTCTGTTGTTAAACTTACTTGCTAAAACAAGTGCCTTACAGAGAAAATCTCTAGCAAAGTGGTTGAACTTTGCTAAGAGTCATAAAATACAGTATGAGCTAAACCCTCTTGAAAGATCTGCCTCTTTCTCCTTTTTCTCTATAAACATCTGTGTCCTATATTTGCTGTAACTGATACTTTCTCACCTGTATACAGTTCCCTGATACAGTCAATTTGATTTAAAAATTTATCACCCCTGTTAGGTCCTTAAAGTTAGAATGGCCTGTTAGAATATTTATAAAACTTAAACTGAAGCCATAAAAATGGACACAAATAAAGCATGCCGTTTTAATAATATGCATGTCAGAATAATTACAATTTGTGAGGCTAGACAATGCTGGGAAAAGCAAAAATACATTCTGGTTGTACCTGCCTTCTATCTGGACATATCAAAATGCTGTATAACTGTTAATTAACTTAGCTTCCCAATCTAAGAAAAATAATATCATTACCATAATTTTGCATTTGGACTAGATCTTTTCCAAAACTTTAAAGCCTGTGTGAAAAGAGACCTCACAAACAAATATAGCCCACTCTTAATAATCACACAGCAATGGAGAACATAGTGAAGTTCCTAGGTTATCACTGCCATGTACAGTCTGGCCATAACAATAACAATAACAATAATAATAACAATAATTAGAGACTCTAGCTTCTTATGATCTGAAAACCTGTAGCTGGAAGTCATCAGCTAGTGAAAATGAACACTGCATTACTTTAGTCTTTGTATCAGACTCTCAGTGGAAAGTGATGCACCTCTGCTGACAGCAGTGCTTGATTTACACCAGTTGGGAATACAGGCCATGGGAGGCACTCCAGGTTTTACCAGCTGGGTATCTCACTGAAAGCCTTTCTGCTTGCCTTGCAGATACTGAGAATACGTTGCAAATTGCTATTTTCCAGCTACTTGCATTTACAGCAACTGAAGTTCTTTGCTGATGTCCTGAGCACTTGAACTAAAGGCGATTCTCCTTTACCTCTGCTGTTGTAGGAAGGATGCGAACTATGGTGTAGCTCTGAATCAAGGGATAGAAAACCCTTTTGCATGATCATTTAGAACTATGATATTTCTTCATAACATTCTGGGTGTTTTCCCAACGCTGTTTGAGATATGTAACTACTACTTACCCTCATCTCTTGGTGAGCCTCTTCAGGACTTCTTCAGCGGCTAAGTATTATCTGGACCCAGGGAGGATATCAAACTATTCCTTCTTCACAGCCAATCTGCTTGCAAGATGTTAATGATCAAAATGGATCCTAGCAGCCACTGACAGTGACACTGACTGATGGCTGACCATTCATACCCTTTTCTGGAGATGATTCTTTCTGCTGCAGCAGTGTTTGAGTCAGCCGACTTGACTTGCTAATCGAATGGTCTGGATGCGAGTCATGTCCGTGTAATGGATTAACATGTGGCTTCCTCCGTGGGCATCAGTAGTTGATGCAGCTGTGTCATCAGCCTCCACCATCTCATATTCCCCGTTTTCAAGGCTGACTGTGGGCTGCATGTTTCTCTGTATCTTTTCTCTCATCAAGGATCCTCTCCATCAGTGGGAAATAAAGGAGCAAAAAGGTGAGACCAGTCAAAAGAGCACGTTTGAGAAATCTGAAGTAGACTGGCACTGTGGTATGAAATTGAAACTTGTAACAGTATAATGACACCCAAAGGATTGCCCACTCAAGGCACTGCTCATTGACGAGTGGATCTGATGTGTTCTTTTCTGTCTCTGATCTGGAGACAGCCTGATAAAATGCTACAAAAGGGAGTTTGTGCTCTTCAGCATACCTTGCACAAGGCAATGACCTTTGCACAAACAGTCTCCGACTCCTTGCTATGTAATCCAACATGGTAGCTATATCAGAGCTGTGTTTCCCACCAGCTCTTATTTTGGTAGAACTGAGGAGACATCTCTATCCCGAGAGGGCAGAGGAAGGATGTGACAAGTATAAGGGATTGAACTTCAAAAGGCACTTGGATTTATGAATATGTGCTCTCTGAACCAAAGTTGTATATTGTTATCGTCTGCATTCAGACTGGTTTATGAGTTTGCCCTATTTTATAGAGAGTTGACATAAAATGTCAGCTTTACATATTTTATTTAAATGTATGATACAGGGAAAGCCTAAAAGAAGCATATAATGCTTGGAAGATGAGTATTTTACATCTTTTAGAGAATATTATCCTTTTAAAAATAATCTTTTCAATATTTATCCAGAAACATATTCACTATTTTTTTAAATAAAGTCTTTTTCCAGAGTGATGCCTTTTGATCTTTGATTGAAGCTTTTAAGTATTAAAACAAGACTAATGCTAAACAATAAGCAAAACAACATGTCCTCTTTAAAGGGCAGATCTTCCCTAAAACTTACACCAATGCACTGAGCAGAGTTTGTCTCCATGGGCTTTCAGGATCATCTCTGCTGGGACTACTGGGAAATGATGCTTCTTGTGCAGAGGGCACAAAAGCCCATACACTGATGTAAAAGCTGAACAGTTAGTCATGTATTTGTGCGCACCATCATCACCATTACCTGTGCTGTGTGGCAAAGTTAAAAGTGCAGGACTAACCAATGACACTTCTGTAAACTTACCGAAGAGTGAGGACTATGTGAAAGGGGGTTGATATCCTAATTTACCTACAGAAGCTTCTGTATGGGTAACGAGAATTAAAAGGGTATAACTCAGCAGTTGGGATTTGGGTTGAATTAGCAGAGCTGTCAGTTAAGAATACAAAGTATTTGTCGTCCCCTGTCTTCTTTAGGTTTCACTTACAGTTTGTCTTGTATACATTCAAGTAAAAACCAGGCCAGTACTTGAGAGCTCTAAAATCATAAACATAGACAGTTTCAAATTTGCAGTAAACTTAGGTCAATTTTATATGCTTCATGAAAGAGATTCCTGTGGACATTCCATGATTCCAAAAAAAACATTATCTCCTCTGAAGTTCAAAACCAGGAAGGCATTGCTATATAAAGATGCAGATACAGGGAGAGTGGGAAATATCAGTACTCCTATACAAGGCCCTGGGGAGCACTAATCTGCAAGACTGTGTGTTCTTCCAGTCACCCATATCTGAGAAAGACGAACTCAAGCTGAAATAGGTGCAGGAAATAGTGCTCAGTTATTCCACCTTTTTATGTGGAATGAAGTTGGAAGAACTTGATCTGACTGTGCAAAATACAACTGAAAGTTAATAAATACAAAACGTTGTTTCTGAGTACACTGGTGTGTACACAGGAATTAAGAAAATCTTCTACTGCTAAATAAAATGGTTTGAACATATTTTTTGGTATCTGACAAACTCAGAGACTAAAGAATAGAAATAAGCATTCCTAGAACATGATTCATCCCATCTGAACTCTGGAAGAGAATGTCAGCAAAGACAAAGCTCTTAAATGAGGCACTTTAGTGAGGTGTCTAAATATCATTAAATAAATCCAGGCTGATGTTGGTACAACAGCAAATGGGTGTACAAATATATAATATTAGATCTCTTTCCAAAGTAAAAATCCTTTCAGAAGGAATTTTAACATGAGATTATATGACCAAGGTTTAGGATGAAGTTATGTTTTGGTTCTCCCTGAAACATAAGGAATGGATTGAGTGAGTAACTTCTATATTCCAGGGATACCCAAACTTTGCTTATTTTCCACCACTGACTGTAATAGAAGCCACATAAGATAATGTACATTGCTTTTCTGACCACATTTTTATTTTATTTGGAACAGTTTTCTAATTTTTTCTTCTTTTTTTTTTTCTTCTATTTTTTTTTCTTCCTGTAATTTGCTTCAGTATCATGGATAATATTGTGCAGTAGAGATCTTCTCAGGGAAGTAAGAACAATGCTCAAGGCCTCTTATTGCCATAGCTCTGAAATGTATCAATACAGAAAAGACCTTTCTTTAACTGCTTCAAGGCCATGCTTCGTAGATTAGGTGGAAGGAGAAGCATTGGGCAGAAGTCCATTCATATTTGCCAGTTAATTTTATCTTCATCTTGTGTTCCTTATTCTCACAAGCAGAGATGGTGTTTGTATATAGTAACTCATAATGATGTGTAACTTCAGAAGAAAACAGGAATGTAGACTTAAAATTTTACTTCGACAGTTGTATGCCTGTTCTCAAAATGTGGTTTACATAAGGAAAGAGTGTAAAGAGTTGCAAAAGAAATGCACAATTTCACTTTCTGCTCTATGAAGCTAACTGTAGGCATAAACAATGGCATGCACAAACATGCAAAACACTTTGCTCTCCACTCCCACATTTTTAATACTAAGATCATCTAGCAATAGCCTGGAGGTGTATAATAACTCTGTATAGTGTGAAAATGTGATAATTAACATCTCAGAATTCAGATTTTTGTTTAAGTGTAAAAAGTCAATTGAATTCTGGAGCAAGCCAGTGAAGAAAGATGTTTGGAAAATATTTATCTATGTGACTATATTTTAAGATAATATCTTATTAAAAATGTTAAGCACTATGTTTTAGATATTTAGATATAAAAAATGCCATGGGGACATAAATGCTGATTCTTTTTATTCAGAGAAACCAATACATTCTCTGAAACATCAAAAAAGTCTGTTGAAGGATTGATTTTCTCTCAAAGCCAATAAACTCTATGAAATGTAAATCTGTAAACTGGTGAATTATCCTCACTTCAGCCTTCATATGTGCCACAACACCTTCAGTTCAGTATTTCAGTCTCTGTCTTGTGCTATATCTGTCCTGTGAAATGGTCAAAGTCAGTCATGGGGTTGGTCCAATGAAATGGTCAAATAAATACTGATGCAGATATCACTGAAATCCAGGGATGCTTTCTTCTAACAGAAGAAAGTAAGACTCGGAATTCAACCGATCATATAGAACACCATGCATTGCTCTGTATACAACTATTACTTAGTCTAAAATGGGACATCATGTTTAATTCCATGCTTAGGTGACGTTCCTACTTGGAACCTGCTTTTATTTATCCTAACAAGCATAGGGTTGATATGATGGATAGAGAGTTTCTTAGAGACACAGGAAAAACACGGAGAGCCTAGCTAATCAAATATAGAGAAAAGGATGGAGTAAGGGGAGTTAAATTTGTCTTCTATACAATCTTGGTATCAGATGGAGCTTAGGAATTGTGTATGTACCCCCAAAAGTCTACAGAAGACCAGGCTGGGACAGTGTTTAGTGACCATCAATGCTGTGTAACCATGAGTGTGGTCCCTGATGTGGGCTTTGCCCAGACCCCCTTTCACCATCCTGCACTGTGCTCAGGGAGACTTGAGGGGAGAACATGGCAATACCCACGCAGTCCCACCCTTTCCTTGCTGTTCCTGCAAATTTCCGTGTGAGATGAAGGGCAACAAACCAGCATCTGGCCACCCAAAGACTTCATGCTAAGAAAATCCTGCACCAGATAGTTTCCCCAGGGGGGTTGCCCTGTCTGAGAAATGTGGAGCAACCGGTAGAGGCGACAATGATTTAGTCTTCTGTATTGAAAAATATCAATTTGGACAGTGATTGAGCAAGCTCTCAAGAGAAAGCAGCACAGAAGCTGGCTAATCTCAGTGTGAATCCAGATTCAAAATGTGCTTTCAAGTGAGTCAGCACATGTGTTTGAATAATGCTCATATTCATGTGTCGCTTTGAAAAGGGATATGAATCCAGTTCACATGCATATATGACAAGTAAACAAGCCAAAAACCCTGAAAAATAATATCCTGAGTCGCTTGATTCAGATCTGTGAATCTATTACACTACAATAGATACTCTATTTTAAAACGGCTTCATTCCTGGAATTTCAATTGGGGGCTGCTGAATTACAGTCAGGGTCTCTTCCAAATTTTGTTTTCAGTATTTCTTCCTCTTTATTTACTGTAATGCAAAGTCAGTGCCTGGATAAAAGACAATTTTAAAGTTTTAGTAAAAAAAACCCAGAAAGATTTAATTATAGGGTGAATTTTATAAAAAATATGCCACAGATGTTCCTCTAAAAATGCATAACTTTAAATTAGCATTTTCCGTAAATAAAAGTGATTCATCTTCTACTCCAGGTCTTCGACAAATTGTGTCATTTCTTACATGGTAATCAGTCACAACTTTAATTAGAAGTTGTCATTCGCCCCTACATACCACATCTCTGGCAGAGATCAAGTATGATTTTGTACAGCTGCTATCCTGATTCTCCTGTCATCTTTGGCCTGACTTTGAATTGCTTCCTCTTTTTTCTCTCTTTTTTAGATAATCCTGCTTCTTCTTCTCACCCCCACTGAGCTGTCAAGAGTTTCAGTGCTGTGATATGGAATCATTGCCTCTGTAAGACTTTAAAAAAAACCCTGCTTGCACTGGATTCTGATCAAAGAGAATCATTTATAGGAGAGATGCAGCAGGAACCTCAGGGAAATTTTTTTGAGCAGCAGGACCATCTGAAATGGGAAAGACAAAGCACCAGACTTTCAAACCTTTTTTAAACTTAAAACTGCATGATTAAAGTTTTTATTGTTTGTCTTTTTTTTTTCTCCCTTCTATTCTTGATGCAACGCTATTCAATGCCACATCAAAATGGGGTCAGGCACATTCAAGTAGCTCCTGTGGAAATGGAAGAGCCTAGAAAACCCGGGTATTACAGGGCTGCCTTTTGTGGGGAAGGGAAGGGAAGGGAAGGGAAGGGAAGGGAAGGGAAGGGAAGGGAAGGGAAGGGAAGGGAAGGGAAGGGAAGGGAAGGGAAGGGAAGGGAAGGGAAGGGAAGGGAAGGGAAGGGAAGGGAAGGGAAGGGAAGGGAAGGGAAGGGAAGGGAAGGGAAGGGAAGAATTGGGAATATTTCACAAGGAGGAGAAAGTACTTAAGGAGAGAATAGAGGTTACCATGTTGAGGATGTAATGAGAATGGGTGAGGACTTTTTGCACTGCTTCCCATTCACATTTCTGTCACTCTGAAAATACCATATTTATGTTTTGCCACTTCTTGTTACCACCCTTGTCATAACTGTGAAACAAGGGAATGTTAATGCTGAGCTTGCAAAAAGCAGCCTCCTGTTCTCCTGTCTCAGCTTTTCTGTAGGTTGTTTTGCTCAGGGCTGTTGATGTCACCCCTTGCCTACAGAATGGTCAGGCTGGTTGCTGTTAGTGGGATTGGCCAGCCATTAAAATGAAGTAATACTGTCAAAAGATAGAGAAATCTAATCCATTATTGTATTTTTCACACTCTTGCCTCAATATTCACATTCCAATGGATCTGTCTTATGCTGAGGCTTGTAACAAACGCAGAAAGTGCTGTTCTGTGAAGCTTTTCTTCAACCATGGACAAAAGAGGATGGAAAATGGAAAAATTTCTAGGCAACTTCCTTCCAAATTTTACAGGTATTCTGACATGTTTTGAGGATGCTGCGGTACCCAAGAACCAAGTATGATAGGTCTGCAAAAAGGGATACAGAGCTTTCTTTTTTCCTCTTGTATTTTGCCTATTCAGGATGGTGATACAATGGGAGACACTGGTATGTGCTGATACTCTGTACTAATTCTCTGTACTGGTTCTAAGGAATTGGACATAGAAATGTCAGAGCTGAGACTAAACCGTCATTGTTGCTAGTGATTACTTAATAATTTAGATATCATTTAGAAATCAAAACCTAACTTAAAGGCAGTGACATGTTGCTCACCAAGCCCAAAGAACTGAACTTCTTCAAAGACTTGAAACACAGCATACATCAACCTATACCATTAAAGAAAAAAAGATCTTCCACCTTCACAAAACATTGGTGAAGCCTTTTTTGATGGCTTTTGGGCTGCTGTCTACCTGGGGGCTGAATTGCCCCGTGCTTGGGTGAAATAAATTTTCTTTAGCTGCCTTTTGTCTGAGACTGACATGGGGAAAGGGCTATGATGCCCTATGGAGAGTGTGGTTCACAGCCAATAATTAGACCTCAGGGATTAAATGTGAGGACTTGCTTGGGGAGGTGTCATTGCATGTGAAGACAAAAGCAAAACCAGTCTTCCGTAGCTTCCTCATACCTAAACAGACCCCAAGATATGAGGCATATAAGGTACAAACTGCGGGGATAAGTGGAGACAGACCCAGAGATTTTGAGACCCACATTAACCAAGCTGCTTAGATATATGGTGTGATATGAAGTTGCCCTAAGTATGGGAGGTAACTTCAGAAAAATTGTCTAAACTGGTTAGACACCTGAAAGGTGCTAAGTATTGGACAGTACAGCCCAATTCTCCGAACACTGAAAGATGCTCCCCATGTAGGTGGCTACCTGCCTTGAAAAGTTGCTACCAAGCATTTCAGTCTTAATGGGACTTTCTGCCTAAACCAAAAGCAAACAAGCCAACAAACAAACAAAAACAATCTGGCTATGAAAAGAGCTATCCATGGGCCTGAGTTTCTGAAAGAGGCCAATTAAATTTTTAGATCTTAACTCACTTGAACTATAGCATATACAATAAAGACAGTGGTGGTAGACCTTTTCCCCTAGTATTTACAGCAGTCATCTACCTCAGACTAACAGGAGATGAGACCACAGCTCTGATGTATCCCATGAGCATCCAGGACAGCAGGCTACAAAGAACTTACTGCCTGCTAAATTTGAATGAGTACATAACCAAGAAGGCACAGAATTTAGCCTACTGGTTGGGTATGTAGAGAGGTGAAGTTTTTAATGTATATTTACATAGAAAAATCATCCACAACTTAGAAATGACTGTAGGAGCAATAAGAGGACACCCCAAATATAGTCTTCTCCAATATTATATTGCTTGTACTCTGGGTCACAAACCAGCAGACTTTGATTCACAGCCTTCCACAGGTGCCTGAGCTCATGCAGGAGACACCACTTCAGCCACAGCTTTGTATTTCTCATCTGTTTTCCACGTCCCAACACTCATAATCTCAGCTGTTGTGAATCCCAGTCTTGGAGGCAAACCTCCCTCCCCTTCCATGCTTGGGAAATACCCAATTCAGTAAAGTGAGCTGTCTTTACTGGGAGGTGGGTATTTGTGTTCTCAGTCATTCCTGAGTTGAATATCACAACCCTCAAATCGTTCCGCGGTGTACGTAACGGAGTAACAGCATGCAACGTGTTTGATCTGCCCCGTAGGATGTAGCACCTGTCTAAGGATGTGAGCCGAGTTTATCATTGAACTCTTTGCTCAGTTGGTGTTACTGAATTATGAGTTTTGGGGATTTTTTTTATATACTGTCGTCTGACCTTTGGGAACATGGCTGAATTCAGCCTTTTAATTTCCCTCTGGCCACTGAACACATAAAATACAGCAGTATCTTTCACTCTTTCTTGATCAATGTTTCTCTCCATCTGTATGAAGCTTCCAGGCTCTTTTCCAAACAGCTGTGGTATATATGCTTTTATGAGCAGTAAATAATATTCTTTGGACTTTTGATAGAAAAACAGAAGTCTTTACTAACACTTTGTAAAATTTACTATATTGCTCCATTTATCATAAGAGCCTATAAGGACTGCTTTTAAGTATTTTAATGTATCAATTTATGTATTTTCCAATATTCAGATAGTTAATATCTTTATAAAGATCACACCAAAATTAGAAACAAACCGAGCATTTTCATGATGCGTGACTGACTCAAAATAAGTTACTTGAAATGTATGTAAGAATAAGTGGATACAGTAATGAAAAAAAGATGAACAAAACCCAATGGCAATAGTTAATAAAACTAGTGTGTCTAGGCAACTCTGAAAATCTGATCTGCAAAACACAGCTTTGGACTCTAGCCCTTGAAGATGCAGTCAAGTTCATTAACTGAACACATGTTTAATGTTAGGTATATGCAAACATGCCTCTGAAATCAAATGTAAGTATGTGAATATTTTCCTTCATTGAGAACTGATTTCTGAACCAAGACCCAAGAAGATGACAAACTGCTACTATGACTGCTCTCAGCCTGGCAATTAAATGTTTATTTCATTTTGAATTCAGAGCATTTTACAAGTGGTTTGCAAATGGCTCTCTCTTTGACTGCAGTCTGTATTTAATTAATCAAAATTGTGACTAGGATCTCTTACTATGTATTTCTTCTATGGCTACCGTTCAGTGTTTAACTAAGCTGTTCTGGACTCTTAGCTAAATATTTGTCTTGTGAGTTTTATAATCATTGGACTATTGACATGGTCATGAGATTAGATATTTAGAGCCCTTTCTAAATATCTTTGAAGGTCTGTCAATCTGCAAATTCAGCTTATTTTAAGAAAATATAGGAAGCTTATAATAGAGATTTTATACTCTATTTTTATTTTTGAAGTGTATTTTCTATATACTGGGAATGCTAAAAATTCCTTACCTGGACTGATGAGACCCTGAACTGGACACTGTAATAAAATTTTCTCTGATTTAATCGCAGTGTCTCTCCCTTGCTATGTCTTGGCTGGCATACAAATTTTCCAGTGAAGAAACAGATGCATAATTTCGAAAAATGTCTCACACTTTAAGCTACTACTCATTTCAAACTACTTTCATCATTTTGTAATGCCATAAACAACCTGAATGCCAATGACTTGGATTTTAGTCATTCCAAATCTCACAAGGAAAAAGGAGGAAAATACTGCTTTGGATGTCCATTTTAGAGATGAAAATCTATGAGAGACTCATTGTACTTTACTTTGGTCTGACATTGCATATTGCACTAGTTTGATAAAATCTTTACCAGCAAGATTTCAGCATTACGAAAATATGGAACAGCGAGCAGCAAGCAGATTGAATAGGTCCCAAAACATCTACATAAGAAATTTAATCATGACCTGAAATATCATTGTACTCAAATATTGTACCTCTTTTTTTGTAGAAATCCCATTACAGCCTGAATCTGGGTCTCCAGAGATGGATAAGTAATGCATGTATTACTCTATTCCGGTTTTTATTTTGTCCTCAGAGAAGTAATACTAAATGCTTTTCAGGAACACATTAACCAACATGGCAAAAGCAAATACAACAGTATGTCAGATATCTTCAGTGTAAAATGGATACTATGGTTAAGATGGTATTTCTGAGGAAATTATGATTCCTCATTACATTTTTCCTGTCTGTAAAAAAGTAGCAACACTTTTAGAAACTGGTAAGGAGGATGATCCGAAGTCATAGACTTTTATGGGATTTTTCACCCTTGCATCATCTTTTACCTGAAGGTACATCTGACTCTTTTTCCATATGGCTTGGCTCCATGGGGAGAGCTGCGGTAGCGGTGGGACTCTACTTGCAAGGAGAGGCTCTTGCATTTGATGGGCATGATAGCACACTTGATGGCTATTCTGTCTCTTGTGATTTTTCACAAGCTCCTTTCACAGATCCTTTCATAGATACAGCCAGCTCATGAGCACCTTTTTCTCACAATCACTTGAGGCTGTTGGACATAGTTACTTTCTGCTCCACAAGTAGAACTGTCAGCCCTACACATTTTCTTGCAATTTCCAGTCCCTAGTGCTTCATCACCTCTTGGCATGCCTACTATGTAATATGATTTCTACTTTTATCCACATCAACTAGTTCTGTTCATTTTGTGACTAAAAATATTATTCTTCTTGTGTGGACTTCTACCACATCTTACATATCTGATTTTCAAAATGTTCTCTGCTTTTCCTGTTAACACTTTTTTCCCTGTGAACACAGCAGGAGGAGAATGGGCTGTGGTGTGCCGTTGTGGGAGCTGTAAAAGCAATGTCCCGCAAACCCTCACTGTGGGATGTATCTGGTTGGGTACATTTTGTTTGGACAGCTTTTTGCTTTCTGTGTTGGTAGGTGTAGCCAATAACGGCAATAGTGATGAAGCTGGAAGTATGAAAATGAATTGAACTGGGAAGAGTAAGTTTTCATAGGGTGATGTGTTTTGAACATTTTCTTGCCTCCTGTGCTTTTGCACAGATTTGGGAAGCCTGTTGTCATGCAAGCTATGGCTTCACTTTTATTTCGTAAGAGACACTTAGTTGGTGAAGCCAGAAATAATCTCAAAGGAGAAAAAAGGAAAATACAGGAGTCATAAGAAGATTCATAGGAAGAACTTCTTTACTTTGAGAGTGACAGAGCCCTGGCACAGGCTGCCCAGAGAGGCTGTGGGGTCTCCTACTCTGGAGACATTCAGAACCTGCCTGGACGCAACCCTGTGCAACCTGCTCTATGCAAATCTGCTTGGAACCGGGAGCTTGGACAAGGTGATCTCCAGAGGTCCCTTCCAACCCTGACCATTCTGTGATTCTGTCATTAATACAAGCATATAACTGACAAACTGACAACTGACACAGATGTATAACATACTGTAATATTTTCCCCAAGTTTTAATATCTTCCACTACAGCATTATTGTTTTTCACAAGTTTTACAACTTCACTTTGATTTTCAAATTCCCTCCTATTTCATGTATTTGTTTAGTCCTACTCTTATTCTCAGGATGAACTAGAAAAGAGTAGCCAATAGTCTCATACATAGTTGTCACGCTGCTTTTATCTTTTCTTTTTAGGAAGATAATCTCTTCTCTGATTTATCCGCTAAGCATCTAGCCTGTGCAATCAGCCTCAAGTTAATAATTTATAGTAGTCAACATGCTTATCATTTGCTCTGCAAGAAAAAAATAATCGGGATTTTTTCTAAGAATAAGCATATTCTTCAAATTCATGCAAAGGAATTACACTTAGTGCCAGTCCTTTTTGTTTACAGTAAATTCAATTTCTTTGTAGAGTAGAAACAAGAGGGTGGCCTGCATCTTGACTTTACTTAATACCACAAAGCTTATTTTTGTGCTGCTGTATGGACTACTAAGACTCATTAGCAGAAGAAATGGGAGAAAATTCATCCAGGCAAAACTTGTGCTCTAGATTATATCTTACATTTGTAACATTGCACTGAAAAATGTGCAAATAAAAACTGTAGAAAAAAATTATCACTTAGAATCATAGAATCATTCAGGTGGGAAAAGACCTTTGAGATCATCAAGTCCAACGGTTAACCCAGGACTGCCAGGTCCATCAGTAAACCATGACCCTAAGCACCACGTCCGTGTGTTTTTTAAACACTTCCAGGGATGGTGATTCCACCACCTCCCTGGGCAGCCTGTTCCAATGCTTGACCACCTTTTTGATGAAGAAAATTTTCTTAATATCTAATCCAAACCTCCCCTGGCATAACTTGAGGTCATTTCCTCTTGTCCTGTTGTTAGTTATCTGGGAGAAAAGACTGACCCTCACCTGACCACAACCTCCTTTCAGGTACTTGTAGAGAGCAACAAGATCCCCCCTGAGTCTCCTCCAGGCTAAACAAGTTCCCTCAGCTGCTTCTCACAGGACTTGTTCTCCAGACCCTTCACCAGATTCATTGCCCTTCTCTGGACACGCTCCAGCACCTCATCATCCCTCTTGAAGTGAGGGACCCAAGTACTCAACCCTGTTGTCACCATCATTCATCTCTGGCAGTCGAAACACCCCTTGACATACAGAGCTACCCCACTGCCTCTCATTCCTTGCCTATCCTTCTGAATGAGTCTGTAGCCATCCCTTGCAGCACTCTGGTCATGCAAGTTATCCCATCATGTTTCCATGATGGCAATTATGTCATAGTTTTCCTGCTGCATGGTGGCTTCCAGCTCCTCCTGTTTGTTGCCCATGCTTCGGGCATTGGCATAGGTACCCTTCAGCTGTGTTATCAGTCTTGCCTCCAATGCTGGCATGCTGCCCCCAGGCTCATCTCTAAGGAGGAGCTTGGTTTTACTCCCTTCCCCCTTTGAATCTAGTTTAAAGCCATCTCGATGAGCCCTGCTAACTCCTGACCTAGCATCCTTTTCCCCACTTCCCACATTCTTTCTGGTTCTTGTTCACTGGGGGCATTTCACACCTTTGACACTGGAGGAAGATTCATTCATTCAAATGTAGATGCACCTTCTAAATCACTTCACCAGAGTTGGTCACCCTGGACTCCCTTTGCAATCCCAGAGAGATGGAGTCATTGCCAGGGCAATTCGATATAACCTGAAGCTGATGTCTACAACAGGTAAAATGAACCACACTCTAAAAGAGCTTATTTCTCCCTGTTGACAGAATGGACACCTGAGAAAACAGGTTCAGATGTAGATTATTTACAGTGCAAAGTCAGGCAGATTGAATCTAAGGCCAGAAACCTCCCCAATATGTTGCTGGTGTCCAACAGAGTAACTAGTCTGAAATCTGTTTTGTTAATTCACTGGTTGAACTAAAGATCTCTGGGTTCCCATCCTATGTTTGGGAGGGGTTTCCATTGTCAGTGTGGGAAAACCCCTTATTCTCCATCTCAGGACCTTGATAGTAGAAATTTCCATATTTTCTGTATTTAACCTGAAATCTTGTTTGGTTAAGATCTGTTTCTCACTATATTTGTTCAGTATCCACCTCTGCTGAGGCTTGTGTGTTCTGCTATGTAACAAATATGGACAAAGAAACACTTATTGGTTTACATGACTAAACCTAGGGTCCAAAATCCAACACTTTAAGATATATTTGGCCCTTCATACAGCATTGACATAATTTGTAAAACCCACAGATACATGCTGTATTCTTGCTTCTCATAGTTTTGCTTGGGTTTCCATGCACAAAATGATGTGATGCTGTTCTTGTACTCATTTTTAATTTAACTTAGTTGTGTTAAAATGCCAGGCAGCCATACTTGAAAATTCTTATTTTATGATATACCTGTTAATTTAGATCTTTATGGGTTTTTTGTTTTGTTTTAATATATATAAATTAATCCAAGTAAAGATAGAGAGCCTTGCTGAATATTCTGGGTTTATGATGAAATTCTAATATAGACTTCACAAATAAAATCCCATCATGCAATCATTCCTGGTTTGGGTAGCTGCAGAATTATTGTGTCAGTGGAGATATTTGCTCATAAATTACTGGAGCAAAAAATATTGCTGCTTTTTGTTTATACATGATAAAAAGAAAATTATTTCTGTACCCAGAAGTATATGTATATATATTTTTTCCTCTTTCTGTCAAGCTGGTAATCCCCTAGACACCGAGTCAGCAAGAAAGTAATTTCAGTGATGTTCATTAATTTTCAGGAAGTTCTCTAAACTAAATTGATAATAACAGCATGTTATAGGTGGAATACATTTTCCATAAAGTTTTTCACCTTTTATTCTGAGGTGCAGAATGGAAACCGTTGGGGTTTTTTACCTTGTTATCAGATTTCACGTTATCATGATGTTGTAGAAAGCTCAACAAATGTTCTTCTACAAAGCAAATGAAATACAAGACTTCACAAGTATGTCCTGTCCTGTGATTATGAGTTAATTTCTGGATCTTGGACAATGTCTCTCTGTGTTAGACAGGCTTCCCATCTAAGCTGTCTAACAAGCATCACTGACCTTTGCTGCCATATCTAAGAGAAGCACCGTTTTGTGCCGGGAGGTAATATTTCTTGTGAAATCAACTGATGTTGCTGGAAAAAAGCAGACAACTTTTGGGCAAGCAGACTTTTGTTCAAGTTTCCATGTGCCTCAAAGCCTTTCTGTTTGGTTATTTTCCCAGCCACATTAGTTGGCCTAATAAAAACCTTCATTTCACAGACTTTGTCTTGCTCATATCTTTTGAATACCAGCACTGTGACAGCATGGGTTCTGCACACACCGGGGGATAGCTGTGGGAACGGGGGGCACAGAGCACAAAGAGTTAGCCAGGCTCGACAGGAATTTTTACCCTAAAGAGATTGTCCCTGGAGTGGGGATGTTCCTGCTGGTGAAACCACTGGTAGCTGGCTGGACCATGCTCCCCTGGGTAGCCAGATGCAGACCCCTTCATTCCATCCCCCAGCACTCCAGCTACCCCCCGCCCCAACAAAATAACTATATTGCTAACTATATATGCCTGTTTTAAAGGAGGGAGTGTGTGTGCCTGTGCCATATTTCCAGCTGGGCCAACACATCTCCTGGAAGGAGCTGAGTGCACTCAGCATCCTTTGAAGTTGAAAAGCCGAGCGACTTAGCTGGAAGCCTTGCTTTGCTACAGACTGTGTGAGCAATAAATCTCTGGCTCAGAGAGCTTCTACTCTTTTATTAGTGCTCCAAGTGTTCTCATAACAATCGCAAATAAAATATCACACACAAAAAACCACACAGAAGACTCTGGCCAGTAAACCAGTGAAGATTACTGTAAATGGTAAGCATGTATTAAATTCCTGTTAATTGTACTGAGTTCTGATACTGAAGTGCTTTTATGAACTGACACTCTCCTCAGGATTAAAGTTCTTAATGACAAAGGAAACCAAGTTGTAAGTGGAAAAGTAGTGAAGATGCAGCTGGGCTTCAGATCAAAGGTACCCCAGGTGAGCTTGCCACCAGGTACTGGAGGGACGGGCAGAAAGGTGTGTCAGCTCTGTAATCTTAACCTCATGGATCTGTAATCACGCAGAACATTAATTACCACAGAGACCTTCTGTCTCCCTTTATAACATTTTTCTTCACAATACTGTTTCTACTGATTTCAGAAATGGAGAATATAGGCATGGCTCTGAGCCCAAAACCGACATACAAGCATGTGATCAACAGGAATTTGTTAACGATGCTTCTGGCTTAATTAGCAGCATTGTTAGCTGTTCACTTCACTGGGTATTAGAGGGCATTAGCTCATTCTGATGACTGTATTAAAAGAAGATGGGCAGCCCCCCAAAAAAAGAAAAAGTAAACAAAGACTGGGGAAAGGGGGCAGGGAAGGGAAGGGAAGGGAAGGGAAGGGAAGGGAAGGGAAGGGAAGGGAAGGGAAGGGAAGGGAAGGGAAGGGATTTTCTTTTGTTAAACTTTCATTCTGTGAATTACTTATTTTTGATATATGATACTATGAGAACATTAATGAAAGACAGTCTCACTTTTTCTTTGGTGAAAAATAATTCTGTTGAGAATTTTCTGCCTGAATTCTGACCTTTTCACAGAGTAAAAGCTGTAGGTTATGCATCTGGCTAAATTTAGACTAAGGAATTTTTCCCAAATGCACTCTTGAATTCATAGCAAGGTGATAATATTTATTGGAGGATTTTTTGCAATTTCCTATTTATATGTTAGAAGAATGTTCATTTTGTGTCTCTCAGCTCTGTGATCTTACTTCCCCATAAAAATTTTTTTAGGGGCACTTTTGTTCTGTACCCTCAGGACACTTTTAAAGATGTTGATGTACAATTTCTCATGTCTAGACATTACTTAGTTGTGTCAAGTTTAATACTTTATAAAGTGTCAGGGAGACCTGCCAGACTGATCATCTTGGAAGACAGAATCTTCCTCTTGGCTTCAGAGCACGAAATATGGGGAAAAGGAACATGATTTTCTCCACAGTTTTTCAAGACTTGATCTTGGTATGAACAGCCTACAAAGAGAACTCCCTTTCCACACCCTTATCTTGGGCAGACCTCTGTGGTACCATGTCTTCTGCTCCAGTTAGATCTGGTTTCTATCTGAGTGCACAAACAATATACTTGAAGAATTATCCATATCCATCTGTATGTGTGATGTTAATTGCTAGCTCTTGTGTTAACGAGAGCTACATTGTAATAACTGTTCCTAGTTGATTGTTACTGTCTGACGATTTGAGGATGTCTAGCAACATACAGCATGAGGTAGTCAGCACAATGCTTAGTTTTTCTACGCAGAAAGGACCAACCAGAGCCTGTAGCCATAAAACAAATTGTCTGCAGCTTGGTGCAATCCCCTGGGCCATCCAGACACAGCAAATGAAAACCTAGTGCCTGTTCACTTCACGGCTCTGGTGAGCTCATCTGTTCTGGGTTGTCACGTGGTTTCATTCCAGTGCAATAGGTACCTGGCACCTCTGATTAGTCTTTGGCAGAAACTCGAGGAACTGGGTACCGACTTCAATGCTTCATGGGTTTGTAAAACCTAACTTCCCAGGGCTTGGCAGCTGCAAATGAGAGGCATTGTTTCACAGCCCTTTGAGATAAATTCAAGTGTAGACCTCTTATTTAAACCTTAGATAGATTGTTAGATACCTGTTAGAATGAAAGAAACTAAAATAAAATACATTTTTGTGTCTACAAAGATCATAAGAAGACAGACCATTTTATTATTGATAAAGTTCTTGAGGTTCTGAGCTTCATATTTTCAGACTATATTTAAAATCTATTCCCCTGCTATTTGCAGGATTCCTATGTCTCCTTTTTTCTCATCTAATGGAATCGAAGTCTCTTGCCAGATTTCTGACTCACTGAAAAGCCTTTCAGACACACTGCCATGTAGTTAAGAATCTGCATTGTATAACTTTGAGAGACTGCACTGTGTGACGAATGCTCTATTTATTAGGCGGTCTTGTACAAGTTTGGATCTAATCATCGGGATGACTTGTTGATGCTATAAATTTGTGGTGAAATTTGAGGTTTACTGTAGCCAATTACTTTGCCATGCCAACAGTACACGCTTCCTTTCTTTATCTCATTTTCTTAAAATTTGGGTATCTCTGTCCAACAAAACTAGGGAAGCTCAACTATGTGTGTTATTTAAAATGGAAATTAACACTGTTGCTGGTTTCACAGCATGATCAAGACATAATTTAGTCATACTAGCATTTTTATATTGCTTATCTAATCAGCTGTGCTTTCACTCTGGATTCTGGGCTGCAAATCTCCAGCATAATTCTTTAGGAATTTGCCTAGCAGCCAGAGCAAAGTAAAGGGATTTAACTCTGAAGTTTCCCTTCAGTCTTTTGTCACTTTTGTTTAAGTTTGGATTAATTCCATAGTCTTCAGTCTTAATAAATGTCTTAAGTATCCTTAGAACTACCTCTTTTAGTTCCCACCATAAAGCATGTTTCACTTGACTCAAGGAAGTATTAGTGCTTTCTAGACCACTGAGTATTGTTTGCACTTTTTTCCTATTGTGTCCCTGGTTTAGTTCCAGCAATCAAAGAAAGGCATTTCAGTAAGTTTTCATGGCTCGTGATTTGATGAACTTCAAATAATGAGCAATATGAATTCAAACAATATTTGTTTTATGTATATATATATGCATATATTTTTTTTTCATTTGAGCACTGTTTTAAAACTCTTTGCCTTATATACAATGCACCACAGTTCAAACACTTCTGTTTTCTCACTACCTTAAAACTCTAAGCCAAAGAAAATTGCATCTTTTGTGTGAGTCAAAGAAAATGGGAGAAATAACTGTTCTCTGAAAGGTAAACTCATCTTTCCATCTATTTCACCCTCCCGATGACAAACACAGATACTAGTTTGATTCCATCTAGGAAAGTTTAATGCCCATAGGCAATTTATTGTATTTCTTTTTACTCATGGACAAATGAGAGAATAATAAAAAATGAAGGTTATTGACTTTAAACCTGTTAAGGGGAAATCTTAAACAGATACTAATTTCAAAAAATGTTGCCTATCTTGTAGTTAAACTAGCAGTCCTCACAACATTTTGTTTCAGTGATAGCTCAGGCACACAGTTTGCTGATCTTCTCCTTAGGGTGTGACTTGAAGAAGTGGGAACTGTGCTTCTTAAAAAAGTTGTTTAGAAAGGGATAACTTCTGGCTGTTCACAGAAGTGAAGGTAAACCTGATGAGGGAAAAATCAGATTTTCAATTAAACTCAAGATTTTAATAGAAAAAAAACACCAATTATCTCAGATTGCATAAACAAACAACCTAAGCCTGACTGTAAGATGCTACTGTGATTCCTCCAAGGATGGTGCCCGCTAACTTTGCTTTTTATCTCATGGAAGAAAACCATGTAACCAATAAGCTGACGCATATGAAAGATAGTAGGAGTGCAGGCAATTTTTTAGGTAACGTTTTGCCTAAACATGACCATTTTTTAAAGTAACAACATCTAGAGAAAAGATATGAAGGATTCAGAAAGAGCTGTGCAGTGTTTTGCCACCAAATAATTTTTATGAAAAAAGTTTATTCAAGTAGTTTTATAACCTTCAGCATGAAGAGCTTTGCTGTTATAATCACACCTTTATTCTCCACATCTGTCCCTTTACACCTAGATAATACCGACTGAGTACCATATGGTTCCATCTCTTCCTGAAATAATAATAATTGCTTACATCAAAATCAAGGTATCTCAAAAAAAATTATTTACTCTTAGCAACTGTTGTTTCTGTTGGGATAATGGTCTTCATGAATGTATTATTGTGAAAATATGCATTTGGGTTTTTTTTTTGCCTTGTAACAGAGCTGTGCTTGCGTTGTTTGCATGATAGACACGTAGCAAGTTCAAAACACAGTCACTTCATAACTTGAAATGTCTTATCATAGGCATGCTCTGTATGGCACAAGAAAAAAGTTATTTTCCAGGATCTTCATTTGTGACATACTTTTTAAGCATTTTTTTTCCCCTGACAATGAGATATGAAGCTTCCTATTCACATTTCCATATGAATGAGTTTTACAGGAGTGTGCTGGAGTGTGCTCTGCTTTACCGTGCATCTGCATTTTATTATTTCATTGGATCCCTCCAACTGATGTCCAAACTAAAAGGCTTGTGGCACAAGGACCATGCATTTCTAAGACGTGTGAGATTACGGTATTGTAAGATAGGACTGACTGACCCAGAAATCATCAGAGAAAATTTTACATGAATGCAAGGCTAGTTTCATTTCTCCTGAGTCAGATGGCCAAAGGGAAATAAATCAGCTCCTGACGGTAGCTAGTTGCTTTTTGCTGTGTTACCACTTCCTCAGGCCAAACATCCAATTCCCTGCTGTAGGCACTGCAATACTTTGGATTGACAGGATCTCATCCTGAATGAGGTATCTGACTTTTTGCCTGACCGGTGCAGACAGCGGTTGAAGGCCAGCAAAATGTTTCTGTGAATGCCAGCGTTTCTCTCTCCTTTGGCCAAGATATTGCAAGCAATGACTCATCTCTCACCCAGCATCTTCGTTATTTCAGACTGGGCATCAAAGCAGGCAAGTCACTTGCTGCTTGCCATAGTCTATCACTAGATGACTGGACATTGCCAAAATTAAATCAGTGCTGCACTTTGACATTCTCAGTGGCAAAATGCAGATATCTTAGGGCCCATAGGAGGATCGGGAAATCACAGAGCTAATTAAAATAGGTAAACTGTCTACTACACGGACAGTTGGCCAGGATACCCAGAGGATGTTTAAAAGGTCCTAGGGAAACCAATCCCTATATTGTCTCACTATGTCTTCTGCCTCTCCAGATTCCCTACCTATTAACTCCAAGGTCAAGGTGAGCTGGAGGAGGCCAGGGCTGAGCACAACAGGGTGAGCATTTCAGTCTGAGACCATCTGTTACCGGGTATCTATGTAGATCTGAGATTCAGCAAGATTTAAGAGCTGTCTAGTATTCAGAGGGTTCTAGGATTCTGACAGCTGCTCTTAGGGGGATTAATCACAACTGGACTTCAGTAAGGGCTAAGTGTCTCATTTGGGCAGAGGTGCGGGGGTTCTGCAGATGTGCAAAAAAGGCAGTTTAAACAGCTATGGACTTTCACTTGCCTAAATCTGGATGAATAGCAGATGATGACGTTGACCGAGAGCGGAGGATAGGCAGATGAATCACGGATTGATACTTAATCATTTAAAACCTCCAGATGGCTAATTTATGGTAGATGAATTCAGGCTTTAGAGGATAATCACATCACCTTATTTTAGGTATATAAATTAGGTGCCAAAATTAGAAAGCTGGTCTTTCTGTGTTGCCTCTGTAGCCAACAGGGAGATGCTGGTCTTCTAGAAGAGGAATCAAAATTAGATTTGTGCTCTGAACTCTAGTGAAGCGTGCTGCTCTCTGCTGAGTTTAGACAATGTGGTGATAATTATTCCTCTGTCTAAAGTGATTGGATGCCTATAGACTATATGAAATCATTCTTTCCCCAAACTGCAAAAACTTGCATATATATGAGCATAGCCTCAGGATCGAGATTCCAGAAAGCCATAAATGAAGCAATTTCTTCAGAGGTTGGTCTGAACATGCATGATTACAATGTGTAATCCAGAAGAAAACAATATTTTTTAATTTTGGGATTCAGTAGACACAGGGAAACTTTTGCCTGGTAAGATCTGGAGAGTTTTCCAAAAGAGGAAACGGTTAATAGAAGTCAAGCAAAATGTGTCAATTCATGGGTACAATGCAAATAATTCTGCTTTTCTGTCAGGTGCACAGGCTAAAGCTGCCTACAGGCAGTTTTAATTGACATGCATAGCATTCATGAAATAGATAAACCGTATGAATTCTGACCTTGCCAGTATGAAACAGGGCAATATTAACATAAGGATGCCCTTCATCCGTTTCATTATGATTTATACTGGAGGAAACGCTGATGAAAAAAAATATCTTATGTTCCCATGTACCTATTCAACATCCTGCATGTATTTTACTGAGGGAAATATATGGCTGTTACAGCTTATGAAAGGAAAATAAAAATCCTTAGTTTTAAAATACGAGAGTATCAAGGGAGTATAGGGTTGCATTACATAAAGCACAGATCTTTCAGTAGGATTTTCACTTACACTGCCAAAAATCCAAATGGTAATAATGATTGATTCACACCTTTTGTTTGAGCTTTTGGGGATTGAAACTGATTTTCTTCATCCTGTCCTGAAGAAGCCTGGTGGGTGATCCTTTTCCCCAAAGCATCTCCAGCAGCAAAAAGACCTGAAGCAGATGCTAAAGTAGCATTTAGATTCATTCTGAACTCAGCATCAGAGTGTTCATGTTGGACCACTGCCTATACCATGGCAGAGACAGAACTAGGTCTTATGTACTGCCAGCACGGTAGGCACTTTTTGATAATTAGTATGTGCAAATTCCAGTGACATTAGGAGAAAGAAGAGACGGGACTCAATCCTGTGACCTCTTGTAGAAGAATGAAGCTGGGTTAATTCTAGTTGATAATATACAGCTGTGGGCTGGCTTCAGGGGCGGTGGGCTGGCTGATGTAGATAAGGTGCAGCTGTGGCTGGTTCTGTTAAGTGGTTGAGAGTCAGTGAAGAGGGAGCAGCCGAGGAAGAAGAGAAAGAGGAAGAAGCAAGGGAAGAGAGAGTGGGCCCTGGATGAGGCAAGATGAGAAGACAGCAGAGGGATTGTATGAAGAGTATGTTACTATGAGATGGCAAAAGAGTTTGTTACAGCCAGCTAGTTTGGAGAGTGCTGTGACAACCTCTGAGCACACATCAGCCTTAAGTGGGGCTTTCATCATCTGTTGGTGTGATTATTTTTTTTTTAATTTTTTTTTAATTGTTTAACCTGTCTTCGGTTTCTTCTTGAAAACATGGCACAATGTGCAAGTTATAAGAGATCAATTATTGGAAGGGTGAATGAGGTATCTCTAATTCCTTAGCAAACTAAATTTAATATTTACATAAAGACATATGATGACATAGCGTGAACCTGATATGAGATTTTTGCTTCGCATTATGCCCTTACACTCGAGGTGATGAAGTTCTGCTGAACACTTTACACAGTAAATGTATCAATGTTGTGCAGTCGTACTATTTTCTGATTATGACAGTGATTTTATTTGAATAATTATGGTCTTTCTGCATAGTTTATAATAACGGGAACAATAGCAGCAACAGTCCTGACAGCTAATGCAACTACTGGCTTATATTTCCAGTTTTTTCCTTAGTTTTAGCTGCTTGATCAGTCACATTAGCAAGACAGATACTGTAATAATTCATCTAACTTGCACCCCAAAGCAAGGGCATGCATCTGCAAAAATGAGTTTGTGGGTAGAAGACTACACTAGGAGAGGTCCAGCAGTGAATGGTGGTGTACTGCCATATAATGCTGAATGATACCAAAAGGAACACATACACTCTTTAAAGACAGTAATAGCATACTCAAAAAAAGTAAATATCTTGGGATGAAAATAATTTGCCATACAAAAGACAACAACACGTTGATGACATTTCTCATAGAAAAAATTGTAGCAAAATGATTCGTTTGGGAAACACTGCTACGTCTTAGGCACTGATCTTCAAACTTTCACCTTCAAGCTACCATAACTCCACACGACTGAAGTCACAATTATTTTTTTTCAGCCTTCTGAAGTGCAGTCATCAGCATTCTCACAGTATGTATAATTGTTTTTTTATAGTTATAAAACTGCAGCAATGGAAGATGACAGCTTGTGCTAGTTAAATGGAACCCTGCAGTGCCATTTCTTGATAACACAGAAGATTATGTATGGCACCTGCACAACCCTGGGATTATGAAAGGCGAGGATAAGAAAAGACAAAGAAAACCTTGGGGAAAAGAGGATAAGCTATAGTCAGTTTGTGACAAGAGTAACAGAAACTCTACTGGGAAAGAGCAGAATAGGACTTCAGGCAAGTTTACTCCTTCCAACTAATTTTATGTAGCACATCACAGTATGATAACCTTGGTATAAGAACAAGCCCAAAGGTGAAGTTTTTCCTTCAGATTGGTTAAGTCCTTGTGGTAATTAAGCTGTATGTAAACAACTCCACTGTGTGATAGCTTAGGTTTTCTTCCTCACCATCATGCCCTCCTCTTGCGTGAAACACAACTGATAACCTTTGCATCCTGGCTGCCCTGTCTTGCACACTGTGCCAGATTAGTTCTCCTTATTCTCTTTGAACATCTCACTAGAGTTCATCACTTTTTTCCCATATGCTATCACTCATTCCGTCCTAACCACCCTTCAAGACTCCTAAGTGTGCATCTCTCCTTTGGCTCTACTCAATGCTTTCCTAGACACTTATCTAGACAACTACTGTAATACCATTTTCTAAGTCTCCTGTTTCAACAGGTTCTAAAATTTCTTTCTCTAATTCTCTATCTTCTTCTGTATCAACTGTAAGTTCTTCATTTTCTCCTTGAGGTCAAATATAATCTGTTGCTGAAGATGTTTTTTGTTTCTGCTTCAGTAGTATTTTCTGCAAACCCAAAGCTACATTATTTTCTTGGCCTTAGCTTTCAAAGGACTTCTTCCATGCAGCAGCATATGTATATTTATGTTCATACATGAGCTCAACCTTTGTCATTATTAAGACTGCAACTACAATTTAATTTTCAAGGTTTAAATAAAAGTTTTCATAAGCAGTAATGAAGAAGACTCAGGAACATAAAATATGCATCATTTCTATGTAACTGTTGTGTGGTAAATAATGTATCGCGTGCCCTCTCCTTTTAAAAATACAGAAAGATTTCTGACTTCTGCTTGCTTTTTAAGTCATTCAGTGTCAACAATCTCTTGTGTTCTGAAACATCTTAACAAACACAAAAGAAAGAGGCCTTTTTAGCAACCAGTAGGAGTCCATAACTTCTCATCCTGTGTCTGGAGGGCAATGAATGCTGCTAAGCTGTTCCGAGACATTCTTACAGGGAATTTCTTCTACCGTGTTTTTTAAGTTAGAGATACTCAGATGCTTCCACACGCCTATTTCTAGTGTTTCTCATTAAGCACTTGCCATCTGAGGCAGTCTTTTTGTATGTGCCTTCTTGAAACATCAATGCCTGGATTTATCACATTTCATTTATGTGGCTGATGAAGATGATGAATTTGGAGAGCAGTTGCCCTGTGCTCACTATATAGTCAGTTGAGGAAGATGTGTGCATATTAGATAAACAATATTAGATATGTATGCTCAGGAAACAACTGAGGTCATAGGAGCAATGGTTCACCCTCTGAAGGTACCACACTCTTGCCATATTGTCTATATTGATGTCTATAATATCTTACAATGTCTACCATCTCTAAATTGTAGCTTGCTTAGGTACTTAATGTTTGTGTGCTGAATCTAAGTCATGCCTGTTTCTAAAGAGTCGTATAAACAGTATATACAGGCTGACTGGTTTTAAGATTTATACATCCTTTGTTGGAGCTGATCCATTGCTGATTATAGAAATAATAATCTCATTAAAAGTTGCATTCAAGATGATTGTCATGTTTCCCTATTACAGCCAGGCAGGGAGAGATTGAAAGCAGAGCAGAAATGAGTGAAAGTAACTGTGATAGCAAAAAGTAAACTGATCTTTTTCAAGTATCTGGGTAGGAACTCTGGAGTCGGACAGAGAGAGACAAGCTTTCCAAAACAGGCAAGCCTTTTTAAATAGTTTATCTATGCCTGGCAATATAAATCTAAGTGGAAATTTTAAGATCCTTTAAATAACATGGTTCAGATTATATTAGCATAATATCATGTTCCGATGGAAGATCTCTCTACAAAGTATCTTCTGACTCAACATCTTTTATTGATTCTTTCCACTGCATGGCATTTTTTTTAAACTATTATTCCTTTTTTTGGATCCACATTTAAATTTGTTTAAGAGAAGCAAGCAGAGCTACTGACAAATTTTTAATGTTTTACCCAGCTGGAAATTGCTAATATATTTTCATGTTTTTTCTGATGAGAGGATATTACATTTTCATCCCACGCTATGCATTAAATATTTCCTTTTCTTTTGGCTTTTTAAGCAGAGAATATATTGCAATCAAAAAAGCTAAACTCCTTTGCTACCTAAGAGGTATACACCAGAGAGAGCTTTCAAAAAATCAAATCAAGTTTATGAAGTACTATAGAGATTATGTCCTTGTACTCTTCTAGAAGAAGAAATAAGAAATCAATTTTCTTTGCACTATTTATTTTTTAAAATAACAATTCTAAAGCAAACTGGTAGTTTATGTGCAGAACCAAATCATTCTTTCCATGTCAAGTAGAACAATTTTGTCAGACTCACTTTGTTGCTGACATGCATGTCATGCTGTTAAATATAAGTTGACGGAATGTATGACATAACTAGACTAGAACTTATTCATAGGGATCAATTTTTTCCTCAAAGAAAAGAAAAAAAGTTATGCCGTGGAGTGGTTTTGAACTGTCAAGGGAAGACAATATCCTGGTAGTAAGGGATCTCTCTAGGAAGTTTGAGAGTTGTCAGCAGAGGTCATCAATGACACAGACATCACTGCCTATGTCTCAGTGGAGTCTTAATTCGTCCCTTGGGATATGGCCATTTATGTTAAGTGCCACTGAAACGTATTGGGTGAGAAAGTGAAAGTATAATTTGCTCTACAGACATGACATTTCTCATTCCCAAGGTTTCATTCCTGAAATTATTTCTTCGTGTGTGTAAGTGTCACAAAAGCAACTGCAGAACATGGAGTGGGAAAGGCCTTTTGTGAGAAGCACTTTACCCATGCAGGCAGTTGAAACATGCATTCACACACATGCACACACAGATGTACTGTTGCTAAATGATAATGTTAACAAATAGAAACAATTGAAAACACTTTTTTTTTTTTTTATAATCGTAAAGGTAGCAACTTTCTTGAGCACAGGAGAAAATGGTGAAGAATAGTCACCCCAAGTGGCATAGTTAAGCAGCGCAGAGACAAGGAGGCCAGCGCAGAATGATCTCAGTTCAGAGCCAGGAAAAATTTCTGTAATTCCTCAGCAAAGCATGTAATTGGAATGCACATTGACATGTTTAACATTTTTACTTTATGTTCGGGAGCAAAAACTGCCATGATCCTTTATCTGTCCCAAGTGCCTACAGCAGCAACTACTAAATTCCAGAAATGGTCATTTATGCACATGAAGTCACTAGCACAGTGACACAGCCGCTTTGTTCAGTGGGAGCTATAGTTAGGGGTCTTGCCAAAGACATCTGATTTCAGACACAGATTTACTGTAACTGTATTTCAGACACAGATATACCATAACTATAGCAGGGGTATATACAGGATATTGCCTGCTACAACCCATATAAGCCTGTGTATCTGACATGGGAACAATTGTGCAGCTGCTCAGCCCTGCCCTTTTTTTAGATGGGGACTGAGCCTACCCTCGCAAGTGCAAGTACAGGATTTGGGCACCCTAGCAAATTAACTCATTGCACATAGGTACAGGATCTGAAGGGAAAGCCAAGGGGAGCTGCTTTCAGCAGCTTTCAGGGCTGTCATAAACCCTGTCAGAAGGTTAAAAGGCTTTTCACGTGAGCTGGACCTAGTCTCAGCATTTATTAAATAATACCAGCTGTTTGCCTCACCAGCAACAAGTCTGTAGACAAGAGTTCGTGGTTATACTTGTAGGATGAATGATTGCTTATGAAAGTCCCAACAGCACGAAAAGAGATGTGTTTGACCAGGGAAGGCAACAGTAAAGACCAAGACTGGAGAAGACCTGGAAAGCATATCCCCATGCCAGTCATGGAAGCATGCTTGGCTGAAACCCTTTCTTGTATTAGAAAGGTACTTTAAGAAACATTGCTTAAGAAGGACCAGAGATTCTAGAAGAGATTGGAAGCAGAAGGTTCAAGATTTAAGCCAGCTGAAGAAATCTGGCCTAAAACTGATTTGGTGCTCAACTCTGATGCACATCTAATAAACTAGATCCCAGAATGACCCTTTCATATCTATGCCAGTGGAAACTGAGAGAATGGAGAAGGCTGAGAAGGCTTTGAAGTAACTCGGCTCCTCCTCCTCCTTCCCTTCCCTGTCTGACAAGGAATGTCTTCTGGTTTGAGGGCCAATGTGCATGGAGCAGAAACTTAGCATGTACATGAAGACATGAGGTGTGTTAACCACAGAGCTTTTACCATCTGTTTTTGAGACAGTCATGCAAAGCTGCTCTAATATGATGATGAATCACCTCTAGTGTGCTCAAATGCACATAGCTACAGAGATGGGGAACCCTTGCTGAGAAACCTTCATGTTAGTTGCTCTAAACTAATGGTAGTTTACAAGCCAACATAGTCACAGGCTCCTACTGAGCATAAATAGAGAATTATAGCATATAACCCAGTGAATACAGGAAAGAAGATGTGTAATTAGATATAATCGGTCTTTCCATGTATAATTTCTATGACTGTGTCATCAAAGCTTTAATCTTCTCTCTTTATTTCCCTACCACCATCTCTTCTCTTTAATCTCATTTCCTTTATGGATGAAGTAGCGTTTAAATAACATTTAAACGCTATAGCCACCATTATATTAAGATTGAATATTTCTGCAGAAGCAGAGCAAGACTCCTGCAATTCTTTTATAAGGAAAGTTCACCGTTTCTCTCTGATTAGTCAAAATCTTGCAACCTTGTCCTCATTTCTAGAGACTCACAGCAGTAGGGGTTAAGTGACTGATGGCTGGCCAAAAATATGAGTACAACTGTGGCTTGAGACTGAGAGCATACAAGTTGGGGCAGAAATCTACACAGGGGAGGAGCCTGACCTACTGTAAGTCTCAATAGACTCTGGAAACAACTATGTAAACACCTGTTTCAAGTGCTGCTTATGGTGATACTTAAAAATGGTAAATCAGTCTAGTTCTATGAGATGGCCATCATTACGCAAATTGTCTCTCAGGGAACTTGAAATAAGCCAGTGTCTTCTTTCAGGATAAATGCACGACTGAACTGTCAAATGTTACTAAATAAGAGGATTATATTGGATTTTATTTTATTTCAGACTTTTTCATAGAGAACAGTTTCTCTTTCTTCATATTTAACAAGCCCCTTGCTTTTGGGATATCAGATTGGATTCAGCATTAGTCTTAATTGGCATAGGTTACATTATTTCACTTGAGTCCTTTATCATAAGACTCCACATATCATATAATGTTATATAAATAGAAGGGTATATGCATGCTATAATCCGTGTACTGAGATGGAAGACAGGGAAATAAAGAGAGAATCCTGGTCTGTAGCCTTAGGCCCATGTAATGTGTAGGTTGAAACGAAACATTATGCAGCAATAGACTTATATGGTTCAGGTGCCTAATTTTTTTTTTTTTCTGTTTGATTCTCTTTCTATCGATTTCCAAAATGTATCAATATGTTACCTACAAAACAGACACTTGGAAAAATCAATCAGTTGCAACAAGTAGGGTGAATTTAATTATTAAAACAAAAAAGGAAAGATGATAAAATCACGAGTCCATAGTAAGATGAGAGGAAGGGAAATAGGGAAAAATCAGCTTCAGTAATGTAATTTATCTCATGAGGTGGGCTGTGTGTTATGGGCATTAGTTAAGATTCTCAATTTTTATCAACTGTTATGACTGCAGAATCCGATCGCAGAAAAAGTGTATACATTGGAGTTCTCTCAGCGTGTTTTAGGAGAAGACAACCACAATTTTTTAATACATTAATTTGCTTCTGCAGTTTGGACCAATGAAGTTTACAGCTGGCTGATGAATAAGAGGCAGGTACAGAAGGAGAGGTAGTTAAAGAGGCTGGAACACACCCAAGAAGTCAGCTGAATGGGTCTGAGGTAAGAATTAATTTGCCCCTGGGAAAATTCTTCTTGGCTCCTATGAGAGAGCATCCAGAAAAGACAAAATTGGTCATTGCCTACTCTCTTCCTCAATCTCTTCTGTGTGAGTACAAAAGCCTGCTATACATTTCATAGGGCTGGAGAGAGGAGCAAAGAAAAGAAGAGACCCACCTGCTTGTGAAATCTGTTTGCTCACCCCAATAAGACAGAGGTACCTGCTCAGCTAACCGTGGAAGTAGTTCATCCATATTTTCTAGAAGAAGCTATTTATCAGAGAACCCAAAGCACAACTAAGTTAAAAAGAAGTCTTAAGAAATCAACAAGACGATAGAATTTCAGATTAATTTTGATTAATTCTGTAGCATTGTACTTTGCCTCTCTGACTTTTGCTTGCCTGAACTTAAAAGAATTTCAAGCAGCATTAAAACAAATTCATCCCTGTTACTCAGCAATTTCGTCCTTCACACACATCTTTGCAAATCTGCACTTCAATTCCAAAAATATAGATGTTATGCGAACTAAAATAGTGTAATTCCTCTGGAATTGCCAGATATGTTCAGTTTAAAGCATTGGGAGCTGAATGGAGACTGAAGGGACAAAACTCTGAGCCCTTTGATTCCAGGAGCTTTACCCCCCTGTGTGTGAGCTAAAGAAGACCATGTGCAATGCATACCAGCCCCATGGCCTTGTCTGCCAGGGTCCTTCTAGCAGAGAGCAGAGGCTATGCAAGTTGCAGTGCCTTACGGGAGCCTTCAGACCGAAGGCTGTGTGAAGGGTGGAAATGAGCTGTAAGGACTGACTATGTGCACTGGAGGCTAAAAGCAAGGCAGAGGTAAGGCAAGGCAAGAGAATTTACTGTTAAACCTTTTGCCACAGCATATAAAGAACCCAGCTTACATCTGTGCAGTGTCCAAGCAAGGGTTCATCTTTGCTTCATTTGGCTCCAGCTGATTGTGTCCACACTGACAGGGCAGGTGTGTTTGAGTTCATAAATTTCACTCCTCTTCTGGGAGCCAGCTAAGCCCAGGTGTTAGCCAGAGTGCGAGAAGTGCATGATAGATGATTGAGGAGTTATACCAAAACCATGTTACAGCCTTTAGAAGAAATAAGCACTTTTCCGGGCAGATACATGTTATATAACTCATACTAAAAAGAGGTGAATCTTTTTCTCAGTTACATGATTGATTTTGGGAATGCATTATTTCAGTATTGAGGGATACCCACTAAATAGCTATATACTGATTCGGTATTTGAGAGCGATGCACAGCTTGCAGGCACACTGGACACTAAAGAAATATTGGGGTGTGGGTTTTAAGGTGAGTTGTCAGCACCTGGATTCCTTCACCAGGAGGAATATCATAGAACCACAGAACCATGGAATGGTCTGGGTTGGAAGGGACCTTAAGGATCATCTCATTCCAACTCCCCTGCCATGGGCAGGGACACCTTCCGCTAGACCAAGTTGCTCAAAGCTCCATCTAACATGCTTCATGTTCATGTTTCTTCTTCACTCTAGGATCCATTTTAGGTTATTTTTATGTTTGTTAACATACTTTTACACATAGTTCTTTCTACATTATTCTGCAATTCCACATTACATCTGAATTTAATATATATGATGCCTTTTAGAGGCATTATATAGCATTCCCTTTGTTATTCCTAAAGTCTTTCTTGTCCAACCCCAGGACTGCATTTCTTTGACAATTTGTGAGTTGTTTATAGCCATGGGTTCCACAGTGCCAGGCTGTGCCCATCTCTTGTTGTCCCATGCCTGCACTCCTCTGTGCTGTGTCCTGTGTCTCTGCTTCTCAAGACTGTCAGGCCAGGCCTGTATTTCTCTAAACGTAATCATGTAAAAGTCATAAAAAACTCATTCTACATAGGATAATTGCTTGTTCCTGCTACCTATATAAGACTACAGACATACTTTACAAAGAACAAAAGCACAACAATTTAGCCACAGACACTTGTCAATTAAACAAATTGCTGTCATAGCTAAAGGAATTAAAACACAGCTGCAGGCTGGCCAAGTTCAGGCAGAGCAAGTCTGGCGAGCCTCACTCCTGAAGTCTTGCAAACTCAGTAAAAAGCTTATAACTTGTTAATAGCAATTGTGTATTACAGGACTACACACTGCACACCATTTCCTCTGTGGAGACCTTAATACAGGCTATCAAATCCAGAGTCTGGAATACACAGACCCAAAGCAGGTAACCCCCAATCATCCCTGTTTCCACTGGTCTCAAGATTTCCTTTGAGAGTAATTTCTCATCTCCCTTTCTACAGTTCTGTTCCCAACTCATTTGAGGGCCTGGCTTTGTGTAAGGAAATATGTCCATAAACCCCATTCAAGCTAACTAAGACAACTTTTTTACAGCAGTCTAATATACACCAAATACCTGCAGGGGAAACGAAACGTCATCCTACAGAGATTACAAATCATAGCTTTCCATGCATGAAAATGTATGATGGCAATATTTTAATGCATAACTGTTCAAGATGATGCGGTACACACGGATACTGGCCCATGTGCCTTTCAGTTCATGCTGGTAGATTACAGTATGCATTATAGCGACTTAATGGTATATTTACCACAAGCAGCATTGTCTAATGAATAAATACTTAATGTACCTCCATTAATCTTAGAAGTGCCCTGTTTTAAACCATTAGATCATTACTTTAATAAGGTATTTTCTAATGCAGAGGAGTTAAAGCAAACACAGCAGTTCTTTGAAGCCAGATGACTGCTTAAGGCACAATAAAAAAGAAAGACGAATTATTAATTCAAAGACATATGAAACCAAATCTAGGTAAGAAACCATACAGAGAAAAAGTAGCTTGAATTTTATTTTTTTTTTCTTGGTAGCATTTGCTGGTTTGGAAGCAAGCAATTTGTATTGGCAAGATAAGTGCTTTGACTTCCACTGCTGAGGGTGTTGCCCTGGTTTTGGATTCAATTGGAATTAGCTAAAAATCATAGCGTATGACACTTTTAATGAGGAATGTTCCTTTAGTTGTCTTATATACCTTGGTCCTCCAGGTATTCAATACCTTAGTTTGGGAAGAAAATGTGGTCCAGTTGTTAAGGCAACAGAAGTTGGGAGCTTGTGAAACCTTGCCATGGAGCTCCCATGTATCACAGAACCATAGAACCACTGAGGTTGGAAAAGACCTTTAAGATCAAGTCCAACCATTAACCAGGACTGCCAAGTCCATCACTAAACCATGGCCCTAAGCACCACAGCTACATGTATTTTAAACACCTCCAAGGATGTTAATTCTACTACCTCCCTGGGCAGCCTGTTCCAGTGCTTGACCACACTTTCAGTGAAGAAAATTTTCCTAATATCCAATCTAACCATCCCCTGGCATAACTTGAGGTCATTTCCTCTTGTCCTTTTGCTAGTTACCTGGGAGAAGAGACCTGTCCTCACATGCCTACAGCCTCCTGTCAGGAAGCTGTAGGGAGCAATAAGGTGCCCCCTGAGCCTCCTCCTTTCCAGGATAAACACCCCAGTCTCCTCAGTTGCTCCCCATCAGACTTGTGCTCCAGACCCTTCACCAGCTCTGTGGTTCTTCTCTGGACACGCTCCAGCACCTCCATGTCTCTCTTGTAGTGAGGGGCTCGTATATAGTATAGTGTGATAAGATGGAGAGTTATCTTAAGAATTATGTAAGGGAGATATTTAGATGCCTAAAGAGATGGATAATTTCCTGATGGGATCTTTAAAAGCACTTGAATCATGTACAGTTAAATGCAAGGCTGGATGTCTATAGTATATCTGTTTCCCTAGGTGCACATTCAATCAGAGCAATGAAAGATTTCCAATTGAAAGAATCAGAAAGAAAATTATGACTGTGGGTACTTTTATTGAACTTCTGATTTATCTACAGTCTAATAATTATAGGTCTAATCCAGAGTTCATAGAATTCAATGAAATACTTTCTACTAACTTAATATACTTTATATCAGGTTTTTATAATTATAGTAAGTCATTCAGAATGAGGAATTCATCTCAGAGAATTATAATGAATTTGTGGATAATATGCTAATAGAAAACGGGCACAAATTTTAAATTGTTTGCTATAAATTATTCACCCAACTATATTGCATCTAGATAGACAGATAAGGGAATTATGCATTAATAATTATGTATTCCATATAACCACTGGCAATATGATGAAACAGATTTATTATGAAGGATCTGTCCATCAGTAAAGATTCACTGTGAAGTATTTCAAAGACTCCTATTTGACTTCAAGTCACTGACTAATAAACAAAGAATGGCTGGAGGCTGGCAGCGTTCAAAAATCAAGATCAGTGGGGGAAATGCTGTGCGGCAGAAGCAGCATTTTTAACACATTCCTCTTTTCTTAGCTCCTCTTGCAGAGTCTGTCTATGTCAGTGTGATCATTCTTTAAGGAAATGTAGAACGGGAAGAGTTCAGTGGAGAATATTTAGGCATAGGACCCAGCCCTCAGGTATTCTATTCTCATACAGGGAAATTTTAAACCAGACGATGTCACCGATTAAACCCTTGTTGAAATTAATGAGTTCAAAATTTTGTCCTTTCAGCAGTCCCTGTATCTTCAGTGTGAGCTTAAGATACTTGTAATTTTCCTCCATCTGGCTTGACCTCAATTTAAAATGAAATTATTAGGATCAGTTATGTCCAACACATAAAATGAATTCCTACTAGATTTAAGAGAGAAAGCGATTCATTTTAAATTTAGGAGTGACTGCTACCCTTTTTTAATTTCATGCTTTGCTGTGTATGCAGCCTTGTGTGTGCATCGCTGGGTGCAAGATTTACACCTCTGTGCACATGGCTCAGTGCAGGTGCATGTGTGGCTCTGTGCATCCGTGCACCACGTGCGTGCACAGCCGTGTGTACCCATGGCTCTGTTCGACTTCATGGCTCCACGCATGCACGCTGGTGTGCATGTGTGCACGCGTGGCTCTATGTGTGTATGGCTCCGCATGTTTCAGTGGGAAGGAGGAAGGGGATGTCTTAATGTTGTGGGCATTTGTGCAAAATACAAACTTGCTGTTTGTTTCTTTCCAAGCTAAGCATGATGCAGCTGTTTCATTGTGGCTTATCCCACTTCAGTGACCTAAAGAATTATCTGTAACTGGACATGAGATAATTCAGTCTTCATGCTGCATTAGTTCTTAACAGAAATGCAACGAAGTTTCAGTTATAGGATTTAATAGTGTGGTAAGGAGGCTATTAGAGTGCGTTGTATAGACTGTTTTATTCTAGTGATTTCACAAAATACCGTGAAAAAGCTCCAAATCATGACCTCCAGGACTGTATAGCTTGTCAAGCTCATTTTCAATCTTTGATAATGCTACCCTTGAATGTGTGAGAGTGCATATTTGCAGATATAAAATAATTGAAACGGAAATTCAGAAATTTCAGTATGGATACACAAAATGTGGGAGAGGACAAAACAAAAATAAAGTTCTGATATGGTGCCATTCTGCCCCATTTTCCTGCCTGTATCATTGTGCATGTTTCTGTGCTATCAGTGCATATTTGTAGGTATTCACAGCCATGTCAGTAAAAGGTTAGTAAGCCAGGCAGAAAAGGTGTAATTCTCACAGCAGATAATGCGGAATGTAAAAAAATAGGCACTGTTAGCAGTGTTGCTGTGCCTGCCATTCATCCCAGATCCATGTTTTACTGTGAACGAGTCTGTGGGCCCTGATCTTGCAGAGAATTATGATCCAAATCTTTATCAGTGATCTAAACAAGGGGACCGAGGGCACCCCCAGTCAGTTTGCAGAGGACACCGAGCTGGGGGCAGTGTGACCTGCTGGGGGGCAGGGGGCTCTGCAGGGGGTCTGGGCAGGCCGGGCCGAGGGGCCGAGGCCAGTTGTATGAGGCCCAACAGGGCTGAGTGCCGGGCCCTGCCCGTGGGTCACACCAGCCCCCCACAGCGCTGCGGGCTGGGGGCAGGGGGCTGGGAACTGCCCGGCGGGGAAGGGCCTGGGGGGGCTGGTCGGCAGCCGGCTGGGCATGAGCCCCCAGTGTGCCCAGGTGGCCACGGCGGCCAGCAGCGCCCTGGCCGGTGTCAGCAGCAGCGTGGCCAGCAGGGCCAGGCAGTGCCCGTCCCCCTGTGCCGGGCCCTGGTGCGGCCGCCCCTCGAGCCCTGGGGTCAGTTCTGGGCCCCTCACTGCAAGAGGGATGTAGGGGTGCTGGAGCGTGTCCAGGGCAGGGCAATGGAGCTGGTGAAGGGTCTGGAGCACAAGTCTGATGGGGAGCAACTGAGGAGACTGGGGTGTTTATCCTGGAAAGGAGGAGGCTCAGGGGGCACCTTATTGCTCCCTACAGCTTCCTGACAGGAGTCTGTAGGCATGTGAGGATAGGTCTCTTCTCCCAGGTAACTAGCAAAAGGACAAGAGGAAATGACCTCAAGTTATGCCAGGGGATGGTTAGATTGGATATTAGGAAAATTTTCTTCACTGAAAGTGTGGTCAAGCACTGGAACAGGCTGCCCAGGGAGGTAGTAGAATTAACATCCCTGGAGGTGTTTAAAATACATGTAGCTGTGATGCTTAGGGCCATGGTTTAGTGCTGGACTTGGCAGTCCTGGTTAATGGTTGGACTTGATGATCTTAAAGGTCTTTTCCAACCTCAATGATTCTATGGTTATATGATTCTAAATTTATCTGATGTAGAGTGACACTGCCAATAGATTAATTTCCAATGTATTTCACCACACGCCGAAAGCAGCACAGCATCCACACCTCTGCAGGTTTAATGAGTTAGTTCATTAACTCTCAATGTTAGAAGTAGGGAGCTGTGTCTTAGTGTAGCATCATACCACAGCCAGGATGAAACAGCTGCAATTCTGAATGGAGCTTTCAGATGCTCTTCAGGATATAGAGGAGGAAAATAGTCAGGGAAGGACATAGCCCTCGGGCTCAAAGAAGAGCCTTTAAGTAGTCACCATGCTACTGCCATTTACTGCCTTCCTGTGTGTTTGGGTCTACAAAGACTGCACTGTGAAAAGATGGGGTCTGTTTTTCCCATTCCTCCATGCCTACTTGTCCTGTCATTTCTCACTTGCATGGGAAAGGAGAGCAGCAATTAGCTGGCAGTTGCTCCCTTCCCTCTAAGGCTGTGTGGGCAGATCACATGGGACTTGTCATGGACCATTACTCCCAGAGCGAGCATGTGGAAGAACTCACAGCTGAGCCTGTAATTAATAAAGTAGAAGAGTGAGGCTGGCCGGCGGGAGATAAGGAATCATTTCTGAGAAGGGAGCAGGACTGCGGTTGGATCCACCACAGTGATGGAGCAACACTGCTGCGGCTCACTAATGGGTAATGACTGCAGCTGGAGGAGCTTCTGGGAACAGCACTCCCCAGCTGCTGCCGCACATCTGCTCAGCTGGGTGGCCTCAAACATTTTCCCCAAGGCTCTTGCAGCTGCAAAGAAGAAGCCAAGCTCAGCTTCCCAAAAGCTGTGAGGCAAGAAACACATGTGCTTGTTCCTGTCACTCTATTTACCAGGGACATTGGAGAGGTGGGGAAGATCTGACAGCTGTAACTAATAAAAAATACATGGAAAGGAAATAAGAAACAGGTAAATGATAGCCACAGGTGATCAACAGTCACTGATGGGTGTGTGGTGTTGGCGAAAAGTGGGTCTCAGCTTGTTCTCAGCTGCAAACCTCTGTACTGTCCAGATTGCTTTCTTCTAAAGACATGACCTGGAACAAACTCTGCAAGTGCTGAAATCACCTGGGAAGCTGAGTGGACTCAGTATCCTGACACAGTCATTAGCTTGTGCTTGAACCTTGTTTTGTTTGAGACAAGTCAAGACTGGTTGGAAAGAAAGAGACAGCAGTGACTTTCCCAGACTCAACATCAGAATGTAATTCACGGAACTTTAATGCCACCACATTGAGAATAGAGCAGTAAGACCAGACAAAAAGTAAGCAGCTGGTGTGTCTCAGCAGGCTCGGGGTCCATGGTGTTGCTCATCTCTTACTGAAGACAGTGCCCTGACAGTGAGCCCTTCTGAGTTGTCCGGTTATGGAAAACCACTTACAAGGAAAAGGACTGCAGAATTGTAGGAAGAGCAGCTCCCACACCACTACAACAATAGGAATGGTTTTGCATAAAACAGAAACCTTGAAGACTTGTGCGACACAAACTCTTATGACATGTTTTCTACATTATTACTTACTGGCTGTACACAGCAGCGAAGGTCACATTATATTGGTCTTTGCAAAGGCATATCTGCAAGTGTATAAACACTGGGAGAACAGCTGAGCTTCATTTTGTTGGAAATTAGTTCAAGCGACTCACAGAACTGCTGAAAGAGATGCAGAGCCTTCTTTACTCTTTTAATTAGATCTACACTGTCTACAGGAAAAAAGAATTTGCAGGTAAACCTAAAAAAATTAGTTTCTGAAAATCAAACCGTATTTCTCATTCCTATGCTAGGAATAAAGATTTTGTGTTTGGATTCTTCAGTGCTTGAGCTGAAGCATGTTTCCTCACCTGTGTGTATGTTGCCTCTGAGACCCTCACAAGGGTAGACAGAGATTAACAACTAAGTTAGTTGACAAAGAAGGGCATACAGTTCTGAATACAACAGATAATCAAATACAGTTTTACTTTTCCTTTGAGGATAAAACTTTAATTTAAAGAGACTAACACTCTCAGTTTCCCTTCACTTCTTCATGTAGCTATTTTATGGAAAGTATTAGGCCTGCACTGGAGGGCAAGGATAGAAGGGAAACCCCAGTTTTGCAGCAGATTAGAAGATTAGTAAAAATGTATAACCACCATCTGCATTACAGATGACATATTCTGTATGTCAATTCATTCTACAGGTGACTTTCAGTTTAAGCAGTACATGCAGAACTACTGAATTGTCTTTGGAAGGTCTTTGTGTATTTGTACAAAATTCTAAGTGTGACACAAATGACTGAAGAGTCAGAAATTTCCATTTCTGTTGCCATCTCTTGGAGGTTTTTTTTTTTTATTATTATTATTAAAAGCCCTTACATTGTCCAAGAAGAAGCCAGCTGCACCCAAGAGTCTGCTGTGAAGTAAATGAGTTTTAAGTGGGCCGCAGTTCACCCCTTGAGCGTGCAAAGAAAGTGAAAGAACCATTATAGAGCAGGGAAAGCAATTCTTGGCTTTTAGGACTATATGGGTGAATCAGTGCTGCTAGGCAGGCTGACACCAGGCTTGGAGCAGAGCAGGGAAAGAACTGCAGTTCTCAAGAGAGCTGTCAGCTTAAAAAAAAAAACAAAAAACACAGAAGATCCTACTAGAGGTTTTGTTTTTGATTTGCAGATTAAACTTAGCGGCTACTGTGCCTTCGTCTCTTAATTATCAGTTCATTGCTTTTTGTAGTTACTGTGTACAGCTCAGTTATATAAAGCATGGCCCCTCGCATGATGAACGCTGACTTTTTCATTTCCTCCCAACACAACAGATTTGAGTTACTTGGTATTACAGAGTGTTTTCAACCCCTCCATACTCATGAAAAATATTTTATTAGATTGTAAACAAAGTTGTCTTGTTCTTTGAGGTTATTTTCTACGGCAGTTTCATTTCTCCCTTCTTCTGTCTTTTTCTCTTTTATTTTGTTTTTATTGGATGCTAAAGAGTAAAATGTAAAACAGTATCAGTGAAAGGAGCTAAAAACAAATATACCTTTAATGTACTTGGAGAAAGGAATTAAACTGTACTTCCACCTCCTCAGCCTAACAGCTTATACTATGTGAAATGGAACAGGGTAAGCTCTTTTACTATTCCAGCTCCTAGCAGTGTAGTTATAGTTAAAGATGTTTCACGCTTCCCATTATAAGTACTCGTTTTCACAGCTTTACAAAAAATGTCATAAAAATTCACTCTTGATTGAAACTTACTCAATAAGGTCATAGCCTAAAAAAAATTTCGGAGAAAAATTGGATGAAATTGGGTTGATGGACCATCGGGTAGCCTGTTTAAGCACACTGAGTTACCTGGAAATCTGATACAAGGAATTTTATCGATGTTCAAAATACTGAGGTATAAAAAAGATAACCTGCTGCAACAGATGGAATCAGCACCTTCACAGAGCTCGTCTGTGCCAATTAACACAGATAGCAATGCATTGTCAATGGGTAGCATCTAACGTATCAATGTATTGGTACTTTTTAGGACATTGAGCTAAGGAATGCCTGAAGTATGTACAGGATCAGGAAGGGAGGACAGAGAGCTGGAAATGTGCAGCCAGGTGAGTGTGACTGCTCCTCTGAAGTAGCTTCTGCCTCCAAGATCTCACTGTCTTTCAGGTTGGAGCCTGTCTAAACACCTTTTCCTGGCATCACTATTTCTTCCTAGAGGTTGTTTGTTTTTTTTTTTTTGACGAAGAAGATTAGCATCATGGGCAAAACTGATCTAAGGATCTTCACCTGCTTCCACTTCAAGCAAATTATGCTGCAAAACAGAATCACGGTACTATATAAACATATATATATACACACACATACTTACACAAGTATGTGTACTTACATAATGGGAATGTTTCTGTTTCATTAATTTTTTTTTATTTTTTTTTTTAAGAAAGGTGGATTTCCCACTCAAAACCAGAATTGCTGAAGCTCTACCTCTCCCATCTATTCACATCCCCAGCCTTGTTAACGTCCCTACAATAGTGATGCAAGGTATGGGTGACCCGCAACCTACCCCTGCTCTTATTCAGGGAGACTCTGAATTTCTACCCCTGTAAGTCAAGTGTGTACCTAGCTATTGGGTTCTGGCATCAGTTCTTTGTCTCAGGAAATACTTATTTGATTGTACATTGTGGAACAAGTAAAAAGAAGTGAGTGGGGATATATATCATGATTATGTGACTAAGGAACTGAATTAGGGCATAGCAAGAGCAGGTTAAATGATGATGAAGTACAGACTCCTAAGGAACTACTGGAGGTTCTGTGCTTCCTTGCTTTTCCACTCTGAACTTGTGGGTTTTGCAGGGATACAGTAACTCTCTTGCTTGTAGCTTGATGGTTTATAGGCTAAGGCCAATATGACCTGCAGAACTAAAATACATTTTCTTTTTTCAGTGATTTTCCATAAATCACCAGTATACTACAGAGGCCAATAATCATTGGTTATACCTGCCTGTGTCTGTGGTCAAAGCAGATCAGAAATACTTCTTTCGAAAATATCTGACTTTGGAATTAGCACATAGTAGTTGAAGGAGGAGATTTTTCCAGGTCTTTGGTGAAAGATACCTACATCCCCTTGCTGTTTGTTTTTTTTTTATTATTATTATTGTTTTGACATCTGTACATGTCACTCAAATTGTCACCTATCGTCACCCTGATGCAGTTTTTATTATGTAGCATCTGATTTCTGATAATTTTCAGTAAAAGCCACATGGTACATGCAAGGTCAAATGTACTTCAGTTGATTCCCTTTCTTTGCAATTGCAGCGGGCAAAGACTGCATCCTGGGAAGCCCCCACAGCTTGGATGACTTACAGCAACTCGAAGTATAATGCTATTAAAATAGATCAAATTTATCGGAGACTAAATCTGAGAAAAAGCTGCAAAATAAAGGTCTGTGTTTGCTAGTCTGATTTCACGTCTTGAGGCAGAATGAAGTCCACTTTGCTGGCTTTGCTTCAGGATTTCTTTGCCCATATTAGCTTTTTTCCCTTTTTTTTTTTTTTTTTTTTTTCTCTTTCTCATTTTAGTTTATAAAATTACAAGAGAAAGTACCACAATGGGGTTTGTGGCAAAGAAAAGGAATACTCAGTAATTCATGCCTTTTTGGGTTCAGTGATTTCACTGAAACCTCCCACATCTTACTTATTTTCCAGGCGAGGTCATTTTCTATAAATTATGGACACAAATGGCAACTTTAAAAATCCTCCTTTCCAATAATACTAACTGACTTCTTACATGAAAATGAAGTACGCCAGCCTGTGAAGAGCACAGACTGTAAAATAATTACATTCATTCTTATTAAAATGGCCAGTCATTTGCTGCAAAAGTACAATTTGTGGTGGCAGAAGAAAGTAATTTTTTTACATAAGATATTCATCCAACTATTCATAATGTGATTTAATCAGTAGATTGTATGCAGACTTTAAATATAAAGTGTCCAAAATCATCATAGTGAATTATTAACAGTTGATATCTTGGGGAAGGGAGGAATACAATCCATATTTGCAATGCTGGGAGAAAGGGAAAATGGGAAAGATGGATTAGATCAACCACTGTGCCGCATTTGTCATAGTCTAAAAGGTTTCTTATCTTCCTGCTGAGCTCAAAGGCTAGCATCCTAACAAGCATAATGTTTAATTCTCACAAGTTCCTCAATAAGCTAAGACCTTAAAACTTATCAGCTTTTAATAAGGCATCATATTTTGGTGGTTTTGAGGATGTCACTTGAACATAGTTGTTAGTCTAATCTACAGCACAAATGTTTTCCAGTAGCTTGGCCAAGGTCCACCAAATTTCATACATATTGTATTGAAACATATTTTCTGCCTGTGGTTCCCTCATTTGTTCATATAGCCCTTACTCTGCAAAAACATATGCTTGTTTTCTTTCTCTTGGACAATAGCTGCTAGAGGCTACTCAGGCAGTCCCACTGGCTTATGAGATGAAAAATTCATGTATGATGCATTTATCCCTTTTCAAAATCTGGCACTTTTTATTTGTGTGTGGAAAGATTACCTGAAGCATATTTGGCAGTTTTGTGGAGTTCTAATGTGTGTTACCTGTATATGTAAGCAATTTTCTAACAACATATGGTAGGTAGAAGGAAACCTTTAGAAGTACTTTGTGTTTCACTCTAGCCACTTTTAATGGCCTGTAGAGGTCTACAGATACTTTTTTTTTCAACCTGTAGCAGGCAAATTACAATTTTATGAAACAAAAAGCCATGCCAAACAGCCAAAATATGCTGTTGCTACATTTCTGTATGGTGCCTGGTATATGCAACGCTGTAATACGCAGGATTAGAGCCTTATAATACATCTTGCTCACTGAGATTCTTAGTTCATTGGAAAGAAATTACAAGTCTAATTTTGTGCTTGTTTAAAAATAGCACAAATAATAAGCTTTTATAATATGTGACAAGAAAGTACATCAATTGCATTTACTAATCTTTCATGCCTCAGAACATATCCCTTGCACAAAGAAAACCTTTCATTCCTGTGGATCTGATTCTCCAGTGCATGACACCCATTTTAATCTAAGGTAATTTCATCTATTTTAATAGCATTATGCTTTGATAACACTGATGTGATGGAGTAGAGAATTAGTTGCATTTATATACAGTAGCTTACAGCTCTTCCTGCAAAACAGGCAACGGAGACAGAGTTTAATCCTGCTCCTATTGCTCATGTTCTGCAGTCAGACTCAGGTGCAGGGAGTCATGTACCTCCTTCACTCATGCTCTGAGAGAGCATGTCTGGCCTCTCCTTAGGGCTCTTTAGCCTTCCCTGAGCACTGCGGTAGCCCAACCGCTCAACTCTGGACCAGCGGTGGCTGGTGCCACATGCCTGGAGCCCAGACTAAGTGTGAGTGCCTGCACCTGAATGCTCCTTCATGCTCTGCACGCCATCGAGAAACACCCTCTGGTGCAAAGTGGCTTTGCTGCGTTGGCTTCCCTGAAGTTCTGCTAATCAGCTATAATGGCAAATTATGCCAAAAAATAATAACAGACACCCAAGCAATGTACTGAACCTCCTTGGTTTCCATAGCCATTGCTGGGAGTAGTAAGCAAAGAAAAAAAAAAAGCACAGCGTACAATGCAGCATTCTCCCAGCCTTCAGCAGCCGGTGCCACTCTTCAAAATCCAATTTACTGGCACCAAAGATATGTGTTTATTAAATAATAAAAGAGTATCTGTGTTTTGCCAGTACTGAGCAATGGATTAATTGTGGCAGAGAATAAAATAGATCCACAGTGCAGCATGTTTCTGTGGCAGCCCATAGGTTGCCTGAATAAATAAAAAAAACATTGCTAAAGGACAACAGAAATGTAGTGATGTCACTGAATATAGTGATATCTTCTTCCTATGAAAATACTTTCTTCTCCAGAATCATTATTGTATGTAATTCTACTAAATCAGATATACAGGTAACGTGCTAGCCTCCTAAGTACAGATTATAATTAACTTTCCTCTGAGCTTTCATGAATTCATAATCAAAAGACAGCAATAATTTATTTGGCATAGAAAACAAAATGACAAGACACCCAGAGAGATGCCTAGACAATTGCTCAGTTCCTTACTGCTGGGAACTTAGTATTTGATAAATGAATTAGTAAAATATTCAAAATGGCTCTGTGTGTGATCACAGAGTGGAGCTGTCTGAAATGACTTATGCTGGCATGTCTGGTAGATCCTAACAGCTATAAAAATACAGCTCTTCGGCTTAGATTTACTAACATTTTTTTTATCAGCACAGTAGCCAAAAATAGCACTAATAACTTAAGTGCTGGTGATTATACTGGTACAAAATAAATGCACAATTTAAGAAGTTAAATCAATTTGGTAGCTTTTTGAAAGCACTGGGAACATCTAACGATTTGGATAGATTTTATTTTTTTCTTACTGTTATTTATGAAAGGCTCTCTGTATGCTGTGCTTCAAAATAACCCTCAGGTGTGTTCAGGCAATTGCTTATGTTTGTGGAAGGTACTTATCCTCACAAAAGAACAAAAAGACTGCCGATGAGCCATTTCATTTCTAACTTGCATCCCAAATTTCCTTCTCATTTTTGTTAAGATATCTTTGATTCTGGCATTCAGATTTATGTTTGAGTAACATTGAAGACTACACTTTGCATGGCCTTGGTACTAAGGAATCCACTTGTAAAAGTGAATAGTGTTTCTGTTTTCCTCAGGTGCAGAAAGGTACAGTTTAAACTATTGAAACCTTTGGGACAGCTGGTATACTAATACCTTCACATTCCAAACACTTTGGGACCCAGGGTCCAAAAACAGTAGCATAATTGACACAGTGCTATAATGATTAGAAACACAGGGACAGAAATAAGATCTTTAATCACCAAGTCAGCCCTGCCTGCTTGTGTTGAGGATAACTGCCTCAGACAGCTTGGCTAATAGATCTAGCAAGCTGTTCTTTGAAATTCCTCCATGTTTTTGTCTTCATTACTACTATCATTCATAAGCTTTTGCAGCACATAAACCTCTGTAATTATCTGCCTACATTTACTTGTATCTGTGTTATACCTATATATTTTCACACTGTTTTTGTCCTGTAGACTGTGTGGCTTTTCCTCCTCCTGCTGTTCATTCTCCAGGAATATTTTCAAAGAAAAATCTTATCATCTTTTGAGGTTTCATTTTATGGGTTTGATCAAACAAAGTTCTTTCATTCTTCTCCCATTTCTTGACCACTTCAGAAGCTCTCCTCTACTTCTTTTGCAGTTTGAATTAATATTTTAATATTTTCTGAACATCAGAGACTGAGATAGTACTGGAGGAGATAGATCTGTTACTTACAGAAGTGTATGAATAATCTCTTTTCTTTATAGGAAAAACCTTGGTGATTTATTGCCATCCTACAATCTTTTAACACATCTGCTTTCTCCTTTTCCTCAGCTATTTCCAACTCATACTCTCTCAGTTGAGAGTAATGTGCATGAGCTTCTTCTCTATACTCTTTGTTTTCCTCCTTTTTTGCTAGTCTTGGAGTTCACCTGTGTCTTTTGATGGGACATTCTGACTGCCCTGTCAGTCATATTAACAATGCACCGTATACATGCATATATATAACAATATAACAGCATATTAACAATGCACCATAAAATTGAGTCATGAGCAAATTTCATTAGCAGATTTACCTTTCAGTTTAGCTGAATGGTACTGGGCTATTTCTTTGAACACGCCTTGCAAAGATGAGTGCAGCCCACATTTTGACAATTCTCTCTTCACATCTATACTTGTTAATGTCTAGGATGTAACCTTCTTTGTTGATGACTCCTTTCTTTTTCCATCTTGTGTATGCACCTTACTTCTTTGCTAGGATCTTTCTTGATTGATTAGCCATCCATTTAGGAATGAATTCCATAACAACAAGATCTTCTCTTCTTAGGGACAGGTTCTTGACAGTACAGTTCTTTGACCATGAAAAAAAAATTCAAATGTCTTTGGCTTCCAGAAACCTAGTCATCTTCAAGTGAACTGCTCAGCTAATTTCAAAAGTAAGGTTCTTTATTACAGACACTGTTCATTTCTGTATGCAACTGAAACCAAACCATGATAACCTGGGAAAAAAATAAATAAGGACAGAAAGAAAAAAAAAAAAGTCTATTATAATATCCTCATTTCCTTTCAAAATTATATCTAAAGCAATAGTATTCTATGCATTTCTCTTGTGATTTCCTGGAAAACTCTGTTGGCTGTCATCTCCAGGAATAATAACGCAGTCATTGCAATAATGTCTGATCTCTTTCTGGCAACAGAAAGTCTTCCTAATGATACTCTTCTGTAGTGTTTACCTTCCTAATAACATGAGAGAGAGCTCTTCCCTCATCAAAATCCAAGCCTATAGTAGCTCAAGTTCATCCTTCTTGTTTCACAGGCTCTGTGCAGCAGTATACAAATAACTTCAAATCTCTGCAGAAAATTGGCATAATCATTTTTGTAACCACTTCAGGAGCCTGAATGCAGTCTTGACTTGTACTAATTTTTCTTCATTTAAGGTATCATATCTTACTTATGGTACTCCATTATCTATTACAGTAGCTGCTGCACCTGTCTATTTTTCCTGAGATCAAGTGTGGAAATATCACATCTCCCAAACTTCTTATTCCTGCTCTAAAGCTTTTTTAATAGGTCTCAATGTCTTTATCCAGACATTCCTTCTCTGTGGTATAGGCTGATGAAAGCATGTTCTTTCCATGAATACCTCTATATAGTTGAATATCCCTGAACTGGCTTCATTTAATTAACTAATTAGTTATTTCTCTATTTTCATTATCTTGTCCTCTCATTTTATTTCTCAGTGACATGAAAAAAAATACTGATGACCAACTGTGCCTTAGCACTGCCAGGTATATTCTGTGGTCTGACATATCCTGGAGATAGGATGCTTCTTGATGAATGGCATTTATGAGAAATTGTAGCAATAGAATTGGCAAAAGATCTGGAGCATACACAGAAAATTTCAGATGGAGATACTGAAAATGGGTCCAGATCAGGATAGTAAAATTTCCAGAGTGAATTTTGCAGTGTTTTAAAGTTACGATACAGAGGTTGTGAAATCAGCTAGCAACTAGTGCAAGGACTAGAAGCAAGGCCTTTGACTGGAACGTTCTAAACATGGTCTGAAATAAAAACTGTTATGGTATTCTGCTTTTCAGTGGGAAACAAAAGTCAATGAAGTTAGCAATATATAAGACAAGAAAGGCTTTGAAACTATTTTTATTTCTACCAAAATGCTCATGCTTGTAAGATTACCACTGCATTTTAAAATTTAAAAATACAATCAGGCAAATTTTTTTCTCCCATATCCAGCAATTGCTTTCTTCATTTTCAACAGTAGTGAACAAAGTTTGGAAAGCAAGCTAGAGGTTTCCATTTGTGGAATACTAAAATTCTGTTGCCATTTAGAGATATTCGGAATGTTTGTATAAAAAATTAAAATGAACAAATTATCAGTATAAAATAATTTTTAATTACATGATTGATAGTATATAAAATATCACAGCACTAAAGGATCACTTTTTTTTTTTTTTGCTTTGTGCTATAAAATGCATTAAATAGCTCTTGAGGTTGACTAATAACCAAAACAAAGATGAAACATTGAGTCAGTCTCAAAATCCTATGGTTACATAGAAATTACAGATTAGTTCTACCGTATGCTATAAACTAATAGGTAGTGAGAAAAAGAAAAGAAACTGGGCTGGATTCTGTTTTCACTTCTATAGAGTAGGATGCATCTGCATTAACTTACCCATTTAACCTAAACTAGATATAAAGGTCTCCATTCACCGCATAGAGTGAATGGAAAGAGACAGGCTCTTTGAGAAAGCAGTTTTCCCAGCCTTTCATAAACACCTGTCATCAGACAAGTCATTCTCTGGAGGTGTCTGTCTCCCTCATGGGTCTGAGAAATCTCAGACAGCCAGGTCAAGAGACACACACACTAGACAGTATGATGCTGAAGTGCCCATGTCACTTCAAGCATGTGGATGAATTCCTACCACACTGAGATCAGCAGGCTTCAGCAGCAAGTGACCATCACTATACTCGCATCTCCTTCAAGGCAGAACTTTATTATTGTATGTAAAATACTTATAATATCAGATAATATTTCCCACTCTGTCACCCTGGGCTGCCTTGATACTGATTTATTTCCTTGAAAAATTACTGTTTCAGAAGGTACTGCAAGAGCTGCTGTTCTTCCTGAAGAAAGCTTGTGTAGCCTGGCAACTGTAGCTCCTGTGTTGGGTTTTCAGAGGTCAGGAAATATTCAAGATGATGCTTGCAGAAAGGAGTACAGTAAAGATACGAGTATACCCATTCTCTTTTCCTCTCTGAAACTATTGCACAAGTTCTTATTCTTCACGACTTTCAAGTCCACTCATTCCCTCTGAACTGGTGGGTAGATCAAACCAGAGTTTAACATAGTTTCACATTTGATCTGTATTATACAGATGCATAAAGATAAAGATAGTGCCAAGGATTTGTTATTTTACATGGTTTGCTCCTGATTATCTTCGGAAGGTGTGGTAGCTGCAGTTTTTAAAATGTATACCTGAAGGGAGGGTTGAGAAGGGCGTAAGTACGAAGTGAGGGAGCCCTTTCCAAATCGTTACTGTGTAATTTGAGTCAACTAATCACAGCGGATCAACTGACTATGCAGAATGTCACCAAACAACTTTATTTTTTACTAGAATCCTAGAGAAAGTCTGTACTGAGCACTAACTGGCGGGCAGAATAGATTTGGGTACCTCAATCTGGCATGACCCTAGAAGTGACCATAGTTTTCTGCTGTGTCTGAACTCCTTTTGAAATTGAACGTATAGCACACGTTCCAACACCCACTGCCATCACCAGCATGTTCTCACATTGAGAATATTTATTAAATGTTGTGAGACCCTTTACAAATGTACAAAGCAAAGAAGAAGGAAATAATATCTGCAAAACCCTTGGAGAACCATAACTGAAATAAAATAAGGCAAATGATTAACAATTGATTGAATCAATTTTTATGGGTTTTTTTCCTGGATTTTCCTGTTGCTTACTAATGGCCCAATGCCAGTCTCCAATGCAATTCTACGTTATCTGAATAAAATGGGACTTGAAAAAAGATAAAGTGTACAGTAAATCAAACTCTGTTGAAGTTTTGAAGTAGCAGATTCACATCAGAAATTTATTCTAGATTAGGTCCTTCAAAATCCAACATTGTTCCTGGGCCTAGAGATATATTCTAGAAAAGTCACTGGAAAAGTGACGGATTCTCACCTGTATATTACTGTATTTAACCTTATTTCTGTGAACCTACAATTCTTTATATCACTGACTGATCAACAACATATATTTTAATATAATTCTTCAATATCTACTTGGATACAAAAGAGACAGTTGCAAATTTCTCTGTTGCTTTTAGGTCATAAGAATTAAATATTACAAGGGAAACTTGGAACAGACAACAGTAGTTGCTGATTTCAGGTGAGAGGCTTGCACTGATTTTGACACAGGAAAAAAATTTCTCCCAATAAGTATGATGATGTTAAATGGAGAGTTAAATATTTGTCAACAAAAGCCAGAAATTTTCTTGTTAAAATATTTAATTTAAAAAGGAGATTTGAAAATAAAGAACCCAGTTCTGACTAAGTCCTGTCCCTCTCTTATTAAAGAGATACAGGTAGATGCATGCGCTATCTCTGTGGTAAAGAAAATGAATGAAAGATTTGTACAGACAACAGGGAAGAAAGCAAAGGTCAGGGAAGAGGGGCAATAGATCCTGATTGCAGGGCAGTCGCAGAATGAGGTGTAACTAGAAAAGAAGTCTTTATTGCAGTTGCCACTGTACAGCAGAATTATTATCGTCTGTGAGTGATGTTTGATGACACACATTAGGCAAAGGAAAGGCTATTCAACAACTAAAAGGGCTGTTCTACCAATTCTGCACCAAAAGTGATACTTGTCTAATAAGTTCTCTAAGCTTACCTGTTCAGAGAACTAAACTGGCAGAAAACTAGTAAGGTGTTCATGAGCACAGTGATAAGTCAAGGCAAGCAGCAGGAGCGAAACTGTTTTCGGAGGCAGCTGTCCATTTCTTCAGCTTAATCACCTGTCAAATCACATGTGAAACACAGTGGAATGCAATGCAGTATCTTAAGTTGATGCTAATGAAGCACAGCTACCTGGAAGGACTGTCATTTCAAAGGTGAAGGCTAGGGATGGTGATATCCAGATACAGTGAGTATCTGGATAAAGATGTAAAGATTCCACATCTAGAATGCTAGCTGAAAAGCACATGGTAGAACTTTCAAAGAAATAGTGACCTAAGTGAAGCAATGGTGTCAAATTGATGCTGCCAGAACATACATGGTGATTTTTTCCTTCCATACTCTCTGCCAATGGTTTATCCACTTCTGGTCACTCCACAGATGTTTTCTAAGATAACTAAACAAACTAAGAGTCAGTAGGCTCAAATTGCAGTGCAGAGATTTGCACTACCAAGGGAAAATTTGGTAGTTTGAAAATCTAAAATGTTCAAAATCAGTATTATCTACATGAAATTCCAAGTGAGAATCTAAAATGTTCAGAATCAATATTATCTACATGAAATTCACAAGTGAGTTCCCTTTAGTTTGGTACTTCAAAGGATATCCAAAGGTATCCAACATCTTTGGAATGTGGTGAGGGGTAATTACCAGCCTTCCTGTGACTCCTTTGTTTGCAGCAGATAACTTACTACCCTGTAATGTTAATGTTCTGAAATGCTCAGCATATCCTGCACCAACCTCAAAAGGTAGTTTAATTCTACATGTGGAATAAAAGATTTCTGTGGACTTTACTTCTATTCCCTACTACAGTGCCAAAACTGCAGGTAAGAAATGACTGCTTGTTAAGCTGCATAGAAAACCCTGTTTAATAAGGATGAATACATACATGACACTGAAAGAGCAGACTTGGATTTGACAACAGGGGAATACTGTATGTTTAGGATACTGCCACTCACCAGCAAAGCTCCTCTATTTCTGCACTGCTTTAAAGGCAATGATGACAGCTTCTGCAAGCAGGAGGGGAGAGACAGTTGAAGCATGAAGTAATTGTACGATGACAACTTGAAATTTGATCACCAATTCCTCTGTCATTTCTACCCTATCCTCATTTCTGTGGTGCTAAGAGGTCTGTCTGCTAAAGTTGTGTGGGATTTTGCCCAGGTGACTCCCACTGAACCGAAAAAACTTCTGTGTTCCGCTTTGGTAGCTCAGTGCCCAAAGATCAGCCTTCTAATGGACAAGCAGCCTGGACTTTCTAGGGGTTATGGAGGTCATTTAAACTTATGAGATACAAGTAGCTATAGCAAGATGAGTAGGCAGTTACATGGAAAGTGGCACAAAACCTGCTTGAATTGGGACTTTCCTGTAACTGTGTAGTTGGAGGTTTAATATGAAATCGCAACCTACAGAATTACCTTCTTTAGAAGCTGAATGGTGTAGCAGAGTGCTTCCATTACTTAGTTAATCTTCTCAGAGCAAAAATTAACAGTAAATAACATACACTTGTTCAGGGAGCTTTAGTAGTATTTTTAGCTGGATCATCATTATGCCTACCTTGGCCTCTTCTGTGGCAGGTGCAGTGAAGGCAGATAACGGAAAGAGAACCCCTTCTTCCAATGGGTGAACTAGAACTCAGAGTAGATATGGCCCAAAAAAGGGTAGAAGCTACTAGAAAGAACAATGATGAGTGTATGGGTAAGATTTAACCTTTGTTGAGATTAAGATTGCTTTTATTCTGCCTACTCAAAATACCAGTTTCTGAAGTATGTTTTGTTTCATGTCTCTGCCCTTGGAAATCTCTCCCACAGTGCCTCTTCAATAGACAGTTCAGCTAAGCACTACAAAATTCTCTGCGCTTTCTTCTTGTCCAGGCTGATGTTACCTCTCTGCTTTGCCTGCTTATAAGCAGGTATTTTTCACACTTCCTTCTGTTCAAACCAAAGCATTGCTGAAACTAGTAGGAAAACAGTGAGGTAAGGTTTTGGAATCTCTATTGCTGTTTGCAATAAAAGGGCTCAGGGTTTGAGGGACTAATTGTATCTTTAGAGAAAAGTCTAACCAATTATGCATATTTCACTGTGGCGAAGCAATATGCTACTGTGTGGGAAGCCTCAGGAGCCAAGACTGTAGGGGTTTTATCTCTTCTTTCCAGAAATTCAGAAGAATAGAGGATCAAAACTGAGTGCTTTATCTAATTGTAACTCAGATAGTGAATTCAATGTAATGTCATCTGTTAAAGGCCAACTATTTGCCTAACTAAGTATGTGGAGCCTGAGGGAGCAATGGAAGTGAAATGAGAATGTATAGTCAATCAAAATGCATATTAACAAAGTTTGAACCTATTATTATAGACGTATTGTAAATTTTAAATGGCTGGATTATAGCTGTTTCTTTTCTTGATCTGCTTAATATACATTCTGGTGCCAGACCCTTCAGCTGTTCCATTGCAATAAGGGTGGACGCTTGTGTCCCAGTTTTCCTGTACTGTCCTATACATTTTTTGGTGGACAATGAGCTGGCAGTTCTTTTCTTCACGTATGCATTTGTGCACATGTACACAAATAAATGAGATTTCTCAAAAGCATCCTCATGTGCTTCTGTCTACCTAAACACTGCCCAGCTATGGAAACATTCCTTTACCTCCCAGTCTTGGTTTCCCCAACCCTTCAGTGGTTTTCAATTTTAATGTACAATCTTTGAAGGAGTCCAAGATATACATGACCTTTTTCTGTAAATCATTGTGTCCATTTCTCCTAGCTACTGTCTTCATTTCCGCTGGATCCACCTCCTTACATCAATTCCTTCCATGAAGTGCTACTATTTTAAAGGAAACTATTGAAGCTTAGTAGCGTAATAGAAATCTTCCCTGGAAGAAATATGACCATGGCAAGTAATGACGAATTCCCTATAAACTGAGGCATCAAACCAGCCAGAAGCCATCCATGTTCAGATTCCACCTGGACACACAGACAATTGAAGGGGTAGTTTGGCAAGAAGAGCTGAAGTACTAAGACGCTCCAAGAGGCCCGAGTACTTAGGGACTGCTGACATTGCCACCCTGTTTCTCCAGTGCTGTAGATGACAAACTAGGCTAGCACCTAAACATTCAGAGGCAAAATCCCAGAGACATTTCAGACAACTGATCACTGACTAATTGACAGTGATTGTTAGCCTAAGCCATGTTAGGATACACTCTGCTTCTTCTCCTTACATGCCAAATTCACAGATTGCTCAAACCACATTTAATTGTCTACAAGGCTTGGCACAATTATGAACCTCCTGTTTTACAAAACAGCTAGCATTTGGGAGCTCTAAATCCCTTACCTGGAGAAACTTGAACTAACATTCCCGGCTTCTGCTCATTGCTCATTCGAGCTGTCTGACTTTTAACGTGATACATAAATATGTGCAGCTGTAGGTAATGAATTGAGTGATAAGCTGCCTATGCATCCACATTCTGAATTTAGGCTAGATTTTTCAGTCCTATTCAAGATGCAGCTCTGCCTTCATTTTACTTTCGACAACAACTTTAGCTGCACCATGCAGAAAACATTTTATGTTATGTGAAAATACATCTCTGCAACAAAAAATTGACCTTTTCAGAATAAAATAAAACCAAGCCTCATTTTAAACATGATGAAGAATGGACAGACATTCTTCTGGATGTTCAGAAAAATCAGGTTTGATTGGAAACCTGTAGTTTTCAGAAATCCTCAGCCATGAAAGCATTCTTTTGCTTTGGAAGAAAGACTATTGCTATTCATGACTCCTTGGTCCAATATGTTCCCTCACAAGCCCTCACTCAACATCTGCTTTAACTTAATTGTCAAAACTCAGATAATTACCCTATGCTTCTGTTGCATCTATGGATGGGATTTCATCTAATCTTAAAACAGGCATATATAGAAAAGCAGAAAAAACACCGTCTTCTGTCTGTGTCTGTGGTTCAGCACACATCCAGTGCAGCCACTTCGTGATGGATCATATTGTATCAAACTTTCAGTCTGTTTGCCACAGTTCATTAGAGGGGGCCATCTGCTCAGCACTGCTGGTACGTCTGGGGAACTGCTGTGTTGTGAGACTTACGCAATGCTGAAAGTCCCTGCTCTGCTAAGTACCTTCTGATCAAAGGTAGAAGAGTTCAACCCCAGAGGCATGGGCCATACTTCATGGATGTTACAGACATACAAAATTATGACTTCTTGCTCCAAAGAGCATCAGAGCAAGGTTGCCGTGGAGGGTTCCTTTGGGCCTCTTTTCCTGATGGAAAATGCTTCTGAACTGGACATGAGAAGATCATATTGCCTCATTTCTTCTAAGCTGCTCATGCTCAAGGAGGTATTTTTTCCTTCTGCTTTATTAAACAGCGTCACGATTGCAAAGACAATAACTCTCTTTAAAATAACAGTGTTTATGCTCTTACCCTTCTCTGTAACTTCCAAGTCACATCTATTCATGTGATATTTATGACTGAATTTGTATTTCAGTGTTGCCAACTTTTATGGGCTTATGTCTTCCTAAACTAGCCATGTAATTATAACTGTCTACCTCCTGGTATTTATTATTAATATGAATATAATGAAGTGGGTGATTAAGCAGTCACTGGTTACTCCTGTAATCACCAGACCAGCCCCCTAAGGAAACTGGGTTCAATAACATGTCACTGGAATGATAAAATCTTAATGAGTCATCAACGAGATGCAGAATTGAGAGGCTCAGCAGAGTTCAAGTCCTGTTTATCATAAAAATGAAAGGAGGTGAGGCTGGGTGAGGAGGAGAAATAGCACAAAATGGAGGGATAGATAGTGTGATTTGCTTTACCTCTATTGGATCACTGACAAATAAAACCTGCTGAGGATCTGCCACTCATCGTTAGCACAGTAGTTGCAAAACCTTTATTTTGATATACAGCCCTATTTCCACACACTGGGCTGCTGCCTGACACCTGCATTAATTCAGAGCATGTCAGAGATGGGACTACCTCCTCCCCATCTGCCCCCTAAGCTCACCTCCCCATCCTACTTTCATGGAGAGTGTCTGTGATAGGAAGTGATTTACAGAAAAAGAGTTTCAAAACCCTCTGGCATTTTGGATCTGCTTATACAAGCTTGTCCTGATTAATTCAAAATTCTTCTTGTTCTAATAATCCTCTCATTTCAAAGCTTCTTTGTAGTTCCTTCACTTTTGTTGGCATGCAAACGAGCAACCTCAGGTATGGATGTTTAACTTTTTTTGTTCTCTCTTTTTTCAAAATCTTATAGGTTTGGGGAGCTGATATGCTCTGGCTTTTTCTTCTCTGAATGTATTCTTCATGTTATTAATAATTCATATTCTTAACAAGGGAGGTAAAAAAAAAAAAAAAAACAAAGAAGAAATTTCTCAAAGCCCTGTTAGACATAAAGAAGTGACAGTGCTTCCAGGAGAAAGACTGCAGGTCAAGTTCAGACTTGGGAAAAGAGGCTGCAACTGTATTGAGCTACTTCCAGATTATTCATAACATCAAGGCAATATGTCAACTACTCAATAATGTATCCTACTCCAACCTTCAATTAACCTTTTTATTCTTAAGCATTTAGCTTCGTAAATCACGCAAATTAATTTATTGAGAAGCTAATAAACAGTGAGTCACAAGAATCAAGAGCAGGGTTATTAGGTGTTTAGTTATACAGTTTATTATTTATTTAAAGTGGATTCTGATGAATTATTAAAGCTTTAACATTAGTCCTTTTTTTCCCAAAGGATTGTTGAGATATTTTTCCCAAGTGCAGAGGTGATTTTCCAAGATCTGCGTATGACATGATCTAAGGCACATGCATTTTCTTCAGTAGTCTGATATTTCAGTACTCCATGCCCTTGAGGCACAGCTGTTATTCCCACTATAAGCAGGCAATTGATGCAAAAATAAAAACAAGGACAAATTCAGGTACCTAAATCTAGACATCTAGTACCTTCTCAGACAACTCCTGCTCTTCAAACCATCAATGCAAGAGTAGTTAACATGACACAGGACCTACAGGATTTGAGATAAATCTTTCTGCAAGTCAGGTAATCTCTGTATTGGCTCTGTATACCTGTGTTTAATCATGTTATTTGCTCCCACATAGTCAAATGACCACATTTATGTCAGCTGATGCCCAGTAACTCTGTGTGTGCGTGCATGGTCTTCTCTTGCAGCAGGGGAAGGTATTTCAGCCTAAGTAATGGGCAGAGTCAATCTGCATGAAAACTTCCCCAAAAATGAGCAAAGTAGAGTAGCCAGCTCACCCTTTGTAGCTAGTGACAGAGAGAAGTTAATAACAGTAGAACTTCAGATCTGAACTATTATAACCAATCACCCTAAATCTGCTACATGTCTCCACCCTGACAAACAAAACAAATGGCACCTGATGACCATGGCTAGCACTGATGTATGGCAGAGAACAACCACTTCATCATTTAGTTCAGCTCATTTAGTTTTCTTTTTGTTTTAAGTGACACTGTCGTGGATTAGGTTTTTGTATTGCAAACCTGGCAGCTGAAAGCAGAAACCAACCTATTCCTGGTGGCAGACACTGGGTTTTACAAGTCCAAAGTGCCTGTGTGAACTTACAGATTCCTTGCTTTGTTTCCCATCTCCCAGTTATTCCCCACAGTTCAAGACGCATGGTCTTGGAAACTAATACATACATAACATACCTTTGCATGAATATTTTTTCTGATGGATTTGAGAAACTCTCTGCCCTAGGATTTATGAATAAAGATGAGTGACTCTGCAATTTCCTTTTATAAAATGTAAGTCTACTAAAAAAGTGGGAAAAGTAGGTAGTTACAGTTCTCTATGAATATTGTTGATCAGTGTCATGAATTATTCATGTATCCCTCCTGGGTCCAGTGTCCTCTGGCATTTCTTAAGCAGTAGCTCAATATTTTCTACCACTCTGATAAATCATTCAATAGAGAAAGGGTAAGTCCTGATTCTTGAGCCACTGTTCAGAGGCACTGAGTGATGTGGTTTGTCGAACAGCTTAGTTTTACATTCCACAGCTGAAATTCTGACATCCAAATCTTTATAGTCCACAAGGTCAGAGGGACATCAGAGTTGTGAAATGTGCTTTCAGTTTCTTGGATGCTGGGAAATGGCTTGAGATTCAACAGGAAAATTTCTGCTCCAGTAGAGGAACAGGTTTTTCTGATTTTTTTTTATCTTTTTCTTTACAGAGATATGAGATAACAATGGTGTCCCAAGGAGCTGATATTTCCTTCTTTAAGGAGAATTAGGGGTCAGATATTTCTGCAATGTACACATTATCTATGACAAAAACTGTTCTGTGAAAATAACCTGGGGCTTTCTTTTCAAGACTGAATCTATTCTAGACACCTCTTCTATATGTGTCATGAAAAAGATTGTGTAGGACTGTTGAAAGAATTCTGCCATTCACATGTTATGTGTTAACTAAATAATGCTTTAGAGAAAAACAGTATGGTTTCATTTTAAAATGAGTGGTTGCAACCCAACCCTGAACACATTTTTTCCCACTGCTATACACTACAACTTCCATTTTGTTCCCAAAGGTAAGAGAAATAACAAAGTAACCATGCTAAATAAATCTTGACCTCTTAAATTAATTTTCTCTCTCCATATCGGAAATCCTTCTGTCCTGTATTTTATTTGTGGCTAGAAGAAGGAAGTTTACTACAGAGAGATTATTTTTAGGATATTCAAAGAAATGAAATTCAAATGCAGAATCCTGAGTGTTCATGGCAGGAAGAACTGGAAGGTTCACGTTGTTTCAACCAGGGACCAAACCAAATGTCACCAAAAGCAGTCACAAATAACATTTGGCAGATATGGTAAAGATATTCATAAAAACTCCCTAATACATCTGACTACTGTAAAAGATTTATTTCAAAGTCTCAAGGAGCATAAAATACATTCTGTACTTCAAAATATTCACATGGAAGCATCAAAAAACCAAAAATCAATGTTAGAACTAAAATTTTTCTCCTGTTAGTATTCTGATAAATATGGACAGATCTGAGCAAAGGCATAAAATTAGGAAACAATAATTATAACTAATGGCTGGAAATAATGTGGAAGGTGTGCCAACTATCCCTCATCTAAAATAATGGAAATAAGAAATGAGGGAAAAGATTCCACCTTCTTAATGCTAGAAGTGTAACAGATGATGAGTGCATTGCCTCTGTAAGGCCTTCACTCAATTTCCAGCACCTTCCAGTCAAGGTACCAGACTTACTTCCCAGGGCAAGAGCTTCCACAGTGCCTTCGTACCAGAAGAGCAGTCCTGCAAGTATGACGTGTGCCGCACATTTGACAACCCATTCTGTGCCACTGTGGCTGATACCTTTGTTATGCTTTTGTCTTGGTGCTCATTTCCTATTTTTTATATCCAGCTGGGGAAAGAGCTTGACATACACACACCTTCTCAATATGTTACCCGGCTGCTTGTTAGTACACAGTAGGGAGCCGATCATAAAGAATCCCAGTTCTGTTCTTGGCTCTCCAGGAGATGTACACTGTGTGCAGCCTGGGGAACTGAATTGTCCAAACTGATGCAGTTATTTGAAAAAGCAAGATGGAAAAGAAGATAAATTAGGGTCTGACATTGGAACATGGGTTCTGAATCCTCGGTCTGGCCATGCAAACTCTCTGTTATAACATTTTGAGTTTACTAGCTTCCTTCTAAACTGCCTTCTCTGTTAGGTTTATGACCTTCCTCAATAATAACAGCAGAAAAATAAATGGGGATTTAAACAGCAGTTAAGAGTGAGATTTTTTTTCTTCTTTCCTGTTTCTGGAGAATATAGGAATATTTGCTGAAAGTCTCTCTCTTCCTCTTGAATTTTTGTTTTTATTTGCTTGTTTACATGACAGGAAATTTGCCCTCAGAAGTGAACGGTATCCTTCACATAGTGACAGAGCTATTACGACATTAAAATTCCATGTCTGTTGTTTGAAAATATATTTTCCTCTGTATCTGAATGGTGCTGAAAACTTTCTGGATAGTCATCACCAGGATCTAACTGTTACCCTAGGACTGAGTACATAAAAAACTAGTCCAAAGGACATTTGTTTTCCTTTGGGAAGGGTACAAAGAGAAACAGTCCAGTGGAAAACCTGTCAAAAGGACAAGTATTCTCTTCTTTTGCTTCCCTTGTGAGTTCCCCAAGTTACTTTAACACATTTTGGTTGTGCTCAGTGTGTTCATCCAGGAGACACAGGTTTTACCATTGCCACGAGGTTTCAAAGATGTGCAGTTCTAGTTAAAACTGAGCTCTGCAGCACCGCCAAACATGACACAGTCCTGTGCGCTGCACTGATTCATGGATCTCTGTTGCTCACACAAAAGGATGGCAGGGCTAGAAGCAAGTCTAGCTGCTGCTCACAAGTCAGCAGTGCGTCTTCACAGCATTTAGCAAGTGCTTTATCCACAAAACCAGTAAACCATCACCGCTTTTTTGTTAGAGGCTGATGCAGAATGAAGTTAACATGTGGGCATAAAGTCACTAAAACAAAGAAGTCTCTCCAGAAAAAGAGGCCAGAGTGCCAAAGTTCTTCAGTAGTATGGCTCTGTGAACGATTCTATTCTCAAAATGCAAGCCACTTAGCGGAAGCACTTGACAGTTTCCCAGTTTATCTCAATGTACCCAGTAAATGTGGGATTTTAAAAAATGTCCATAGGAATGAGGGATACATTGCATCCCATTTGACATCTCAGACTGTTTGCTTAAGAGAACTTTGCTACAGCCAGTGGAGAGAGAGAGGAACAACTGACACTGAATCCTCCTATCATATATATTATACTCATGCTACTCAAGAACTATGTTTCCTTGCTTGGTTTTGATTTAAGTTATTTAGTCAATTGTGTGTTATATATTTTCACAAGTGAAAAACAGTCCCTTGGCTTTTCATGGAAGGATATTAGCCAGCATTTTTGTGTTCTTCTCCAGCTTGTATACTTAAGTTTGAGGGAAGAACATCTGCTCTGTTATCATCAGCTATTCAAAATCTCCTATGCTAGCTCTTCAGAGCAAGAGCGGCTTGACAGATAGCCCATTAGATCAACAATGCAAGTCGATTTTACTGTTGAAAGAAAAAAAAAATTACTCTTGAAAATAGGTTTCTTTATTTTCTCTGTCAAAGCACTTATTTGAACAATAAAGAAAAATAAATAACGCTTACTTTCAGAGCAAACGTAACCATACATGATATTTTTAATGACACTCATATTCAAGTGAAATCTATGCTTAGCGAAGAAAATTGGAAGTGAAACAGGTCATTAACACAAAACTATTTGTAAAAGTGCAAGTAAAAAGAAGCGTCTAATGGTACTATCCCAGATGTCAGAGCAACTGATCAGTGAACCATATTCTCAGTTTATTCTTTCTATGTAGTGGACACACAGCAACACTGAAGATGGCACCTTGCAATTCAGATACAGGGCCAAGGCTGTAGCTGTCACCTTCTGGCCTTTCTGTCCATATGCATTTCTACAGTGAACATTGACCAAGCCATTTCTGTTTAGGAGATACTTTCTATGAAAAACACATCACAAAGTCCCAGAGAATGAAAGAGAGGGAATGGGAATATTGGTAACAGATTAAACAGTCAGAAGAGTGTTGTGTGGCATGAGAAAGCACTGAAAGACTTAGCTGAAGACAGAGGTCTTTAGTTTTAATTTAGCTACTTAGAGACAAATAGCAGGGAAAACATGAGGGTGCTGAGTTCATCAGGTATACTGCTGTGTTTGGGAAACCAACCTGCAAGGGCAGGAAAAGATCCTCCTCTGATTTGGACTTGCATGAGAAGGACAGAGAAGACACACCTGGAGAAACAGCTTTCACTTCTGCTTGTGGCCTGAGCACAAATGCATGGGAAGAGTCAGAGATCACAGCCACATCCGAAGCAGCTGAGCCATTTAAAGGCTGCCTGAAATGAATGAGGGAGAGATTCTAAAGCTTTCAGAGGGGTAGTAGATACATGGAAGAAGAGAACACAGTGTTTGCAAAATTTCCTCCTCCAGTCATCACCTGGCAGTCTCCCATCAAACTGGGTGTTTGGTATCCATGTACGGTGAAATGGCACCATGCATTTTGCCTGTTTCAAAGATCTGAGGGACCAGATGCTGGGAGATGGGCACCCATGTAATTCCTCCTGTGGAAGATGAGATGGAGGAAGAGAAGAAGGTGGCTTTCATCTAACATCAGTTGTTATGTCCTTTTATCACAACTTGTTGGGGGTAGCAAAATGCACACCCTCAGAGCTCTGCACCTCTCTCTGTCTCTTTTCTCTGCTTCCTACCTCCTGTGGGAGAACCAATTCCAAGAATATTTGAAGCAACCCCACTTGCCCTAAATTGTCTCTTCCTTAGCTCCATTTTGACACAGTGCTAACACATCTTTCTCTTCCCTCTTCTTAGCAGCAAACCCTGAGCACCATTGCTAATTAAATACTCTGGAGGATACATGCAAAGGAGATGCAGAGCAGAGCAGCGGGTGAGTGGTCTGGCACAACTTTGAAGCAACCAACTTGTTGGATGTGTGCAGCAGCAATTTGAGCAGCCTGCTTCTTGTCTGCATGAGGGTGACCCATGCAAGAGGGTGTCAGGAGTGAGCTAATGCACCATGTGCTATGTGGGACTTGGGGAGAAGCTGCATTAATACAATTTGAAACATGTATAACTTAAGAAATAATTTGTTTCTTTTTTTCCATCTCCTCTCCTCTCCCCTCCCCTCTCCCCTCCCCTCCCCTCCCCTCCCCTCCCCTCTCTTTTTCCCCAAATGCTCCTTTCAGTGTGACTTTCTCAAATGAACAAGTGCCCAGGCATCCCTCGAAAGGTACGAGTGCATTCAGACCATTTGAGTCATGTTTACGGGAAGGTTTATACCAAATCCACCAGCAGAGGCTAGTTCACAAAAAAATATCTTTATAATTTGACTAGGACATTAATTTAGATTTGTTGGAGCTGTAACTCATGATTCTGGCATGAAATGAGCCCAAATCCAGGGGTGTGTGGGTGTGTGGGGGGTGATGGTCGGGGGGCGTGTAATAAAAATTAAATTTCCCTCCCCCACCTTACACATTTCTGTGGGTAAATAAATGGGTTTGATGTCAAACCTGACCTAAAGAGAAAAAGTTTCCCAAGCCAATGAAGCATATCATTTAACAGGTCAAAGGAATGGATAATTAAAGAAGTAGGGCTGCTTGTATCTGAAATCCTTAAACCATGACTGAACTGGAAACTTGTTTTCTACCTTACCTTAAAATGAAAGAAAACTTCTTAACTAATTGTGTAGAAGACTCAATTGGAAAGATAATATTTTTTTAATTTATTTTATTATTTTTACCTTGTTTCTTTCTCTCTCACTTTCTCAGTCTTCCTCTGTTTCTGGAACTGGAAGGATATCAGAAAGCCTCTGTCAATAATGTTGTCAAAATCAATATATCTCCATGATATATTTTGGATTGTTAGAGGCTTGCTGAAATACACATACCTTTCAGTCTTAAGAATAGGGGACCGTGGCTCTTGTTTCTCCTAAAAGAAGCCTACATACCTCATTAGAAAATTTATCAAAAAATTACTGAATATTGCTGGCAGTGCTTCAAAGTATCACATCATTTACACAGCTCTCACCCTTAGCACATTCTTGATTAATGCTGAAATGAAGCCTCAGGTTTATCATTATTTTTCTGCAGGGCTGCACTCTGTTAGTCCTACATGCAGTAGACACAGGACTGATGTTGGGTGCATGTTTGGGTGCAGGCAGGCTTTAGCCATGGAATTTCTTCCTTCCAGGCATTTTGTGACTACAGTAGGTAAATATCTCCACCTAAAAGCATCTCTTCTGTCGTGGCACATACACAGGCAATGTGCAGCCACCTATGCAGCCACACACCCTACTGCCTGAGTCCTAGATTTGTAACTCTTCTGTATTATTACTGTTACCAACAGTTCTGTACAATAGAAATTACCTATTTTTTCATGAGAAGTTATTCAGAGCTTGAAGAAAATTATTCAAATTATATTTTCATTAGCAAGTGCTGAAGCAGGACTTCTTAACATGTTCAAACAGTTGAAAAAATTAACCCAAAAGACACTTTCCCATAAGCACATGCAGTTTCAATGTTTTTTCAAAAGTTCAAACAAGAAAAAATCCAAACAGCTCAGAAAGCTCCAGTTCTATACCTAAGCACAGATTTTAATGAAGGAATCAGTGAATTAGGCCTCACACTGCAGTTCCTTGGAGGTCTGACTGGCACCTCTGCATCAGAATCAGGAAAGATACAGGAGGAAGTTATTTTCTCCTTATAATTCTCTTTAAGGTTGACACATTATATATTTGGGGATTTTGATATTTGGATGAAATATAACTGGCAATATCAATAATGCATGCAATCTTCTTTAAAATATGTCTCAGGTGAGTGCTTTCATTTTGTTGTTTTGATGCAAAAATTGCATCCTTGGGATTCGAAGCGGGAACCTCTAAGGCAGCTGGTTTCATCTGCACTTAGTAATTATGTATGTTATGTGCCAGTGTTTGCATTTCAAGCTTGAATTGATCGAAAACCTGGACAATTAGTTTACTTGACAGGGAAGCTGAAGAAAGAAACACACTTTTGGCAGAGTGATCTGTAGCACAGGACAGCGCTGTTATCACCCGCCTGCCACACATGACAGCTTCTCTGAGCACTCCCACTCAGAAAAGTTATCGTCAGCTGAGCCAGCTCTGCCCAACTCCAGTGGCTGCCCGACATCAACCCACACTATGGTTAAAAGACATTAATGAGTTCTTCTGCAGTGCCTTTCTTGAACTCAGCTATCTGAGTACAACTTTCAGTCTGCTCAGCCAGACGCGGGGGAGGATGCCTGTGTGAGGGTTAAAGAGTTGCTAGACCAGGAAGACGAGGAAACTAGTCAATCTCTTATCCTGTGGACAAAATATCAAAAAATATCTCTCTAGCCTATTATTTGACTGATTAGCAGGAATATATGTTTGGGGACAAGCTTTGAAATGACCTTCAATTTCTCTTTTCACACTGGATTTAGGGTCTGAAGGGCATCTTCTCAGCATGGCACCACCTTGGCAGAGCCCTTTCCTGTAGAAGCTGTGTAATTCAGCCAAACCTTTTTCATCAGTTCCCTCATACCACGGCTGGAAACAGCATGAGCCAGCAAAAGCAGCTGTCTGTCAATGTGCACCCAGGGTTTTGCCAGGATAACTAAAAGGGGTTTAGGCTGCGGAGCTTTTTCTACACCTCTGACTGATGTGATTTCCTGCTTTTGTTGTTAGATCTTTCTGTGGCGACCATGCAAGTGCTGATGGATGGGGCAATGGGACTTGGCATGGAAAGGCAACAGCGATCTTCCTATCACCCCCGAGGCTACCTGCGGGATCCCTCTTCCAGCTTGTGCCTCAGTTGTTCCTGTAGCAGCTGCTGAGCTGCTATACGGTTTGCATGCAAAGATAACTCCCGACCAGTCCTGTCAATTATGATGATTTAACAGTTATGCGTGAAATGGCTGAACTTCCTCTGTTGTGGGGGTGGAGGAAGAGTCAGGCTCCTTCAAGGGAGGGACAAGACCATCAATTCTCATAGCAAATGACTGGGACATAGACACTTAATTCATTTGAGCGCCTTTCAACTTTTTAACCTGCATGCCCAAACCTGCTCCCAGTAGAAGGAATGAATTTTAATAGAGCTTGAAAACAGCCTGTGGCAGAGAAGCATCCAACTGATTTTTGTGCGTTTGCCTGCTTAAGTACAAAGGATGTCTGATATATGTTTGAAATCAGTGCACCAGCAAGAACCCAGCAGCCTTTGTACTGGTGTGGCTATGAAGCCCTGAGACAATGTGGAAGCAGGCTGACCTCTCACTCCTTTTGAGCTGGTCCTTGGATGTGCAGTGGCTGCCGTGCTGCTATTCAGGCTGCTCTGTGCTGACATTTTTTTCCAAGATATGTCAGTTCCATGAATAGAGAAATTCAGCAAAATGAGGGCAAGTGTCACCCATACTTAGCATTATCAATGCAGGGATAAAAGCCCTGTAAAAGTCAATATTCCAACACATAGCAACACAACTAGATGGCAGATCTGCAACTGCCATGTGGTTATCATACTGATTAGCTCAAATAGCATGTCCACATCACTAATACACATTTAGCTGAAAATATCATGAGAGATCCAAAGCTTTAATGTAGAATAAAGTCTTACATATTGTGATAGACAGAACAAGGACAAGCTGCTATAGCCTCATCTACATCTTAATCAAGCTCTGAATTAAACAGGAGGCTTGATCTTATTACTGTAGTCATCTATTTGTAATTTCAGTAGGGAAGAGAAAGCATCAGAGATTTTCAATAGCCTCTCTCTTGTTCCTCAATAGCAAAAGTCCTTCCAGCAAAGCTGAAGCTTTTATACAGGTTGTTTGCTGTGCACATTTTCCAAACAAGTGGGCTTGGAAGCTAGGGGAATCTGGGTCAACTGAGACACTGCAATCCTTGAAGTGGCTTGTTTCTGCAAATATCCTGTAATATCTGGATTCTCAAAACTCAGCTGCGTTTTCACATTTATATACTCTTATTTTTATTTCCTTATTTTTTTTAGCAATGTTTATTACTGCCTTCCTCTGGAGATTTCTTCAGAGGAAAGCAAAAGTATTTTACTCTTCAAAAGAAATAGGTTGGAAAATTCAACAGTGCTTCATGGCTTTTGCCAAGCACAGTAATTACACAAGCTACAGCAAATATTTAAATAAAAGAAATACTTTTTTTCTCATTGCCAGCTTTGTTGATAATAATAAAAGAGTGAGAAGATATTAAAAGGCTTGAAATGAGAAATATGTATGGAGAAATTGAAAAATGAATTAGCACACAACTGTCTTCCCACAGGATATCTCCTTTATTTAAGGAAATCTTCCAGTAGGGGGAAAGGTTTTTAGGAATAACTATGGATTAAAGATGTTTTATTATTTTATCTTGTTATCTAAAATCTCTCAAATAGGCTGTTGGAGTCGAGGGAATGTCCTGGTTGTCTGTGTTAGCCTTAATTCCCAAGGAACAGAAATATCTTTAATGTGTGACTCTCTGTAAATTAGACTGTGATTTTTCAGCTTTTTAATTACTTCTTTCTAAAAATGTCTGCCAGACAACAGCAGAAATGTATCCAGCATTTTGGAAAGTGAGAATACAAATTGATCATACTGAGGAAGGTTTTGCATATTTTTTTTTTCCTTTGGTAAGTTGTTGTCTATTCCCCCTCAAAAAATGCCTCTTTGCTGGAGAGCTACATAGTAAAAGTTGTATTTATTGTTCCCTTAAGGCATTAGTCAGAAACAAGCTTACATCCAGAGCGCTTGCTGACCCCTCCCTACATTTCCAGATTGCTGCCTGTCTCTGAGTTGCTTGTGACTTAATTACCCGCAGTCCCCTTTGAGGCTGACCTTAAATCCTGTCCTCAGCTGCACAGGGCAAGGCTGAGACCTGCTTCCCTGGGAGGAGCACTGCTGCAAGGGCTGGGGGGACAGATGGAAGCAGGAAGGGCTGCCTGTCCTTCCCTGTCCTAGAGCTGTCCCTGTAGATGACAGCCCTTGCACGGCCTTTTCTGCCGGTCTCCTCAGTCAAGAAGTTTGCATTCAAGTAATGTCCTCAAGTGAGGACAACAGAAAGATAAATGCTGCCATATCTATTTTCCTCCCTACCTCGCTATTATTTAATGTTGGTGAGGAGGAAGTCTACTTATCTGAGGTGACAGATTAGCTGGAGGTGAAGAGCAGGGGTGTGCTGGTCCTTCTTCAATATATGTATAGGTGCCACGTTAGTGCTCTGAACACCCACCTTCTCTTCCTTTAACAGCTTCTTTATCACTGCTTCATTGACCTCACTTAATGTCCTCCCTAATTGGCGTAGATGTTAGAACATTCTTCCTAATGCTCACTTCTAATATCTTTCTTTTCCCGGTTTTAGACCATTAGTCCTTGTTTAACCACCTTAAATATTTCCCCCTATTCTTTCATATTATTTTCTCTGAATATATTTTCTTGTCGGCAGTTACCATAGCCTTTCACTGTTATTTTTTCTGAGCAACATTAGGATAATCAGAGACTCTCTGTCGCAGTGCAATTTGCCTCTACATAAAAATGGCCTTATTTAATATCTGCTAATATGCACTTTATTTTGTTTCTGTATGGATCATCTTAATTGGAAAACACAAAAGATCTGCAGCTGAAGTATTATTTTTAAACAAACAGAATGTTCTCATTTAAAAATACCAAAGAAATCCAAATCTCTGGCAGTGCAATGTTAAGTCTGAATGAAGAAAAGTGTGACAATTAATAAAAACAGACACATAATCAAATGCTGCTGCACAAGGAGCTACAACACATCAGCTGAGCATCAATATAGGCTGGAGGCTGTCCAACTCTATCAACCAGTGGGGCCATTTATGCAATCCTCAATAAAAGAGAGGCAGTTCAGGAATCTCACAAATATGAGATTATTTCTTTTCATGACATTTTGACACTGTAAGTCTCTATTAGACATCAGAATCTGTCTCAGGATGAATAGGTGTGTATTGGCCACAGACTCCCTTCCTACAGGTAAGACAGAGAGCTGAAGATGAGTGTAGTTACCATTGATGTCAGGGATTTAGCTGATTTCCTCCCTTACTGTTAGGTAACGTCAATAGTTGCCTTTTTATTGTATGTGTCCCAATATTCAGAAGCTTCATGCATCATATGGATAAATTAATTAGCCTAAGCTCAGCAGACAAGCTATCATTCATTTCAATGACGTTTCTATATGGAGTTAAGATTTGTTGTTTGCTATTATTTCAAGGCAACTGGGGAGGTGGGGCGGTGGGGAGGCGGGCGCGACACACTACAAAACAAATAACTCAAAATGGAGCTTATCTTTCTGTAGAAATAAATATATTTTTTTGGATTCTTGCAAAGTGTAGAACTCAGAAACAGTGTCTCTCACTCCCTGCCTGGATGATGCTTATCCAAAGCAATTATTTTAAATTTGGGCAGAAAAATGCACACAAGATTGTAATTATCAGTTATTCAGCTGGCCAGTTGCTGCTTTTCCTTTTTTCTTTCCTAAATCTTCAGAAACTGATAAAGGTCTTTCATTATTGTTTCTTTTCACCAGCATTTTGATGAAGTTGTACCAAATGAAAAGCAATCTTTAATTACTTTTTCTTTAGCAGCAACATAGCGCACTAGAAAGCTCTGTCTTCTTTTCTGGGTGTGGAGCTGAGATTCAGAGGATGAAACTTCTTGCCCACTGTTTCCATGGTCCCAATATGCCATGCTATGTCAAAGGCAAGTACAATCTTGCATTCAAGAGTTGTGTTTCAGTCTCTATTTTCTTCCTCAGGATAGAATTCAGCACATCAGGAAAAATATCAGTGTGAGCAGGATGCTGTCACTCAAAGATCCTGCCATATTTGCTTTACCAGCTCTATTTATTATTTTTTTTTTCTCTACAAGGCAGGAGTGCCACAGGGTGGGTGCACACTTCAGCTGTTTGTATGGTCCTAGCCTGTTGGTGTTCACCACTGCCACATCCAGACAGCAGACTGTGACAAGGCACCATCCCACAGAAACAAAAGCAAGGTGTGCAGGCAAGCATGCCCCCAGGGCACCCTGATGAGTATCTCAGTGCAGATGAGAGGGGGATCAGGATGGAAAGTCTGGATGGCTCCAAGGTGCTATTGGATTCATCTCTACAGTATTGATCACTGATCCCCGGCTACATCATCCATCTTCCCCTTCACCCTCTTGATTGAAAATCATTCTGAGGAGACTTATTAAGGCCAAAGAAAATGTATGTTGACTCTGGGAGAGGCAACGCAGAATAATTGCTCAGGACCTGCCATTTTAAATGCTTCTTATTTTGTTTTTAATGCTACTGCGTTTCTGGGGGGAAGTTGTTACAAAGTGGTTGTATATGCCAGTAATTGAAACAGAATATAATGTTCATCAAGGCCTAAATGAGTATGAAGAAGATGATCATCAGGACATACATAACTGATGGTGTTGCATTAAGTATTATAAAGTAATTCTAATTACAAAGCATCCCCGGTATTCTATCAATCATCCTCTCGTTCACCTTTTCTGTTTTGATCCCCACACGCATTACTCATACAGCCTGAACCAGGTCTCTTGCCACAGATACTGTGCAATCCCAGTGGTGGTTATTGAGTATACACCTTATGAGGAAAGAAACTGCAGCGCTAAATGCAGCACAGACTGGAATAAACAGCTCAGTTCTGCAAGGCTTGTGTCAAACACTCATCTTTTGAATTCCTAATGCATGTGTTTCTACTACATTTGCACATTAGTGAATCAGAAGACTGCATTTCAAAAACAGCGTTTTCCAATTAAAACTCAGTTACTGTTGGGAACAGGGTTTTAGGTAGCTTTCTAGGTATGACCTTTGTGCATGTTGGTGTACATAAGAATAAGCATAATTGCACAAAATTCAGTGTTTCCTCTATTCTTTTTTGCTCCATAAGAGAAAACAATAAAGAGAAACAAAGATTCAGTTATTGAAAAGCATAATTAAAAAAATATTTTCAGGAACAAAGGTTTTCTCACAATGAAAGCTAAAATGTTTCTATTTAAAACTTTTTTAAAGCCTATTTTTGAATCAAAATACAAAATTTCACATGAAAAAGTAGAAAGTTGCTGATTTTCCTAACCAATGATTTACAGTCACTTTTTTAGATATTTATTAGAAGTCCCCCTAAAACAGCAAGGCATAGATTAAAAAAATTATTAAAAGAGTTCTGATGAAGTTTTTCTGTCTAGCTGTGCTCCTGAGACCATCTGATAGAAAGCAACTAGAGCTGCCTGAGAAACAACATAGGCTTTGGGAAAAGGTCTGAGACCAACTCTGCACTCCACAGTGGCCATCAAACAGTCACTAAGCAGCAGGGGATCTCAGCAGATCCAAAGCTTGCTGAAGTGTATGAAAAGCTTCCCAAATAATTGCAGCTGGCTTTGATCAGAACACACAGTAAAAGGCAATGCTAAACAATGGGTGAAATTAAAGAATAAAAATATTAAAATAAATAAATAAATAGGTGAAAACTGTAAGAGCCACTTTTGGCAGAGTAGTCAGTCTTAAAGGGTTTCCATATTCCATCAGCAAATAATTTATAAATTTGGTACTGGAGTTTCAGTATAAAAGAAGATCTAACAAATAAAAATTTTCCATTATGATCCTCAGAACAGAAAAACAAGAAAAAAAAGTGGCATCACTTTAAACACAATCAATTATTTAGTTTTCAGCCAGTGTAGCCAAAGACCAAGCTTATTGGTGGAGGTCTGATTCCTGATTTCCTTAATCTTCCCTTTGTTACCACTGGTACCTCTCTCCTAACAAACCTCCGTGATACACTGTGGGTGCTGCAGGATTTCAGACATACCATGAGACGGCAGCTGAGTCTGTATCTCAGAGTGAGAGCATAAGGTGTCCATACTGCACCACCTATGAAGCACCACTGTGCTAGGGGAGCTAGAAATTTCTTTTTTTAACTGATTAAGATGAAAGTATCACAGTTCCATTCAACAAATGCAAACAAACAGCTCTGAATTTTCTAAAACAAAAAACTCATGAAAAGAAATGCAGGTAAATTGCCTTTTTTTGTCTTGTCTTCAGATGAGAAGTTTTTTACTCAGAAAGCAATGAAAAAGGTACTCTGAAATTTTTTGTTGAAAAGTAGCTAGAAAATAATGTAGCAAGGACATTATTATTGTTATTGTAATTTGATTATTTAAGATGGTGTTAGGATATGGGACTGGAATGATCTTCCATGTAGTGCAGTTGCTTGCTCTTACAGTTCCTACATTAGATGATCCCTGTACTGCACATGCTCAGCCATCCCAGTGGCAGTTTGTTTCTTTTACCCCTCTTAGAAGGGATGTACTGTACAGTGCTGTACTACACTGAATCCCATCATGTTCTCCCTAAGCAGAGGAGACGCCCTGGGCTTGTCTACATAAGTCATGAAAACTCTTGCAGCTGGTGGTACATGGGACTAAGGTAGCCAAAATTTATGCCCAGTGACCTCTAGCTCTAAGCTGAAGGAGCAAGATTCCTTCTACTCATAGCCTAAATCACTGCCAGTACACCTTTTGGTGCAAATCGAGGATGTAACCTGGACTTTGCTGTCTGAGGCTGATGCCTTAAGCCCTCTGGCATTGCATCTCTTTCACTGAAGCACAACCACTATTCTTTTTCCCCTAAAGAATGAGAAATTTCAGGTTCTTTAGTGCTTTTGGAACCTTCGCAGAGTATATATGGATTTCATTACTCTGACTGTGTTGTAGTGAGATGGCTGATGATATCGTCCTTCCCCTGACATGCAATGGCATTCTGGTATTATTATGGCAAGCTGTAATACCAGCAGTGTGGAAATGCTGAATGAGTCATCAGGGCCCACTAATGCACTTTCCAGCTGTCTCTCTTGCTCTCTTTCTGTCTTTGTTTCTCCTGTTGTATTTTAAGCATCTAAGGAAAGGGGAAAGAGGCTTTAAGATTACTGCATATGACACACTTTGCTTAAAAGAGCTTACAGAAGACGTACAAAGGCTCTAAACAGAGGGATGATTCCCTTACAATGCCAGTGATGCTGCTACCCTGCCCCAGGCTGCTTTGCAGAAATGGAGGGAATGTGATAGTTCCAGGACTGCTTTCATCCCAAGCTGCAGCTGTGCAGCAGCTCTGTCTCAAAGCAAGCTCACCAGCTGCCAAGGCATGATCCATTTTCAGACAGGCTTGATAACAAGTGAAAAACCAAAACTATTTGCTACGGTAACTGTTTGGTAACCAGTGTGCTACGCACAGACCTGCCTGTTGCCTTCTACGGGACGGGGTCCCATCTCCCATCTTCCGTCACCATGGAGTAATAGTGACTGTGCTATAACTACGCCATATACGAATACAGACAGCAACTCATAATAAAAGATTTAGGTAAACTGAATAAGCCTGGTAAGAGACTTCCTAAACTGGAATATGTGACCAGACCATTGGGTGTTTAGTAGCTATCGATGGATGTGCTCTTCCTGAATTAGATGAACTGCCTGTTGCTGTGCGGTGTTACCTTGGCAGGTATCTTCATTCTGCATCTGTGAGGTTGATTATTCCCCAGCCTCATCTCTATGTGCCACTTTCTCAGTGTGAGAGCAGGAAACTTCTTTGCCTCTCTTTCCAGGATGGAAGCAATCCCAGAAGTGGGAGTGATGAGGAATGGGGAGTAAGAAACATAGGAAAGGGCATGAGAGACATAGGAAGCTGCTGCTGCATCCACACCAGCTCTAGTGGTCCTCATATACAATTGCATTTTAAACATTGCTTATGCCTGACTGCTTCAGAGGAAAGTGGAACCTGAGCCCAGCAGCACAAAACTGGAGGTAAGTTTTGGGTTTCAAGCTAAGAGTCTATGAAACAGCAGCTTACAGGACCATGCTTCATTCCTAATGGGCACTCAGCTGAGCTAAGATGTTTATGAGACCAAGTCCATTTCTGAGAATTTCAGTAAATGTCATATTTCCCTCTGACTGGAAATGTACTAAAAAGAGATTTTCTCTAACCAAAACAGCTTCCAGTCTGAACACAGCTGGTGTGGGGGGAAGCCACGTATTAATAAGAATTAAACACAACAGCAATAATTAAACACATGTAGCCTCAGTTGCCAAGGCAAGCAGCTCCAGTGCCGGCAGGATGGCCAGTGGAGTGCTCTAGGATGGTGCGCAGGGGAGTTCCCTTACTGGGGGAACCTCAGGGGAGCCAGGAGATCTGCCAGGAGCCTGCAGCTGGCACGACAGTGGCTGACAGGACCTGTGCGTGGCCAGGAGCAATGGCAGCCGAGCGTCCCCCACCCACACAAGAAGCCCTGGGGAGCACCAGCGACCAGCAGCGCGGGCAGCAGGGCGGGCAGACGGGCCTGGCACGGCAGCTGGTGCGGGAGGGGCGCCGGAGCTCTGCCAGCTCCCCCGGGCAGCAGCGGTGTCCCCCCGGCAGAAGGCCGCGGCCTCTCCGAGCTCTGCGCCCAGCGGGCCCGAGGCAGCTGCCCCGGCTGGGCTCTGGTGGGAACACGCAGCCACCCCGGTGCCGGGCTGCCGGCCGTGCCCTGCTCCGTGCCAGGCCCGGGCGGCTCGGGGCAGCGCCGGGGCGGGGAACTGCTCCGCCTCGGGACAGAGCTCCGGGGGCGGTGGGTGGGCTGGGGGGGGCGCGGGGCGGGGGTTCCCCATCCTCTCTCCACCCGGCTGAACAATGGCACAAGTCCCTGCCCGGCGCAGTACATGTGTCCCCTCTGTGTCTGCCCCACCTGCCCAAGTGCCCTCATGTGAGGCTCTACAAGTGGAACCGAACAATAACGAAGATGATGGTTCCTCTAACACAGCGGTGCTGCTGAGGTTACCTACACCCTGTTGCTGAGTCAGCCTACACCCTGTGTCAGAACTGCTTCCATAAGGAAAAAAAAAATACAGCTCCTTGTCAGGAGGCTCCCTTCTGACAGGACCAGAAGGCCCAATGCACAGATCGGACCCATTTTTCAGGGAGGTCAGTGGCCTGGTACGGCCTGAGTTTATTACCCATTACTGATTTTTCAGTTAGGCAGCGATGAAGTTGCTACAAGAAGCCTGAGGGCAATCAAGAGAGACTTCAGGGCCTTGAGACGACTGGTTAAGGGACCAGGAGCACAAACAGTGTTCTCCTTTATCCTTCCAGCTGCAGGGAATGATGAGGAAAGAAATGGGAAGAGCCAGTGGATCAATACCTGGCTCTGAGCCTGGTGACACTGGCAGAATTTGGGGGTTTTGATGGTGGGTGGGTTTATACTACACCAGGCCTGCTGTGACAGACAGGATAATACCTGTCTCAAAGGGGGAAAAGGATCTTTGCACAGGAGTTAGCAGGGCTCATTGAAAGAGCTTTAAACTAGATTTGAAGGAGGAAAGGCTTAAAACCAGGATTGCTAGAGATAAGCCTGGGGGCAGCGCGCCAATGTTTGAGGGACAGTGTGCTGTTGAGGTCCTTTGGTCTGCTGTATCAGTGGAGGTAGGGGGTGGAGATTCATGTAGCGGCATATAGGGGTTATTGATGTGTTAGAAACCACAGAAGTGCCTGAGAATGGTCACATAGGATTTAGAAATTCTTCCCCCAAAAAGCTGGTGAAATCAATAGCCCAGCTGAAGTGCATCTACACCAATGCACACAGCATGGGCAACCAAAAAGAGGAGCTGGAAGCCCTTGTGCAGTGGAAAAACTATGATATGATTACCATCACAGAAAGACAGTGAGATGACTCACACAACTGGAGTGCTGCAACGGATGGCTATAAACTCATCAGAAAGTTTACAGGAGAATTTAGGAACTCTGGAAGAAGAGGCAGGCCACTCAGGAGGACTGTAAGGATGTTGAGACATTATGCAAGGAGAAAATTAGAAAGGCCAAAGCCTGGCTAGACCCTAATCTGGCTACTGACATAAAATTCAATTTAAAAATGTTTCTATAAATACATTAGTAACAGAAGGAAGGCTAAGGAGAATCTGCATCCCTTATTGGATGTGGAGGGAAACATTGCCACAAAAGGTGAGGAAAAGGCTGAGGTACTTCATGTCCCCTTTGCCTTGGTCTTTCACAGTAAGACCGGTTGTTCTCCAGGTACCCAGACCTCTGAGGTGGAGGACAAGGACAGGAAGCAGAATGAAGCTCCCCATAATCCAAGGGGAAATGGTAAACCATCTGCTACAACACTTAGACTTGCATAAGTCTATGGGGCCGGACAGGACCCACCCAAGGGTATTGAGGGAGCTGCCAGAAGCACTCACCAAGCCACTTTCCATCATTTATCAGCAGTCCTGGCTAACTGGAGAAGTCCCAGTTGACTGGAAGTTAGCAAATCTGATGCCCATATAGAAGAAGGGCTGGAAGGAGGATCTGGGGAACTACAGGCCTGTCAGCCTGAATTTGGTGCCAAGGAAAGTTATGGAGCCTCTGGAGTGCCATCGTGTGGCACATACAGGACAACCAGGGGATCAGGTCCAGCCAGCATAGCTTTTTAAAAGCGGCTGGAAAGCTGCCCGGTGGAAATGGACTGGTGGTGCTGGTCGACAGCCACCTGAGCATGAGCCAGCTGTGTGCCCAGGTGGCCAAGAAGGCCGACAGCATCCTGGCTTGTATCAGAAATAGTGCAGCCAGCAGGACAAGTGGAAGTGATTGTCCCCCTGTACTCGGCACTGGTGAGGCCGCACCTTGAATATTGTGTTCAGTTTTGGGCCCCTCGCTGCAGGGAAGATGTTGAAGCGCTGGAGCATGTTGAGAAAAGGGCAACAGAGCTGGTGAAGGGTCTGGAGCACAAGTCTTATGAGGAGCAGCTGAGAGAACTGGGGGTGTAGAGCCTGGAGAAAAGGAGGCTGAGGGGGGATCTTATTGCTCTCTACAGCTGCCTGGCAGGAGGTTGTAGACAGGTGGGTGTCAATCTCTCCTCCCAAGTAAGGAGTGGTAGGACAAGACAAAATGGCCTCAAGTTGCTCCAGGGGAGTTTCACATTGGATATTAGGAAAAATGGTATTCACCAAACGGGTGGTCAAGCATTGGAACAAGCTGCCCAGGGAAGTGGTTAAGTCTTTGTCCCTGGGAGGTATTTAAAAGACCTCTAGATGCGGCACTTAGAGACATGGTTTAGTGGTGGACTTGGTAGTGTGAGTCTAACTGTTGGACTTAAAGATCAATGATCTTAAAGGCCTTTTCCAATCTAAACAATTCTATGATTCTATAATTCTATATTACAGATCTGGATATTTTTTAATTCAAATGGGAAATCTAATTATAGGTTCCCTCAGTTTTCTTTGCTCTTCCATGTGTTTTGACCGTGTCCTAAAGGACACAGCACATCATTTCAAGATCCACATAGTATCACTTCATGACTTAAAATTGTTTGTCATATTGGTTTATTTTGCAAATCTTACTAGCTTAATAGAATGGATTTTAATGAGTTTACCTCAATTTAACACATACATGCCTGTGGACAATTTTCCTGCATCTATATTCTTCATGAAATCATAAAGAAATGTGGGGGTCTGCTTAGCCATCCGTTAAAATATGTTTAATTTAAATTGAACAAGCTGGTTTATATTAAAATCATAAAGGAAAGGAAAAAGTTTTGAAGCCATCCAAAAGCTCAGTTAAAATATGCACACTGGACTTTACCTGGTGTTAATGGTCACAGCTTTATTATAATGTATGCAAATAGCATTCAATCAATTAATAATGAGTCATTCATGTGACCAGTTTCTTTTTTGTCAGAGACCACCTTTTCAGTCTGTTTGCACAGTGCCTTGCACAATGAATTTGTTGCAAAAAAGCCAGTGTTGGCCAAATGACAGTACTGCCGATTTCCACAGGGTCATCTTTAAGCTATTAAAACACAGTCACATAAAAGCAAGCAAAAGTATCTAACAAAAATTAAGCCAAAAATTTCCTCTTCCTTCCTACTTATCATGGATTTTTCTTCAATAGATTACATTGATTAGAGGCTAAGACACATTGCTCTTGCACTGGCATCAACACAATTGCAGGTTTATTTTCAGAGTGCTAGTGCCCATTTCTATACTCTCCATAATCTCTCCTAGTAAGATCTGGAACTTTCATTGGACCATAAATAAAAACTCCCATTACTTAGAAGTTCTCAGGTTAGAAGCTCCAAACGTTCTCCCATAATGCTTAACACATTTGGGAAAAATGTCTGAAGTATCTGCACAGCTGCTTCATTACCAAGTTTTAAATTCTTATTCTTTTCCGTGCTGTGAGCTACAAAATACTTGCAAAGAGGACAAGCATTAGCCCTCAGGTACACCAGGCCTCACCATTTACAACAGTGGTCTTGTCATTTCCTCTCCTGAGTTCCTTCACGTATGTCCTGTTAGCTAGTCCGGTATCTTGCATGTGCTTGTGGATGCGCATTTTGTTATGTGCTCCCACAGCACTTCGAAAAAACGGGTTCAGGTCTGCAGCTATGACTATTTGAATGGGATTCATCTAACCAAGTACATGTTCCTACAGGGGAGACATCTGCACCCAAGGCTTCATTTACAACTTACTATTAATAAAATCTTTTGGGGTTTATGAGCCAAGAATGTATGCTTTGCAGTCAATTAAAGTTGCAATTAACTGTGATATTAAGTAGTGTGGGTACACACTTGAAATGATCTGTAAGTTCTAGGGTCAAGCAGTGCAGTTTCTACCATCACAGGAGGTCCCTTACCCTTGGCTTTTCCATTCTGGATTTCTGTAGGTCTTACTAGCCTTTATCATCCCACCGGGTTCAACTACATGACTGATTCTAGTGACCACCTGTGAAGCCTTGTATCATAATGTACAGGCTGAGTCAAAGCACCTAAAGTTATATGTCTCCCTGGGTTTACCCTGCAGCATCTCCTTTCTGTATTCTACTGACTTAGTCCAATAACAAAAGCTCTTTTCAGCAAACCCTTGGTTTTGAGCTGTTGTCTAACATGGAACCATTTTACAGTTATCTAAAACATGCTTTATGTCAGACTATTTTCTCTCTAAAGCTACATTTTTCATATAACCCAAATAAAAGAATAAAATTACATAAGCATCTAAAAATTACATGTCTAAGACTGGACTTCCCATCTAAGGGTCTGAGACCCTCAGTGGGTTTGGGTGTACGAGACATTAAGTAAGTTCAGACAAATTTACTGTCTGGAGGAGCAATTTCTGACATTCACTAGTAAGTGAAGTAAGAGAATCTACCTTTCCTAAACTCAGAGTCTAAGATGAGTTAGGATTGTGGATGCTTTAGTGTCTTTCTAAATCCATTCAAGAAAGCCAATCTAGAACTCAACCTGAAGTCTATTAAGAAATAGGAAATTCCCTAGGATAGCTGAGATCTTCATGGCTGAAGAGACCTCTAAGGATGCATAACATCTTCCACTGACCAAGGGACAAGCTCCTAAATTAGGCAATTCTGTTCAGTACCTGAACCAAGGCAGGATGAATCTGGTCAAGGATGCAAGCATCATAAATGACTTAAAACTATGTATTCTTTAATGCAGCAAATTCAGGTCTGACATATGAAAGTGCAAGGGGAATCCTATTTCCCCTTACAAAGTACACTTATCTCTGAGGTGTTTGGTATATTTTTTAGAATACCCCCCCTTCCTTATTGCTCCCTGATTGTGTTAAAAAATAGTAGTAGTAATAGTAGCAGCAGCAGCAGAAATAATAATAATAATAATAATAATAATAATGATAATGATAATAATAATAATGATGATGATGATGATGATGATGATGATGATGATGCAATTTTCCTGTGAACAGTTATTTTGGTAATAATATCCATACCAGATGCTGCTTTATCTTCTTCCTGCTTTGTTGGGGTTTTCCTTTGTGCACTAGCACCTTCTATAGATTGCAGATATGTACTTCTCTAGCCTGAATGGTAAGCCTGAATCCCTTAAAAATTGTTGTTCTCACTGGAACCAACATCAATTCCACAAACAACTCTTTCCAATCCAGAGAAACTGATAGTTCTTAAACACATTAAGTTTTCCTTTTAAGGCTCTTTTGCATGTTTTTCTCCTTGTTACTCAGCATCACAGTAAGGCTGATACCTTACTTACAGACAAAATGACCTGTCAGGGTGTCTTTCCCTAGTGAGGTTTCCTGGCTCCTGGAATGCTGTCCTTTCAGATTTCATTGTAACCAAACCTAGGCTGCATTAACAATTTCAGTCTCAAAAGGAAACAAGTGGGATCTTCCAATGCTACTTCTCAAAACAGAAACAACCTAACCCTTGCTTTTTTTTTGCTTCTCTCAGTATCCCCACTGGGACAGAGGAGAAGGGGCAATTTACAAGAGACCCATTACATAATATAGGCTGATTTTCAGTGCGAGTATTGTACGAAGTAGCAGCATCTACTACGCAGAGATCCAGGAGTTCTTATGTTATATCTTGGTTTGCCAGTAACTTTTAATCAATTCATTTAATCACCAAATGCAAGTGTTTCATGACTATTCCCCTCAGCCACTTTATTTTTCTGAAAACAACTGTGTTGGGGAAGGGCTGTCTGTGCAGCATTAATGTGGCAGGACTCTGATCTCACCAGGCTTCCTGGTTGCTAGTGTAATACAAATAAAACTATGTGAGCAGACTGTAAGTGCCTTTGTTTCAATCCATGTCATTCAGAAATTCCAAACGTCATTGCGGGGACTTAAATTCCTCACGCAATCAAATATTCAAGTGATGGTTTCATCCTCTGGAAGAGTCTGAAGCTGGTGTTTTGTTTCTCATTAGCAGTAGACAGATTATGTCTATTTTAGAAACTGGATTTCTGCCATTCCATTACTCTGCATCTCTCTCTGGATCTGGCTCCAGAAATCTTTGTAAGGTCCAAGTACCTGCTGTTACATTTTTAGATACTAACGAAATTTGGAGTATACACAGTGATAAACACCAGGTGAAAATTAAACCAATTTACATGTCCTTAAGGATTCTTTATTATGAAATGCAGTATCTCTCTAGCTAAATTAACCAGGTAAAACACAGTCCTTCAGTTCAGTTTAAACAGTATTTGAGAGAGGAATTGTGAAAAGATTGGTTTGTTAGCATGTGGGTATCAGACCAATTCAGAATTGTAATGAGCACAAAATAAAAGTGGACTAGCTGGGAAAAGTTACCTGACTGCAGAGGTGTGGCTGTGAATGAATAGCATATGGCTTTGGAAAGTTAGCAGTCTTCCCTTCTTGCTGGAATGAGGTTAGAAAGTTGTAACCACAACTAGTATTGCCAGCAACCAGCAAGCACACATGTTCCCATTTTATAGAGCCTGAAATGAGAAATCCCTGTTTGTCCAGTACTATTAAGCAATGCTCTGTTGCTCCTGGTCATGGCAATGTGGCTTGCTAGGAAGTCAGGAAACAGAATCTGTAATTACATCTGTCCACTGTGTAATTTCACACTTTTTTCTATGCCTAAGTACAACAGCTAAAGACTAAGTGATAAATCACAGTGGAATCATGTGCTAACCAATGTGTGATGCCATTGAAACCCAAGCAGCCTATGATGTCAGCTCATTTTGCCCTAATTTTCATTTTGTAATTCTCTCAGTGGAGATTCTTCTGAAGGAGGTAGAACAGTCAGGACATCAAAATTAACCGTGCTTTTGGGTTTTCATTTTGAAATTACCCCTTCCACTTGTCTTTGTTTTATTATTTGATGTTAACATCTATTGCAATAGAAAGTAACTTTTCAGAGTCCCTATCAAAACAAAAAACCTTTGACATGAAACATTTCAAAACAGAAGGGAAAAAGCGTGGGGTTTTTTGTTTTTTTTTCTTGGAAAAATTTCAAATGTGTTCTGATTTGGAAGAAAGCCAAACATCAAAATCCTAAAATCCTTTGCAAAACCCAACAGCCATTGCCTGCAATTGCCGTGCTACTACTTAGGATTACATTCCCCCAGCCAGCATGGGCTCAGTAACTAAAAGTAGTGTCTGGGTCTAAAAGATCTGGCATTGGCTATGCCATTGATTTCCTTGGTGAGTGAGATTAGTCATTTGCTCTCTCTATTTCACTTTCCTTATCTCCAGAAAGGGAATAAATGATACTGACCTTCTTTGTTAAATGTTTTGAGATGTGTAGAGTAGAAGGGCAAGGCATTCATCTGCTCTCAGCCTCTCCAGAGATTCTGCAGCACAAATGGAATGTAGGCAAAGGGCCTCAGACAGGAGCAAGGTTTGCCAAAGGAGAGCGTGGTCTCTAGCAAACAGAAACTGGAGGGATGAAAATATTTAAAGTACATAAAAAATGAGGTACATGATCCCAAGTAGAAAAGACTTCAAGATGTCCACAAATAAAAAAGTTTCAGGGAGGATTTTCAAAGGCCTCCTAGGTAATCTACTTGCTAAATAATAAAATAAGGTGAATATCATAGGAACAGCAAAACAGAAAAGACAAGTGCCTGAAAGGGCAATATGAGGATAAGAGTGTTACAGCCTGGGACCCTTTGTCTGGAGTTCAGGGAGAAAAGCTTTGACCCAGACAGCACCCAGTCCTTCTCTCATGACACTAAACTGCCAGACTCTTCTAACACTGCATTTTATTCAAGCTGTGCTAACTGGGGAGCTGTATATCAAACCTCTTACAAGGACCATCAAATTGCCCTGCATGTTAAGATTTTCTCCCTGCCCAGATGAGAACACTAATGAACACAACATCTGATAAAAATAATAGCAATAGTAGAAGCGGTAGTAGTAGTAGTAGTAGTAGTAGTATCAGCAGTAGTAATGGTAATAGTTTGAGCTCAGCAAGAGAAAAATTAAGTATTAATAAAAGGTTAATTGCTATTTTCATAGCATAGAAGAAACTTTGAGTCATCCACTACAAATATGCTCCCTATACCTATGTCTATCTGGAGATGTGCATGAAGCATCACCTTGTGTAAAGAAAGTAACTACCCTGGGACACTTAAGCAGGAGCGTAGAGAGGGTTTGTTGCTGCTTCTTGCAATACAAGAACTGGGAAGGCCCCATTAAAATTATTAGGCAACAGACTTAAAACAAGCCAGAAGAAAATCTTGTTCTCACACCCCCAGTTACAAAATTAAATGTGAAACTCATTGTCCCAGGGTACTGTGGAGATTAGAGGTATAAATAGGCTTTTAAAGGTACAGGGTTCTTCGAAGGATCAGCTTAGCAGGGACTATTAGAGGATGGTCCAGAAGTAGGCTCTGGCTCAGGAAATCAGCAAATCTCCAATAATTTCATTCTCCATTTTAAAATAATTTCTTAATCATCCATTACTGTCTGTTCCACATCAGGCCATTTGCACCTTTAGTCTGATTTAGTACTTGAGCTGTCACTCAAACTTAAAGTGCATGGCAGTTTGGATAATTTTTTTATTTTTGTGGAAAAAAAGACTTCCTGAAACAGTTTGATCAACAGAAGAGAAAATCAGACTGCAAAAGACCCAGGAGTTGCTCATGACAGACACTGGCACAGTATGTTTTGTCTGTGCAGTACCTATGAATAGCTGCTTTATTTTTATAGTCGCAGTAAGGTACAGTATGTGTCACCTCTGAAATTTAATGAACCAAGCATTCCAGGAAATGAAAGTAAAAAGGTAGACCTTAAAAATATATCTTTAAAGATGTCTCAGGCAATTAATCTTTTCCAGTAGGGAAATCGGCTTTTCTTAGTTTTTAGGTTCACTAAAGATATATCCACAATATTATCCTATATAACATGTTGTCTTAAATGCCGACATATCAGCATGTAGACACAGGGAGCTGAAATATAATCTTTGCGGAAAGAAAAGATTAACTCTGAGATGCTGAGGACACTTTTTTTTGCCAGTAGGTTAAGAGAACAAGGGAGAATTCTTCAAGTATTCGACCTTTAAGGATGTGGAAGTTTATGTATTCCCCCCACTCCGTATTATGTTATGGTGCTGCTGCCTGGTAGAAATTCTGGACAAATTTCACAAAGTCATTCTCTTGCCTTCCTTTTGTCCTTTCCTTGAACATCACCTTTCTTATCCCACCTGTGGGAAGCCTTGTGGAGGGTGAGTGACAGTACTGCCCCTTGCTTTAAAGTAGGGCTCCTGAGTCTAGCTTATCAAGTCTTAGCATCAACTGCATGCTGATCCAGGTGCTAATGTCATCCAGCACCCAGCCTCCAGCTCCTGGTTATGTGTCAGCCATTGTATACATGGCTGTACAGTGGGTTTAAATGCATTTCTTGGCTTCACTTTTCTATTGGAGTAAAGGCAAAATGAGGGAGCTTATATAAACTACTAGTTGAAAATAACATGCATGTAACTACAGGCATATGGATGGCTATCTGGTCCCAGTTTTGAATAATATATTTTTTTTCATACTTAAACCCTGTGGATGTCTACTAAGAATGTTGGTTGGTTGGTTTTTCTGCCTGCTGCTTTAGAAAAAGGTACCTCAGTCTTTATCAGGCAGAGGGAATGTCACAATAAGGTATGGCAGGCTCTGGTGCTCTAGGATAGGTGCTGAATAACTCCTTACGTTATTCAGATTCACTTCTTCAAATGACATTTTACATACTTTCATCTACATCCCCACTCACCTTCAGTCCTTCACAGGACAAGCCCAATAATAAAATAAGATTTGTGGTCAACTTGTTACCTGCAAAGCTGCAAACAGGTTACAATTAAAGGAATATAACTGCAATCTTCAAGTAAATTTAACAGTTGGCTGTTTTTCCAGTTTCTTAGCTTTTATTAGGTTTTCTTACCTTTGGATTCCTAAGATAGTATTAGGAATCCATTATGAAGCCAGAGAAGTATCCTGCTTTTTCGATTGCACCCCCAGATCTGAAGCATTTGTCTTAGCAATGGACTCTCAATTATATCAGTTGGGTTTCTAACTTATTTTTAAGGCAAACGAGGCATTGAAGCAAATGAACAGCATAAAAAATTATTACTTTGCTGGTCAAAATATTTCTTATACATCTCACTTCTCTAGTGGGATTCCTTTTGGTTGGTTAGTTGTTTGCTTAATACTACCCACACTTTAGGTGCAGTTTAAAAAAGGACATGTAGTGTACACATAAGAAGACATTCCACTGTTCCAATACTTAAATTTGTTCATAAAACCTTCTTTGTTTTTATCACGTATCCTGTGTTTCTTCTGTTAAAATTAGTTGTTCAGCTATTTTGCCAAGCTGGTATGGAGTGCATGGATGTTGTATTTACACTGCAGGGCCAGATTTAGTAACACATAACTTTGTCTATAGGCTCCCTGTATCCTTCACTAACATCATTTTAGGGCCTCTAGTGTTACAGGTGGTTTATGCTAACCTTGTGACTGCAGAAACCTAGAGTTAACAGGGTGGACGAGATTATCAGTAATTCATCAGTTACCGAGGAATTGATTCACATCTCTTGTAGTTATCTAACCATAAGCTATTTAATTGTAGCTTTTTGTTCCCAAGTCTTCCCTTTTGATCTGCATCCTCTGCTGATAAACTTCTGGCTTCTCAGCCAAGCTCCCATGTCAGAACCCAGCTGCCACACAAGAAGCAGCAAGACACCTGAGTTTCAAGGCTAGTACTGAATCAGCAAGAGCAGTAAAACAGAACTTGGAAATGCTTCCTCTGGAAAGGGACATTTCTCTCCTGTCACTGCCTCTTTCATACAGCATCAATTTCACAGATGAACACCCGAGATGCCCACTGATGTGAATCTACCTGCTGTGGAAAAAACACCCAAATATAAAAAGAACAATGAATTAAGCTATTCTTTTTTTTTAATTCCACAAGTGGAACAAACTGGACTTTTCTTCAGTACTTTAAAAAATGTAGCAGTTTTAAAGCTCATCTAAACTTGCAGTTTGACTTAAAGATCTGTCATCTCTCACTAGAAGGACAGTTTCTGTGCTTTTTTAACCTCTTAAATTCAACCAAAGAAATTGAAAACCACTCACAGAATTATCCATGAATGATGGCCAATTGTGAAAGCCTTGTAGGTCAGAGAGATTTGAGTGTGTTCAGGAGCACTTTTTTGAACTGAGCTTTCACGGAGTTCTTGGAAACAATGACAGGTTAATGAGCTATTTTTCTTAAAAGGAAATATTGCAGAAAGTTGAACTTTTTGTACAGTCTTCCAAATCAGGCATGGCACATTGTTAGTTGGAGAGATCCTGCATCTAGAAAACTAAAAGAAAGTTATCCACAGCTATTACTTCCACAGGATGAACACCCTCTAAGTATCCACATCATCTTACACCAGTTGGGATATGCTAGTGCTTTAACATAGCATGATTTTTATGAAGGAGACAAAGTCAATCACACTCCCTCTTTACTCCCATACATAAAGTATGGGTGATTTCTGCACAGCAATGCAGGTACCTCAAAGCTTCTTTCAAGGTGCTGTATTCTACAGTGGTTGTTTTGAAGCTCTCTGGGCTGACCATTTGTTAGTTACAATCAGGAATAATGAGGCATTAGTTTCACAGAGATCAAGCGTATTGCCTGAAGCAAAGCCATATATGCAGTAAACTCTTAAAGAAAGCTTTCTTTGATAAAAGGAAAAAAAGGGATGAAGTACATTATACAAGGTCGTTCCAAAGGAAAATGGTGATGCTAAAGAACAAGATCATGGCTAATAACTATAGAATCATGCTCTTTATTTAGAGTCACAGGTTTCCCCAGTGCTCTCAAGTGAGGCACTTCTGCATTACATACAGCAAAGCATTCCTAGTCCAGATACTGCTATGACGATAAAACTGTCTTGTTATATTAGCACAGTAAACCTCCCTCCATGCAGGAAAAGGTAATTTGTCTTTCTGTATACACAATTCTGCTGCTATCATTAGGGTTGATTCTTCTGGCCCACCTGTCCCTTACCTTCAAACCTCCCAGTGACAATACCAAAGATGTTACTGGAAAACAATGCTATGCTTCGGGACCTCAGCCTCTTTAGCTCAATAAAGACAAGGTGGTGGGCAACTTTTGTCTATTAGACTCTACCTGGAGGAGTGTGACAACAGGAAGCTCTTTAACTTAGCAGAAAAGGATACAATATTTCAGTGCTTAAAAAGTGTAAACTAAACAAATCTAGATAAGAAATAAGGTCCAAAAAAAGTAATTTCCAATTCTATTTTACCTAGATAAAAAGTTCTTGCATGCTAGGGACTTCCCTTACAAAGGCTGGATGCTATTTTACAATGTACAATAATATTTCATACAGTCATTAATTCAGGGTTAAACTTGTGTGTTATATAAAATGTCAGGTTATTATAGCCTGGCTTTAAAATCTAGGAACTACTGGAAATGACAAGGGTTTACTTCCAGAGATAGTAGCCTAGGAAGAGATGGGATCAATGCATCTACTTTGGGGGCCAAGCATATGCAGCAGAACACTTATATGGTGCCTTATTACAAATCCAGGGGAAGAATTTAAACCTGTATCTAGGCCCTGACTGAAGTGAAAATCCATTGCACTGTGAAAAAGTTCTAAAATTGCATGGCCATGGTACTTCCCACACTGTGCCTTGGTCTGCTGTAGCTATGAAAAGCAGCATGCCCAACGGAGATCCCTGCAAGTGGTGCACTGAGATGAGCATCTGACATTGCCATGCCTGTACTTAATGGCATCTTTTGCCTGAGCACTGGCATGCTGGTATGAGCACACAGCTGTCTTCTCTGATATGCATCCTGTCTTGACCAAGAAAAATTCGTATTTCTAGCCAAACATCAGCAATTTTGATTTTATTGTTGGTCCTGCATGGAAATATGGAAACTTTGCACCTGCTCCTGAGAGCAGAATTCAAAAGCATCATTCCTGGTCCTCTGCTCTTGCTTTTACTGTACTGTGTTATGGCCAGGCCTGTATCTACCCAGTGCAGTTCATCTCTTTTCTGCTTAGAGCAATTTATACCTCTCCCATCTGCACAAGGACAGAGCTTCCAAAGAATCTGAGACGCCTCTTAACACTTATGTTGTCCCTACCCCTACTAAAAGGGTAGACCCAGGGAGTTGTTACACCTCCTACATCTGCCCCATCCCTCAGTGTCTGGCACTCCTATGACATCCCAGGGCTTTCAGAAAGAGAATGACCTATGAATGGAAAGTTTCCATCGATAATAAATCTAATCTAATCTAATCTAATCTAATCTAATCTAATCTAATCTAATCTAATCTAATCTAATCTAATCTAATCTAATTGCTATTATTTATTAATATATATGGTTTAATTAATACAGTTATAGATGTTATATTACATTATTATACTACATGATACTATGTTCCAATATAAGTACAGATCCATTGCTGTAGGAAGTGTTCTGATTTGAGGAGGAAAGAAGAGACTGGAGTTGAATAAATTACAGATTAAAAGGAAATTAACAAATCATAGAATCAGAATGGTTTGGGTTGGAGGAGACCTTAAAGATCACTTAGTCCAACCTTCCTGCCATCAGCAGGGACACCTTCCACTAGACGATGTTGCTTAAAGCCTCATCCAGCCTGGTTTGAACACTTCTGGCGATGGGGCCCCCACAACAAATGCACTGCAATAGCTCAGAGAGCATGGGAATTTGAATTTTTATAAGGATTTATTATGTTTACTGTATCTGCATTGGTAAAAAATGCAACTGCCTAAGCAAAACTTTTTTTCAGCTGACATAGCACACAACATTTATTTTTCTCTTTTTGCTAAAGAAAGGAGAGGCTTTTTATGAATTACTGTACTGCAATACTAAGTTTTATATTAACCATAAACTAAAGTAGTAAAAAAAGTCACATCATTTTAACCTTGGAATGCAATGGGGAATGTGGTGGATGTGTAAAAATTTAGTGCCCTCCAGTGTCTGGTTAAGTGGTCAGTGCTGATGAGTGGGAGTTTGCGTCTGCCTCATACTAGTATATTTTCATTGCATTTTCTTCCAGAGGGATGTCTGAAGTTTGGGCTGCATTTCCAAAGCAAGTAGGCCCAGCAACTAGTCTGCTGGTGAGAAGATGAGCAGGCCCTGACTGAAGCCTTTTTGGCAACCTTGAAGGTCAGCTAAATACTGAGTGCTTCTCACATATCAAAGAGCCTTTTTCCTTGTGCTGTGCATCTTTCAACCAAGTTGTTTCAGTCTGGGAAAAAACCCAACCAACCAACCAACCAAACCCCCACATTTATGCCTGGTAGTTGGCATATGATACATTTCGCCCTCAAAACCTAGGACCTAGAGTTGTGCGGGTGCATACGGTACCTGTCTAAATAAAGCTGGTGTCATGAGTAGTACGATATATATGTAAGATGATAATGTCCTTGCTATACAAAGAGTTATGGCGTTTGCAGTACCTCACTTCACTGCTGCATTCTGGTTAAATAAAAACAAAAGATAAATAATTAACATTTAAAATAAAACTATGTTAAAAGACATTTTAATGCAAACTCCCACTTCAGTCAGTGACAGTTTTGGATGAAAAGCTGAACTGGTCTGAATGAACCCAAAAATTTCCCCTTCTTTTTATCTTGTCTTAGATCAAAGCAAATATGCAAAGCAAACATAGGCTCTCTGCTTGAATAAACAAGATAGTTTCATAAGCATGGGTTTTGAAGAAATCCGTGCAGATGTTTTACTCTTTTAAACTGTTTTGCTAATATGTAAAACTAAGTCAACTGTAGCTGAGCTGGTTGTTTTGGATACCCAGGTATTTACCATTTTCCAAGAATGTCCATTTCCTTTCGAGTTCCTCATTGTGCTTGTATAAAATACTGCCTCGTCTTCTCTCTGACCATAACAATCCTGACAACAAATGATGCAGTAAGTAAAAGTCCACGCTCTATGTGTGTCTGTATATGTGTGTCTGTGAGTAGTGCTTGCAAATCCTATGGGATAAAAGCTGCCATGTAAATGTAAATATAAGTCATGGTCTTCTTTGAATTGATGACCCCTTGCTGCTGTCTTTTTTGACAGGATAAGCAACATAAATAGCAATTGCCAGAATGAAATGGCCTGATAAGTCCTGCTCCTTGCTAATTTTTCAAAAACTAGACTATCTTCACATATTTAAGGACTTACTGTTGAGTTCTGTCTTCAAAGTGAAAAATAAACAAAGCCAAAATTTAGGCTAGAATAAACTTTTAAAAGCAGCTCTGGACTTGTGGCTTTCATTTGCAGTTTCAGAAATGAAATATGCATCTCTGAGTGCAATTCTTGCTGAAAGGCAATGAAATTGGGTGACTTTTTATTTCTTAGACCTACCATTTTTCTAGCTTTTTTTTTCCTGCTGGCTGTTTTCCACAGGCGAAAAATCCATTACCCAGAAAAAAGTTCTGCTGATTTCTTTGGAACTTTGTGTACTCACAAACACTGCCTCAAATACTGTGTTTTGTCAGTGTCTGGGCTTACATTTCTAACCCAATGCTTCAGGTGAGACACATAAGCCAGGTCTTTCTTGTCTGGGAAATTCCATAGCATTTTATCCAAGTGCTAAATAAATTGCCACATCTAACAACTCTGTATGCAAAGAATTTCTATTACTATGCTTCCTTCTTTTACTAAGAGAGTGAGACAGAGTAGTAGTTCATATAAGCTTCCTGATTCTTGCTTTTTACCCACATAAACAGCAATTACACTACAATTGCCTGAACTTGAAATATAAGTTGTCTGGATTTTTGGACATGATCAAACCTCATGGAATTCAGTGTAACATTAAAGCAACTGGAATGAACTCGCACTACTAAAACTGGCACTAGCAATTGTAGAGTTTACAAATTCAGAGGTCTTGTTAAAGTCAAGTTAAAAAGGAAGGTGCCTCTAATCTGCTCAGTAGTAGTCAAATTGTCATAAAAAGTTGGTGCTGCTTCTTTTTTGTTTTGTGAGCTGATTCACTGTATTTCTTCCTGACTCCCTTCTTTTTGGCCCATGGCTTACTGGACCTGAACCAGTGACTCCCACTGGTTGAGAACAAAGAGTTCCTGATACTCATCAGTGGTGTGGAAATTTGCCATGTCAGTTGTGTGCCACTAGCTTGGCAAGTTGGTTTGATGACACCAGCTATTCCCAGCATAATCCATCTAGCTGTCTTTCTCCAGAAAGAAAAAACACTTTTATTAGAGGCCAAAAACAATAGATGCCACTGTGATCACAGAACCTTTTTTTTCCCCCCACTGCTGACTAAACTACGGTGCCAAGAGTTAAAGTGTTTCTCAGGAAAGTGATTGTCACTATGGTTATGCATGGAAGCCAATAACCGTTGTTTGCTTTTGATCCTTTCGTTCAGACTTTGGATTTTAATAATAAAATCCTGAGTGCTTAGAAGGAACTGCAACTCCTATCAAAAAACAAATATTATTGCATAGTACAATTAATATCTAATGAAGCAAGTTTCATCAAAGAACTGGTTCTTATGTCTTTCTACACACTATTCTTAAGAGGCAAACAGAGTGAACCTAACACCCATTTACTGTAACCTGGCAAAAAGAATGAGAAGTCACCCTGGCCTAAAAAAAGTTTAACAGTGGTTCAGAGATGCCAGATTTGAGATCTGTTGCAACGTAGGAGTTGCTGTATTGTTTGAGGAGCACCTTGCATGTTGCATCTTTTCTCTAACATCTGGTAAAGTTAAGAAAAGCTCAGGAAACTTTTGCTAAAAGTGTAGTGGTTAACTCAATAGTCATTGCCTTGTCTAGAAAAGATTTAATTAGCCTGTGAAGCAGATGATATATTCCCTTTCAAAATGTTGTAAAATTCCGGTGCTGACATAAGAACACGAAGAACAGGTCCCATCTCTCTGTCACCAGGCAGTGGAAGTGTGCAACTCAAAAAAGGGTACAAGAATAGACAAAGTCTGTAACGATGCCTGCCAAGGCCTGCCCCAAATTCCATATTGTCTACAGCTTAGACTTTCAGCTATCTACACGTTATTACCATTCATCTTTCCATATGTGTCTGTCTTATTTTTGGTGTCTCAGCTAGATAAGAATTTCTTTCTGTTGCTATCAGTTTCCTTTAGAAAAACGCTTGAGCAAGACAAATAATATTTTTTTTAAAAAATTGCTTCTATGAACTTTCTTGCCAGCTTGGGTTTTACTGGTTTATTTCAATCGAATTATTCTTGGAAGCCATGGATAGAATCCATCTCACCACAATGCTGATGTCTACATCTGAGACAGCCAATGGTGGGCACCTTCAGGGAGCAATTCAAGTCATCAGGTTTAGACATTAACTTTAAGATAAGATCACCCACATCCTAATATGTGCATTTCCCTCTTTGGGTTCTGAAGGGAACCCAAAATATAAAGAGTGTAGGGGTGTATGTGTATATGTATATGTAATTATATAGATATATTGGAAGGCAAAGATCAAACATAAGCATCTGTATTTGGAGAGAAGAGTCCTGTGCAATGAACATATTAAAGCAGAACGGTTCTTGAGTTCAGGATGATATGTCAGAATCTGCAAGTTAAACAGTTTGTGTCCTTTGCTTCGTTTTTATTTTTTTTGTTTCTTTGTTTCTTTTTTCTCTTTTTTTTTTTCCTTCTGCAACTAAAAAAAAGAATCTTAGTTTTCCACAGATTTTTTTGCCAGAGTCAAAATTAAAATATGTTAAGCAGAAACGAAAAAAAAAATATTTAAAAAAATCAAGTGGAAGTATCATGTGACATGTTTCATCAGAGATATAGTTTTCTCCCTTCTATTTCTGTTTCTTACTACAGATCTGTACTGACTATAACCTGTGTGTGGCATTATGAGTTCTTTCTCAAGGGCAGAACAGAAGACAACATTGAACTCTTCTCTGAACAGGCAATAGAGGCTCATCTTAAAGAATTTTTTCCCTGAGCACTTTGTTCAAGGTTAACTTAAACTGCTGAAACAAGTTCTAACAGTTAATTGCAGATTTTACAGTTCGTGAACATGTAAAGTAGTTCTGAGCCCTATGCGGTGATCTTTGCATTCCTACTGCCTTCAGATATCCTACAGGCACTCATACAGAAAGACCAGATCTATTTTTTATTTTATTTCCATTTCACAGAGTATCTCTGAATTCTTGTATGGCTGACAGTGATCTGGAGTGTAAGATTTGGTATCTCCACTGTGTTCACTATGTTGACCACTCCATAGTTCATTTATCTTTTTCTTTAGTTGTTTCCTGTGTAATGTAAACCTCTTAATTTTCAAGCACCTTAACCATCATCAGAGTTTCTGGCCCACTTTATCTCTTTTCTCTGAGTTCTATTCTTTATCTCCCCTGTCGAATTCATGATGTAATTCCGAATAATGTTGTAGTCCTGACCTATAACAGCAATGGAACATTCCCATATTACTTTTCTTTTTACTATTTCTTTACTGTTGCTGTACACTGAGAAGAGAGCCTCATTAGCTTCAGTTAAGACTCCTTTTAGCATGGTGTGGGGTCACTCAAAACACAGCTGGAGGCTTTGAAAGTTTTGTGTGGAGACTGTCACCATCTGCATGGCACTAAGGTCTTACTTCAAGAATAACTATTGAGTACATATCAGTTCTATTTGCAGTTACCCAAAAAGGAAAACAATCCTGACACACCTAGGGCATAAATATTTAATACTTTTTATCTTATCTGTTAAAAGTATTTTTAATTAAAAACTGCAGACATTTTTCCTTTTTCCTCCTTGTAGAAACCTGTAGAAGTCAGGAGTTATGATAATAGAGTGTAAAAACCTTATCTTTGGAAATTTTATAGCAGCAACATATATTGCTCCCTAATTGCAGCAGAATATTTTTAGAGCATCTTACATTTGTTCTTGGTTCATAATATTCCCCAGAGATGTATAATGGAGGAAGAGGTAAATAACAAGTTGCAGTTCTAGACGAAGACACCTTTAGCTCTTCCATAGATCTGTTACCATTAAAGGGCCAAGAATCTTACCTTTTCTAAAGTAGTATACATTCATCTGCAGATCTTGCCTAAGAAGCAGTTAAAATAATTTTGTAGATGGTATCAGATTTTAATTTTTAAAGAGGTTTCAAACTACTGCCATAACTTTTTTCATATTTATACCAGCAGGCAATTCTACGACTGCAACAGATTTTATTAAATTCATTCTGTGTTTAACAAAACAAAAAGCAACCAAAAAGAACAGCAAAAAACTCCAGCTCTTTCAGTGCCAGATGTGAACAGATTATTTTTCTTCCAAGAAATGCTTATGAAATTGTGTCAAAATGAAAAAGAAATGGGATTATGTGCAAACCTCTGTTTATAATGTGTTAAAAGTTTTGTGTTGCAATATGAAGACACTTGAAACTGTAAAATCATAAGGAATAATCAGGGATCTATTTTTCCCTCGCTCTGTTCTTGTCTCATTGATGGGAAAGTCAACTGTAGATCACATTACCTTTGTATAATTTTTTATAGATGGATCATTTCTTTGGAACAATAATTCCAGGTAATGCCTGAATTTTCAAGGATCCGTATGCCTTCTGTTGGCAGCAGGTGTTTCATGAAGAACCTTATGAACATGGTTTTGGGTTGCTTTGCAATGCAGACTCAGGGGACTTCAGGCTGCAAACCAGTAGGTGAAATACTCCCTTTTTATTACTCTTTTTTGCTATAATGCAGCATAACTTCACCAAATGAGGTCTTCATACCTGTATTAACCTTGACATAACTTATATAGGAAAGTGATTATTAAAACATAATTAAGATCTATGTATTTTATTACTTTGTAATTTCTTTTTCTATTTTGCTTTCCATGCAGAAGTAAATTTTTCAAAAAACTTGCTCAGTATTTTTCTGGACATTCTAAACTCACTTCCCCTCCCGCTACCGCATTTGCTCTCTGTTTGTCTTTTATGCCCCCTTTGATTTTGAATTATTAATTAGAATACAAATGCCTACTTTACTGCTGCAATGCATTATTAAAAAAAAAAAAAAAAAGCATCTGTTCCTATCACATTCCTATTCATGGGATTGTGTTTGACTTGAAATAGTTTCCTCAGAGTAAAAGATGGCTTGATTTCTGGATTCAAACCCTGTTGCCTGTAATTGAAAAACTGGTAAAAGAATCACAGTGCTAACTCTTGCTATTTCTACAAATGCTTTATTTATAACCTGATGTTCTCTCCTCATTCTAAGATAAAAATTTGGAATATAAAGCTTTTTTGAATATAGTCACCAAGAATTAGGGCAAAACATTGCTGCAGCATAACACACAGCAGGGATCATGAAACACTAGCAGACAGATAAAAATAACTTGTTTAATTATCAAGAATCCACTGCAGTCTAATTCATTATTACTGTTGGTTGTTGTTTTATAACATATCCAAGTGGATTCCAAAATTCCAAGAATGGAATTAGGACTTCTCATGACAGATGCTGTAAAGATGTGCAATAAATGTTTGTTTTAACCTTCAAAACCTCCAGAGGGCAATTCATCCCGTGTACTATAGACACTTATCTATTACAAAACTCATTTTTGTTGCACTCTGGAAAAGCTTGATCTTCTTGGTCAACTTTGCAGAGAACCCCTTTGACTAGGTTGCCAACACTTTTGTAGTTAAAATTAGATGAGAAGGGTCCCACCTGAAATAAATGCAGACAAATGGGCCATATTTAAATCAAAATATTATGTGCCTAATTAAGCTATAAATTCTGCTATGGAGTTCGCTATCAAAACAATGGTGAATAATTCAAGTAATCTACTCTTCCAACAGAGGCAAGAAAAGTGCTGTAACTGGAAAGCATATGGCAGATGAGTGCTGTGGGCTTTTTGAATAGTGCCCAATGTTACATATGTTCTCTCAGTGTTACATAGAAGACCCAAAATACTGCAGTAATGCAAGAATCTTAAGATGATGAATGAATTTTTTAGTCACACTATATTTTCATGTTGGAGAGAGGTAGTCACAAAGGCTAAATCTGGCCTTGCCTCTTCCTTAGTCTCCCATTATAGTCAACGGAATTAAATAGGATTCTCTGGAGACTATTACTAAGCAGTTGAATTAGGTGCATGCTCTAAATTGCCTTCTCCATTAACTGCAGCAGGAGCTTGCAGAAGATTAGTCTCACTTGACTAACAACCTTTCGTATACCTGTTGTGCAAAAGGCAGGACAGAACCTTCATCTCAGAGGAGGAGCTGTGCAACGGTGTCATTATTTTGTGCCAAGTGCACTAAAATCGATGTTTCACTGGACATTGATGAAGGCATCTATAGTTCTCCTAGCTCTCCACTCCTTTTTCTTAAGAAATCTGCACCTTGATATGCCTGCTATACTTGTTCAGTGCATGCAGTTTTGCAGATAAAATGCCCTGGGTCTAGGTCATGTTGATGATTGTACTTTTTGCAGGCTAGTGATAATGTTGATCTCTACCTGTAGAGCATTCTGGACAATCTAAATTCTTCCCGAAGTCTTCCATAAGCAGAAAAACATTATTGTCATGCTTTGGCTTCAGGTGATATACAGGGATATAAAGAGCAGGTGTATGACAATGACAACAAACGTGCTCTTACTTGCAAGGTTAGCTTATGGAGGAGAAGTCTGAGTTGAAGATGCAGCTTCCAATATTATTCATAGTCAGTGGGAGTTCAATGAATGGTACCTATGAAGAAATGGTGAATAATTTTTCTTTTGGAAATACATCTAGTGTATGAAAGCAAATCTACACCATACATATGGTCTACATGACTCCCAGATATTTTGTTCTCCATTACCATGTAGTTCAGCTGGAAAGGAATTTCTGCTCTTCGCCACCTATACTTTCCTTGTCAGTGTTCAAGGTCCAGGCTTTCTGGGTAGTATCAAGCTATGTAGTCCAACTGACAGATGTCCCTGTCTCACTTTTTTGTTGGTTTGAACAATGCCCTTTCCAATTTGGAAATAACATGAAACACCTAAGCATCCCCATATTGGAAGTTTGTGCAAGTTTTCAGGCTACAATTAGATATAATGCTGAAATTACTTTTCTCAATGAACTCTGGTCGTTCCTGTCCAGGACTTCCTAACAGCTACAACCTTAATAAGGAGCACTGCTCAGGGTCCTTTATTACTTCTAAGCACTTTGCCCAATATGTATTCTTCCCCTTCAGCTCATACAAAGGGTACCAACACTGCTAGAGGAAGAGAACACCTTGCTTTGATTTGCACCCTTTTGTACAAGGGGAAGTATGTAGCAGAATGAGGAAATTATGGGGATTTGGCTATGCATCTTTTAGCTCCTCAGCATGCATGTTCAGCTGGAGCAGAGAGAGGAGTGATCTGCTCCAGAGGACCTGCCGGTCAAAACTATTACCACCCACCAACTGGCACCCAAGTCTGAGCTTCAGGCAACATTTATAAATATTGCTCATTAATCCAGCAGGATTGACACCTCAGAGTAGACTGTTAGTGGTAAGTATAAATTATTGCAGGAATGCTATGCTAAAAGTACATTAAGTAGCAAAATTAAATTGTCAAAAACAAAAATGGTGCCAAAGTTATATTTCAATATGAAACTTTAACTGAGTGCTTATATGACTTTTCATTATAAAGTCATCGTTAGGGACACATTCATCTACTCTTTCACAGAAAAACCCAATAGTTTATCAAGCCAATTTTCCTACTTTTGTTTTCCATATATAGCATCTTGAAATTTTGTGCACTGTTTCTCTGCCATAGTGACAAGTTAATTTGACTGAATCAGAAGCTTCCATAAATAACAATTGTAACTAGGTTACCATTCCATAGTCCATTTATCCTCTTTAGCAGAGCAATCCGATAAGCCAGAAGGACTCAAGAATTTCCTTAATCTTACTAAATATGTGCAGTTATTGATTTTTTTTTAAAATGGGCAGGAATTGGAAGAAGAAAATTAAAGAATTGAGTGATGGAAACAATCTAGTTTAGAACATTAGACAGCTTCGAGAATCCTAATTTAGCTCTGATTCCTTTACAGCTTCCTAATTATCTTCTTTTTTTTTTTTTTTTTTTTTTTTTCCCACCAGTCATTTCAGGAGATGATAATAGAAATTATAGGTCAGACTTTGAAGTTTCCCTTTGCCTTTGGTGGTCTTTGTGTTAAGCCCAGAGCACACATATATCTCTTCCAATAGAAGTCTATTAATCTCTTGATTGCTGCTCAAATAACCTTTTCTGCATAGTATTCTTGCATTTTGCAGCTGGTGATATCAGAATGTTTAAGTAAATTCAGGAGAATTTTCCATCTTCTATTCTCCTCTGACTGTCAAGACCAAACCTCTGAAAGAGTGGATAAGGATGAATCAAATGAAATCAGGAGAAATCTGATCCTTTTTGTAAAAACCAGAATGAATTTAAGTTGTGGTGCCCATTCATTTTGTACTGTAAGGTTGGAATCCCTCTCATCTGAATTTAAACATCTAAATATACCTTTCTGGATGTTCCTTCTATAATCATATAATCACTGGGAAAACAGAAGCACATTTAGTCCAGTCTTTCTGAGCTGTTTAATACAGAGATGTTAGGAGATTAATCGTCCTCAAAGCAGCTATTTCTTTTCATTGACTTATAAAGACTGGGGCTGATGCAGATGGAAAGATCTACATCCTATCAAGTGACTCCTCCTCTTGAGTTGTCACAGATAAGTGGTTTACGTTAAGTAGCTTACAGAAGCACCATCAAAGGTATAAGTGATATAGTTTTAGTAGGAATTTGTGGGACTGTTACTTTGATGGTGAGGTTCACTCTATTACTACATAGATAAATCACATAAAGAATAAAATTCAAATTAAACTGGAATGTTTTACACAGAGAAAAGGGTATGGGAGACCCTCGCATTGAGTCACAAGGTACAGAGTAGACCCCCTTGCTTTCTAAACTCTTAATAGAGCTTAGGTGCTGCTAGATCCAATCCTAGTATCAGACTTGGTCAACAGTTTATGTCTAAAGGATATAAGGAGCGTTCACAGTTTAAGGTTGATCATAGGATTTTAGAAGCACTTAATCATTAACAAATTTATCATTACAAAGTGGAATAAATAGGATTTACTTAAATCATAGAAGTGGCTTAACTATGGATTCAAAATCGTAATGCTTGTACTGTACTTATTACGAGGTTACTAAATCACATACACATGCTCATGGACACAAAGGAATAGAACTATAGAGATAGATGTACAAAGGTATACCTATACCTGTTAAAATTTCCACTCCAGTTCAGTGAAATAATCACACCAAATGCCTTTGCATTTCTCAAAGTGCAAAAGGTTGAGCACAGAGGAGCAGGAAAACCAGCCCAGCCGCATCATCAGCTTTTGGCGATGGTTCCCCTAGTATCGCAAACCTGTGAGTTTGTGAGCTTTGAGAGGTGTCTCACTTCCCCTCCCTCTATTGTAGCTGATCTATCGTAGTATTGTAAAGGCTTCTCTTCCTTCCATATGCATTGGCAATGTCATTGATAGCTATGGTAATTCTAACGGAACAATAAAGTTGTAAGAAGGAGGGAGAACAGCAGGGATGGTCTCTTGTGCTCTTACAAGATCATAATCCACAAGAACTGAGTTACTGACCCAGACAAAGGCATTGCCTTTGTTCTGGGCAGGCCACTTACTTCACCTGTATGAGTGCAGTGCTAGTAACGCAGATATCTGAGAAAAGGAATGTATAAAATTTAATATTATATAACCACAGCAATGAAAACAGTCAATAAATACAACTCCTGATGGTTAAGGTCTTGAGGCTAACCTAAATATCTACATGGATCTGCCTAACGCAGGCCATGGAAATATACCCACTAATTCCTATGATGGTCCAGGCAATTTCTAGTTGACCTGAAATATATGTCTTAGAAAGACTCAAAGGCTTTACTTGGGTCAGAGGTTTCAAGTGATGGAAAATGCATCCCAGGCCTGTTGTCCTAATGTTTGGTGCTAAACTTTTACAGTGCATTTCTAGTTTAATTTTGTTGAGCTTCAACTTTCAGCCACTGAACTGTAGCATCCATTTGTCTGGCCGATTAAAAAGCCTTGCACTGTTAGAAGTTGTCTCTTGGTGTAGATACTTATAAATGTGATCCAGTCACCTCTTAATCTCCTTTTCTCATATTATTTTTACAACATTAAATGATGAAGATTAAAAAAAATAAAAAAGAAAAGACAAAAATAGGTCACATTTTGCAATTAGGTGCATCTGGACAGATTTTGTTCAAAATCAGTGTCACAGGTGCATGGACCTGAAAAAGGAACATGTCTACTAATGATTTGTAGGGTATGGTTTCCAGGAAATTCTGTGAGCATCAAATGATCATCCTACTGTTTTTGTTGATTCTAGCTAAGTAGGTATCACATGCCCTCTGCTGAGGGCAGCATTACTGCTGGCTGAATCAAATGCAGATAGTAGCTGCAGACTTTCTAGCCAAAGGAAAGATGCAATCTGCATTGATTTTTAAAGATAAAAGACTACTAGTGGCATTAATACAGTCCACTCTCCTATCATAAACCCTCAATTTTAGCACCTCTTTTCAGTCATTTAAGGATTATTTTCTTTCTTTTTTTTTTTATGATTACTTTGGGTCAAAAAGGTTTCACTTTTTTGAAATGGCATCATAGTGAGAAATCAGGCTTTTTCTGTTACTGACAAAAATATTGCTTGGATAGTAAGCATCCCAGTAAAGCTGTAGCACTTTTAATTTACCACGGTAAACATCCATCTAATGAATTAAAGAACTTAGTCACTACTGGAACTGCAATGCATGTCCAGAGCACATCCTGTGTTAGTGAAAGCTGTGCAATTTAAAGTGTCAGTTGTACCAGTTACCCTCTGTTACAGGTCTTCCTCTAAGAGCCTTGCAGCCATTTGGAAAGAACCCTGCAGTTGTTTTAAGTGTGTAAACAGCACCACCACCACCAACAAGAAGCTGAGGCAAATAGCAAACATGGTTAAATTAATGAGCTGGACAAAATGATAATGGATTTTGGAAGAGTACCCAAAAGCCACTTGTGTGTTTCTGAGCATTTCCACATGGGCAGGAGAGGAGACCTTTTCTGCCCTCATGGAGATAGCCAGATGTGAGCAAGCTCCTATCCCAAGCCATTAGTGTGATGGCTGGTGTCCAGCTAATAAACCCGGCTGAAAGGTAGGCTCATTAGATCGGAAACAGCCTGTGGTAATGTAACTACATCGCCTCCAACATACAGCTACTGCCTATCTCACCAGCTCGGGGAGGACTGAGGGGTGCGCATCTGGGGGCATCCGTCTGCTCATAAGCACTTTTAGATGAGCTTAATCTCACCTAACCTTAGATCTTTGAGACAGCTATATTAGAAGCGTAACTTCTTCAGAGACCCTCTATAGCCAGGGCGGTAGAGGCATGTTTATAAGGGGGTAGTTCAGTTCCCTACCATCTGAAACATCCTGTGAAAGGGCTTTGCTCTTTCCAAAGACACGAACGTCATTCAAGGTGATGAAGCGTTGAACTGTGTCATGGTAGGGTTGTGGCCAAACTTTTATATCTCACCATATCCCACGAAATACAGTGAACACTGGATCTGTAAAGGAGAAACTCAGGAACACCTGAGATCAGAAGACACCACTGGCCTGGAAGATAGCAGCTGAGGGCAAAAGCAAGCAGCTGGCAGACACACGTGTCTTCAGAATCACTGACACAATTTACTTAGGGTTCTATAGGCTTAGCACTGCAAAAATAAAAATCAGGACCAGTTGCTTCTCAAAAATATATGAACTTGTTCAAAACCAAAAAGAAACATAGGATTTAAAATAGGTCAGCCATAAGTTCTGAGTTATGCATGAGGCCATTAGATGTTCCTTTGTTCATTTTTGGCCTCAAAGTCTGATGGCTTTGAAGGCCAGAGAGAGGAATATGCACTATCTGGCCAGACATTTCTAACTTAAAGCAAGGTCCAAGTTTACTTAAGGTTTAAACAAAAGCACCTGACCATCTTGTGACTGACATGTGCATAGCTCCCATCCAAATGAACATGTATACGCATACCTGATAGGATAAGCCATTTCTTTTCTCCTGAAATCTGACTGCTAAGGGCTTGCCTCCCAAATTTCTCTGCCTTTTCCCAACTCTTATCTGTCCCTTTCTCTTTCACACACAAAACTTGTAATTCCTTCCCCAAAACCTACACTTGTACATTCTTTTTCACTAAGATGTCTGTTTTCCATGTTAAAGTCCAAGATCTAAAATCATCCCGTTACTGCAGTGGTGTTCTCATTAATATTAAAAAACAGTGTGTCATTTCAATGTTTTAGTAAGCAAGATGGTAACAAGCATTGGTTGAAAAATGTTGTTGAAGAAATTCCATATGTTTCAAAATCCCCTGAGATTCACAGAGTAGATGGGAGCAGAAGTGGAAAGGACTCTGGCTTTTTCCCCACTGGAATTTTCCTCTAGTAGAAGCAGACTGGATTTTTTAGACTTTCCAGTGTCTTGTCATGGTTTTGTTCTTGATGTCACATAGAAACTGTAGGGAATGGCAAAGGACTAAAGATGACTGGAAAATAAAATTTTCTTCCCTAAAAAAATATTTATTACTTGGGTCACATGGGGATTTTTCCAGAAAAAAAATGTGCTTCTGAAAAGCAGGAACAATTCTTTCCTGAAGGGCACTATTCACAGGACTTCCATTTTTGAGAATTGAGAGGTAATTTTCCACGTGTCCTATCTGAATCTCTCTCTACCTGAATCTTCAGGGAGCAGGTGCCTGAGGAGCCAGGAAAGCCAGAATGATGAGAAATATTAAGCTGCATCAGCTTGTGGTTGATCACCTAATGGGATCCAGCCTCAAACTTTCCAGCATGTACAAAAAGAAAAAAGACAAGGTCTCTGCTTGCACCATTGTTTTACCACAGAAGGATCTTTTTTTTCTCACTTGAAGTAAATTTTTAAGTACATTAGCTTCAAATGCACCTCCTGAGGAAGTAGAGCTCATTTAAAAATGAGGCTGCTGTGGGCTAACAAGAAACCTGCTAGTGCAGGTTTATACAACTGCACATGTTACTGCTGATAAAAGTAAGAAGCCTTTCAAATGCCAATAGAATGAGCTTGGAATGAATATGCAGAAAAGTACTTTTCTCACATAAAACTTTGTTTCTATCCAGAGGTCCTGGATCATCTATGCTACTACAAGACAAGACCAACAGCTACGTGCATGTACGGCAGATTTGATACTTGTCTATGTTAATTCTTTGTGTTATACACATGAATTATCCAGTCATTTGGTGATCAGGACTTAACAAGGATCTGAACACTAAGGAGGGACCATACGTGTTTATATGTATGTCAGTGATTTTCTGGGACTGGAGTGTCTGATGCAGTGGGACCAGACAGTTACTGCCCATTATCCTTTTAGGTCATTAGTGAATGAATACATTGATCTACACGCATGCATTTAACTACATTCGCTAACATATCTGTATGCATATTCATATATCTTTGTGCATATATAAATATTGACTGTATAAAAGTTTACAAGAGGTCAATATGCTCAGTTATCTCATTCTCCACATGCTACAGTCACAGCATGAAAGCAATAATTATTTAAAAAAAAAAAAAAAAAAGTAGGGAAAACGGATAGCATGAAGCAACCCCTGCTCTCTCTCCTTCATTTCACAGCTGGCATTCTCAAAGCCTGTTACCCAGATCCTGCAGCTCTCTGCATGACCAGGGACAGCGGGAAGGAAACACATGAGAAATGCAGCATTTCAGCAGCCCATATGAGTTAAGGGATACAGAGAAAGATGCTGTATCCACAAGAATTTGTTGCTTATGATGCTGGAGTGAGCTGTGTACCCATACTCTCACAGGACACATGCTTGTATTAGCAGGGCTGTTGTAGAATAGTTCATAGATTATGGTTAGAAAGTGCAAATTACCTCACTCCCTGCTTGCAAGTTGAAAGGAAGATTCATCCTCGCTCTTAACCTGCCTACTGCCTCCATGCAAATCCCTTTTCATCTGGGCTTTGTGAATGGGAGTAGTGTTGGGCACTATAAGCTTCTACTCTGATGTCTTTCTGCACAAACCATATGAGATCAGGCAACCTCAAAAATATTAAGTCTATTATAAAGCTTATGTATCAGTTTTTCATAAGCCACTGAACTGGATAAAGCAACTGTTTGTTCTGTGGAAGGCTGAGTTTCACTCTTCCAGTGATAATATGATTTTTTTTTTCCAGATATCAAGTAATTTTCCAATTTGCTGCTTGGGCTTTAAGTACAGTTTTCCCAACATACCATCTAACATACACAGGACAAGAGAGATTTCTCTATTTTTTGCCCTTGAGATAATCTTCACTTTCATATCTTTTTTTCCCACAGAATCCAGACTATCAGTACTATAGATGCTGAAAAATGTAATTTTCACCTCTGCTGCCTGTTAAAATGCCCAGTGTAACATTCACAGAGGTGCTTCGTTTATGTAACTATGGTAATTTTCCTCTGTCATCTTCCTCTTCATGCTGAAATGCAAAAAGCTTAATTCATTAAGGCTTGTAAGGGGCTTTAATTGTTCTGGCTGGCACAAATTATAGAAATGTAGCAAGTTTATCTCCTGTAAAATGTGGAAAGGTGAAGTTTGGACGAAAGATGCTCCTCAGAAAAAATATTCATTAGGTATATCACATGGACATGTTGCATAATTCCATTCCTGCTCACAAAGAATAATGAGAAAACTACTGGCACTATCTTACTCCAATTAGCTTTTCCCTTTGCCTTGGCCTCCCTAGGGCTAATACAGCTCTATCTGTTCTAAAGATAAACTGTGGCATTCAATCTTCAATATATTCAGGTGGACTGTAAGCCAATATTCCCTTTGTATTATGATATGATGAATAAGCAGGCTTTTGTGTTGATAAAAGCTTGAACTGACAAATTGCAGCTCCACCTATAGTCTCCAGCCCAGGACAGCTGTGTGTCCTAGGAGCTGGCAGGGCATCTTTCAGTGAAGGATCTCTATAAGTTTACCCAGATTTTAGCATATTGAAAAGGCAGGTTTGAAGAAGTGAGGTGGTTACTGCCTCCTGCTGCTTGAGCTGTCCCAGTGCTAGAGTATATTTGAGAGGTGTTTGCACTGAGCTCCTCTTGAGAACTGCAACCCCGCTACGGCAAGCCGCAATAAGTATTGCTTTATATTACTATTCCAAGCTGTGCACAATGGCAGCTCAGGAGCAGCTTCATAGTCTTATGATATGACACAGATAAGACAGCTTCAGACGTTTCAGTTTAATAAGTTAATATCTTTATATTATTCTCCTAAGCACCCACTGCTGACCGCTGTCTGAGACAAGATACAGCTAGAAAAATTGTCTGACCCAGCATGGCAGCTCTTACACTCCAGTCTCAGGAAAGGTTGCTCTGAAATCCTTCAGCAGATTTGCATGAAAATGGAACAGTAGAATCTGATATCAATTTTGTCCATTTACAATTGTTTAATTTCTGGATACTCTAAAACCCATACTATTGTGTTAGCCTTTTAACGATGAAATGCTTTCAAAACTTTATTTAATATATCTTGCCAAATATGGAGGCTAAAAGCAGAAAATGGAAGCCTGATTCACCTAATGAAATTGTGTTCTAAAAATAAAAATAAAGAAATACATCAATAAAAAGGAAATTTATTGAATTTGTCGGATTATTTCCTTCCAGACAACAGCAGAAAAGAAGAGCAATTTCAAAGCCAATGCTGTTGCTCAGACTCAATGTTGCTGTTATTTTTTAACCTGCTGCTACTAGAAGTTTCTTTCTCTGGGAACATGTCAAACCTTTCCAGAGTATTCCCCATTGGAAAAGCTGAAGTCAAATCACTGACTTCAAAGAAGCAAGCTAAGACCAATGCTACTTTTTTTTCAAGCAACTACTAGTTCATTCTAAATAAGTGGTAAAATACAGTACAGTAATAGTCTGTATCTTTTTTGAGCTGTAAAGGTGTCAGTACAAAGGTTTTGACTATTACTACAGACAGTAAAATCTTTGCCCCACTCTCATAAAGGGCACTTTGGTATTAGCTTCTTTGAGGCCGGGCTTCCCTATCAATTTAGCATCACTTTCACAGAACTCTCCAAGGGAGGTTTGTAACAAAAGTTAAAGCTGCAAGCTCTTTCAAAAGCAAGTACGTCATGGGCTCCTTGTTTCAGTGCCTTTCTTCTGAACATAGTTTTTTGGGGGGCAGAAGGGTAAAGACAAGAAAGGAAAGCCTCCTGGTTCCCAAAAGGATTGCTTCCAAACTGAATCCCCATAGGAATGGGAGTAGGCAAGATATACTTGCCTGTTCAGTGACCACATTAACATGTACTCTCTTAATATGACAAGGTTTTTACTGATCAGGTCAGCATCTGTTCTGAGCTTATACTCTACCAAGAATTTGTCATTTTGGTAAGATAATTTTAGGGTTTCCAATATGGGTAATTATGAAAAAAACCCCATGATATATCATCTATCAGGCTTCATGCTATGCTCAAATCCTGCATTTACAAAGGCACAGATAATCTGATAAATCCCAGAAGTCTTGGACTTGCCATGCATATATATGGGTAATCTATATGTATATGTATATGTATGTGTGAAGTACCCCCTTTTTCCTAACGTTTGATTCTTCAGCCCATGGAATAAACTGAAAGTGTTCATCTACCTACTTCAGATATTCTTTATGTTCAGAAAAAAAGCAGAAATGTGAATAGCAGTAGCATCATTTATCTCTCTTGTACTAACAATTTCCAAATAGTAGCATGGCTATGTTTGAGACCTAACAGGATCACACAGATAGGTCAGGGAATGCTTCCAGCATCCACTGCAGGAGAATGGAGGAGATCACATTTACCTCCTGCAGGATCAGGATAGATGACTCTTGAAACTGAGGCTAACTAAAACTACAAATCTGTTCAGAGGATAAAACTCAGAGGGAGATACAAAGCAGGGTAGATTAGTCACAGGAGATCAGGACACTTTGTTTAAGGTTACATTATTGAACTAGTAAATAAAAGCTGTTATCTGATGGTCCTGCAAGTAGTGTATGTGAAACCAAACAGTTTCCTCACGCTGAACACTCTCATAAACATTTATAGCCAATAAACCATGGCTTCAGTGAACAAGACTGTGCAGCTCTCATCATATGAGATGATCTTTTCTGGAAAACATCTGTGGTGTAGAGAGATTTTGTTACTCATACCATACCCAACCTTCAGACAAATGCTACTGGCATTATTTCTAGCCAAATCTTTTTGATTGGAGCTCATTCCTCCCACCTAAGAATTTTCTGAAAAAAAAAAAAAATGCATTGGAGAGAAGCTTTATTAAAATTTCTTGAAATGTGTCTAAGAGCTCTGAGGGAATAAATTTATAGTTTACTAGGAGGAACACAGAGTACGTTTTCACTGCAGCCATGAGGCAACAGCTCCCTGATACCATTTTTTACCTCACTTGTGCCAGATATAAATGCACTTTAGCCAAATTAGACCCTGAAGTTTCTGCACTGCCCAGCTGGGTTGCAAACCAGGGAAGAAGCAGATAGCTGGAGCTAATCACTTATCTCCTAGTTCTCCACTCTGAAAATTGCTTTGATTAGTTAAACCCCCCTCAAGTGTACATGGAAATGCCAGTGCACACAGTGTGAGTGAGATGGGCAGCACTGCAGCAGTTATTGAAAGGTGGAGCATGAAATGTTCCTAATACAGGACAGGCATTCAGCCAGGGGGGTCTGACATCTCCTGGATTCTCTCCCTCCATCACCTTCACACTGGAGCTCAGCAAGCAAATGCTTTACAGATCATTTAGAATCACTGAACCATTCTCACTTTGGATCTGATCTCTGGAAGGGTATACCAGTGCTTTGATCTGTTCTCATTTCCGAAGGGATTGAGAAAAAAACTGGATGCCTCATTCATACACTTGCCTGTTAAATTCCCAGGGATATACCAAAACAACTGTGAAGACGTTGTAGCAAGCAAGGGCAGGTAGACCAGGCACTAAGGTGATATCGAACCAGTATTTCTCTCTGCATCGCCGGTTCCCTCGGACAACGTGAAATTCCTTCTTCCAGAGCAGATTGGATCAGCTGTCCTCTCTCTTTGGCCTCTCCCAAACATTTCTACTTGTAGTCTCTGTGGACAAACAAGTCAAAATAGATCACCGCAAGTTTTCAAGTTAGCTGCTTAAAGGATTGTCACACATCTGTGCTCAATGTACTAAGAACAGAACTGAGAAGATACCTGTTTGCAAATGTTATACATAAACCAAGCAAGAGATTTCAGTATACTTCTGGGTGAAGACTTAAGGGCAGCGTATCAGACTAGAGGGAAACTAACAATTCTGAAGAATTGTTCTTCTAATCTGATTCTGGGGAGGGAATTACAGTTTGACATTGCTTTGTCTTTTTTATCCCTGCAAAGGCCTTTTTTCCCTTGTCACAGTGAGGTCTTTCTACTATTAACATTAGCGGCTTTACATGAGCCTTCATAATTGTTTCTTATAAAATACGTTGATTTCTATCATCCTGTTTAATGATGTGCTACATTGTTTATAAGATAATGCAATGAACCCACTTTGAACTCATTCTATTATCCCATAAGTAATGCAATAAACTGCTTAACAGGGCAATTAAATCAAGTGATTTCAGGTTAATGTTATTAGACAGTGTTCAAGAACATGCAACTTTGTTTTGAGGATTGGCTTACCCTCTTAAATATTGGAAAATGTACTTTACTAATGTTTTTGTTTGCATTCCCTAAGGTACTGATCACATTATTCATTGCTGAGGACCAGAAATATTATAGTAGCTTTCCAAACACAGGAGAGAGTTAGTGTAGCCTCTAGTAACTTGTGACAAAGCAATGGATTTAATAACCTTGCAGAACTCCCCAGGGTATTATGAAGCAGTGTTCAAAGCTTAGGAAAAAAAGACTTTTCATTATATACAGATAGTAGAAAATCACATACATGAGAGAAACATAAAGGTTAAATATATTATTCTGTTGAAAAAAAAAAATTGGACTGCCCAACCTACATGTCATATCTGATTTGAATTTTTGAAAGGAATCTTAACAAATATTTTAAGACAACACTACTTTTTTCTTTATACCTTTTTTTTGGCCCACCCAAAAATGTAATTTAAATAGCCTGCACCATGCAGAATTTCATTAGGAACAGTTCCAATGAAATTAAATCTCTATTGTGCATCTTAAGTCTGCTCTAATGATTACTGCTCCACTGAGTATGTAATTTAAAGTCTCTTGTTAATAGATGAGGTGCTGAACATCAACAGCTAGCTCTTCCAAACTTCACAGTTGAAGAGCTATCTTGCTTACAGCCAGAGAAATCTACTTCCAATTGGACTTCCATGGGACAATACTGACATCTAACAGCTGCTGGATTAACCCAAATAGAATATTACTGTCTTTCTTAAGGTTCTCAGTAAAAGTTATGTATTTAAAAATTAAGAGCAGCTGTTGACTTCTTACCTGGATTCAGATAAAAAAATGACCCTGCAGCACTTTTAAATGGAAATTAAAAAAAAAATATTTCCCAAATATTGGAATTGCTCATTTTGAAACATTTCAAGATTTAATATGCATAGATTTATATTTGTGGAGGATAAAATATTATCTTGAAGGAGGTGTTTCACTGTACCCCAAACCATACATTTATGTAATGAGATTTTGATTTACCATCAAACATTAAAACAGTTGCTTTCTGAACTCTAAATGTTAAGGCAAATTTTTTAAAGCAATCTCCTTCTCCTTATACAGAGAGACATGGCTTCTCAGAATCACAGAATCACAGAATGATTGATGTCGGAAGGGACATCTGGATGTCAAGCAAGGCCACCTAGAGTCCAAGTCAAGCAGGACTTGACAAGAGTCAAGCAGGACTCTTCCCCTTGGTGAATGCATGATGATTATTCCTGATGATTTTCCTGTCCTTGTGTCTGGAAATGGTTTTTCAGCCTCGAATTTCCCAGAGGTCAAGGTGAGGCTGACCATCCCATAGTTCTCTGTGTACTCCTTCTTGCCCTTTGTGAGGATAAGAGTGACACTTGCCAGACTTTGGACACTTGTCCTAGTCATCATGATTGATCAAACATTATCCACTGGCTTTGTAATGACATCTGCCAGCTCCCTCAGCACTCTTGGGTATATTGTATCAGGGCCCATGTCCAAGTTGCTTAAGTATTCCCTAGCCTGGTTATTTTCGACTGAACGTTGTCCTTGCTCCAGCCTTTCTCTCTGGTCTTTGGGACCTGGGATTCCAGAAGTCCGGTCTTGCTGTTAAAGACCAAGGCAAAGAAGGTATTCGGCCTTTTCCATGTCCTGTGTAACCAGCTCCTCCCTCTTCTTGAGCAGTGGGCCCACATTTTCCCTAGTCTTCCTTTTGTCAGCTATGTACTTGCAGAAGCTTTTGTTGCCATTGACATGCCTGGCTAGATTCAGTTCCAGCTGCGCTTTAGTTTTCCTACGTTTGGCCCTTTGATGATTAGACATTTCTGTATTCCTTCCAGGTTACCTGTCCTTGCTTCCACTTCCTGTGTGTTTCCACTCTCTATATGCTTTCACAATTTCATGTTAAGCTATTTTGAAAGTCCATCCCACAATCTTCTAAAAAGGTGACATGATTTTTCAGCAGTGCTGAGCATTCAACACCTTCTACTGATACATTTGGGAAATGAGGGTGATGCAGCACTTTTGAGAAAAACTAAAAACATTATTTAGTCACTATAGAGGAATTTAGGAACTCAGATTTTTCTTTGGTTTTTTGGTACATAATCTTAAAACTGAATTTCGTTAAGTCCAAATGCCCACTTTTCCCATATCAGCTAAACCCTCACTGCTTTTGAGTACTAGTGCAACCATAGCTGCTTGAACTGTCTCAGTCTGTATTTATTGTGATTTCTACTTTTATTTCAGTATGTAAATTGATTGTAAAAAATGCCTGACTTCCAATGCCTGATCACTCAAATGCCTTTCAACCTGCTGCATGGATATTTCATGAACAGCAAGAATACTTCACATTTATACACATTTTTAATATGTTCAAAGTTCTGAATGGATATTAATTAAGTAGGACAGAATTTTCAGAAATGTCTAAAGGAATTAAATCCTGGCCTTCCCTTGAAATCAACTGGAGTAAGCAGTTAAATTCCTTGTGGGAATGTGGAAATCTCATTTGCAAATATAACAAGGCCTCAGTGACAGTAACTAGCACTCACCCTTTTAGATACAAACAGTTTGAAATACACAGTTAAGTAAACGCCCCAAGATCACAGATGCAGTAAGTGGCACTATTAGCAGTTGAGTTTGAAAGGCTTCTCTCTAGCTGTAAGCATAAGAGCTAGGTTACATGTGCTGCTTCAGCAGGGAATCTCATGACCATTAAAAGATGGGGGAAAAGGTATTTGCCAAGACTGAGATGAACCTTACTTGGATGTTCTGAACTGTGTCTCATCTCAGAAGATTATGAAGGGGAAGCACTGCTTAGTGGTCATTGAAATTTCTAGAACTTATTTCAGAAAAACATGACTCATACAAACAGTGACTGAAATCAAAAGAAAATTAAAGTTAGACAAATAGGTTAAAAATTCAACACAAAGCAAAACACATCAGGTTCACTTAACAGCAAAATGTATTTTTCATTTGTTTTTATTTAGCATTGTTGCAGAAAAATCTGAAAAATATTTTTGGACTTAGCTGTACATAGTATTTTCCCACCCCAATTTTTCGTTTCACCAAACTTAAAGAAGTTATTTCACTGTGCTTTATTTGACATTAAACTGAGCTACTTCAGTAGGAGGGACTTTATTATTAAAGTTTGTTTAAAAATTACAGCTCCTTTGTAACATATGGACTACATGCTAGTGAGTCAAATCTAAGTTATTTTTTCCTCCATCTTTTCTACTTTTCTGAGATATCCGCCTCTAGCATAATTAACTTGCTGGTTCTAAAATGTATTTTATATCACTCAAATGGGTCTGAATTACTGAACTGTACTTAGAGAGGAAGAGTGAAATGGGAAATGCAAATCTGAGTTCATGTAAGTTTTTAAAAAGTGGTTTTTTAAGTTTTTAAAATCCTTCAGGGACTCTGGATTTAACAAAAAAATTATATGAATTATGTACGCTCAGAAAAAAGCAATGCTGATAAGGATGCCAACCCTGGTAGATCTCAAGTGTGTGAACAGTGTGAGCCTGATTTTTATGTTTTTTCTCACTCCACTTCACACAAGGATGGAGGAAAACTGGAAAGGATGACTCTAATCCACCTTTTTGCTCCCTACTTTTCAGGCCTACATATGAGAGATTCACATCTTTCAAGCTATCATTTTCATAGCATCTTTTCTGATTCTTCAGTGCCTCTCACTGAATCTCTAATCTTGGGACATTTACTTAACTGTGCATTTTATGCACCATGGTTAGTTATAGAGAGACCTCACATAGCCATGGTCCTGATCAGCCCCCACACTGGAATCACATCCTCTGGACATTTTTCGTGATATATACATGACATAGACCTTCTTCATCCAAAGCTTGGCACCCAGGGTTTGCCACTTTGTTTTAAGACTCTCATGAGTTATAAAAATAACCTTTGTGCAATTAAAGGTGAGGTTCAACCACAATGATAGCACTATAACCAGAAGGTAATGACTGCAAGTTATGTTAGAACACTATTTCCAGAAACTGCTACAGCCAACCAACAAGGCACTAAAGATTCCTGCTGGTATTCTGGACAAAATTTTCATCCCTCCATATTCAAGAAGGACTGGAAGAGAAGTTAAGAAATTCAGAAAGAATATAACTGCAAGATAAAAACAGCTTACTTTGTTCAGCACAGAAAAATAGAAGCTTAGAGAGTTTTGATTGCTTTCCTTCCATAAATAAATCAGGAAAGAAGCAAATAAATTTTTATGCCAACTTGAAGTTGTCCACCTGACTGGAACCAACTTTTTCTAAAAACTGTGAAGATCTGTAGTATAAAGATTTTATGAGGAACCTTTTAAAGGAAGATGTGACAGCAAAAGCTCATTCTCTACTAGTTAGTGGAAAAGGAGTATTTGGCATGGCAACCTGTGATACCAGGAAATGAGAGAAGATGTCCCAGAAGATCTATTCTTGTCTGTTACTGTTATTATCAAAAAATAAAACTGAGAGAATTGTAAGGCAACTTTCCTTGCTTTTATTTTGTTAGGAAAGTAACTGAGTGCGTCATTTGGGGTTGTTTCCTCCTAACTCCACAAAGCATACTGTATTTATGTGCTTTGAAAGTCAAAGGCTCTTTGCTATGACATAAAATAGGAACATCTCACAAATTGGTAGTGCTGGGATTTGCATATAACATTACCATACTCCCTAATTATTTCTGGATCGATTTGCATAATGGAAAAGAGAATAGTTTATTCTCAATAACAGTAAATATAAAAATATGCCTGTCATTCCTCCATGGGGAAGAAACTTCAATTGTTTTGTTCTAAGGCCTGAAAGTTGACATTTCAGAAATACCTACATAAAAAATAGGATGAAAAAGTAAACAAGATCAGAATACAATGTGGATCCTCTTCAGGCACATCAAGGACTTCTACTGGGGTAAATCTATCATTACCAATACTTTTACCTCTAATTTACTGATGGATAAGTGAAAAAGTGTACAAAGACCTTTACCTTTTCAGATTAAATGTCTAAATGACTAAATCATCTTGCTGATCTCTCAGAAAAGTAGATACTTCTGTTCCATTTGCTTTTGTTTTACCACTGATGGGACATGTCTGAGCTGAAAAGGTGGTGAAGATTTGTGAATTGTAGTGACACTTTATCCTAGCCTCACTTAGAGAAAAGAAACCTTTTATTGATTTCATATCTGTCTTGTTTAAAGGCCATCAGCAAGAACATCAGACCCACTCCCAAGTTTTAATGGCAGGAAATTCGTTTGTTGGTGTTTGGTAGAAATTAGATACATTGAGGCAGAGATCAGAATATAAAATATCAATTATATAAAATCTCCAGGTAGATTTGATTTTCTTTTCCACACTCAACACCTAAAAAATCAAGGGTGGATAGACTCATGTGCGTGGTATTGTGGCCGGAGCGACAGACTGTGAGCTCAGTTCCCATCCCAGACAGACAGTTTTTACATGATACTGAGCAAATCACTCCAGGAATAGTTAAGATTCGTGGCACACTGCCTTGCTATGTGTATACGAGTCAGTTCTGAGCAAGCTTGTGTGCCTGAAGCAATTCCATGCAAAGGCAGTAGCCTGAGTGGTGAAACAACAGCAGTGACAGTACACTCCAAGTAATTAATCTGGATCTCTCAGGGAAGCTGTGTAGCCCAACTGGACTGCTTTACTAATACGATTATACACTTTCCAAATTTTGGAGCGAAGTAAGGACAAAGCATGGCATGCCGCAGAGAGAGAGGTCCTTATGATTTTGCGGTTTGCCATCTGCCACTTACAGGATAGTTTTGCAGGTAAATGTCCATAAGATGCACAATGATGGAGAAACATGACCTAAGAGAATTTAAATGCACAGAAGTGCTAGACCACAGGACCTCAGAAACTCACACAAGTCTCTAAATATAAGCTGCTGCCCATTATCACCTGTCTTTCATTATCACCTGGACTGCAAATTGCTTCCTCTTCAAAACAAAATAGTTGACAAATTAGCTGCTTGTCCATATGGCTATAGTTCATGACAGGTTTTTTCCCCTTGTTACATTATGTCATAGACCAGCTCAGAAAGAAGGAGGAAAGAGCTGCTTGAATGAGAGTAATATTTAATAGACCTGCATAACCAAACAATTTAAAGAACTCTTAGTTTAGAAAACTGCAAACAAAAAAGTGGAAAGGATGGTCAAAATTCAGCTAAGGAAAGGCATCAAGAATGTTAGCAAATATATCTCAGCTACACAATAGAAAGTGTCAGAATGAACTGCAAAGCAGTTAAACAATTGATAAAAGTAGATCTGGTAATAGCAGCAAGAGAGTTTCCATTTATTGGTACAAACATTTTGGGTCCACAGTTGAGAGTTTTACAGGCTCCTGTTTGCCATCAAGAGAAAGCACACAGTCAGGAGCAGTTATATTTTTACATTTCTGTTTCAGAAAAGATCTATGCAAATCTGAAGCCATATTTCCTGCCCATATAGACATCATATCTTGACCTTCTGTATGCATCACTATTCTTCTTTGGCTGAGTTCTGTTCCCAGTAAATGCAGTCCACAGTTCTTCACATGTTTTTCTTTCCCTGTGCTGTGTCTTTGAAAATGTTAACTTGTACATAAAGACTGCGTGATGAGAAAATATAAATAAATACTTCCTGTAGAGTCCTAAAGCTAAATAAACAGTAGCAAATAAGGCAGGATTAGAACATGGCTCAAATCTTGACCTAGGATCATCCCAATAGCTTAAATGTCAGGCTGCTTTCAGCATTTTTTTTTTTTTGACTCAAGCTACCTAACACTCCTCCAGGCAGTATGTAGGAGTGGCCAGGGAACAGCAAGGGACCTTTTGCAGCTGGTAATTTGGTCAAGACCACCCTGTTTTTGAAAGGAAGAAAGAAATTCATCTATATGGAAAGAAATCAGGCCAAGGCAGTGGACTGGAGGGTCAGAGCATGGTCTTGTTGCTGGCTGCTAGGAAGCACGTACATCAAGGCTAATGAACTGCTGTTACAGACACATGGTCTCAAATGGATGAAAGACAGGTGATTCTGTGTCTATAGCAACTATAACAAATCGAGTTTCTCAGGTTATCTGTTTTTGTCTTTTCTCTTGAATAGTATTAATAGATTTCACAGGGGACCAGAGAGTGGTGAACACAACATCCATGCCCTGATTACATACACACTCAGATGAGATCCTAGAGAGCAATAGTCATGAAAAGGGAGATCCAGTAAGAAAGAAGAACAACACTTTATGGAAGTGCCTATATCTTTTCATCAGCTATAGAAGAAACCTAGAGCCAACTTATGTCTAAATGATCTAAAGTTTATACGTTAAAAATGAGATGAGACACATCTTATGGATGTGCGTGTTTAGCTTATTCTTTACGGGCAAGTAGTCATCAGTCCATGAAAAATTCTGCAAATCTGGATTCATCAACATTTCTAAACAGACAAAAGAATGCATAGAAAGAGAGAGATATTAAAAAAAAAAGGGGGGGGGGGGTGTGGGGGGTGGGCAGGAAGTGAAATGCTTAAATTATTAGCTTGTTCTCTGCAGAAGCCAAAAATGTTCTGGCTGTCAGAGGCTCAAGGATTGGTGTTACACCTGTCTGATACTCCAGATTAAGGAAAGCTGTAGAAGTTTAATTAAATTTCTCTTCTCAGTTCTATACAGAAAGGTGGATTTAAAAGATCTAAGCAAGGGGCTGCAGTCAGACTGTACCATCTTGTGATTTCTTTAGGTCTTCTAGCTAAGCAGACAAGAAACAAGAAAGTAAATAAAGATAGCACAAGGAAAGAAAGCATAGCAGAGAAGTAAGAAGTACATTTAAAAAGTAAATGTGAGAAGACAGAGAGAATAAAACAGAAAACCTGAATAATCTAGCCTCGAAACCAGATGTGACAGACACAGAAATCATTTTACCAATTAAAAAATAATTAGATTCTCCATGTAATTTGCTTTTCCCTGAGACAAATGTTGCTGGTTTAGTGCAGGGCCATTGATAAACAGAAATCGAAATAATTTTTACAAGTAGTAGTTAGTGGTAGTAGTAGTAATAATAACAACAACAATAATAAAATTTATAAGTAATAGTATTACCACTCTTATCTGTTGAGGATTATTCTGTCTGTACAAAAGAAAAAAGTTAAAGGCAAAAATAGCATTAAAATAGTGAATCTGCTTAAAATCCATAATGTGAGATAACATAAATATTTTATAATTAATTGTTATACCTAAAGCACCAGTACACCTATTACATATAATTAAACAACATTTTATAATCCTTAAGAGCTATAAATAAACTATGGATTCTTAAATGGAATTCCTTTGAGACAAGTTGAGGACAATTAGAAATAATCTGAGAAAACATGACACATTTTTTACTTTTAAATACATTTCTACTATGAAGGAATACATTCATTTGAAATGTCTCTTGCATGTACAAGTGAATAGAAGAGTCCCAGAGTGAAACCTTAACATGGTATAATGCACAATAATCTCAGTTTATATCAGCCAAAGTGTCATCCCATGGTTTGGTTTTAATTAACAAAGAAAATACTGAAATTTTATTTAAAGCATAACAATTCTCTTTGGAATTCTTTTGTCCAGGCAAGCCAGCTTGGAGCATCATAATATGCTTTCTCATAAAATTTGTAATACTTTCTGCTTTCACTGTGGTCAGGAGCAAATATTGAGAAAAGCGGTGTTTCTTTTTGTAGACTGACAATTTGAATTACAATTGAAATTGCAGAGGGGGGGGAAACATAACTTGGGAGGAATGGCCTATCTGACAATCCAACAATCAAGTACAGATGTCTTTTTTTTTTTCTTCTGTAAAATGAGTGCATTTTACATTAAAACTAGTAAGATAATAAATTCACATTATACCACACATATACTACTAATAGAAAATATTATGTACAAAACCACTTTAATGCCATCCAGAACAGTACTTCACTGTGAAGTGTTTCGTAAAACATTACACATATATATAGTACCATACATATATAACGTACATATGTATAACATCACCTAGCTCTTTAGACAAAGCTCTCCAGCGATAGTCCTCATTACACTTAACTAGTGGAGTAGCATCATTATACCTATTTTCCAGATAGCGAATCAGAAGACAGGGTGGGAAAAGTGATTTATCTAACTTGTTGAATAGTAAGAACTAGAGTCCCCAGGGTCCTGATGCATTGTAGTGTTTCCCAGACAGGGACACACCTGGGCCAGGGGCGGTCCAGACAAGCACAAAGTGGATTGCAGAGGGCTGGGATTTATTGTAACATCCCTCTCTCAGGTAGGTAAGATTGGTTCTCCCAACAGATGTAGGGGTCACTCCTGAGGAAGAAGCTTTTCTCCTTTGCAGTGCTTTTCTCCTGTGCTCTTCTGCGGACAGATCATGGCTCAGTTTCATTTCAAAACACAGGAGTTAGAAGTGACTGTAGCATCCCTCTTTAATCTGGCAGCCAACGGTTAGAAAACTTCCTCTGGAAATAGAAGGTTTGGGTTTAATGTCAACACCTGCCTGAGGCTGTTGAAATCACAGTCCTGGAGAGCAGCCGAAATCCTGAGCTACAGACCAGGTCCTTGCTCTGAGACTCTCTGTGATTCAGCCAGTAACAGCTAATGCCAGTACAACCACAAAACTGAGACAAAAGCCCGATGTCTCTCCCATGAGCACTTTATCCAGGGGGTTAGTGAGTCATGTACCCACCTGAGATCCTTTGGTGTGACTAGGGGTATCCAAGGGACATGAGAAGTGGGGTCTTCCAGAGTTCAGCTGCCAGTGTTAAGAGGCAGCTGATCGGGCTTTCCAGGATTGAAATTTGGAGCGTATGCAGCTGAATACTGCTTGGAATCCTTATCTGGTACTTAAGTTGTAGTTTGAATCTGACCTTTTGTTTAACAGGTATGACATCATTTGTCTCTGCGCTTTATTCTAACTGTCAGGAGGAGTTAATTGCTATCAATATACTAAAGTTCACTTCTGCAGAATCAAAATCTAATTGTAACTCTGAAATTCATTTCATCCCGTTATCAGAGAACAGAGGTCTCATAGAGCCAATGAAAGAGGAATGTATTTTCAGCAAATCCCTTTTCCCTTTTGCTGAGAAATGGAAGGTAGCTGCTATACATATTGATTTGAGGATTTCCTGAAGTTACTCTGAGTTTCTTCCAGAGTGTGGATGTTAAAATAAAATGGGGTCTTTTGGAGTGACTGATTTGTAATCCATTAATTTTCATGCCAGGCTTGTATGGACAAAACCTTTCAGCTACTGCTGCTGCAAATGTCTCAGATGACAGTAATATACCAATCCATATGGTTTGATTAGCCTCATGGTAGCACCTATTAATACCATGCACTTTTCCAGCACTTTTTCTTTGGTAACTTCAAAGCACAAGTTGGTTGTGACCAAGCCTGCAAGATCAGTGAGGGATTTATATAGGCGACCCTTCACAAGACATGAGCATATGCTGGGAAAAGCAATGAACATGGAAGAACAGTGCGATGTCATGCAATGGTTTATAAGGTTTATAAAGAATAGGCTGTCCTCTCAAATCCTGTGCAAGTCTACCAGGGGAATGCACTCAACTCAGCCTTTGAGCCTTCCAGTGAAAGAGAAGGGATTCATAATCCACAAGGTGAATTAGTGTAATTCCCTTGAATTCCAGTTATTTCAGTGAAACAGTAGCAGCAGTGTTTCTCGGATGTAAATGAATCTTTCTCACAATGGAATTATACGGGTACAACTGAGAGACGCGTATGACCTGAAAATGCTTTATTGCTGCTATTGATTCATGGGCCAGGAAGATCATATTTTGGCTGTTAGCTTCCACAGTGAGCCTACAGTGGCAGTGGTTAGAAAAATGATGATTTTGCTTGTCTTTTGACCAGATCTGACATAATGTCAATAAGACAAAGTAAGCAGGGCACCCTGCAGCGCTATTCTTTTCTCTGAAGACGCACTTTTCAGCACATGCATTTTAGAAATGTTTTGTTTTCTGGGTCATACCAATCAGCCATGGCAATCTCAAACTACAAGCAGCACCATGTATTTTCTCAATAAATGCAGGATATAAGAATAGAAGTTTTGAAAATCTCAATAGGCTTGATTTGATTTCATTGTATTGCACTTCACCACTTATCTTAAAGTTAGCTTCAGTCTTTACTGCCTTTTACCTTCTTTGCTTTAGTCTTTGCAGCCAAGGCCAGCCCTCAGGAATCCCAGACTCTGGCAGCAAGTGAAAGTCTGGAGAAAGGATAAAGATCACTTAAGCAAACTTGACACCCACAAATCCATGGGTCCTGATGGGATGCACCCGTGGGTGCGGAGGGAGCAGGCAGATGTTATTGCCAAGCCACTCTCCATCATCTTTGGAAGGTCATGGAGGACAGGAGAGGTGCCTGAGGACTGGAGGAAAGACAATGTCACTACAGTCTTCAAAAAGGGCAGGAAGACGGACTTAGGAAACTACAGGCCGGACAGCCTCACCTCCATCCCTGGAAAGGTGAGGGAACAGCTCATCCTGCAGGTCATCTTGAGGCATGTGGAGGACAAGAAAGGTTATCATGAATCAGGATTCACCAAGGGGAGACAGAGCCCTGGTACAGGCTGTCCAGAGAGGCTGGGAAGTCTCCTTCTCTGGAGACATTCAGAACCCGCCTGGATTCAACTGTGCAACCTGCTGTAGGAGAACCTGCTTTAGCAGGGGGTTGGACTAGATGATCTCCAGAGGTTCCTTTCAACCCTGACAATTCTGTGATTCTGTGATTCAAAAAGGAAGTAATAATGCTGGTACCTAAATAACTGGCCAACTGTCCAAAGGAGCTGATTTCAACAGATAACACTTAACCTGAAGAACGGGAAAAAATTCTAAACTCTTCCAGAAGATGGGGAGGAACACTCAAACTCAGAAATTAAATGAGACATATTTTTATCTAGGCATAATGTCACAGATTAGCTGCTTTCCACCTGCAGACTCAATCCATTTTGTGATTTCATCCATTTTTTGTGACTTCTCAACAGAGGTAGGTCTGCGAACTTTTGTGAAAGATGTAAGAGTATTCCAGAAAAATTATGACTGTGATAGCCCTACAAAAGGACAGGTCCATAAGTATATTGGCCCGTGAAGTCTTAGTGATGAAATGCCATGCTTTGACTTCTGACCACCTTTGTTTTCACAGCTATCAGAGGAGACATAGGGACCTATTCACTATTGGACTTAAGGGTAGAGCAATACTGACCTTGACGGACATGTACTGAGTCATGTAACCAAAATTCTGGCTCACTATCTACAGTGAAGTTTTTTACCTGAAGAGAAGGAAAATCCTCTTTCCACTTGTGACCAAATTACATGTGAAATAATGATCTTCATTTCACAGCACAGAAAGAGAAGTGTTTTGGCCTATATTTTTATTATCAGCAGCATTAACCACAAAAGAAAAATCAAAAATATTCATCTGCAAATGTAAAAAAAAAATATTCTGGGTCAATTCAATCTTTTAAACCAAGAGAGGGCAAAAATAAGTAGTGTAAAATAATTGAAAAAAAATGACAGCTGAGCAAGTATTAGTGTTTTATTTTAGTATAGAAACATCAAAGGAGTGTGACCAGTAATAATAGAAAAAATAGTCAAAGCTTTTAATTTGTGGATTTTATTTATACAGGATTCTCTGAGGAAAATAACCCGAGATTACTGTGAATAACTTGGCAAATGTGCTAAAGCAGATTAAAATCTCTAAAGCAAAAAAAAAAAAAAAAAGTCAGTGACACTAAAAGGCATTAATGAATAGTCCTTCTGTAGTCCTTAATCCAAAGGTAGTCAGCCGCCATCAGGAAAAATGTACGTGAAATCACAAAACTCACCATGGGCCAAAATAAATGTGAATAGACAGAGCATACATAGAGCTGTTACAAAGGCTGAAATTGCTTAGCTGGATAAGAAGAAGAAATTAAGGGGTTTATTGTGAAAATTAGGAAGGACATGGTGCACAGGGAATACCACAGTTAAATTAAATTGGAAGTGAGTGCAAAATAAAAAAGGAGATATATATCTGTATGCAATCCGTATTCAGCAATTTGTGTTTTATCGTTGAAGGAGATATTTGATTTAAATACTGTGGCAGAAATTCTAAAGGGTTGGATAATTTTATGACCACTAATAACATTTGTCATTATGTATGTTGCCATTATGATAAGGATAATCAACTCTCATGCTATAGAGCATAAAGTTATCACCTGTGGGATCAGGGAATATTTTTTTCTAGCTATTAAGTGTCCATTATGGTATTTCTTGTTCTTTTTTGTTAGTCGGTTTAGTGAAGTATCCTCCAACACACATAGGTCAATTCTTGCTGCTTCAAAGAGACCTTATTAAGCCGTGCAGGGGTGATGCTTAGTTAGGTGATTCTTACCCTGCTAGAGTGTAAACCCTCCTTCTGGGGGTGAGAGAGGCTCTTTTACTGTAAATCAAAGAATAAAGGAGTGTTACCAAAATTAATTTAGCGGAGTAGCTAATACCTTGTCTGTATGCATTCATTTAATAGATTAAATGTGACTCAGGGTCTGAATGGGGCTGGGGGACTATACATAGACAATATTGATCCGTTTGTGCTCGTCAAGGAGAAGCATCTTAATTGGGCAGTAGAAATTTGTCTTGAATCAATATCTTACCGGCAATAAGGGTCTGACTCTGGAAAGACAATTTGAACTGGCAAAAGCTTAAGGCATTATTTTGATAACATGTTTGATAGCAGTACCTAAGGAACTGTGAAGTAAGAACATGGAAGTAAAGGAGAAGGTGGTGTTAAATACTTCACTATCCCTATCTGAACCTCTCCCATTTTATAATACATGGAGTTTTATAGCAAATCCTTGCTTAATTACTGCTGATTCAGGGTAATCTGTAGTTAGTAGAATTCTGACCTCATCATTTCTTGACAATTAAGCTAACGTGAATTTTGTAAAATTTTAGAATTTTTCTGTGAGTTTTTTGGACTCATAGCTGACAAGTATTTGTGAAGTTTGATAATTTGAGATGGAAGGAACTGGTTTCAAAAAATTCAAACTTTTGAAGTGCTAAGGGCTAAGTATAGATTAAGGTGAATTTACAAGAGCAAAAGGATATTTTCCCATTAATTCAAATTAATTTTTAAAACAACAAAAAAAGCGTAACTAGAGGTATTCAGGTTTTCCTTCCATAAAAAGTAAACTGTTCATTTCTCTGCCCCAATGAACATGCTATAGCTGCAGCAATAAAAATGCACTGCACAGGGATTGCTTCCGATATTCCTGTTATACATCTATGGAAGGATTAAGTTCAACTCCAGGTTCATATGATAAGAAAGCAGAACCTGGAACATATATATCTCATCCCTCCTCACATTACAGACAGACTCAGTAGCCTGGTGGCCAACACTTTGTAGGACACATTTAGTTTGTGATTATCTCATCTTGTGATGAATATTACAATAATTATTTGTTTATTTAATGAAGCTTCCAGATTAAAGAGGTGTGCTGCATTTTGCAGGGAGTATTTAATTTGCTTGCCTACATGTAGCGCATCCATCTCAGCCTTCAGCTATCATATGGGTCTCCCTGTAGGTCCTGTGTCATCCCCATCAGCCCCATGTGGATGTTCTGGATAGACCATGGACTCCCAAAACACAACAGAGACTTAACACAAAGTGTTTCATAGAGAGAGAGCAAGAACTAGTTTGCCCCCCCCAGCTACAGCAAGGGTAATGGCTCAATGTCATGTACATCTTTTTACCAACTAAAACAGTTACTAGTCTGAGGACAGCTACTACATCCACAAAGCCCACAGTGCCAGAGCGGAAAAGTGTATCTACCCCTTGCAAACAAGCCCTGCAAGAGACACTACTTGCTAGCTCTTAGGTCTGGGCAGAAGAAGGACATAAAAGCTTTGAATAAAGATTTACTTACGGAAAATAATAAAAGCTAACACAAAGCCAAGGTTAACTGAAACATATAATTAAACTTCACATTTGCTTTAATAAAATACAATATTGACTTTGCTCTTTAAAGTAGATTAGGTTGTTGACATTAAAGCAGTACAATAAACAAACCACTAAGCTTTTTACTAGCAGAACAGAAAATTAAAGCTGGTTATGACAAGCCAAATAAAATGGGTTTATTCAAGACTGTATAAATCATCAATAAGAATTCCTAATCACTTGCCTCCAAAAAGCTAGATTATTTGATCTGCAACAAAACTAGGGCTGTGTCAGCAAGTTGGATGCAAATCAAACAACATTCAGACATTTCAAAAATTCTGAAAGTATGTGTCTGGAATACAGATGAAGGCCAGAAATTCAGTGAGGCCTTCTTGGGGTAGTGGAAAAATAAATTAAAGCTGTTTTTTACACAGAGATGTGGTTATTGAAACAGAAGTCTCTCATCAGCATGGCGTATCAGAGATAAAACATCATCCCTGGTTTTCTAGTCTTATTTTCTATGTATTTTTTACAAAGACTTTCCTTTGTTTGATGCATTCTTTTTATACACGCTAAAAGGTATACAAAGCTAAACTGTTCGTTTTGATGCTTTATCATATTGTATTACCTTTTAATACAAAACCACATGGTTCCTGAAAAGATCTGCTATAACTTAAGGTTTGCCACGCACAATAGCACTCTTTGATGCATGTATTTTATATACAAAGTCTTATTGTAATGCTTGTGATCAATAAAGATGCTCACTCAGGCATGGAGTAAATTTGTGAACTATTAATATTTTATTATCTCTTTCCCTAAATCATAGTCTACTGCTGCCTCAATAAAATGCTTTTTCCAGTTTTGTTCATAAAATATAAATAAGGATTAAGAGCAAAATAAAAAAATAATAACAAAATATGCAATAAGTTTCCAGGATAACTACAAAAATTATAATGCAGGATTCAGATGTAGCATGAACTTCTTCACATTTACCTGAATGTGGATCTAGTAAAAGGTGTTTGTAATTCATGATAAAAGCTGAGAAGTGCATTTGTTTGCAAAAGACATATCCCTACTTTTTACTATGCAAGAATTTGTCTCGTAAGTTCCAAGCTTAAACACTTGCTTAAAGCTTTTACCTCTATTGGACCGCATTCCAGCATTTGTTCACGGCTTACCGATTAGAAAAAAGATGCACTAGAAGGAGGGAGAATTTTGAAGATATACTGCTGTAGTCTTCCTCTTATTACCACTCCTGTGATCTTGTATAGGATACGAATGAAGGACACGTAGGGGGGTCAAAGCTCTGCAGACTTCTGTTGCTTATTGACTCCTTTCCATGTTACTATGGCAGAGCTGCAAATAAAGCAGAAGTTTGGCCGGATGATCTCTTGACTCTAATATACAAAGGGTGTTGACCAAATCTTGGATAAAGAGCAAAAATAACGCATGGAGATAACATGGAAGATTAAACGTTGCTAAAAGAAGATTGTGTCAGATTAGCTTGCTAGATTCTTTTGCTTTTCTAAACATAAAAAGAGTGCCTCTGAAGATTTGGACTTTGGTGAGTCTTTTGATGCAGTACAGCAAGAAAAATTATTTTAGCTGGAGAAGGTAGAAATTGCAAAGAGGTTAGAGTACAGGTAAAAGTGCAAATAAAAATTAGTTGTGTAAATGGCAATTAGTTGTCATGAAAGCAGAACTGTTCATCTGGAGGATGGTTATCAGTAGAGTTCATTACAGTTTAGACTTGAGCCCTCCTTAAAGCAATCATTATTGAGCATAATACAAAAGCGTAAATGCAATAATAGAACAGAGTTGGAAGATAACTCTTGTTCAGAGAAAAAGCATAATGTCTCACAGAAAGAGCTTCTGCTGTGAGCTGAAGGGTCATCACATAAGGCAAAGGACACAGCAGGGACTGTGAACTATTCGTGTGATGTTACTATACAGACAGAGGGCATCCAAGCGTACACCACCTGAAGAACTGACTCTAGAGAAAGTATGTTTATACCATTGTAAAAGCTCTTGCTGACAACTCATCTAGAATCTGAGAAAATGCAATTATTTTTGACCATGTGGGATCAGGGTTAATAAATTCATTGAAAGTATGGAGACCTCCTTCTCATGGTAGGAGATTCAAGGACCTGTTTTTTTCACCATAACAGACATAAAGCTGGTCAGGGATGTAAATATCAGTGAAGGGAGAGTACCATCATTTCAAGAGAAAGCAGGAATAAACAGGCCATGAATACACTTACGTCTGAAAACAGAAGGATGATAAGCTTCATGTTTTGGGAGAGTCTTTCGTCAGAGCAATGGGGACATGGGACTTCACTAATGCAGATTGGGCTCCTGCCCAGAGATCATATTCTGTGTCTGCTCACCCCATCACCAGGGCAGCAATGATGATTCAGAAGAGCTCGTTGTTAACTATAAAAAAATATTAAGGAAAGACTTGTCAAGCTACAATGGCAGCCATCAAACAATTCTAGTGGTAGGTGGTTTATTGGAAGAGATTAACATATCCTCACAGTAAAACTGAAAAGATACTTGGGGGCTTTTTTTGCTTTACTTTTGGGAATAAGGCCAGGGGAGCTGAATACACACAGTGGACATTGGAATACAAGGTTTTTTATTATTTTTCTGTACTTCATTTTCTGTTCTGAGTACATTTCCAAGCCTAAATATAGGTTTCTCTGGGTCCAACCAATTCTTCTGTGGCCTTTAAAATCTCTAAGATCTCTCTCTAGAGAGATACCCATTCAGTCTAACTCACTAGTTAGTGAAGTATGTATCGTTTAGTTCTTGAATTAAACAACTGTCCTATCTCTTGGAAAATATTTTTAGAAGTTTAGAAAATCCTACATGCAAAGGGTTAGAGAATATATTTAAAGGAAAAAGTAAAAGAGAAAAAGCCCAGCACATCCCACTGTGAATGAAATATGATTCCATCGTTCAGTATGACTGTTTTCTTAAAATGTTGTTGGGTCTGATGTGGAGACTGGCATAAAAATGCAAGTCAAAATGTGTAGAGGTTTCAAATATGTGTTAGATATCGTTTTGGCCTGATTTCTTTTGACATCCAGCTGTGTTTGCTTTTGGGAGCAATGTTTGAAATCAAGGGTCATCTCTGCAGGCAACTGTGCTGGGAAAAATTAACTGGCACAGTAAACGGTGAGGGTTTGAGTGAAATACCATTCACAGCTGAACGGGAATGCTTTAGACTGGTTGCAACAGTGGGGAAGAGTGTCATAATCCGAAAATATTTCTTAACATAACATATGACAAAGGGACTGTTTTCTTTAGGATATTAATGAGTAATAAATTTATATGATTCCCCCGCACTCCCATTTCAACAAAACCCAGATACACCAGGGCTCTGGCTGGGGAAAATGACTCAAAAAAACATGAAATTCTTCACCTTGAGCCCCCAGTGCTCCAAAGGCACTTCAGCTTGGCTTTTCTTACTGCCTACAGAACTTATTGAATGTTAGGAATTTAGGCGGTTACTCTGACCAGAAAAGACTAGATTTTGTCTAGAGTAGACTTGAATAAGAAAAGTTTTGGGTCTCAAACTCTGACAGAATTCAGTTAAAACTGCTAAGATGTGAATTGAAACTGTGTGCATAGGCCCGTATCAGCCTTCTGGTTTCCATACAAACAAATGTCCAGCATCTAATGGTCTTAGCAAACACAAATTCAGCCAAAAAACCAAATTAATGGGAACTTCTGCCATATCATGTCTATGGCTTCTGACAACCAGGCTTTCTGGCTGCTCTCCTCTACTTTCTTTCTTTCCCTACAGCAAAGGAAGAGCGTAACTGCCAAGCATTGACTCTGTGTTCTCCCTGTGCCCATCAGGACTGCTGAGCCAGCATGTTTGCTGGTAATTCACTACAGCTGTAGGTCAGCAGCAAACAACCATTCCAGAGGTAAGAGGAAAGCAGAGATGAATTGCTTCTGTGATCAGCTGCCTTCTGGAACTAGCCTCCGTGCAATGCAGCCTCCTGTGTTGCTAGTGCCTACAGGCATACTGCAACCCCCAAACAGATGGCTGAATTTGCAGGCTGCTGCGGATTGTCTGTTTGCAGGTGTATGTGTGAAGAAGGAGGTTACAGTGGGTTTGATTTCTGTGTATGAGAGCATGTTTCTTATTTTGTGCTTATATAAGGAAGTCACCCTTTGAACTTGCCTTGTTGGGAGTAAGGTAATGACAATCAGAGAGTATTTGTCTTCACACCCCGGGTGTAGAAATGACTGTAGTAGGTCACAACCAAAACTGTTTGCTTTCAATGCCTGCTTCCTGCAGGGGCTGCAATTGAAGTTTTTTTAAAAAATGCACAAAATCATACTGAAAGGAGGTGAGGGAGAATCTCATACATATAACAGTCAGCCTGATGAAGACTGAGACACATCTAGCTCTCTTTATTGATGGATATTAGTAACTAGAATTAGAATTATTTATAGATTTGCATATGAATTTCCATTCCCTCTTTGCTCTCTGTGCAAGCCATATTCCAGTGTGGGTGGGATGCATTTGAGAGAGTCACCCTGGCACCCTTTTAACCTCATAGTAACAGGCTCATTAGGGTGCAATGCCTCTGCCCCACTTTAAGTACATGGAGCAGGGTATGGCAAATTGTTCTACAGAATTGTCTTTTTCCCCATTGGATAAAATTACTTTACATGATACATGCAGATGTAGACACCTACACCATAAATATCTACATTTGCTCAGTTGAATCCCATTTCTTTTGACAATGAACTTTGTCTATTGTATCAAAATGTTTGCATAAATGCTAAATTTTATAATGTATGTGAATATTCTTCCTAGCCCTATAATGGTCATTTTGTCTTGTACTCCCAGTAGACACAAAGCTTCTGTAACAGCCTGTTATTACCACTCCTTGGGTATTTGATACGGAAATGAAGATGTCTAGCCCATGTCTGCTGTACTGGTTACATACTAGCATACATCAGTTTATGGAAACAATGCAAATACCAAGTGTCACTGTATCAGTTTTTGGCAGATGAAGTTTAATTCAGCAAGATGCTAAGCAAGTTGATTCCAGCCCAGAATAGCATTTATACAAGTTCTCAAATCAGTGATTCCCATCCTCTGTTATTTGTAGTGTCTTCAGAAATGCAGCCTCTGTAATAAATACTGAATAGTATTTATGGTCTCACATTTCTTTGCTATTCTCTGAAGGCTCTTTACAAGTCACAGGTTTTCAAAGGTGTCAGGTACCACAGATTGAAAATTGTTGTCTTAAATGAGGCAACCCTGTTCACCTAGCCATAAGGTTACGTTTTACTAGGACAGCTCTTCTATTGCAAACCATGCAGAGTGTTTAGAGTATGTGTGTACACTGTCAGGTACAAGAAAACTCCACTGTTTTTAGTGTGTATAGGAATTTCTGCAAATCTATATAATGCCTTATGTATAATAACATTTTACTTTATTTTCTATTTACAAACTGAAAAGGACAGTCTCTGGTGAAATATGTAATCTTTTCCTTCATGTCAGCATTTGAAAAGCAGTCTAAAACCACTAGTACAACTTTGCTAGAGAAGAGACAGAAGTGAGATTTACATGTATTTTGTCTTTTGTTTTTGTTTTAACCTAGGGTGGCTGATGACGACTGTCTATGTAGTTTTTCTATTCATTAACATGTCAATTTAATTCCATGTATTGATTGCTAAGGAAAAATACAGAGGTTTTAGCTTTATTTTATTCATTTTAATCAATCCTGCTTCCTAAATGCTCAGTTCACACACCCGCAATGCACAAAAGAAATCACGTCCTTGATGGGTCTAGGCTTTTATGGCTGTAGAATACTGGGAAACTCCATAGTTTGGTGGCTACACTAAAATAATGTCAGGTTTTAATCTTCTTGCTCTCCCCCAGCTGAGGTTGTGTGTGTGGAGGGGAGGACACAACAGAAATATATCTGAAAAGTTAATAATTTTGTTCAAAACATAAACAGCAAGTGGGAGATTTTGAACGTGCTCAGTGTTGGCCTAAATGTTTTCAGTTCTTACAGAAATGAGTGGTAAAGCTCCTGTTGACTTCAACAATGCATGGTTTTAAAACCACCACCTTTGGCTTTCTTTGTAATAAGATAGAGTTACAGCTAATCCACAGTACTTATGGTCTCCCACGTTCATGGCTTTTTCAGAATCTTTTTTTGCTATACAAAAGCCAAAAGCATGGCTACATCCCAAAGAAACTGAATTTTACTTTCTATATTTAGAGGTGATCATGCTGTTATTTTTAACTGCTTCATGATATTACTGTAGAGCTCAGGTTTTGGCCTCCTTGCTTTCCTAAAGTCTCTGCATTATTGTAATTTTATGTCTCTAATAGGCAGTCTGAGTAAACTATTTCTCTCTGTTTCTATCACAGTGCTTCTGCCAAGGTGCTCTGTACACAGCTTTTCATGCTGTAAAGCACCTGCTTAAAATGATTCTATCTTTACCTCTTCATCTACTTAGCCAAATCTTCTGGATAAAGAAACTAAATTTCAAAGTTTTGTCCCCAGAGTAGGTACACATAATGTGACAGAGTAAACAATTTCCCATTTAGAGCATCAATGCCAGCATATTTATGGATAGCAGCTGAAAAGGTGAAAAGGAATCACCTGTGATCCTGTTCATTACAGTATTTATATCTATAAATGTTTAGCTCCAGCTACTAATTTTTTGCCTGTGCCTGTGGTAGGGCAATAAAAAGTAAATACAATGTATTGCCCTTGATATAATTTGCATCAGTTACGCACAGCTCTTTTAATAGTTCAATGGCTTCTAGATTTATATTAATTTCAAGTGAAAAGGAATCTTTTACATTTCTTCATGTTTCACTATGTTTGAAACATAGAACTATTAATAGAAATAGAGAAATTGAATTTCCATCCACTCCGCATTGTTAAACTGGGATCCTCTCCTGACAAAGAAGCATAATACATTTGCTTAGTAGTAAGGGGCTTGAAATTTCTGATACCTGCACTTAATGAAAAGGACTAGCTTGAACATGAAGAGAATCATTGCTTTGGACTGCCTTTACAGCTGTGGAGCGCTGCACAGGGGACAATTATCTCAAAAAAAAGTTAAAATTTAAGTGTTTCAAATCATCTTCCTAGAGAAACACAGCCTTTTGAGCACGAGGAGACCAAACATCCTGAGGCTAATGTTAGTATCGTAAAGGCATTTTTAGCTCCGTTCTGTGTAGGAAAACATCCATTACTGCCTGGATTCATAGCCACAAGCCTGCTGGAGCCAGTTGCTATAGTCAGCCAACACGGCTGGTGTGCAGAACCTGCCACCTTCTTCCCTTAGCTAGGGGAGATAAAGCAACCCTGACAATGGGGTGACAATAGAAGTGTGCCAAAGAACTGCCTTCTCTGAAGCGTTTTTATTTGTCTAAGGAGGCAGGCACATCTCCCACTGGGGCACTTCAGCATTTGTTCGGTCAGTCTCTGCAAAACCAGAAGCTTTCCAAGGCCTTGCCAGCAGAAGAGAGACCAGAGCATCCCACACACCCCGTCTAAAACATAAAGATGTTGGTAAGTGGGATACCCAACAGAGGACACACACGAGACATTGTACCTGGAGGCAAGCCAGGCAAGGCAGACACATCTCTTGACATTGTCTAGGTTTCAGCCCCTTCAAAGCTAATTTTTAAAGGATTATTTAACTGCATATCAGGGTCATCAAGCACCAAATCCTTTTTGGACCTTTGCCTTTCAGAGCAGAATCTTGATGTATTTTCACTAAGGGGAAAATTTTTAATAACTTAAATCAACAGAAAAATTAGCACTAAACTGAGATAAAGTTCCAGGAAACACAAAACAGAATGTATTCAAATCTATTAAATAGTCAAGTAAACACTATGGGGCGCTACCTTACCTAATAAACTATCCTAAAACTTCACAAGTCCCTTATTCTCACTAAGGGAATTATTTTGCATGAATCAACAAATGGAGCTAAGATAAGGCATGACCCCTCGTCCCCACTTCCACAGGCAGGACAGGATGTGGAGGGATATAAGAATCAAAATTTTTTAGGTCCATATTTTAAAGCATAGTTAGTTTTTCCGTAATTAATTTGTAAAAATGCCCAGTTCACTTCCAGCATGCTCCTGTCTGCACATTTGGGTGTCCACAATTGTTGGAATTTTGAAATGTGGCACTTTTGGAACTTTCACTTCAAGATAAATCTGAAATATAGGGACCAGTTCCATTGCTAATTGAAAACTGATTCTGGCCAGTGTTTGGCCTCAGCTTATGCCTCTATATGGCATTGCTCATATCTTTTGTGCTATTTTTTTTCTTACAAACTTTACTGCAAATAGATCCACTTAAGACTCTCACTTCCATTAATTTTGCTTTGACTAAGAGTAATTTGAGGGGAAAAGTCCACCCCATTAAATATATGCTGCTTCTAAATATGACAAGACTCCCTTCACTTTCACTTGCTTTTCTCTGGGAAGCTTCTACAACAATAGTACTTCAAGACAACGTTGGTTTGTGATTTGGGTCACATAAACTCAGAGGTCTTTGCAATTACCACCACAAACCAGTGATGGGCTACAAAGCAACATTTCCTCCCTTGGTGTTGGAAACAGCGGGCTGCTGACTTGCAACATGTAGCCAATCCGTCACGATGCTTTTGGACAGCCAAGACTATGAATTCACTATGAATTCATCCCAGTGGAATAACCAGGGAGACAAAATAATCTGTGTAGCCCTGGTCGAAAGGTTTGATCAGTTTTGAAGCATCCACAATTGGAGATTGCCCTAAAATTATACTCAGGAAGCACATTGATGTGCTTTGGGTTGCTAAAGCCCATGCTTTATGCTACTGTAGTAGGCAACAAGGATTTATGGCCCTTTTTGATGGCAGCCATCTGAGCATCTCTGAAAAATATTGGTGTGACACCATTGCATTAGGTGTCCTGTTGAGATTTCTCACAGAATTCTCCCATGTTTTCAGTGTATTCCTCTTGTTTGGTAACCAGTTCCAGTTCAAGATCTTTTTAACTCTCCAGGCAATAAATTTAAGCCTTTTGTGAAAATTTGCTCAATACCCTGTGAGGTTAGCACTAGAATGAGCAATGAACTGTGTATTCAGTCTCAATAACTGCCTCATGTAAGAAATTAAAATTATGGCTACCTTTACGATGATTCCTTCGTCTCATTGGCTTCCCATAAAAACCTTAGGGGAGGAGTGGATTTTCAGCTATTATGGCTCAATTTCTTGCCTTTGCTGACACAAAAGGGAGGAAGGAATCATTACTGATAGCAGGGATAGGCCATACTAAGCACTTTTTAAAGCCCCAGCTCTTGCCCGGTACTCAGTTTCCAACCTTGCCTATCGTCAGCACCTGAGCAGAAGTCACTGTTTATCTGGTCACTTCAAAGAGATATTGATATGTTGGCATCACAGCATGCGGTTCTGGTTACCCCATGTTAGAACAGAATAAGTACACTACAACTTAAATAAATAAATAAATAAAAGAGGCACGATGGAATTATAAAGTCTCTAAATAGAATAGAACTGTGACAGTAGCTAGAGAATTATTGTTTATTTCCTGGAGTGCAAGAAGGTGGCCATTAAAGAGGTGGTGAGACAACAGGTTTAAACAAAATATGGGGGTTTTTTTCTTCATAAGACACAGTTAAAATGTAAACTCGGTGCCATGGGATATTGTGAAAGCAAAATTAAAATAGTTAAAATAATTCCTAGACAATTTGTCCCAGGAGAGCTCCAAGCATGTTTTTCTATCAAAAAAGGACCAAATATGAGCCAGATACAAACGCCAGTTCAAAATGTCCTTAGCTTAATGATTATCAGGATTGGTAGACTTTACTGAGGCAGAATCATCCTCTACCTAATTTTTATTTTTTTTGCTTTTGTGTCCATAGTGAGATGATATTAATAGATCTATTATCAGAAAAAGAGACACAGACTAGATGAATCTTCTGCTTACAAAAGCCTTGCTTTTCAAACCACAGTTGTACAGACGCAGATGGAGAAAACCAGCAGAATTGCTTTAAAACTGCTTTGAATACACTTGTGAGGAAGAAATACAAGTTGTTTCTCAGAAACAAGCATAACTGCTAGATGTTAGAACATGTAGATCAATGCCTGCATTATTTAAAATGTGCATTTGCTCATTGCAAGTATCAGCCTTGAAACTGGCCTCATAAATTCTTCTCTTCTAAATTTCCTGTGCACTCTTTTCTTTGAAGTTTTCCAGGCAACCAAAAATCTCTGCAAATTTGTTTTGCTTTTCTCCCAGACTGTCAGAGATCAGTGAAAATATGAGAAGATATTTCACAATAAAAACTTGAGGCTTAGGCAGGGTTGGTTTTTTAGACACCTTATTTTCCACTTTTAGGAAAGGCTGACCTTGATGGAAAAGGTATTGCTCACCAGTGACATGCACATGCTGACGAGTGGATTACAGCATCTCTGACAGGCGTCTGGTTCTGTCATTTGAGCTGAAGAGGAAAATGATTGTAATTGAAAGCTCTTCATTTAACCCCAGCCAAGACAGTGTCAAATAAGCCAAAAATCATTAGGACTCCTGCATTCACTGACAGAGTCAAAAATCATTAGGACTCCTGCACTCATTGACAGAGCATGTTGTATCTATGGCAGTCACAGACAAACCCCTCAATTTCTGCTACTTTTTAAGTATTTGAGCTTCTAATGTTTTTATAATTATACGGCCTGGGAGTTTATTTCTTCTCCCAGTATTTGTGAACCTAATTAAGCCTCGCATTTATTAACACTGCAGCCTATTTTGTGTGTGGGAACAACCTCTGGAGATGCTGTTCTGTTGTGCTGTGACACCCGAGGCATCGCGGCTCTCTAATTACAGAGGCCTGCCTCTGCTCCATTAGGATACTGCCCTGTCTAATCCCCCTCTTGTTTTTACAGTCTGGGAATGGTTTCTTCTCCTAGTATTTGAAGTTCAAATTAAGTCCCATGTTTATTAGTAAGTGCATCGTTCCATAAGAGAGATACAAGCCCTCTGAGAAAGATCAGAGCGCGCTGCGCTGAAGCTGAAGTGCTGAAGCCACAGAGGGTTTCCTGGCAGGATGGAGGGGGTCGGATCAGCAGCCACAGAACCGGCAGAATTAGCTTTATAGTGAACAAACGAGCCAAAAAAAGGCACATCTGTAAATTGTGTCCAAGGGCCACAGCAAAAGACTGAAACTTAGAGAGGTGCTTTCAGTTAGCTTTGATAAGGGTGCAAAGAAACGGGAAGGTCTGAGCATAAGCTATCCATAAACCAAATGATCGTGGCTTTGTGGTTTGTGCATCAATGGAGAAGACAGGACCAGGAACGTGAGTGGCCATGACTGGGAAGCTAAGGAGGGAAAGCTTTCTGTCCTGTCCTGCTCTGTTCAGGAAAGTATCACCCCCTCTCACCGCTGTCACTACTGTCACAGGCTCATCCAAAGCCCTCAGGACATATCACTGCCAGCTGTACAAATCAGGGCAGCTGCTCTGACAGCCAGGCCTTTACACATGCCCTGCTCCCATGCACATGCCCATCACAACTTTTAACCAAGACTAATGTAGCAGGGTCAAAAGAAGCAGTACTGTGAAGCGGTGAACATGAGCTTGTATTGGCAGCCTGAGCTCTATTGCTGGTTCTGCCACGGGCTTGCTTTATGATCATAATAGTTACATGAATGGTTTCTTATCCAAACTTTGCTTGCTGCGTTTCTTTCTAATGCCCTTGCCCTGATGTTTCATCATCTTCTAATCAACTTCACTCTGCTGCTGACTCTGAATCAGCCTCTGATATACAGCTGACTCTGTATCTGCTCACAGCTCAAAGACATCAGCTTAAATGTAATAATGAGATGTGACTGCAAAAATAGCACATTTTCTGTGAGGAATCTTCTCCCTGCAGGTATCAAGATTGCAGCTTTTTTTTTTTCCCCCCCTCCACTCACAAGAATATAATTCTCAGCCCTGTGAACTCCTGCTTGCTTTGCAGGTCTGGATTCACTTATCTGTAATGAAACTGGAACAAGTAACAAATGGGGAAAAATTTCTTCAGCCACCTGAATTAAACTATGGCAGTCCTAAAAGGTTGCAGCTGCCTTCCATCTAGATTGGTAGAGATTCAGTCAAGCTCGTGATGGCACTGAAACCAAATCATGTCAATATTCAATAAAAATAATGGTCTTTAATGCAGAGGACAAAGGCAGGATGGCCAGTGAGGCTGTGGAATAATAAATAACCATGTCAGAGGCAGAAGCAGCACTTCAAAAATGCAGTACAATCCCATCTTGAGGGACCAGATAACCTGCATCTGGCCCAATGTTACAAGTCTAGCAGCAGGGAGTTTTAACTAGTTTTCTGGAGTCTGAGGAACGATTCTATGACTGGAGCAAAACAGGTCTAGTTCATGCAGCACGTGGATGAATGCTGAACTGCCTGTTGCCAGCTGTTAGCCTGGCCTGAACAGGACTTGCAGGACTGCAAGGCTTTTAAATACTAGCAAACAGAAATTAAATGAAGGGAAATGATAAATGAGATAAATACGACCGTTTAGCAAACAGGCTGTACCAGACTAACATGATAGCTCTCCTTGATAAGCTAACTGATGTTCCAGACAAAAGATATGCAGTAGATATAATCTACCAGGTGTTCAATAAAGCATTTAATATAGTCCCACATGGGACATTATTAGTTAGGCTAGATGAAATGGGAATTAGTACAAGAGCTAGAAGGTGGGAAATAACTAGTATAAAGGAGACAGCCTCATAGGCTGTTTCAAGAGGGAATTACCGGCCTACAGAGAGGCTACCCGTGGACTCCCACAGGCATCTGTTTTGGAAGCAGTTGTACAGGTGAAATTTGCTGATGCAACAAACCTGATCAGCACAGGTTCTGCCTGCATTGTCTCTTACAGCAAAACGAGAGCTTGCCTTGCCCTCAATCCAGACTGAAAGGCTGCAAGCCACGTCTGATCCAAACCTATATAACCAAATAACTGCAGGTTTGATATATTAAATGAGGGAATAAGAGACTTTTACCCATGAGCAGAACCACAAGACAGTTGCAAAGGATCTGGCGTACATTGTCTGGGGTAGACTGTGGTTAGACCAAATCCACAAAAGAATAATCAAGATGCAGAACAGAAAGAAGAGGCAGACCTGTAGATTAGAGTAAGAGAGACAAGGCACAAGGAACCAGAAGTCTAGGAAAATAACACTTTGCTAGAAGTTTTTTATTATCAGTAGGTAAAAGTAGAAATACAAAACTAGAAAAACCTAGGACACAGAATCACAGAGCGGTCAGGGTTGGAAGGGACCTCTGGAGATCATCTAGTCCAACCCCTGCTAAAGCAGGGCCACTCAGAGCAGGTTGCACAGGATCACATCCAGGCGGGTTCTGAATGTCTCCAGAGCAGGAGACCCCACAACATCTCTGGGCAGCCTGTGCCAGGGCTCCGTCACCCTCAGGGTAACAAAGCCCATTATCTAATTCCAGGATGAAAGAGATCCACAAAAGTAATACAGCAAGGAAAAAACTCTCCTAATTTCAAACAAACACAATTATTATGGAATGCTCTAACAAGGCTTCATTGTATACTATATGCAAATACATCCACAAGGACGAGGAAGGTGAATACAGAATGCTGCAGATGACACTATGGCACTGCAAATCCTGTCTTATGGGGGAATTTTTTTTGGTGGCTTCATTACATGCGTGACCATGTCCTTATTCTTCATTTGCTTGCTATGCCTGCTGTTACAACTGAATTCTGTATAATGGGTGGAGCTCTGCTTTGCCTCTCGCTGGGTAATACCGTTAACTGATAACAGGAGCGTTTCTCCTTTGTTTCAGGACAAAGTCACAAGAGTTAATTTAAGCTATAACAGTAAGAGAGAAGTGCTTATCAAATCTCAGCTGGGAGGAGGTAAATGAGTTCCATGTGGTAATTTAAAAATCTGCTCCTTATTGTTTCTCAGCTGTTGGCTGTTTCCTCCCAACTGGGCCTGTGCTTGACTGTGTGCTAATTGGACCCAACAAGCATCAGTAAGAAGGGTCAAAGAGCCAAAGCCTTGGTTTGGATCTTAGCCCATGATACAGGAGAGCCATGCTTGCCTCTGCTTAGCACCTGGAAAGTGAAATGCTTATATGAAGCAGAGGACAAAGCTAGCACAAGAACAAATTGTTTTAACCTGGCCATAAATATGTTTTGGCTGGAATTCTTTCTGAAATACTTCTCATGATCATAGCAGTGGGATTCTGGAAAATCCATTTATGGAAAGGGTTGCATGATATCCCTTCCAGTCAACACTAGAGGACAAGCTCAGCAGTTGTGGGCACCCCTTCAAGTTCTTTGTTCTTACCTTTGAGAGAATTGCTAAGAAAACTGTAATAATCTGTAGCTTAGATCATAACACGTGAGCCAGAAAAAAAAATGCAAAACACAGCTTGACTTTTTGTTCCCAGGTGGAGTTTGCAGAATTGGCATTTACAACCATCTGATCTCACTAGATATGGAAGCCATCAAGAGGTGATAAACATGGGATCCCATAGCTCCATTTTTACACTTAACATTTTAAAAACTGAACAGCACTTAATGCCAAACTGAATAAAAAAGTGCCATTTGAAATATTGCCATCCTCATGTGTTGACTTGGGGAAATGCACGAGGGTGGTACACACACCCCAAATCAAGAGTCATGCAGACCTATTGTTACCTTGCTCAAAAGGAGATTCAGAAGAGGGAATTTAGAAGACATAATGGGCTTAAGGCTCAGCTGTGTAGCAGTTAGTGGCAGGATGACACTATGTATATGTACAGTTTCCAAAAAGCACTCGGTGCATGTGAACTGCTCAGCACACTCATATGCTCACTCAGCCAGCTTCTTTCTGCTTGCCAGATGGGTCTGTCCATAGTCACTGATTTCTGTACAACAAACTGGTTTTGTGCATGTGTTTCCTCTTAAGAATATGGCTTCAAGAAATAGTTATTTTCTCCTTAAAGTTTCAAAAGCAGAAAATGTTGATACAAAACAGCTTTCAACATTTTCACACATCAGCGTAAACATAAGAATAGGAAAGGTGAATGGATAAGAATAGGAAAGGTGAATGGATAAGATTTACTGTGCCAGTTTTATTTGTATTTAATAAATACTGCTCATAAAAGATAATGCTCACATTACTTGAATAATATAATTGATTGAATGAGATGGTGAAATAAGAAGGGCCGTTAATTATAATCACCGTAAAGTTTTACGTTAGTACTCCTCTTGAATTTATTGAATGAATTGCTTTGTACACCCTTGGAGATCAGAGGTACTTGGGTTTGAATTGTGTTGGGACCAGAGGATGTACTACATAGTTGATCCTTACTGTACTTCTTGCTGGCTGAAGCAGGATATTTTTAAACAACGTGTGCCACTGGTAATTTTTTTTTTTTTTGGTCTTCTCCTTCATTTCAGTGAGCAATAGGTAAGGCTGTTAAAAGAAATGGATGTCATCAGATGTATAACTTGTGCCTTGGCTAATGAGCCCTCTGTGTCTCATTGAACTGAGATGTCTTTTATCATTTCATTTACTGATGTGGACACAGGTGAAAAGCTGCATTATAAGCTACAACAACCAGAAGAACAAGTGGGTAGACATTATTTTCAGCTTCTTCTTTGAATTGAAACTTGAGGCATATATATTTATATAAATAAAAAATAAAAAACACCACCCTTAAGGCTTACATATATAAAACCCCCAAATTGATGGTGTTACATATATGTGATTTTATATACATATAAAATATATGTAAAGCATCATTTGGAGACTACAGACTGTTTTATCAAGTCAGAACTCCCCTTATATATATTTTAAGACCTGACAGAATCATTAGATCATCTGTTTGGCCTTCAGGATACCAAAGGACACATCATTTCAAACTGTTACCCTTTATTGAATCCAAGAAGTTATTTCTGCGTATCAGTCAAAAAGATATCCAGCCAATGTCAATAGCATGTGCAAATCTTAGCAGTGGTTTTAAAATTTGTGTTGATGTATTCTTATTGATCTTCCCTTCTACACTTTCTCTCTGTCACAAGACCAGTGATTTCCTCATACTGAGTCAATTGGCCCTATAAGAGAGCTGGGGGATTATCTGCCAGGTGTCAGGGATAGCTTCCCCAAAACCAAACCAATGAAACAATACCAGATGCCATGTTATGGGAGGGTCATCCTGGGAAAAAGAACAACCAAAAATAAACCTAAAAGGCATTTGCAAATATCTTCTTGGGATCAGTCACTCAGAGTGGAGTCCAGGTGATAAGAAGGGGTGAGCTGAAGGCTTCCCTGAACTGAAGGATCTGGAAGAGAAAAAATATGAGAAACTTCCTATGTTATAACAGTTAAGGTACGCTGAATCCAGGCGACAGCTGATAGGGTGGAAAAGCCTGGAAAGCCTTTGAGTCTAGGTGAAAATTTATGTGGACACTGTAACCCATTATAGCCAAAAGGGCTGTCTGAAGGTGAGGAGTAGTCAGAAGATTTTGAGTAACATCTTCTCCTCTGGAAGTTAATCACGTTCTGAAGGGGAATAGCATAGAGAAACAATGCTTGTATTCATTGTTTAATGTGAGAGGGAAGGTCGAGTGAGACAGCACACAGCCTCTTAGCAACACAAGGTAATTCTTCACTGTGTTTCTTAATTATATACCATAAATGTCAGTCACACTTCATGTTACCTGTAGTTAACTGTAATCCAGCTGCATGAACCCAACATAAATTAGCCAGTTTGCATAGTTTGCCAGGGGAGGTAGGAGGAAACAGATCGGTAATCTCTTCCCATAAATCTCACCTTCCTGTTGCGGAGCGCTTTTAACCACATTTCTTAACACAAGATCTGCATCAGCTTAAAATCTTGTCCTTGTCTGTCTGTTGAATCTCCTAAATCCTTTTTGCTTGTACAGGGTGAGTAGAATCCCTCTTGAGGCAATGGCAGATCTCTGCTTGTAAAAATGACAGAGTATTAGAAATGAAATCCATTGTGTAACATGGGAACAGAACTTTTACTCTAGATTTCCTTAAAAATGAATATATTATAAAATGTGGTTATCAGCAGGCTGTTTATGACCAGAAATATTTTCTTATAACTTAGTGCTCCTTATATCTTTAGATTAGACACTTGTAAAATAGGCCATTATGTGTAATAAAAAGCATTTAATGAAACTTTCATTTGGAGGACATTGAATTCAACACACTTAACTTTGACACTGACAAATGTCTCACAAGAGATGATTTGCATGGAAACCACTGGGGTCTCATTTTAGTTCCTGTAACAAACCAGAACAGTGATTTTATCATTTCAAAGTCATTTATATTAGCCTGGAGCTACATGACACAATGGCAATGCTTAGGATTGTAGCAGTACATTATCTGCATAAGTGGCATAACTTTCACTGCTGTGATAATCATTCCCAGAGCCTATATCATACATATAAACCTGTTTCAATAGGAAAAAACAAAGTCTAATTGATCCATTATTTCCCAGACAGACTTAGCATGTAGCAGATGGTTATCTAGGTGGAAAATGGACGGAAAGGTATGGTATACTGACTGGGTCATCATTTTGCCTACCTTTTAGTAGACAACATGTTTCCACAGCAATTTTTCAGTTACATGCAACCATCAAGTAAGAAACAAATACAATTCACTAATAAATTTATGCCAGGTTGTTCTTTTCACTGCAAGAAAAAACAATTTGTAGGACCTAATTAATATTCTAAAATGAAAACACGTGGCTTGGACAGACTCTGGATTCAAGTTTTTATTTGAAAACTGTTATATGATAGGCAAACAGACCCACCTAGCTAGGGACACAAGCGAACAAACAAAAAGGGCGAAAAGGAAAATCAATGCAAATGTATAGTCTCCAAAGTAGAAGGATCAATAAATACACTCTGATGTTAATACCACAGGCTTAGATTTATTAACCACCTAGACATCTAAGAAAGAATTTATATAAATACTTAACTTCTCTATTATAAGGATTTATATTTGAAGTTCATCTTTGCAGAAGTCTATTACAGTAGGCAGCCTCTTTACTTAAAAATGTTCCTTTAAAGCAGTGACATTTCTTGTATAAATCACTCCTAACTCCCACAGAAACTTCAACAGGATTTTAAGCCCATGAAGACAGTTTTCAAAAACATTCACATTATTTTGTTAAGAACAGTTTAGGTGAGATTTTTCAAAGTTATTTGAGGACTTGTATGGGAGCCAAGAGCTTCCTGTTGTAGTCCAGGGTCTGTCCTTTCTGGTGTGTGACAGCAAGGCATCCTCCCAGCAAAACCCAGGATCTTCTGGTTGGTTGGAGATAACAGCACTGGGAAACAGAAATGGGACAGGCTGCAACTCATTTCCTCTGATGGATCCACTCTTTCAGCACTATCCTAGGAAAGTACACAGCTTCACATAGCCTTATCTCAGGGCCTCTGTGTGCAGCACATATTCTCAAAGCCATCATGTAAAGAAACTCAGGTAAGTGGTTTGTTAGGTAGAGTTCTCAGTATCTGAGCAAATATGAAAACACCAGTCTTAAAAAAAAACAACTTCAGAAACTGCAGAATTGCCTCTGGCCTAAAGAGGAGCTCTGTGGACCAGAGGAGAGTTTAGTTCTTGTGATGGTTTCCCTCAAGCTAAATCCCTAACTGGCAGGGCAACTTAATGTCACAGGGTTTAAGCACAGCTTTGAATGGTACTGACTGAGATAAATAGATAAGAAGACAGATAAAAAATAAGAACTAGCCCACATTTCAGGCCTATGATGAAAACAAACATAGTCACACAACATGTGTAAAGCCAAGCACCGGAGATGTGGCTTGGGCTATTCTGAGGAGACAGCAGAGGCGGGGGAAAGGGACCATTCCAACTTACCCCAGTATTATTAACTCCACTGTTCAGTTCTCTCTGTTGCATTTAATATTTTCAAAGCTACATGGATTTTAATGTATTAATTTTTCCTAGTATCTGGCTCTCCCAAGTATTCATGCTTGTCTCAGTGCTCTTAAACAGTGGCTATAATCAGTACAATTGTGGTTTTAACAGTTCTGGTTTCTCCACCTTAACATAGTAAAAATCACTGAAAGAATTCTTCAAAAAAATTATCCTGCCTTGGTGCATGAACGTGAGTCAGTTTGCCACTTATGCCAGACTTGCTTGAAAGAAATGGATAAGCCAAGGTAACAAGAGGAGGGAGCGATGTGCTAGTAGTACTATCAGGGGAATGTCCTCCATCTACCCATGCGTGTAATCTGCTTGCTCTAGCTATCAGTCATTTTTCCTATGCACCACTCCACAGTATTTACTTGGACTGAAATTCTGCTTTCAGAGCCTCTTATTGTCAGTTACTGCCTCTGCAAACTGACTTCAGGGCTTTTTGGAGATTTCAGACCTATGCTGATTTTTATAAGGAACTGGCCTCTCATTTGATGTAGCACAAACTTGTCATCGCAGCTTTTCTTAAGTATTTTCTTAAGGGATATTTCTTATTGACTAATGTCTCAATAGCACTTTTACAACGGTATGAAGTATCCATGGCATATCAGGGAATCAAACAGAGTATTTCTAATCGTGTTTTTACTTAACTTAGAGATAGAAAGAACTGGCATCATATGAACCACCGGCTCTGTGGAGAATTAACAACTGATTCTCAGACCCACAGCAGACTGAGAAGATAACATGTTCAGCAGCTATAACAACTTTTAGGGGTATCTTGCAGTACTTGCTAAGACAAAGCTGGTTTTGAAGCCAAATGGCATTGTGTCTGAATAAGACCAAAATCTGGACAGATAGTCAAAATTCCTTAGTGTTTGCCCTGAGTGCCGATGCTATGAGATTCAGTACTTATAATAAAGAGGTTTTACTTTGTCAAGGTGAAGGGTGTTCAGGCTGCTGAATATTTTGCTTAAGATGGGATTTGCTTTCTCTCCCTTTTCCCGGTTCCCTGCAGTTTGCCTCCTGCTGACGGATGATCTTTCCCTAGCAAAGGTATTTTTCCCCAAGTGTGAAATTGATTCCAGCTGACAACAGAGTGTGTCAATCAATTCCCACTTTTGTCATCTTCAAAGACTCTTCTTACCCTTATTTAAATTGTATTTTCATAATTGAAAATTGCTTTCAGATAACTTAATGAATTCCTCCACTCTATTAAAGGCTGAAAGCAGATGAAATACTGCAGCTTTCAGATTAAGTGCATTTTTACAGAGAAGCTTTAGCAGAAGCTTCAGCAACAACAGCAACAAATTTTCTGCATTAAGGCATGCCCACAAAAGAAGCAGATCAGTAGTAGTAGAAATGGCATTTCCCACCAGCACCACTGCAAGAAAACAAGTACTAAATTATATTTGACCTTATGGATATACTTTTAAAGCTCCTGAATTGTTGGAGCTGCCATCAATTTCCAAACAGCTAATGTGACCCATTGATCAACTGAGATTTGTATTCTTTCAGGTTGATGTAGTGCTGCATTTTCCACTGTGGTATCTCTTTAGAAGGGTAAGGCTGACCCTGGAAAACATAAATGCTGATGGTAAAATATACTGTGTAATATCTATTAGCTATCCACAGTTAATCTTACGCTAGTAAGGAGAGAGAGGCATAAACTGTTTTCATATGATGATACTCCCAATCACTGGGGCTTGAAATGCAGACTTGCTCAGCAAAGCAGTAGTTGATAAATACAACTGAACTATTAAACCATCTGAAGCTTTGCTTCTGAGACACTGTAGTGCAAAAGTCTGTTGAAATTTATGTCATTTATTCATGTAGTTTACTTTAAAGTAGCTTAACTCTTGAGACCTATTTTGTACAAAAGTGCGAACTGCAGTGTCTTTATATTCTAAAATTAAAAAGCCTAGTATCCAGATTTGGAAATAAGAGGCTTTTAAATCATGATAATGTTTCATTTGATGGTTTTATTTTTTTAAGAAGCTGGCCAGTGAATTGGTATGTACTGGTGGGCTTCAACACCTGGCTGAGTTAAAAGCCAGTATCTCCTAGATCAGAATGAGTCAGACTGATTTACCAATCCCATTTATTTATCTACTCATTCAAATGCGAATCTAGAATGAGTCCTCTAAGGCAGTGAAGTTACCCCAGTTTTGTCTGGTATGCATGATGTCAGAAACGGAACTAATGTTTTTATATGCATAAATCCCCTCGCCCTCATTGACCTGGTTTTGCATTTGATTTACACTTTCTTTTTTTTTACAGTAGGATGGACAGACTATTTGCAGTTGGGTCCCTTTGCACAGCAGACCTCAGCAGTGCATAAAGCTCCAAAAAGGGAGAGGGGAAAATAAAGAAAGTGTGTAGGTGAGCAGATGAGACATGATACATAAGGCCTAACGAGGACATAATTTTGTAGGGAAGTTTCCACTTGAGGCTAGCTTACAATACCCTGACACAACAGAATTATATCTAGGTTTGTAACCTGCACTTTGGTAAATGCAGCTTTAAGCCGCTATGGCCTTCACAGTACTTACCTCTGGTTCAAATTATCTGAGCTGAAATCACAGACAAGCACAACACCCCAGCTCTGTGGAACAGAGAACAGTAGTAGCTATTTATTTCACAGGTTTGTCATAAATAACGATGTGATAATGATAGGCTAGGTGCTACAATGCAAAGCAACTCAGTATTAAACTCAGTGTTTGGGGGGGAAAAATGATTAATTTTTTCAGATAACTGTAGAGGAATAAAGGCAGTGGGTTGATTAACACTGAAAATACACAGCTATGGCCTTGCTTTGATGGCAGTGGGTTGATTGACATGGACAATGTGCAGCTGTAGCTCATTCCTGCAAACTGGTTAAATAGCTCTGAGGAGTGTGGGTGAGGAGCCTGGATGGAGAAGGAAGAACCTGGAGTATAGCAGAGACAAGGTGCAGGGTGGTCTGGCCTCAGAAGGATGGAAGAACATCATGGACAGTAGAATCTGACTCACGGTAAAGCCTTGTTGCAGCCTGGTAGTTTGCCTGTGCTGTGACAGATAATATAATGCATATGTGAGCCAGGGCATCCCTGGCACATGACATGAGGTTTTTGAGTGATCTGTGGACTGAATCCAGGCTGATGAGTGATGACATATTGGCTTGGTATTATCTCCCAGTTTATTGCAGGAAAGGTCTAACAAAAAAAAAAAAATTTGTCATTTTTTGTCACATTACCTTTTCCTTGAATAGCACAGCTGAGACATCTTAGAGGTATAGTACAGATCTCACAGCTGAGAAGACTTTAGTGGCTTCAGGCCACCTTTCAGAACATCAATTCTAAGTTGTGCAGTAGTATATCATTTAAGGCTGTCCTGCAGTACTGTCCACATAAAAACATATTTTTAAGGAAGTGTTAGAGCTGCCTGCACTGGCAGAGTCCTTTCCTGCTAGTCCTAGGGCTTCTAGCTTTAGCAATACTCTAGATAAGTGGTGAGATCCTACTGAAGACATGGCTTACCCAGTTCCTGATGAGTTTTCTATTGCTAGTGCTTCAGTTAAGGAAAGCTGAATTTTGGTGTCCTACTTGTGAGCAAAGCTGTAGGGCTTTCAGCCCTCCCCATCCAAGATCCACCCAAACCATGCGAACAAGAACTTATCCTGTGTGTTCAGGCTTTTCCTTGCCAAGAGTTTCACGGCTCAGATCTAGTCCTGATTATGTCTTTGCTCGTAAACAGCTTGGATGTTTTCCAAAGGCAGACTGCAGAAACTACACAGACCCACACATAACTTAACGTACAGACAAAGCCATAGGGGTCCTTGATGTCGCTCCAGTCCATTTGCACAGCCGCGTAGTGACCACATCAGGAGTTACAGTCCTGACTCATGCCTTTAATGCTGAAGTTTTATTTGGACACCTCAAAATGTTTGGAAGCAGCTCCTTCAGGCTGCTTGTTTGAGACGGACCCTTCTGACCAGGAACAACCACAGAAAGCAAGACTTTTTCCTTCCCCAGCAGGCCTGTTTTACCTGCAGAGGAATTCAGAAATGGGAAAACTTGAATTCCTTACAACTCTCCTCTACACGGATGTCATGATTCTGAAAACCTCTACTAAACAAAGCCTGCAGACTTGCCTGGAGATAAATGCAGAGGCTTCTGAGAAGCCCCTGTTATTGCTTTGCTGAATGGGCACTTCACTAGCCTGGTACCACGGTACCAACTCACCCTGCTCAGCCACGTGCTTGGTGTGTATCGTACTGTGCCGTGAACACCTGAGGCTGGAATAATCTCAGTTAATTCCAGCCCTCCAGGTGTGGTGTCCTGAGCTAGACACCTAAACTTCATTGCCAGAGAAGTGAGAGACACATTTGGATATTGTAGTGCCCTCCATTTAAAAGCATGGTTGTATGAGATGTGCTGAGGTAAGTTGAAATGAGATTGTATGAGATGAGCTCGTTGCTGTGGATAGCACATGTTCCCATGGCTTTTCATCCCCACCCCAGACAGGTGTTTGTGCCTTTTTGTTTGTGCTGGTTTTGTCCTTGAATGGATCTTTATTTTTTCATTAAATTGGAAATGCATGGCAAGTACTGGATCTGGTACCGAGACTTTTTGATTGGGAAGGAAATAAGATGAGCTGTTAGACAGGTTCAATTCCCTGCAAAACCATGTCTTCAAGCATTTGTCTTAACCAGGGTGAACTGCCCACTGGAAGGACCCAACAGCCTCCACAGACTCTGGATGCAACCTACCCTGGGTCATACGCTAATATTAAGGAAGCTACATTAAGGTTAGCCAGTTTTCCTGGGACGTAACCGTACTTATTCATGCATACCAGTGCATACATGGAAATTGGTCCAAAGCAAATGGAATCATGAGGGTTTTCTGTATTTCACTGTGTTCTTACTAGTTTTTCAGAGACACATAATGTTGGAAAACAGGAAAGCTGAGAGAAAATGCTAATTAGACATTCTAGAATAGAATCTGGTAGATACAGTTCCTGACCCTGCATATGTGGAGGTAATTTTCCATCTCTTGAGTTTTTTGTGCCAAGAATTGTAATACTAAAAAGAGATTGCCAAGAAGGAAACAGTTGAGTTATGAAGCAAGGAAATCAAGTGGTATGAAATGCCATGCTATTGTGGCTGTGTTACTAGAGCTGAATTGGACTGTGCAACTTTTGATTTTTTTATATGTAAACTGTTGCATAAGAACAGTAGCCTCATTTGCCAGGGCATTTGAAAAAAATGGATGTAAGTGGTCTATAACTTGGCTTCAGCAAAACTTTAAGAAACTAATGTGTTTAACAGAATCCATAAAAAAGAGAAATATTGAACACCCCCCTCTTCAATTCTTGTATTGTTTTCACTATCACTATAGCTGTGCCATTGACTGAGGTGTGTTACTCTCCCCTACTGTTCCTCCTACTGCAACAGTATTATTTTGAGCTATTGCTAAAAAAAGAGTAGTTAAGTAACACTGTGAAAATGAAAATTTAATTAAAATTTTTTCTACATTTTTTGTTTCAAAATGGATAATGTTAAGTGTTTTCCCAACTTCTTGCAAGCCTTTTTCATTCTACAGAAGAGTTAAATACTGCAAAATAGACCTTTAACAATTTAATTTTATTTAAAGACTTCCTTCTGGCACCAGAAAAAGAAATGTATATAGGCATGGATGGTCACTTGCTATAGACATGAATATAAAGCTAGAGAGGACAAGAAAGATTATAATGAGAAAAAGCTTTTGAAATAAATGAGTGTGGAAAACTGGGGCAGGCACAAGTCATGGATTTTCGTTTGGATTGATGTGCATTGATTTATATATTAGGAAGCATTACCTGCACCTCTAGAGAAGAACAATTATGAGTTGCAATGGATGTAGCTTAATTAGGGAAATACAGATAGGATTTTTTTTTTCTAGTCAGAAGCCTAAGGGGGCTCAGGAAGATAGAAGGAAATATTTATTAATATCATTGCAGTTCTTCATAATCATTTATAGACGACTAAGACCCCAAACTTCATTTCACCCAGATGCTTTTACTTCAACATAGGAAATTATATTGTGGATGACATTAGTACTTATCTCCTGTATTTTATCCAGAGCCAACGTCTAGTTCAGGTACCTTGAATATGAAGATAAATCAGACCTATACAAGGGAAATTTCTTCCTAACCCCAAGGTAATTATTGGTAGCTATAATTTTAAAATCACATTCCTTTACACATTTATCCTGCAATTACCAGGGAAACCTTATGGAGTTTCCTGCCCTATTAAATTTCACTAGATCTTTTTAACTATTTTTTCTTGGCTATTACTTTATTTCTTTTATATTCTATATTGCAGCTACTCCTTCTTGGGTGGTGAAAAATAAACAATTAGAGAAGTTTTGTAACTGTAAAACAACTTTCAAACTAACTTTCAAACAACTTTCATCTACTGCCATGATATCAATGGTGAGGTCTATTAATGTCATATTTATGTTGAAATATATGTATACCATTACTAGAGATATAAGTACATATTATATTTCCTATGTATATATAGCATTATAATTAAAGAAAATTAAATTAGAAATGAAAGGTCCATTATTGAAAACCCTGTGTTTACTCCAATTTCTTGCATTATATGTGGAACATAAAGCCACTGATCTTATAAAATGATTTGAATCGTCTTCTTTTCCTAAATGAAGAAATAATGGCAAAACAATGAGAAATAATTATCCATGATGCAATAAAATCTCATTGAATTTTAATCTGCATCCTTTCTTCCAATAAATGTATTCCATTTTCCAAATCAGCAGAAGAAAAGAGGACATATCTTAACTGCTATCTAATTTTAGGGCTATGCTTAGATGAAGATAACATTGTTTTAGTATCTTTGCATGCATCAGCAGCGAACTCCCAATAAAGGCCTCTAGGCATTTGGAGACAGATTCTTTTCTCATTTACACCACAGCAAACTCCATTCATGAAAATTAATTGAAATGAGAATTTAACCCACTGAGTGTAAATCCAGTTTATGAAAGGCTGTTAAACCTGACAATATGAATTTACTTCAGGATGAAACTCATTAGATGCTATTTCAACCTGATATGCACTATTTATAAATTAGGTTTTCTTTCTTTATGTTTTATTGCTTATTTTAGAAAATTTCACTTTAATATGGATAGCTACTCTAAAACCTATTCCTTTAGAGCAAGACAAGAAAGTCTCGTCTGTCATCTGTCACATTCCAGCAAAGGATACTCTGCAAAGCAAGTTTAAGAAAGAGCAAGAAATGGCATAAATGCTCATTCATTCTCTGAGAATATGGTATCAAATGGAAAGTTGATGCTGAATTTAACAATTAATAGATTGGAATAACTCTTGTATTAAGTCAAATCATCTTTGAATTACAGTTGTTTGGAGGTTGGATGCATTATATCTAGTTTTACACTAGGGCTGGCACTTCTACACAGGTAGGTTTTAGGCTCCCTTCTTTTACCAGAGACACACACATGGGTACCTCCTAGAGATGCTGGTTAATGCCGCCTTAAATGTTTTTGTGTTGTTTTTTTTTTTAAGAGGGGCTGTACTGCCTGCTGGAGGTGTCTATTTCTCTCCACTGTGTGCCTAGACAACTAGTTTAGACTACTCACCTAACTAACGTGAAGTGAGATTAATCCAACTGTTTGGGGTTTTTTTTCCATGAACTTGAAGTCTGAAGCAGTTGGAGATTAAATAGGAAACATGAAATTCACCTGGAAGAAAAACCAAAATTATCTCTACTTTAACTGACATGCATGTTATTGTAAAAATCAGGCACCAGAAATCAGATTAAAAGATCTTTTAAAAGACTCTCAAAGTTTCAAAGTTAGTATTACAGTTAATTTATTTTAGGAAGAAAATGAGAATATCTTTGAAAAAGCTTCAAGATTTCTAAGTTGGTTTTACAGATAATTCGGTTTTGCTCTCTGGAGCTTGATTTTCAAAAGAGGAATTTCAATAGGATTAACATGTGGGATTGATAGGATAACAACTTTCAACCACAGTATTTCTAGTAGCTAGATGTTAGGGAATTCACCCAGTCTTTCTCCTTTGTTTACTGGCATATTACAGCACAGAATAATGATAAAGTCAAATTGTATTTGATAATGAACTCTAGCAATCTAGTAGATTCAGGAACACTATGGATCCTCTCTCTATCACTTTTATCACCACCTGAAATCTTTGATTTAACACAGAGCTTGTTTGGGTTTTTTTTCCCCATAGTCAATTAACTTGCTACTAATAGCAGGCAGAACACAAGAACTGATAGAAAAGAGTGTAAAAGGGGATTTATGTGCCTGTAATTCATGTCACTGAAAGCACACGAGAGGCTCAAAAGCTTCTCTTAAGGACAGATACAATTTTATGTGTAATTGACCACACGTTTACCCTTGTTTAATAAAATTTGGACAGGCACAGGATAGCACATTTGACTGAATGTACATGGTGGAATAATTACATTGAAGAGACTAAATGTAAGTCAGAGCTGGGAAGTAATGAATACAGAGCATTTAATTATACTGTAAGCAAACACATTAAAGCCTGCCAAGAATGTGAAGGTGAACATCGGGTGATTCAGCAGCACAGTAAAACTGCAAATGGAAAGCATAAAGGATGCATAGCTTTCCAACAATGCAAGAGAAGGATTTTTAATGATATAAGCTCTTGGGATCAAAAATGTGCATCAGATGAACCTCTAGATAAATTATGTACTCCACACTTACCCACAATCCTGTAAATTAAAAGCTTTGTCTCCAACATTACTGGAAAATGACATACTCCTTCTGTCTCCTGTGTAGTAAAATCATACTGTTTTCAAGACACTGTTGCTTTGTTGTGTTTGTATTTTGCTCGGTAGAGGTTCACCCTGCCCGAATTCCAGGAATCCTGCAACTCTGTCACTCCCTACTGAAAGCTTAATACTTTCGTTCCCTCTCCTGTGACAGCAGACAAGATGTCTAGCTGTTTGTGTCTTTAGAGCACATGAACGCCAGGAACTTCTCATTGCCTTAAGTTAGGCTCTGCTCTTCCCATCAGTTTTCCCCTATGAATCTGAATTACAGTTTTTTTCCTGTTTTAGGGCCAAGTAGAAAAAGTCAAAAGGGATGAAGGAGGAAGGCTGAAGCTACAGATGCAGGTGATGGGTCTGGGAGGAAATAACAGTAACCTACCCTATCAGAACATAACATATCAGAAAAGATGAAATGAGAAAGACTGGGTAAGACACAAGGAAAGAACATTTCTGTAGATTAAGTACTAAAATGAGATCAGGGTTCAGCCACTACCTCACTTTTGGGATAATTTTTAATTTGGCTCTCTCTTTTGCCCTACTAACCTCAGATAAATCTGTCTGCAATTGTCTTTATAATGCTTCCCAAAACCTTAATTTTTCTCTACTGATAATACCAAAAATTCTGCTTCTGCTTTATTTTAGCTTATGATCTGTAGGATTTACTGCTCTCAAGTCCAAATGATTGTTGCTAAATTAATCTTTCTCATTGTTTTGTTTGTTGTAAGGTTGGTTAGGGAAAAAATAAAAAGAAGGGGGAAGGAAGCTATTCATCAACTAAGTCAAGTTACTACCAACTTCCATGATCTCCTTTCTTTTCCAGCCATCTTACCTCATGAAAATCCATAGCTCTATTGAATGACAGCAGATGCAATCTGGCCAGAGACAAATCCAGGAAGATTATGGAAACCCTGTGGTGTAAGGAAAGTGGATTTCAGCTATGAAGTGGCACCTAACCAATATTCTGAATTCTTAGATGACCATGAAATCATTGACATTTTAAATTTTTCATCAATAACCCAAACTAAAAAGAACCCAATGGACAATTCTCACAGGTCTTTATCTTTCCCAATGACAATTTTCTGCTGAAACAACTCTCACACAAAATGTAAGAACAAATCACCTATTCTCCTTTTTAAAACATGGGACTAAAAACTCAGCAGATCTGAGTCCTGGTCCCCAATTCTGCCACTGACAAACTGAATCTTCAGAATTGTCACCTCGTGCCTCTGAACATCTTTTTCATTTGTATTTGTCTGTCTTCTCTATAAGACTGAACACTGCATCGGTGACCTCCTGAAAATGCCTTATGCATGTAGACAATGATCTCTAGTGGGCACTTATGTATAACGTAATGAACTAATGAAAAGTGCTCCTCAGCGATCTTGTTTCTGGGAGCTCTTGAGTACTCATTTTCAGCCCCAATTTCCCTGTGAAGTTTGGTTTAAGGGGGATGGAGTAATTAATTACTTAGATGTAAATCTTCCACATCCAAACAATGACATCTGGGTGCATTTTTTTGAGCTGCCTTCCATCAACAACATTGTAAACAATATTCTGTGCAAGTTAAACCAATTGTCTTCAGAGTAATCCTGTCTGGATTGCATTTCATTGTAAAGTCTTTTCTTCCAAAGAAAAGGTATTTCTCCATTTGCAAATACCAGACCAGAGAAAACAGTCACTTTGAATTGTCAGTAGTGAAATGTCTCATTTTTTCCTAAAGATAAAAATTCATCAAGTGTGTTGTTTTCTCTTAGTAATTAATACAATTATTATTGTAAAATGTTTAGTCAGATTTATGAAATTGTACACTTTGCCAGGAGGTTTAATGGTTTGAGTTACTTTCTGGAAGTTATTGTAAATACACAGTCAATAACATTCATGCCTATATAAACAATATTTATTTCAGCCTCTCACTGTGATAAACTAATCTAAATCCTCTTTTTTATATATATATAGTAAGAAAATAACTCTTAAGACTTTCATAAAAGCAAATAGAAGCAAAACATAACTCTACTTAAAAAAATGAGTGCCTTTATACATACTTAGCAGTCTGGAGCATAAAGTTTAGGTATTGTGAGGGGAATAAGCACAGGGAAAAGAAAGGAACTATGTAATTTAAAGGGTAATTCTGGAATGAGGATCACATATCTTTTGTAAACCTACTTATTTTTCATCCTGCAGTACCTCTGTGATTCCTTCACAGCCAGTGCTGTACTAGAGGTTCAAAGACACAACATGCAATTAATTGTCAGTTAGCTTTTGTAGGATTATCTAAATTGCAGGAAGTTACTTACAGATGTCATGGTATAGAGACATCACAACTGGGTAATTAATGGTTTTACTGGCTTGATGACTATGGTTAGTTATGGCTAAGTTTATGGAGAGCAAAACAGTGCAAAGAATTAAATTTATCTGATGCATCATCTAGGTTAAAAAAAAGAAATTTCTCCTTTTAGCCCACCTTATCTATAATCCTTGCTTTGATGATAACCAGGAAATGAAGCCTGTATGAACAATTAAATGTCAGCAAAAGACATCTCTCGCCTTAGTTTTTTCTCTCCAACGCAGAAAAGCAAACCGGGATTCTTCTGTGGGAGGAAGCCCTTTCAATGCACACTAAGTACCTCTCTCAGAACCTATGGAATCATCCTTTGGTGGACTGACACTCTGGACCATAAAGCTGTCAACAAACTGGGGTGCGGATAAGCAAGAGCAGTTATAGGTTTAGCCCAGGCCAGAGATCAGTGAAAAGCTGTGGTTATCTGAGTACAAGGTAGGAGTGACAGAAACCTGGATATCCATACCACCTTGCAAGATTTCAGGCAATTTTTTTTCTTAAGCCTTGTGGTATTCACATATCCATGAAAAGTAAGGCTACTCCATCTACCTTGATCTCTGATGTGACAGTTTGAGCAACAACTAAGAGACGTAACTTGACATGTCAGAATTGGAAGTGCAGGACCCCTAGTATCACAGTTAAATCTGCTCTAAATATGTGTGGGCAGTGGGTTGGGTGCTAGGAGGAGGCTGGCAGTTCTTGAAAGATTATGAGACATGTGTAGGCAAGTTACTTTATTAAGAAGCTAAATTTATAGCTGTCTCCTGTAAGGCTCAGAAGGCAAGGAAGGGGGCTATGTTTTCCGAGAGACAGCAACACGTCTGCGTAATATTCCTTTGACTAGTGATAATTTTGAGATCAAGAACAGTTAGAGATGGGAAAATAAGGACCTGTATATCTGACTGGTCACTTCTGAAGTGTCACCATAAGCCCATAGCAACTAAAAATATTTTGTATTAATTTTATAGTCACCTGTAAGTGATATAAAACATAAAGAAGAGCTTACCTGACAACATGTTCTGGGCTTGTTCTGTTTTTCTTGGATACTATGCAGCCCACCATACTAGACTGCAGATTGATTTCTGCTGAGGTCCATAATTTATATAAGGTTTTTCGATAGCTATTGGATACCTGTCTGTGGTTAATGGTAGTTAAAGCTTACAAGAAAAGAAACTGGGTTGCTGATTTTAGGCCTGGATCTGATGTTTCCAGCTGAGAACAGAGTGAGCTTTGTTTCCTGAAAGTGCAGGCCTTGCAAAAGTAGTTACAGTTAGGACTTTTAAAGGTCAGCATTTGAGAAAGACTTTGAAGAAGAAATATTGAAGGGTTTACTCGATTGCACTTAGGATACAGGTTAAAAATAGCTGTATCCAAGCAAAAAATAAACCTGGAATAAGGGCTAGTCTCACTTAAAATTTACAGCTTTTTCTTACGGTTTGGAAGCAAACATTGAAGGTGAATGTATTTGCACAGTTGAAACTAATTTCACAGGCCTTTAGCTAAAGCCCCTCATTTCAACCAGGTTTGTTCTGCAGGTATTAGTCTCCTGGCTGTTTAGGTCTCCTGGCTATTCTTAGTTTGTTATAGACCTTTTTGCAGGGTTATAGTTAAAAGGTTTAGCAATAGAAGATATGAGAAAACTGAACTATTTCTGCATCCTCTATTGACCATTGGTACAAACGGAAGTTTGTCTCTGTTGACAACACTGGCTTCTCTGTAGTCTTTCTGCAAGTACTGTGCTCCTGTATCCAGAGCCACAGCAGGTGTGGGATATCAAAATAAGACTCCACTGATCATTGACAGTGCTAGAGTCATTACTTGTCTCTGCTGAAGTTTATTGATATATCTGAATTCTGGCTTTTAAATTTCATTCAATAGAGATTGTCTTTAGTGTGAAATTATGGATTCCTTGAGATACAGTCCAGAGCCCTGCCATCAGATATGGTAGGTCTTGATTCTCCCCCTTCGCTTCTGTTCCTCTCTCCCATCTCTTCCCTGTTCTGCTCAAGCAGTCTTTCCTGTTCCCTACAGTGACCCTGGTACTCTTCTGTAAGCCAGTTTAATTTATTAATCCAGAAAGAATAGTCATCCATTTGGGATCGTGTTCATATTCTGTTGACTTCCTGAAGATCTGACAAGTGAAAGAGCCAGCACAATATAATCATGAAGAGCAGATAAGGTAACTGAGAGAGGAACAGGCCTCCTTCTCCTCAGCCATGGCAGCAAGCTATTCTGTCAGCTTTAAGGACTTACTGGCCTGCAGTATAGACTTGCATTAGGGCTGTAAAGGGATAAATTGGTGCAAAAAGGAAATTTTAGGAATTGAATTAACACATTCTACATTCTGCATGGCCTAGAGTTCTTCAATTGAAGGCTGCTCTCTGGAACACATTCCCTCTCATATCCTTGTTTTTCTGCTATTTTGGGAAGCCTCTTCCAACCCTTACTACTATTTTCTGTGTTAAATGAAAATAGTGCCCCTATACTAGAGGACCTGGGCATGCATTTAATGGACATCTGTGCACTCTATGTACGTTTGACTAAAAAACTTTTTCTTACTCTCTTTAGGGGGAAGGAGAAGAGGTTTGGGTTTTTTTCTTGCTCAAGGCACAATTACACCAGAAATGCTGAATGCTTTATTTACCGCCATTATTTTTCTCCAAAACAAATAACCTATCTCAGCCTAATAACATTACTTAAAATTAATGGGCAAAGAACGTCTGTTCCTATGTTACTAACCAGCAGGTACATCAAGTGCCAACACCGGTTGCTGACCGATGCAACTGACCCCCTTGTGCCTTTCTAAATCTTGGGTGAGAAGTCACATAAGGTCTATCTACCATACAAGCTGCAGAGGTATCTGTTAGCCTGCAGTCAAGGGATGTACAAATCACTGGTCTAAGAGGTTTTATTTGTTGGTATGTTCTTGTGGTGGGTTGACCCTGCCTGTATACCAGGTGCCCATCAAAGCCACTCTGTCATTGCCCTCCTCAGGTGGACAGGGGAGAGAAAATGTGACAAAAAGCCTATGTGTTGAGATGAGGACAGGGAGAGATCACTCACCAATCGCCATCACAGGCAAAACAGACTCCACTCAGGGAAATTAATTTATTACCAATCATATCAGAGTAGGATAATGAGAAATAAAAATAAATCTTTAAGCACCTTCCCCCCACCCCTCCATTCTTTCTGGGCTTAACTTCACTCCCAATTTAACTACCTCCCCTCAAGCGGCACAGGCAGCCAGGGAATGGGGCTGGAGTTAGTTCCTCACACGCTCTCTCTGCTGCTCCTGCCCCCTAACAGTCTTCCCCTGCTCCAGCGTGGGGTCCCTCCCAGGGGCTGCCGTTCTTCACATGTACTTTTTGAAGAAGTTCCCTGAAATCACAGTGCTTCCTCTCTGTCTGGAACCTGTATCATGCTCAGTGTATCCTCAAAGACTATGTAAACCAGGTCATGCAAAACTATTAGTATGTTGTTTACGCTGCAGTAGCTGCTACTTTTATTTTGTAAGCAACAGCAGGAATTTCTTTTACTTCCAGGGATACTTCAATGCCCCAATCCATTTCCCATATTGAAGAATGATGCAAGAAAAAAGACCACAAGGCAAACCAGTCCAACTAATCACAGTGGAGACTAGGAGAAAACAAGAAACTGATAAATTCACAAAGTAGTCCTTCATTGTCCCTTATAGCTTCTTATAAAAAATTCTAACTTTCCTCATATTTCACACCACTGTATTACAGCTGGATTCAAAGAAAATCTTCTTGTGGAGGAACCAAAGGTATAATGTCTCAAACTCATTTCCACTGAAGAACTGATATGTTGATATATTCTGCTACAGCATGAATGTATATCCTGAATTTATATTTAGACCTATGACAGAAGACGTTTTGTATGTCCAGTCACATGCCATGATAAAGCTTTATATGTGCAAAGAGCACTCATGATATGTGGCATCCCTATAGAAAATTCAGTTCTGTAAGGTGCTAAAAATTTAACACTTCAGAATAAAGACCTGCAAAGACAACTGCAAAAATCACTTACCATTTTTTAAATTCTTGCCTGTGCATTACTGAATATTACCCCATTTACTGAACATTGCCACATTTACAATGTAAGGGCAGCTGTACTGACTTATGTCAAGAGTTCATCAAGAGTGCCCATAATGGATGACTATCTCCATGGAGCAGTAAGTAGAGTGCTTGTGGAATGGGCCATGGAATTACCTTACTTGCCTCTCTTGTGGCATGAGACAATCCTGCACAGATGTACATTGAGTTTGCTGGGCTACAGTCCATTTTTCTTCTTCACAAAAATCTGTTGAGGTTCTGGCTATGCTTTTCCTCTCCTCTTTCATCCAAAGCTCTGTTTAATCTCTGGCCCTCCTCAGCCCAACCCTCCTGGCCTTACCAAGCCAGACATCCATTGGTCCATTAAAAGGAAGGCTGAAGGGATGATCCACACATATGGTGCATTTTTGTTTCTGTGTCTTGCCATGTTGCTAGGCAGAACATGGCCAAGGATCTTTTATGAGCTGCTTGGATGCTTTCAGAGAGAAGGAGATGGTGTCAGGGTGTCCCACCCTGTCTCCTCCAGCTGTTGTTTTGGTGGGTTTTTTTCACTTTTGACCCTACGACTTTCACCACCATCATTCCATGCTCCTCAGCATTATTTTGTTTTTCTCAGATTTTTTTATGTAGACCATTTATTTTGGTTTTTTTAGGGAGGAGCTGATACCTTCCCAAAAGAAGATAACCAGAAGGAGCAATGACCCTAAACGAATGTCTAGAGATCTGTGAGAAAACAGTATGTGTATGTGATTGCTGCTTTAACACTATCTCATCTTCCAACTATTTTCAGCTCAGGGGAGTTTCTGAACTGGATGTTTTTTTGTGTATTTTATAATCTTACAAGAATTTAATTTCCATGTGCTTGTCCAGTCGTTCTTAAACCAATGTAAATTTTGGCTGTACACAGCATTCTTTCACTGGGAGGTCCACAGTGCTAGCACATTCTGTGTAAAACCACTGCTTTTTTGTTCCTTTTAAAATAACTTCTAATATTATTTGTCAATCCATAGTTCCTGTCTTTAGAGTAATAAATCATTGAGTCATATCTACCCTCTCTGTGGCACTCATAATCTTATAGAAGCTTATCGTAGCTTCTCTGAAGTCTTATGCTCTGAGGACTAAAATCCTCAACTATTCAGCCACTACCTGCAGAAAAGCCTTCTGTATCTTTTAACTCTAGTTGCCTTTCTCTCAGCTCTTTCTTATTCTCCTTTTTAGGACGAGGGGAAGAGCACCACACACAATGTTCCAAGGGTTTGTAAAACAGAACTGAGCTATCTGTACCAACAGCTACCATCTTGTTCAGTCTTTGTGACCTGCAATGGAAGAAGCAGATGCTACCTCACATGGAAACTTTTTTTCTCGTCTCAGTTTTATTGCTCTTTCCTACATTTTATTTTTCATCATGGCCAAAGCTGCCAAACAAGCAGTCACAGACCTCAAAGGATGGGGAGGACAAGCCCTGAGGTGTAAATAGAAGTTGAGTTGAAAGCCCAGATGTGCAAACTGTAGCAGTTATGACCTCAAAACCTTGGGAACTACCATGTTACAGAAAAAAACACACTGAAATTGCCTTGGATTTTTGCACATGGAAATAGAACAGATGCAATCACTGTTATCAAAATGAAGTGCAAGTGGACAAAAAATGTGTGAAGATGAAGGGGAAAAATTCACTGGGGGTTGAGTTTACAGTTTGATGTAAAATTGCTTGAGTATTCTTTGCAAAATGAAAAGCAATAAAATCTCAAAGGCATCTACAGTCCATTAGCATTAAGCTAAGAATAGTCTGAGGAACTAGTCATATAAATAGACATATTTTGCAAGAAAATAAACAATGAAAGCTACCCATAAGATACATTTCTGGTCACAAAATGTTTTCAGCTGTCTGACTGAATGAGTAATTGTTTCTCAGTTACTTCATCCTGCATTAGGAATCATCCGTTCTCTTCACATTTCCACATATGCAGTTTCCACAGTATTATATGGGCTGGAGTGAGAGATTTGCTACAGAACTAAAAACAACATTTGGTTTTGACCCATGTGAGTATGTCAGACACTCTAAATACACATCAGAACCCACTAACCTAAGAAAAATGTTCATCTTTTACTGCTGATGCAACCACATGGTATCTAGTAGCATTACAGGCCAACAGGCCCTCTCCTGCAAGATTTAGCAGATTTAACAATATAAATATAACCCCCCTAACTGCTGTAATTATTCATATGCTTAAACTAATGCATGTGTAAATACATGTGCAGAGTGAAGACAGCTGTCTTTTTTTTTTTTTTTTTTAATTTCAAAGTCATAGCCTAAATACTGGGAACAAAGATTTCAAGAGCTCAGTTTTCACATACAAATCGTTCTGTATTGTCATATTCTGCAAAGGAATAAAGCAAATATTTTAGTCTGGGGGGAGCTGAAATCCATCTGTGACTGGGAAATAGCATTGCACTGCCTTATCATCAGAGTAACTTCCCCAAAGCCCGCTGTTGAAACTGACGGCAGAGTTGAGCTGACGGTACTTGCAGTACAGAGTAACAAACACTGCTTGCTTAGCAACTGTACAGCCCATTTACTCATGAGCAGTGTTGAAGCAAAGACTAATTCTCACTCTCCCACCCCTCCAGCAAGTATGCACTTTGCTCGGATTCTGACCTGTGGAAGTACAGATCTTTCTTGCTAGTTTTCATACCATGCCAGATTTCCTGCCATAATCTTTATCCACCAACCTGTCTAATGAAAACAGAACAGGCAAGATGCAGAAAGAAAAGTGATGTTTGGGTCTAACCTGAAAAGGGACTAAAAATGTCTGAAATACAGGATTTCTCCTACCAGGGATTTGACTAAACACCAAAATGGAATATGTAACTTTTCACATCAGGTTTGAGTGAAGATGATTGAAGTGATGAACCATTCACTCAACTCTACCAGTGATGTATCCCACTGTACATTAGAAACATCACCACAGAGTTAGTTGTGTAGAACCTATGAAAGTAAGTGAAAGCTCAGACATGTGGAATGCAAATTGCTCACCTCTGATGAGCACTGTATTCACTTGATTGATTTTAAATGGCTGTATAAGTGTTCTCATACATGTTGAACCTGTATGAAAAATTAAATAACTCCCACCGGGGTTTTTCTGGTATTACACTCTAAAATTGAACTTAACTTGAACAACAGAGTTTAAATACCTTGGGATGTAGTTCATCATGGCATGATTTAAATTTTCATTTAGAACCATAAAAGCTAAAGAAATGTGGGTGACACAGTCATTTTGAATGGTGTCTGATCTAGGGTGTGAGCCAAATTAATTATTCCCAGTATTATTCCAATTACTTCCATCAGATATAAATCTGGTGTGGTGTTTTCAAGTGAATCAAGTACATGCAATTTTTTATTTTAGATTCCTGGCAGTGATGCATAACCAACCCACCATTTTGTACCTCTCGTAGGAGTGGATATTGTTCAATATACTTGCCTTTTTCTTAAGTAACCTTGGAAACGAAAATGCCTTGAACTTTCTTAATTGTCACTCTCTGTATGCGCTTTACCTCAGTGTCTGGAGTTGATCATTAAGGCCTTAAATAGAAGACTAATGCCACTTCCTCCTTATTTATAATCCGATGTGTCTACGTGTCATCTACGTGTAAGTCTACTGGAACTTTGGTCTTTTTACAGTTGCTGAACTTGGTCAAAATACCTTTTGGTACATTGCATCTCTGGCAAGTAGTGCATCTCCACTTGATTTAAAGCTTACTCCAGTATCAGCAGAACTTACTCTGTTGCACATTTAAACCGTGAATGGATTTTTTGGTAATTTCATTTAACTTTCATGTTTCAATTCTAATCCTCTAGGACACAACTGAAACTGAGCTTTGTAAGTCAAAAGTTATTATGTGCAAGTAAAGTTCAGAAGTTATCAAACAAATCCATGATTTGATGCCTGTGAAATTAGCATCTTGGAAAGATCAAGTTAAATCGAAGCCATTTCTGCACACAGAAACACAGGAGAGTCTAGGCTTCTCTTCTTCTCTGTCAATATCTTAACTCAGACCCAGAAAAGCTGATGCCAGACTGGCACCACATGGTAGGTTCTTCAGTTTTTAGTGTACCTTTTTCCCAATTCTCCTCCAATCCCACTGCAGGAGTGAGTGAGCAGCTGCGTGGTATTTAGTTATCGGCTGGGGTTAAACCACGACCCGTACAAATCACTTTGTTTTGCCTCTCACAATCATCCAAGCATTTTCGCTATGTTGTATCAACTAATAATAGAGGAGAGGGGAAAACAAAACACAAAAACAAAAGAATGGAAAAGGGAGAAGGAAGTTACAGGTGTATTGGAATATTTTAAAACAGATTGTAATTAGCCTCAGATCCTCTAACTTTGGTAACCTGAGCACAAAAGGTCGTAAGGTTCTCAGACTTGTCTCTGAGCCTATCTTTTTGAAAGTCAGAAGATACACAAAGAAATTTCTGCTGTGACCCTATGGGAAAAAGCACAATATGGGGGTCAGTGTGTGAGCAAGCATAATTTGAAGACCTTGCAGGGAAGAACAGTCATTGAACTCCTAGTCAAAAGCTCATCATTTAACAAGCATTAAACTCAAAGTAAGAATTGTCAGCTGCTGAAAGAACCCAGTGGTATTCTCTCTTGGACAATTAAGGTCTTCCCTCTTCAGCCATCTCTCAAGAAGCAGGTACTACCTGATTCTGATGCAGGAATTAGACTTCCTCTGTTATTTAGCTATCTTTCTGAGATAGCTTCAACAATACAGTTGTTATTAGAATTTCTAGTGTACCTCATTATTTTCTTGAGCTACCAACTGAACATAATTACATCTGTGAATTAATGACTCAGTGTCTGCTACCAATCACAGGACAGCAAGGATCTTTTGTTTCTGATCTACCAAACAGTAAGTTTTCATTTAGAAAGCATTTTGATTTCTGCAGCACTATTTAAGACTCTATGTACATATGGAACGTATTTGTTGGGGGAGGGAGACTTGGTTTATTTTTAATTTTTAAATAAAAGATAATCAGAAGTGAATAAAAGTAAAAAAACCCAACTCCCCTGTCCTTATTTCAGTTGGGATTGAGTTAATTTTCTTCTTAGTAGCTGGTGCAGTGCTGTGTTTTGGATTTGGTGCTAGAACAATGTTGGTAGCACATTGATGTGTTAGGTTGTTGCTGAGTGATGTTTATACTAAATCAAGGACTTTTCAGATTCTTGGGTTCTGCTAGCAAGAAGGCTGAAGGGGCACAGGAAATTAGGAGGTGACACAGTCAGGACAGGTGACCTGAACTAGCCAAAGGGATATTCCATACCATATGGTGTCATGCGGACTATATATAAGCTGGGGGAACAAGGAGGAGGGGGAAACATTTGGTAGTATGGTGTTTGTCTTCCGAAGTCCCCAATCTGCGTGATGGAGCCCTGCTTTCCTGGAGATGGCCGAGTACCTGCCTGCTCATGGGAAGTGGTGAATGAACTCCTCATTTTGCTTTGCTTGCATGCTTGATTTTTTCTTTACCTGTTAAACTGCCTTTATCTCAACCCATGACTTTTCTCACTTTTTCCTGTTCCAGTCCTTACCCCCATCCCACTGTGGGGGGAGTGAGCAAGTGAGCAGCTGTGTGGTGCTTGCTTGCTGGCCAGGGCCAAACCAGAGCACACCCACCCTCAAAAAAGATACTGTCCTTGGAACTCAGAGCATTGTTAGTCTCAATTCCTTTATGCATGTGACAAGAATAAGAATATAACCAAACCTGAAGAGCTCCGATATCAGCTGACAGATCCCAATTAACTTAGGAGGGTTTGAGATCATGACCTTAATAAAAGTCTTTGCATATTACATACAGCCCTTAATTTAGGAATTTATCAATGGCAACAGATGAGCCATTTAGCCCCTGTTGCATTACTGTCAGCCCAGGACCATCCCCACTTTGACAAAGAAGCAGTAAATAATCCCGTATTCATCTGGGAGAGAAGAATAAATGTTTCAGGAATCTAAGACTGGAAAGAACCCAGAATTTCCAATTTATGAAACTATGACATTTCAGAATGTGGCTTTATTCAATACTGGAGCAGGAATACAACAGTCTGAGAAACCAACTTCCTTGAGAACAGGTGATGGCACAGTTGTTTGGTAACATGCTCAAGCAATACCTGTGTGAGGTCCATTACTTTTCTATGCCTGATGAAGAGCATGGATTTAAATAGGACTGGCTAAGTTTGCAGGACTGGATTATGAAGATACTCACTAGGAAAATTTCACTCATTTACAAGCCCTGAAGGAGTTTAAGGGAGAAGAGATCAGCTCAGATTTGCCAAGAGCTGCAGCACCTCAACCTAGTCAGAATGAGGATGTTTTTACAGGGGACTTCACTTTAGGGGGATGTTGCGACTCCAGGGCTCTTCCGAGTAACAAACTGCCCTGCCATTTGTATCAAACTCCCACTCTTGCTCTGGTAGGTCTGAGCCATCAGGCAGCCAAGGAAACACAAAGAAACTGCTAAAACATTTCCACCAGTGCATGGATCTGTCCAGGGCACCCAAGATCTCTGTTCTTTTCCACCCGCTCAATATTACCAGCTCCGAAATTTAGAAGAGTGGTAGTCATTGTCATCAGGATCTAAAAGCTAAAAATGAAGGTCTGATAGCAAGACAGAGAGATCTGCCAGCTCCTTGTAATCCCCGCTTAGCCACTTTATCACACAGACTCTCTCTCCCAGGCGCACCCTGCAAGCTGCCTTTGCCCCCTGCACCGCAGTTTCCCCTGCCCACAGCAGGGTGACATCTCCAGCGCTTTTGTTTGGGCCACAACATGCCAGTGAAGCGATCCCTCAGTCAGCGCACTGCCAGGACCCCCTTATGGACTTACCAGATCCCACAGCAACTCGCTTTTCCTGCCTCATGGCGCATCCCTTCCCTCTTGCCACTTCTACAGCTCTTCAGCTTTTTGAACCAGTCCAAGCGGAGGCACAAGTTACAGCAGAACTTGCTTCTGGGGGCTTTCCTCTTCCTTGGGCCTCCAGGGTAGAGACGGACATAGAAGACCGCACAGCAAAGCGGCAATATTAGTTGGAGAGGAGGCGAGAGGGAAACTCGTGGCTGGCGTGGTTTTGTCCTGGAGAGGCTGTCACTGCCCAGTGCCGGGCACAGTCGGCTCCAGCCAGCTCCGTGACAGACCCACCGCGGGCACAGCTGAGCTCATCAGCCAGGAGGTGCTGCCTCTGAAAACGTATTTAAGAAAGGGCAAATATGCTGAAAGAGGAGTGAGTTAAAAAGGAAAAAGAGAAAGCAAGAAGCAGCAGTGTGAGCACCTAGGTGAGAGGAGGAGGAGATGCTCCAGGTGCCAGAGCAGGTGTTGCCCTGCAGGCTGGGGACAAGGTGGAGCAGATGCCCCATGCTACAGCCTGTGGAGGACCCCACACCAGGGCAGCTGGGTAATTTCTGGATGAATTGCAGCCTGTGGAGAGCCCACCCAGGAGCAGGGGAGCTGTGTGAGGAGGAGGAAGGAGCAGCAGAGGGGCAGTTAGGTACTGGCCTTGACCCCCACGCCCCTTGCCACGTGGGCTGGGGGTGTTGGAGGAGTCAGGAGTGAAAGAGTGAAATTCAGTCTGGGAAAAAAGGGAGGGGAGGCTTTTCTTTTAGTTTTTGCCTTTGTTTCCTACTACCCACTATTTAAACTGGCAATACATTAAGTTAAGTTTCCCCAAGCCAAGACTGCTCTGCCCATGTCAGTAACTGGCCAGCAACCCGCCTGTCTTATCTCAACCCATGAGCACTTTCAGCCTCTGTTCTCCCCCACCCCCCACCCCCAAGGCATGTTGAGGAGGGGGAGTGAGCGAGCAGCTGGGGAGACTGTGGTCCTTAGCCACAGTTAACCCACCACAACTGTGACTGTAGCTCGTTGTTTCTGCACCTTGTTCATGACTGTTGTAGAAATCTACAGCAGCACAACATTTTTATCTGCATCGTTTTCTGAAGACTGCATATGCAGAGAGATCCTGGTGAATTCTGAGCAGCCACTTCTTTTAACGGCATTAAGCATTTTGCACTGGCCAACAGCATACATTAAGGTCAGCTCTAGTTCAGCATCAAGCAAAATGTTAATCTAAACTATAATAGAAAAATGGATAGAATAAGTTAACAAGACTTCAGTGTGTGCAACGTAGGGTTTCTTATACTGCTCCTGCTCTGCTAGGATGGGACTCATTTCACTGAACGTCACCCTCCTGTACTTAACACCCAAATTATACCCAAGACTCACTTTATAAAAAGCAGATAAAAAGAAAAAACCACTTCTGAGATATAACTTGTCTCATTCTAAATCACTGTCTGAAGCAGGTCAAATGATTTGTACCTAAAAAGCACACATTTCTCACCCCTGACTTCCGGAGTAGGAAGCCTGCTGCAGAAGGTGGGGAACTGGCATTGCAGGTACCTAAAAGGGATGAGGCGACCCACCTTTCATGCCTGCTCAGTCCGTTCTGTGCTGGTTTACCAATATGTTTAGCAGACACCTAATGCAATGCATTCAGGGCTTCTAGAACAACTCATAAAATGTAGTAGTCCAGGTCATAAAGGATGCAGTCCAAAGGCACAAAACCCTGTCTCTAGCTTATCATTTGAATGATGCTCAATGCCCTGTGAAGAATCCCTGCACATCTGCTAAGGTATTTAGTACAGGCCGGGTAGTAAAATATGCATCTATACAGTAAAATATTCAAAAATTGATCAACAACAGGGGAAAATACATTCACAAGCCATACTAGGACTGTGAAACTTCAACATTGTGCCACAAAAATACAAGACATCTGTGATATACGAAGGCACAGACCCCAAGCGAGGTCCTTTATTACATACTATATATAATCACTTACCCACCCAAGTGCTGCCCCGGAACGTGCCTACATGCAGCAAAGCACCTTTGCAGCCACTTCACGCTCCTCTGAGCTGTTTGCTCCCTCCATGCTCACCTGAGGAGGTCTCTTCTCCCCAGACCAGGATTTAAGCTGTGGGAGGCTTTGGGCAGCCCCTCACTGCAGGCAGGTGTGCACAGAACTGATTTGCAGGTGAGCTCCCAGAGCCAGATTCAGTGCCAGTTGCTTCCTCACTACATTTTAAGGCATAATCACTGCAGCCTGGCACCCAGGCAGCGAACAAAGCCTTTTCTTTATCCCCACATCCAGGGCTCGGGAGCAAGCAGCAAAAGCCTGCACGGATTTCAGGAAGAGCCCTTACAGACCTCCGCTTCACAGACCGTGCTGGAAATGAAACAGCATGATCAGGCATTCCTAGTATGATTTAGTGACTTGATTTCACAGTTCTAAAGAACCAAGCTGGGTCAAAATACGATTTGAGTGGATTTGCATCATAGGTCAGAAAAGAATCGCTCATGAGAGGATCTTAACCTTGAGCTGTCTGGATTTGAATCAGGTTTCCACTCCGAGGAAGGACTTTACTTCAAACCGAAGTCAACGGTCTCTCCTCGGCACTTTGTGTCCTCGGATGACAGACCGGGAAAAGGCAGCTTTCCATACAGCCTAGTCCAGTCTGACCCCGTGAGCCCTAAGCACCTGTCCTGGTGCTACTTCAGCCACTCCAAGTGACATGTGTTGCAACAGGACTAACAGTTGTCATGCCAGAGCCCTTTATAATACTCTTCCTATTGTAAATCAATAGTTTTTCTCAACACTTTCTGATTAACATGAGAATATCCCACTTGACTCTGTAACACAACATGAGTTTTATGCACTTCCTTTGTATCTGTGGACATTTCTGGGACAGGTCTGGCTCCGAAAATCGGAGCGGGAGAGGAAACAGCAGCATAGATGTGAAATTGCCTGTAAGTTTAAGGCTCAGAGCCTCATCTAGGCTGTGTTCTAATTGTGTAGCTTAATGGCATCGTATTATGTAGTTAGTGGTCTTATTGGTTCAAATAATAATGAAAACAGTCACCGTAAGGCAGCAGATAAACGCATTCCCTTACATAGGAATTAAAAGCGTGCTATGCCCGATCCCATGACATGGTCTACCCACAGACGTCTGTCACACAAATCGGTTGAAATACTTTGGTAGACCTTAGATTCTGCCGTGATGTTGAGAAGTTACTAAGCTATTAATAGGATGTCAGTATTGTCTTACTGACATTGACTTAGACTTATACATTTCTGACAGTTGGAGGGGTTTTTTACATCTCTGGAACGTGAGATTAGGAACGATCTTTGGTAAAAGTGTGCCCTGGCTTTGATGCAACGCGTGATAACATTTCAATCAAGAAATTCAGAACAGCAGCCATCTGCATCTGCATGTGAATCTGTAAGGGATTCCATGGACAGTGGAGGTTTTCTGAGGCAGAACAGCTAAGATACCACGAAAAGCTTTCCTTTGGTGGCCTCAGATGAGAATTACCAGAGAGTGAGCACAAGGCACCCTGGCTGTGCACGCGGCAGCACATGACCTGGCAGTGAGGTCTGTGTGGAGCCCGTGTCACACACGCAGAACGCCCTCGACGTCCTTCCGCATCGTACTGAGCGCAGGACGTGACTCTTGGCTCGCGCCCCGCCTGTTCCCTACTGCTCTGCGACCGACCAGTCGGTACGTTCTGAAACCATCACGCCCCCATGATCCCAGGGCAGCCTCTGACTGGCTCCCCGCTTCCTTTACGTCAGGAAATGCTCATCTAGAACAATATGCAGACGTGTAGAGAGACATTTCTGTGTGTACATATATATATATATGTGGGTGTATGAACGTGTATAAATGCATACTTATTCATACGCAGACATACTTTACGTGTATAAATATGAGTGCATTTATATATGTGTGTATACTGCATGTTATATCTCCACATACACACGCACGTATGTATACATCTAATAAGGCAGTAAGGATCATGAGGAAAGCCCCCAAAGGTTTCCCAGCACCCCCCGCCAAACCAGCAGAAGCAGCCCGCGGGTTCGTAGCTCAGAGATGTGTGTCGGGGCCCGTTCCAGCCGCAGGAGGTGGGTGTCGCGGGCCCCCCTCGCCCACGGCTGCGGGGAGCGCCCAGCTGCCTGCGGGACCGCGGTGCGGGGCCGGCTGGGGCTGCGTGTGCCCCCCTGCCCCGGAGCAGGGCTCTGCGGAAAGCTGCAGGACGCGCCGGCTGGGCGGCTGAGGAGGGAGGGGACAGAGCGCCCGGGCCCAGCTGTGTCCCCGTCTGGGCCTGAGGCCGTGACAAATGGGACGGCGCGCGCAAACACGGGGAGCAGCCGCCCGGGGCCAGCGCGGGGGGAGCCACTCGGGTGCGCAACGCCCCGGCCCGGGGCCGCCCCGGCTGCCTGGCGGCCCGACGTCCTGCGAACCCGAGAAACGGCAGCGCGCTGCGCCCGGGGGAAGCGCGTAGCCAGGGGGGTACGCTGAGGCCTCTGGAACCGCGCTGAATATTTACTGTCGTTCCGGTTGTGGTGGCTGGCACCGCCCTGGCTCCGCGGCTGGCAGCTGGCTCACAGCTGGCTGCGCAGAGCGGGGCTGTGACCCCGGCAGCCGGCTCTGCAGCAGCACCGCGCCGGTGCTGTGAGGGCTCCCGGCCGGCAGCCGCCGCACAGCGCGGGGCAGGGCTGAGCCCAGCGCTGCCCCGTGCTGCTGCGCTCTGCCCAGAGCTCCGGGGCACCCGCGGGCTCCCGGCTGGCGCTGGGCGGTTCTGCTCGGCACCCAGCACCGGCTGCACCAGTGCTCCCAGCGCTGCAGATACCCTCGGGCATCTGGCCGGGTCCCAGGGGGCCTCCTACATCCCTGCGTCGTGTACGGCAGCTCTGCGGCGTGGGGGAGCCGGGAGTGGAGAAGTAAAGTTAAGCTGGAAAGGTCAGGTGCTGTGTGGGAGATGCTGCTGTAATTTTTGTCATTGTTTCCCACTACCAAAGTCAACTTTAATTTGCAACAGATTAAGTTATTTCTCCCTAAGGCGAGTCTGTTTTGCCTATGATGGTAATTGGCAAGTGATGTCCCTGTCTTTGTCTCAACCCATAAGCTTGTTCATCTTCCCACCCCCGTCCTGTTGTGGAAGGGGAGCAAAAATGTGTCTGGGTAGGAGTATGGCAGCCGGCCAAGGTCAAGCCACCAGAGAGGGACTGCCTGCCTTGGAAGTCATCTATCCAGCTGTCAGGAGTGTGACAGTGCTCTGTGGAGCTGATTTTTTTTTTTTTTTTTTTTTTTTGACCCTATAGTGCATAGCCCCGGGGCTGCTTAATGGGTTATTCTGTTGTGGGAACAATAGGGCCGGACGTGACTGTTCCGATGCACTGGACTGACCAGCAATAGCAGAATTCATTTAGGCATGAACAAGACATTCTTTGGCTACCTTTTTCCGTCTGTTCAGTAAAACTGGAAGAGCTGCTCTACCTGTGCAAAACTCTCAAGTTGGAAT